>NW_026534344.1:7054533-7751987 GCF_026225885.1 Hylaeus anthracinus | reverse complement strand
ACGTCTCCCATCGAATTTTCAAGCGCTCAAATCTTCTCGATGAACCTTAATTCTTTTATGACAGTTAGTACGAACTAATTATGATTTCAACTGCTATTGACGTTGAGTAGGCCAGCCTTTTAAATATGAGAGGTCAAAAGATGTTTGTATTCACTCAATGTCTAATTAGTGTAGTCTATTGTTAAATCTCTTCAAGTGAAACCTTCAAATTTAATCAGTTAAGCGTATATTTTCACTTGAGACAAGAGCTTCGAAGTACGCTGACTTGCAATACTTAGGGGACACTTTTTCAAACCGTCGTAACTATGAGAGTTTTCAACCGATTTCGCTGAAACTCCGTGAGGAATCAAGTGTCTTCAAGTGTCTTCTGGGTGTGTGCAAAGTTGCATTGGCGAGGGTTGATGCGAAGGAGTTAATTCATCGTCGTCCAAAAATTGTGGATTTTAGAGGGGGTTGGTTTGTCCGAGAGGGATTTCAAGGGGTGCATTTTGTAGAGAGCATCAAGGAGAGTCGCCCCAAAGGTTTTTTTGAATTTTTCAACCCCTTCCGTCATCCCTGGTCTGTTTCAAAGAGGCGTTTTTCTACACCCTCCCCTTTAGGGGGGGGGGTGAAGTAACCCCTTCGCATCAACCCACGCTCATGTAACTTTACACACGCCCAGGGGACACTACAAAACTATTCGTATTGTTCGTATTGTTTTAATAGAGTAGGATCTCTCTCTACTTCTGAAAAGCTTTGACAAACATAATTTTCAAATTAGTTAGACTGAATGGGGTTGCTCGAACAAGTCAAGGAATGTAATGTAATCAGATAAAATTTGCCCTGTCAGATTTTATTATCACAACTATTATCCGCCTGTTTCAACAGTTGCATGAATTAAAGAATATAAAGAATGACGAGGTTGACTCCTTCTTGAGCTACAAATGTTTTCAAAATTATCAAGTGTTTCCACTTAACAATAAGGACTGAATTTTACCATTTATACAAGTTGAAATCAAAGTAAATAAATTGGCCCTGCAAGTGTCAGTATAATTCGTAGTCTAGAGAATAAAAATTAGTAACTAAAGTGAACTACATTATAATTTAAATGTATCAAATTCTTTAACGTATATTGCAAATCTAACACATTAAGCATGAAATGATCCACACTGCAAGTTAATTAGCTTATCATTTTAGATAATGAAGACGGCTTACTCGGCGTACAACATGCTTCATCAGTAGAAATCATATGAATAATGTCAAAATCTTAAAATTGTTGTTTTCCGATCCTCCAGAAAGATACGATTAGAAGGAGTATGTATAGTATGTATAGTATGTATAGTATGTATAGAATAAATGTTATTCCGAACTGTTAACACTGCAATGTTATTATACAGGGTGTCCCAGCCTAAGTGGTACGGAACTTTGATACCATGTTACCGCATGGTATCAAAAAGAATAAATAGTTCCATTTGAAAAACGAAACTTGACCATCATATCTCGTTAAATAACAAAGTTAACAAAAATTTCTTCTCGCTAAAACATGAGTCCCATTTTAGCATCCAATTTCCATATTTGAAATGTTGCATTTGACCGATAGTTTCGGAGTTTGAGCTCCGTATCACTTAGGCTGGGACACCCTGCATAATTTGCCTACGATACAATCACTTCTTACGTCGTTTCTGAGATAAAATAGAAATCTACAATCAATGTTAAATGCATATAATGACCGTAAGAACCCTGACACGAGAACGTTGACTTGCGCTGTTTAAACACTTATGTTCCCCTTTCCATAGAAATATTTGACATATTTGATTTTACACAAAATACTACTTGGTACCAGAGTTTACAATGCAAATCAGAATACATACAATAAGGTAGAACTGCGGATCGTAAGATGTGTATTGTTTCTCACAAAAATATAAATACGTAAATAGTGTCGTCATGCTCTCCATTATTACGATAAACATATAGCTTGCGAAACTGAAGGGAAACCAACTGCAAAGGGGTTATTTTTCTGAAGGCAAATAAGAAACGTCGATAATCTAAGGTCTTCGGTGTTTTCAGTGATATCTGAGCCTTCGTTTGGTAGAGTCAGAATCCCCATAAAAAACTCCAAAAAAGTAAAACAATTACGTCAAATACACGAAAAAGTCGAGGACGAAAAGGAGAATTACCAAATAAATCACAAAAAAAACCCGACTTTGCAATTTCGCTTTTGAGAAATGATAAAAATACGTTTAACGGCAAGAAAACAATACAAGTTATCAGGATTAATGAAATGCTATATGAAAAAAAACTTATTAAATGAGTGTATTAAAAATCAAGTTTTAGAAAAACGGACAATGCTAATCGAAAAGTGAGAAAACTGCCTAGTCATAATATAATTAATTACAAATTCGACGTTTTGCTATAGAGCTTCGCAACATCACAATATATACACATAATATTTATATATTGTGTGTGTGTGTGTGTGTGTGTTTATTTAGGATTGTATTAAGAAGAATCGTGTTTGTTGTTGCATGTATCTTTACTCATAGCATAATCATACACAGGTATTTCAAATTAGATAATTGGAAAATTAATTCTGTTTGGTTATTCAAACACGTTATAGAGGCAAAGGCTGCTATTAATTTGAATTTCGTTTATTTTAATTATCAAAAGACACGCTATAACTGCTTTTTATGCACTTTGCCATTGATTCTATCAGTTTTACAAAACCAGTATCCTTTGGTTTCTCTAGTCCTCTTAAAACTCTGTTCTTCATTACAGCAACAAATTCTTTGTTACTTAACTGTCCATCCACTAGAAGTTTAAATAAAAAAGATTCAATAATTGTATTATTTTTCTAGAATATACAATATAATAATACAGGATGTGGTTATCTTTTTAAAATATATCCGTTGTGTATGGAAGACATTAGTGATGTTAGCAATTACCCAAAATAAATACGATGTCGGTAAAATTTTAAACAGTATTCGAATACTTACTGTTTTCGTCAAAAATTGTGTAAACAACTTGTATAACGTGATCAGCCAAATCAACGTGCGCCACAGTTTTTGCCACGTGTTTTAGCGTAGCTGAAATAATTTTAATGAGTATAAGTTTATCTATAAAATGTTGTGGTAATAATTGTTTGGCACTAACTAGAAAAAGACAAATCTGACCATCAATCAATCTTAACGAGTTTCTTTCATATAGAGAATGCAAGTAAGTTAACGGGGTAGGCCACTGTAGAACAGGTGCAAATAGACACATTTTAGGAATATGCTTCAGAGAAATAAAAGGGTCAATCGAAATTCTGTAAATAAGAGTATGTTAAGTTGTAAACGAATTACAAAAGAAAAATTTTTTCTTAGTAATTTCTAACAAAATGGCGGCAGCATAAAAATTGGCCGGAGACGCCGGTCAAATAAACCGTTTATCATGTTTCTCAAAATATCGTGTAATTATTCGAAGGAATATAAGGAATAATTTAACACGAGGAATAATATTTATAAGGAATAATAGAATAACCTACAACATTGTCGAGCATTGTGTCGTTTGTAAGACGATGAAAAGATTGTTCATACTTAGTTTGTGTCATTCGGATTACAAGAAATAGTTTCCGAATCGCGAATCGAGTGCGTTTCCAATAATTTCGCAGAGTCTGTGCCTGCAATTAATGAAAAGGGCACTCTTTGGCAGGGCCGAATGTAACACTGCGATAGAATCGAAGCTTTTAGAGATTTGTGCGGCCTATAATATTTTGACATGTTTGTGAAACTTTAATACAGCGTTTAAGCAAATAAAAATTATTTCGATTTATGAAAAATTCGAATGTGGCCTACCCCCTTCATACTTTCATCACTAGCGTTTGAAATGTGTAAAAATTACACAGCGAATGAAGTGCATTTAAACTAGTAAAAAAGACTAAATTTTGATATTAGTAATATCATTAGTAATAATTTTGAAAACCTTGATCAATCGACGCTCCCGCGATATGATAGAATGTCAGTGCAGTGTCCACGTCGTTAATATTGTTTAAAAAGTGGAAAAACTTCAAATAATCATCCTTGGTTATTCCCTTTGGACTCTCTTTGAAACTGAAAATACACAGTTCTGTACTGAGTAGTTATATATATATATATATATCATACTATTAGAAGAGCAACAAAGTTCTGAGCAGTAGATTTTATATAACTGAAACTATTATTAAAATTTATTTTATATTCCTGCTTTTTTGCTGTTGTGAAACGTCGACATTCACATGTTTAAAATGTTATGCAGTTTCGTTTGAAAAAAAATGCTGCTGAAACCACTGAAAAAAGATTATCTGCACGAAATCGCTACGGACGGTGAAAAGTATATTCTTTATAATAACGCTAAATGTAGAAATTTTGCTTTGCATTGGAAATGTGTGTTGCCTTAACAATTGTTACAATCGTGCAAAACAAGAGTTGACCAAGAGTTGAATGATGTGTTAAAAGAAAAGAGACCATTTACTGGACAAGGACGCCGTAAAGTGATCCTGCTTTATGACGTTAGGTTGGAAACTTCTTCTGCACGGATCGTATAACACAGATTATGGCTAGTATATATTTCAGGATGCTTGAAGATATACAAAACTGCATTGACAACTTCATCATCTCGACATCGATAAACTTTTCTCATCAAGATATTCCCAAGCTATCCAGAAGATGGCAAAATGTCATCGAAACAAACGAGGAATATTTCGTAGATTAAATTTTGCAAATTAAAGCTTAGAACTTTTTTACCCACTTAATTAATTAATATCAAAAAATTGTTTAGACCCTTTAATGATATACACGCAGCTACTCACCGTTTCTTTATGGTCTTTAAAATTCTTTCTTTTTTCTTGGCAGGGTATCCAGCGTATGCTAACAATAATTCTGTGAAATCTACTTCTGTTATTTTACCATTCTCATCGGGATTTCTTCTCTCGAACTGTAACAATTTTGTTACATTTAATTATATCTCTTTTTGTATGACTTTTAAAACAATTGGTGATGATCATTTTAAATATTAATTAGTACTATTTATAAAGGAATAACTGAAGGTCTTAACTTAACGTCCCATCGGTCAAGCTACCACACCTTCTTACAATAATTTTTATTTTATTATCACACTCATTTAATACGATTTTATTATAACGCTTTAAAGCAAACGTAGTGATAATGCTTTTTCTTTTTACACGAATCAATGAAACGTCTGATCTCTCTGCCGATCAGATCAGAATTGAAGGTTTAACCATACCGAACTTTAGTATACTGTCTTATAAGTCATCCTACGCGAAATCGGACACTAAATGAAACAGCACCTCGGATTTTGTACAAATTTGAGTATGTTGCAGTCTTTAGTAATAAGTGATACTTAAACGTATCTCAAAGGATTTTTAAAAATTTCAAAAACTATAGCCCTGAAATTAATAGACGGGCGAATATCTTCTGCATAAACTCCCAAAGGCCCACTCTCAACAAAGCATTATTACATCTTTAACCGATATAAGCACCCGAAGAAAACTATTGTACTATAGAAGCGCCTCTGTATCGATTGCATATCTTATTAATATCTTGTTAATATTATAAATAATACCATTAAAAATAAAAATTACATATTTACGCTTACTAGTGATAATTCTTATTATATCAATTTATTACGTGGATAATGAGTAGGAAATTCAACGTGATTGTCTTACATATTATCCATACATCACTTGGTTATGTAAAATAAGACTTACTAATAAAATAAGGTTACCGAAATTGCAAAATAATTATTTAAATTGATGCATGCTATTCCATAAACTTAATATATTATTAATATTTAATTTTCATGAGCAGTATACGTATAATGTTTGTAAAAAAAAGTAATTTTATTCAATAATCTGCACTCATAGATTTTAGTGAATAATTAAATATTTAAATTAAACTTACCTCCAGGCTGAGTATTTCTTTTTGCAATTGCTGCTGAAACTCCAAGAATTTCTCAATAGTCAGCTTTCCTTTCATGTTTGGCCCGAAGAAGTATGTAGTTAATGCGGAATTAACACCCTATATGAGTATATGGAATGCAATAAATTAAATTATCAATAATAAAACCGAGAATGTCAAATGCAGTAATTGTAAATAAGACTATCGATAAATACATATAACTACATGACAAATAATATATTTCAATTATTTGATCAAAAAGAATTTTTATTCTTTAACTTTTATCGACGAAATGTTCAACTTTAGATTTAAAAAAAAAACATTAATTAGAGAATTCGTTGTTTTTAGTTTTCTATAGTATTTGAGTATAACAAAAATATTGACTTGTGGAAGTTATCAAAACAAAAGTTTGATTCGAAAAAGTTTAAATTGTCCGCTTCTGTTACACCTTAAAAGAACTTACAGAACCGGTACTAAACAAAATTGCACGGATTAATCTCTAAAGCGCTGTCTACACGAAAGCGACTTTTTTGTATAGTATAGTTTGTGTAATAAAGACATTTATACGGTACAAGGAAGTTCGCGCAAATATCATAATTATCATAAAATTCGTTCTTGGAAGAAATTATTGTATACATTGTAGGTCACGCAAGACTAACTCATAGCCATCTAATTACAAAAAAAAATCCTCTATACTGCACATACTACAATCGAAAAATTACAATTAAACGTATGTTAGAAGACAAGAAATACACATTAAAAATTATATCATATTTACAAAGGAAAAAGATCCGAATAAATATAAACAAGAAATTAACAGGACACTACAACCCCCTAAAAAAAAATTGTGAATTCTAAATATTATTTATAATTATTGCTGGATGTAAGAAATTAGTTTTCTAAACATAAGTAATTATCTGTGTAAATCATTTATGACTCACATATGGACATAAGTGTAGAAAATGTAATTCACAGTGGCCACTAATGCCTTACAAGCTGATGCAACAATAAATAAATAAATTATTATTTAGTATTCTTAGAAATAAGAATATATAATATTCCATTAAAAAAAATAATTTGTTTGTTAAATTTCCCCCACGACTCCACTTACAACAAAATTATTTAGCCTATGTAATTTAATTAATGCTCTTTTGTACCATATAATTTTTATAAAAGCATATTTTTTATAGATTCATTCGCTCTTGAGATATTTTGTCATTCTAATTTAAATAAAACACCCTGTATGTAAAAAATCTAATTTGGTTTTTAAATATATTGACTTATAACCAGGTTTGTATCATATTATGGGTTAATTATTTTTTACGAATTTTTACCATCTTCTCTGTCAATCTTAACATAAAAAATAAAACCAGAATTTATCTTATTATTAAGCAATATCAAATACTTAAGTTGAATAATACAAAAAACGAGATTATTTTTGCACCAACCTAATATAATCAGTTAGTATAGTGACTAGAATCGCAGTAAGTAGTAAATATCATACTCCCTCTAAATCTGAACTAATAAAAAAATAAAAATAATCTTCAGTACCTTGAACATATTACCAGTAGTAACATGATCGCGATGTCGACTTCCAATACTAGTTTGCTGTCGTATCAAGGTAGCAACTTTACCAAATTCGTCAGAGTCCACATCGCCATCACCATTAAAATCGAACATTCTGAAGGCAATTTCAAAATGTCTTCTAGAAGCTATAAAAAGAAATACGTAAAATGTAAATTGTGCATAATATTTTTTTAATACTATCACAATCCATTAAAGAAATAAAGCTTCTTCGTCTTATTAAATATCTCTTATGCCAGCAAATTAATAAACAATTATATAAATATTACTCACTAGATAATACGGTAAGAAGAAATATATAATCAGAGAAAGTGATTAAGCCAGCACTCCCAAGTTTATAAAAAATACTGTCTTCGTCCAAAGCCAATTCTAATTTCGTATGAACATTCTGTATAGAAGATTATTATACATATTAATTATGTTATGTATGACTATTATATAAAAAGTTTTCTAAAATGGACCTAATGATTTCGTACTTTAATAGGAATTATATTTTTAACGGCTTGTATTGTTAAACAATTGTAAGACTAGAAAAAAATGATTTCATCCTTCCATCAGGTTTCATATGGACTACAACATATATCACTATCATCAAAATATGTATACATGTGTAATTGTGTATGTATGTCATTACAAGATTCTCGATATGTCTTGCATTGTTTATTTACAATGTGTCAATAACTACTTAAAAAAAATGATCTGAACAAAATCCGAAGAAAAACTACGACTAAGATCGAGATCCGAAAAAAATAAGTATCTTTCCACAATTTCCTGCAGTTCAACACTATATCGCGCGAATTATTTTCTCGAATGAATTTAATAAAGAAAAACAAGAATGTAGCAAAGAAAATGGTAGAACTTGATTTTTTTGGGATATCCAAAAATGTTAAGCAGAACAAATAGTCTAGCAGGGGACAATAATAGATTTAGAATAAGAGTAAGAGTTCTCAATAGTTAACTCACCTTTGGATCGTATCTTTTATACTTGTCTAATCCAAGTCCTAAAAATAATTATATAAATTAAAAATACTGAACACTTTTATCTGAAATAAAAGAAGAGGAAGGCTAAAATTTCGAAAATTTTTGATTTTCTGTATTACAACCGTACCTTGATCAGTGACACGATGTATATCACGATAATTATTATAATAACGAAAAAAATTACTGTAAATTTATCGAATTTAGGGCATTAGTGGTATGTTTAACTATCAGGGTAAACAGGGGACTTTGATTCATGATGATAACACATTTGATAAAATATGTATATCGAGATAGTGGAATATAAATCAAAGCCTATTCGTATCGACAAATACAGGGTGTAGCAGGACGGGTGGTACAACCCAACAGTGGGAATTTTAAAACTCGATTCTCTCGAAAACGAAGCGTCAAACGAAAAAATGTTATTCCTTTTTTTCGACTTATTTTTACATGTAGTATCACCCCCTGTTGGGTTGTACCACCCGTCCTGCTACACCCTGTATAATACTTTCACGAAGGATATTGATAGAGTATATCAATATTTCATACTATTCGATACTTCGCAAAATAATCAAGTGGCATTTTCCATAATGAATAGTACAGTGGTGCCACATTAAATTTCCGAGTGTCGAGAAACTGAAGGGGATCAGGGCAAAGGGACTAGGGCGCTCACCAGAGATGGGCATTATTTAGATAAAAAATTATTTAAATAGAAAATCGAATAAAGATACATAACTTTATCTTTATTCGATGACTGCCAGATAAAAAATGTATTCGAGGTAAATGTACTCAAAGGATAAAGATAACTTAAATTATTTTTATCCGAAGGTTAAAGATACCTGCCTTATCTGCAGAAACTTTCAATCGTAAGATACTTTTCGCACTTTTAACTTTATCGAATGGGTAAAGATACCTGCTTTAACTGCAGAGAGTTTCACTCGTTGGGTAGTTTTCCCCTTTTTAACTTTAACTGACCGCTAGAGATACCTGGCTTCTCCCCGAGAGTTTTAACCCTAAGATACTTTTCCGCATTTGTATCTTTATTCGATGGCTAGAGTTGCCTGGTTTCTCTCCAGAGATATTCACCCGTAGGTTATTTTCGTATTTGTATCTTTAACTGAAGTTTCACTCGCCGCGTGGGATAACTTTCTAACTTTTATCTTTATCCGAAATTATCGGATAAGGATCGAATAACTTTTCAAGCGGTGTTTACTGTTTAGTCGGTGGTTGTAAAGTATAGTTATACATAATTACACATAGTTAAATAGATATAATATAAACAAATTTATACAGAAGTAAGGAAGTGTATATTTGTGCATATTGACGTGTACTGTAGATATAAATTATGCTCTTTTTAAATGTTTATTTATCTATTGTTATTGTCCAATTATGTCCAAGAGTATGTAAAATATCATTGATTAAAAAAAAAAATATGCATATGTTTGCGAAACTTTTGTAGGTCTAACACGAAAAATATATCTATAACCATGAGATAAGACATTGGGCACATGTGGACGAATTTGTGAGTCAATGTATACGTATATATACATACAGAAGATGCCTGTTGTTTGACCATTAGTTAATTCCTCCAGCTGATTATTTAGGATAAATCTCAAATAGCGAAATAAAAAAAACTATCCAAAATTAGCTTCGGTTACTTGGATTACCGTGTCGTTTAATCGGAATAAATGATATCAACCCTTCGAGAGATGTATATAATCATGAAAAATAAGAAATAAGTTGGAATAGAACTTGAAACCAGTCTGCTACAGTGTGTCTCACAAGAGCGTGTACGCCGGCGCCGTAACATAATTAAATAAAATAACTTGCTATTAATTTAATTACTACTAGACTGCTTAGTATATCCTGGTTATACTATCCACTCATTTTTCCAAGTACTCTTGGTGCAGCGAATTGCCATATTACTAAACGAAAAGATGCTCCATAAGTTTTGTAAGATAGATTTTTATTTATAAAGATATTTGTAAATGTTGGGTAAAGACAGAATAAGAGTACAAAGAATAAATTTATCATATACGTATACGATATAGGGGCACGATGTATAATATACGCTGGCTTACAATAAACTAAACATAATAATAATAAAATTCTACCTGTACTACTGTCGATTCGAGTAGAATGCTGACTTAAACTTAACAGGATTACTGGTACTTGGTGTTGTACTGGTTTGTTTAATAAAGATTAAAATTTCACTTGTTGCTGAGTTTGATCTAAAATCTCTATATATGGGAAACTATTTCCCATTTATAGACACATCTAAGGTAGAATTTGTTAAAATACAGTTTTACTGAAGAATTTAAGAAGAAATTCAGGACGTTTTTTACACGAGACGTCAAAGAAGATAGCCGCTCAATGGGAGCAAATTGTTCTGATCCCGAAGTGTCCCAATCAAGTGGAATCGACTGTATATATATACACACAATATATATTACATTTTTAAAAATGTTACCATCTGGTTGTCTAACACCAGGCGTTATGGATCTCAAGAAGTCATCGGGTGTCATGAAGATTTCATGGATGTCATTGTTGATCACTTGGAGTGTAGCAAAATATCGAAATACTTTGTCAGGTGTAGAATAATTCCTTATGCGATTTTCATATCCTATTATCTGTATTGCAAACATTTGTTATGTATTTAATTAGAGACAACAATATCGTATTTTAACATGTTCGTTGCGAAGGAAATAAATGTGCCTCCTTAGACTTCGCTCGTCCATCGGATGAAGTAAGTTTATCTCACCTATTTTATATTATTGTTATTATATGTATATATAGAAGATGTTTATAGATCTAAACATAATATTAATAACTTTAATTATCTGTGAAAACAAAAAATACTGACTGCGCAAGGAATTGTACAAGTAATTCCGAGCACTGGTTTAGAGAACTATCTGAAGGAATAAAATATTTGTTCTTATATAAGTCTTCAAATTTGTTAACACTCCGATCTTTCATTTCTTTCCCCCAGATTGTGGCATTAAAACTTTCAATTTTGTGCCTCGGATCTAACACGAGGCAAATACAATAGATCCACTTACATTTATCATAATGTTTAAGTAATTTATTTTAACCAGCTTGTTGAATGTGGCATAGTTTGTTAGCGCAGCAATCACAGCGTCATATGTGTTGCCGATCCGCAATATAACAAAACATTTTGTCGAGATCTCGACGAGAATTTGAAATAATCTTGAACTCATCCAGATCTCGATATGTTACAAGGAATCTCGATCTCGAATCCCATCTCGAAATCGAGACGAGATCGTGATGAGATCGTGATTTATCTCGTCTCGTGCGCATCACTAGAGACTATAGTTCATTTATGAATTATATAAGTATACGTGTTTGTTATAAAACAATTAAATTAGATATAAAATACATACCGATCGAGTTATGATAAAGATATTATACTATAAATTTATCATAAAATTTCTGCATATAGATAACCATAGAGTAATTAAGATTGTATTCATTGGTATTATTCACAATATCTTTAGAATGTTTTTTAGTATTGGTTTCCAAAAAAAGTTAATATATGTTAATTTTTATTTCTTGTAATGTTGTTCCACAAAGTTATTATAAATGTCCTATTTCCTCTTTGTCGAAGGAAGTAAATTTACCTCTCGAAAGAAATTCTACACGTCAAATTCTGACGTCTATACGTCAAAAGAACCCAACCACATTAAAATTAGTTAATTGAAATTTAAACAATGCCGAAGTCTTATTTTCCGACTCGCAACGAACGTGTTAAAATTATTAAATTTAATTAGAGCTACTTATAATTTAAACATTTAACATATAACTGATACAATACAATGGTTCATTGAAAAGTTATGAACATATTTAAGAATTGATGACTTTAATACGTTTAAAAAAAAAATGGATCTGTTTCATTTTTTCCACAATACTAACAAAGGTAAAAGTGCTTTTATTCTAATACGTATGTAGCTTTGTTTCCTCGGCCAGAAACTGTTCTGTAAAGCTGCAAGCATTTCAGAAATAATGCTCTGAGATGCTCTTGTAATTTTGTGTTGTCTTGTAACAATTAAAACTGAAATTGTGTTCGAAACTATGATATGGCCAGAAGTGGTCTGACAATGAGATTGAATTCAAGAAAACAGACGTATACGTAATAAAAGGTATAACGTCTTTGTAAAATTTACGAACGAAGGTGTCCATAAAACATTGAACATATCAGCATAAATAATATATTTTTAAAACAAAGATTTTGCTCAAGCTATAAATCTTGCATGGATAAAAACCAGCTTATACTTTGAATAATAATGATAATATATTCTTTAGAACAGGGCTTCTTAAACTATGGGTCGCGACCCCAAATGGAGGAAATTTCGGGGTCGCGAGATTTTAATGTAAAATATTTAATATTCTCTTTTATATATGTTATTTCAAAAAATGCAGTTTTGATAAAAGATAGGCTGTATATTTTTTGTAACTATAATAAATACAATCTTTAAATATTTTGTGCAATTTTTAATATCATATTTTTGTATGTTTTTAAACAAATTCTACAACTACATTCTTTTTATGTATATATATTGTTATTTAATCAATAAATCATCACAAGATATTTATATATCTTTATTTTATATTTTTTGGGTTGCGAAAAAGATCGCAATCATAAATGGGGTCGTGAATGAAAAAAATTTTAAACGTAGAGCTGTTCGAGTTCTCGAAAAAGGCGAGCTGAGTTTTACTCAGGATCGAATGACCAATCCGAGCCGAGTACTCGAAAGCAACGAGCGGCTCGAAACTTTCGAGTAGCTCGAACCGAAGCGAATAGCTCGAAAGGACTGAGTAACTCGGACCGAAGTGAGCGCCTCGAAAGAACCGAGTAACTCGGATTGCAGCAAGCGGTTTGAGAGAATTGAACGATTCGAACGATCTAAGTATATTTCAAATATTTTTCATGCTCTTTTCTACTGCTTTTTTATTTTATATCTCTGTAGTAAATACTTTATCTCATTGGTATGAAATACAAAAACTGAATTAACTGCATAAATATGTACGTATACATATAGTATATAATATGCATGTAGCTTAGAAAATACAGCAGCAAGTAATTAATTTGTAATAAATATTGTTTAAATATTATGTATAATAAATCCCATTAAAAAGTTCTATTGACTCAATTGTTCTCGAAAAAACAAATTTTGAATATAGCTATGATTTTCACGCTATGAGCCCTCGCCAGATGGGTACTATTCTTAAAAAATTCATAAATGCGAAAGTATAGAAAAAAATATTTGTATGTTTTGACACATACTAAAGAACGATTTAATGAACACATGAAAAATTTTTTGAAATAATAAAAAAAAAATGGCGGCTGTTCGAAAATTTTGGTGAAGGCCTTCAGCACGAAACGCGCGTGGATTGTGCCATCATTATATTCTTTAGATTGCATGTGAAAAAGAAAAAAAAAATATTAGATTGTTTCTGGAGGATTGTTTCTCTAAAAAAAAAATAATCAAGTAATCGCAAAAATCCATTGCTACTCTTCAGATAATGTATCTAAAAGCAGTGTGTACACATTTCAGAGCAATCGGACCGATAGTTTACGAGATTTACGTTGTACCATTTCGAAAAATGTAGTTTCGAGATAATCCCAAAAGAAAAGTAAACGTGCGGTCCGATTGCTCTGAAATTTGTACACGCTACGTTTAGATACATTATCTGAAGAATAGCAATAGATTTTTTCGATTACTTGATTAATTTTTTAATTAATTTTTTTTTTGAAAATAGTACCCATCTGGCGAGCGCTCAGAGTGGCCAGGCGCCTTAAGTGATGTCTAAATGACGCTAATAAAGAATCCTTTTTCTTTACATTTCTGGTACTGGTGTCCCCATAATCTTGCTAATGCGAATCCATGTATCGTTTATCGTAGTTCTGTCTTTGTGCCACTTTTGTCTTAGATTTCAACGATTTGCTACTTCGTTTGCGCGATACGATTAACAAACCGCTTAAATTAATTTTTATTCAGTGAATTTAAATCTCTCTATCTTTTTGGAAATTCTTCCATAAAGAAGAGAAAACAATTAAAACAATTTTTTTTGGAATGTTTAACAAAATTTTTGTTTAAACTGAAATTATTTTTATTTGGTACTTTTATGTCTTTCACTCTGTAGTATATTGCTATTGTCTAGTACAGGGGTGACCAACCCCTGGCACAATACATTCTTGGGTTTATGTATTCTTTTGAAGTATTTTTTTGTCAGTTTAGAATTTTAGCACCATCAGCGAGGTCCACATCAACGATCACCCTTTCGGACAAAATATCATTTCTGGCAATTGTAGATTAGTAATCCAATAACGATGTGTGTTTTGAACTGGCGTAAATTAATTAATTTAGTTGCGTGATTGAGTTATTCCTTTTCCGCCCCTAAGCGATGAAGATCCTACACCTATCCTTTTTTTTTATCTTAACCATGAACATAAGAAGATAGAAAAGGTGCTTGAATTGTATGGTGGAACTGATTCTGTGAAAAAAATTGCCACATAGTGTGCTATAGCTTGGCCACCCCTGGTCTAGTACTTCGGTATTTGTCAACCTGCGAAAACTCATTTTCATTCGCAGCCTAGTTCGAAAATTATAATTTGTTGAAAAAGGATAACTTCGCATACTTCTGTGCTTCACACGAAAAGATGTAAAGAAGATATTAGTGAAAATATTAACACATCTCTCGTGACAAATACAAATAACCAACAACATTGTGATTTAATATCAAGCATATTAGTGACGAGCATATAGTTCAGCATAAAGAAACGTTCATTATATGAAATATTATATCGTTGTATACTAATTTAAAGTCGCGAATAATCACATGCTGTAACATCTTTTATACCTTTGTCGAATGTCACGACTGTTCAGATTTTCGTGAATCGCATTGTATGTTCAATAAACAACTAAATGTTCAAACAAACGGTCAAACTCGTCATAATGTTAAGCAGGATGCAAGAAAAATTAATTTCTATTAAAATTAAATTCAACTTAAACAAAAGATTAATGTTAATCAGATCGTAGTGGTGACAAAAAACAAATATAGCATAAAAATGAATAAAATAATACCATCTGGTTGTTTCATGCCGGGAGTAATGGCTCGGAGAAAATCATCAGGTGTCATGAAAACTTCAGTACCTTCTAAGCTTGACACTTTAACGGTCGCAAAATAACGAAAAATTTTGTCGGGAGTCGAATATGCTCTCAAACGATTTTCATACTCAGTAATCTGCAATCATTTATTACTAATATATCATCCAATCCCCAATAATAGAAAATTAATGAACATAAAATAACTTCTATTATTTTCTGAAACATCCGTATGTAAATAAGAATGTTATATTAAAGATTCGTCTATGGAATCGCAGTGAAAAATTTCTTTTGACAAAAATATTTTGAGTTTGTATTAAAATTCTGCCAGAAAATAAAAACAAGATTTGATTTTAAAAATAATTTCCGACAAAAGCTTTATGTATTTAAGCCTAGAGAAGCCAAATCATTCAATCAAGTTCCATCATTATGAAATTATTTTAGTAATTTTAAGAGACGCACCGATAAGAAAATATATGGTCAACTGATAATGAATGGATGCTTGCTATCAAACTATGTATTTAAAGATGGAAAAATTAATACAAACGGTCCTATAGATAAATTTTTGATACTATTTCATAATTAAAATGTAGGATAATTTAATTCTGAAAACGTCGCATCATTCATTCTAAATATATTTTTGATAAATCTTATGTTTAGGGGAAGGATATAGAAAACGAGCGACGGCTAAAACCTCTTAGATGTTACTCAGGAGGTTGACCTTGAAACATATTATATGTCAACGTCTAAGTCATCGGAGCTGCCTCCCGTAAACGAAAGGTTTACCTTTTTTTCTTTACCTCATTCTAATGCTCTCCATGAATGAGCATTTAGTTGCGTTAATTTAGTACAAACAAAGTAATGACAAGTATCGACAATTCATGACAATTTATTGACTCGTCAAAACATCTGTCAAACTTAAATCACATGAAAATAAAAAATACTTAAAAATAGAAGCGAAAATGCTAAAAGAGAAACATGAATTTTGTGTTCGATTTTGTGTTAGATCTAATAATATCTAATTTCTTGTGTATGATGTTTATTGATCGCTAAGTTTCTTATGTAATCGGAAATTTGATTTAATTGATTAAACATTACTATAATTTCTGTAATATTTTTGTAACGTATCAAATAAAAGAACATTAGATTCTATGGTAGTATACAGTTTTCAGTCAGTAAGTACGATTTTAATGTGTTATGAAAAGGTATACGATTTTAATTGACATTCACTGTATGTCTTGAGACATACCTATTGAGACATATCTTTGTATCCTTAAAAGTAATAAAAATATTTTAAGAAGAAATCTTAAATGACTCACTCTGTATAGTAAAGCGATTAGTCAATATGAATTTAATATCTATTTAATAGTTTTATTCAATATTTAATATCTTTTGTGTATCTACAGTAGAAATAACCTTTAATGACGTATTTTAGGCTTGGAAACAGTGTTTCAAAGTTAATTACTTTAATAAATATAAAAGTTAAATATAAAGTAAAAAAGAAGCATTATCTTGATACTAACCCTTTGAACTCGAAAACCGACTTTTTCTTTTGTCTTTTTGCTTTGATCTTCTTGCATAGGGCTCAAGCTATCATTTTTCTCATCATCATCATGCTCTTCTTCGGACATAATTTCTGCTGCATTCACAGTAGATAAATATTTTTTTCTCAAACTGAAACAAAGTTTATTAAAAAAGTTGATAATTATGACACATATTTTTAGCTTATAGAAGTGGAAAAGATACCATAGAGAGTGGAAAATTACTAAGTAATTAAAGGTACAAGCAAGATTGATAACAATAAAACTATAAAAAAAAAAATAGAGATATGGGAAACTATAAGGGCAGTGTCAGGTCATGTGAATGTGTTTTCTTGTGAAATGGCCAGCATTAATAGAGTATAACAAACATATAAAAACAAAATTAATTATCATATCAATGCATGATATTGCTTTTGAATTTCGACATTATAGAATGTTTCGTAACTTTTTTGACCACCTAACATAATTTGATGTGTAATCTAAATAAAAAGGATGTATGATAGACAAAGATGTGTGACAGGCAATGATTGTACTGACAGTTCAAGTTTCATAGAAATTAAACATAAATAAACATTTTGAAACTTAGTGATGACTGAGAGTCATCTCTTGAGTTAATATATCAAGTTAGATGGTAACCGAGTGTCACCACTTGAGCGCTTAACATGTTAGTTATGGTTGGAAATATATCAATTAATTATCATGTATCATGTAATTATCTAGTTTTTGCTTTTAACAATGTATATGTGAAGAATATTGTTATACTACAACCATTTGATTCGATTGAACCTTGTACAATAAAATAGAAATTATAAAGAATGACCTGATCGATTCAAGTCCTACAGTGTTCGTGAAATCCACAAGTCTGATTCTTCATTGATTTTAAAAGATTTTATATACTTAATTTATAAATTCCTTTTCACTAACATTAAAAAGGAATATAATTGTTTTCATTGATATATAGTCATAATTTTGCATTATATGGTCTCCACAATTTCAGATTCACAAAAAGTAAATCTATTGTATATATTTATTTTTTTTTTCTGTGATAAACTATTCAAATGGTGAACGATAAATGCATGATAATAAATAACTTACTTTGTCCAATAAATGAAGCTTATTACGGCACAAATCGGGATGAAAAATGGCAAGTATAAGTAACGCTCTTTGCGTTTCTCTCTTCCATAAGAAAAACTTGTAAATCTCCTTGGAATTTGATATTGAAATCTATTACTATTATGAATCACTGAAACTGTCTTGAACACTTTAGCACTTTTGCCCGAAATGTTTAAACTTAAAACGCGCATTAGATTATCAATAAACATTTTTAATAAATACTACACGAACTTGGACAAAATATATTTCTTAATTTATATTATTTAAATAAATTATTTACTTAAAAATTAAGTTTGGCAACAAATTACAACTTCAATTTACATTCATTTTTTTAACACCACATCTTTACACACTTGTTTCATTTCGTTCGAATTACAAATTTAACTGTAATTTCAATGTTTTTTTGCTACAATCGATATGGACAATTTGAATTACAGCAAACCATTTATTAGCAATAGAAGGAAGAAAAGGAATGGCGTTATTTCCATAGACGTCTTTATAGTTATTTCATACGTTCGCTAGATGGCTTCACGTTAGCAAATACATGGGGGCGCGCGTTATAAATAAAGGTACGCTCAACACAGAAATTATCTGTTCACCGGTGGTTATGTTTTAAATAATAATTTATTCGACAATTAAAAACCTTATCAATATAGAGCAATAGCTCTCTTTCACTTTGTGTCGCTAGGTCGGAATTTCGTTAGGGTTTCCTAAGGTGAAAAAACGGGGCATCCCTCTGTCTCACAGGCAGAGATGGGCAAAACCCTAGGCTTCGAATAAATCTGAAGTTTTCCGGTGTGTTTGTCTTGTTTCTTTCTTTGGAAAATGTTCAAAAGAGAAAACGCGACAAACACATCGACAAACTTGAGATTTATTCGAAACCTAGGGTTTTGCCCATTTCTGTTTCCCAAAAACGAAATTTTCCGAATTGGCCGCGCTACAATACACATCATGATATAAGTTGCGTTCCAATTGCAGAGATGGGCAAAATCTTTATCTAAATAAAAATTTCAAATATCGAATAAAGATGAAAATTTTTTATCTATTACTCGTCGAATAAAAATACATAATTTTATCTTTATTCGATGACTGCCAGATAAAAAATGTATTCGAGGTAAATGTACTCAAAGGATAAAGATAACTTAAATTATTTTTATCCGAAGATTAAAGATACCTGCCTTATCTGCAGAAACTTTCAATCGTAAGATACTTTTCGCACTTTTAACTTTATCGAATGGGTAAAGATACCTGCTTTAACTGCAGAGAGTTTCACTCGTTGGGTAGTTTTCCCCTTTTTAACTTTAACTGACCGCTAGAGATACCTGGCTTCTCCCCGAGAGTTTTAACCTTAAGATACTTTTCCGCATTTGTATCTTTATTCGATGGCTAGAGTTGCCTGGTTTCTCTCCAGAGATATTCACCCGTAGGTTATTTTCGTATTTGTATCTTTAACTGAAGTTTCACTCGCCGCGTGGGATAACTTTCTAACTTTTATCTTTATCCGAAATTATCGGATAAGGATCGAATAACTTTTCAAGCGGTGTTTACTGTTTAGTCGGCGGTTGTAAAGTATAGTTATACATAATTACACATAGTTAAATAGGTATAATATAAACAAATTTATACAGAAGTAAGGAAGTGTATATTTGTGCATATTGACGTGTACTGTAGATATAAATTATGGTCCTTTTAAATGTTTATAACTATTGTTATTGTAAAATTCCTATTTTATGATCAAACTCGGTAACGAGTAACCAATCGAGATGATTTCATGATGTTCCCATGTAGAAAATGTATAAATTACTTACTGTTTATAACTATTGTTACTGTAGACTTCCCATTCTCCGGCGTAGCCGGACTGTCTGAAGGACCCAGGCGAGCTAGAACAGCGAGCCGGGAACACCGAAACGAGCACGGAATTCTGAAAAAGGCCACGCACCATCATCGCTGTCGCCGCCGCGGGCGGTCGGCAAAGGGATGCCATAAAGAATTGAAAATACCAACCTCGACAATTTTTATCAGAACTTTGTGGAAGTAACTTCAATCGATTCCTATTGCTTCTACGATCAAAATGATATCTCACATCGCGTAAATCGGACTATTTTTAACGAAATTATATGCAAAATCTGATTGCATAATTGAAAAGTTATTTCGTTAAAAATAGTTCGATTTACGCGACGTGAGATATCATTTTAATCGGGAGAACACCAAGAATCCAATGGCATCGCGTTCACGTTGCTACGATGAAGAATAAAGAATTCGATTTTATCAAAAACTGATGAGTCGATCGCCCGTTTGACCCCAGACCCTTGGGCGAACCCAGGTAGGCGCCTACGGTCTCGGTGAATACAAGTATTGGGAGTCTCGCTTCGAACCACTCGAAAAGGTCGATTTTTTTGAGCGTTCGATCCAGGCTCGCGTGGCACGGTCTCGACTGTGACAGCGAGCCTGTCGACGTGAATAGTCCCCGTGCTCGCGAGCCTAGAGCATGGGTCGAGACCCAAACGCTCGTAAAAATCGACCCTTTTAAGTGGTTCCAACCGTTCGTCGTCGCATTTAGCGACCTTTTTCTCGCTAGTAGGAACGTGTTTTCGGACAAAATTCGGCAACCACAGACAATTTATTACAGAACCTGCCCGTTACACGAGTGGAAAACCAGCCTTAGGTGACATATTGGGACGGTATTCGGGCGAGGGTATATAGACAAGTAAAAATCGCACCGCCAGCTTAGAAGTACATCGGTAGTGAGTGAAGTTAGTCGAAAATGGCTAGTGAAAATCGAAGGGTAAAATACGTGTGGAGCAAGGAGAAATGTCTTGAACTAATTGAGTTGTACAGAAAGCGGGAGGAGTTATGGAACCCCCAGTCGAACCTGTACCATATAAAGAATTTGAAATGCGACGGATGGCGCGAAATTGCAGAGAGACTAGAAGTTCCAGTTGACATATGTTATACGAAAATGGTATCGTTACTGGCGTCGTTCAGACGGGAAAGGGGGAAGGTGAAGAAATCTAGCGGGGCTGGAAGAGGCAAGTACAATTTAATATTCGTACATACGCTTAAGGGGTAAAACCACTCCAGAGGCAGAAAAAAAGACCTAAATTTGACAATTTATTTTGGGTGTGTGACAAATGGAATAGAATTTCTTTTCAGAGGGTTTATTTAACACATATTGAAGAACGAGAAACAATTTTTTTATTGTCATTTTCATACAAAATGGCGGCTACAGAGCCCGTCGTCGAAAACAGCTTTTTTGAAAACACCGTCACGGGAGACGGATTTCTCGACATCTATGAGTTATGGAACAAAAACTAAAGAAAATTTATAATCTACAGTAGGTGTAGAATGTATTCGTACATTCATCAATTTCCTCAAAATACTTTTGTGTAAAATTGTAGTTTATTAACTGCTTTTTTTTTAAATAATGATATTCCACATATTCTCGGAAATCTCTAGAATATAGTTCAAACAACAATTACTAGTTTATATAATTTGCGAAATTAACAAAAAAATACGAAAAATTCACGAACAATTTACAGTAGAATTTGTAACAATAAGTGCATCAGTTTATTGCTTCGTGGGAATTAGAAAACATTAAATTTCCAGTAAAAAAGACTTAAAAAATGCTGTAAAAAAGGAATGAAACAAGATCTCACTTCGAATAACATCGACATTCATGATAGTTAATTTAATGCCTAGAAGAATTGCAGTAATTATAAAATCAAAAGGAAATCCCACGAAGTATTAATTATTTGTAAATTAATGTAAATTTCGTTTTTTTTTTTAAATGAAGGTTTAAATATTTAACACTTGTACGAATACTTATTGCTTCTGTATTTCTATCGATATATTGTTTTTTCTTGTTGATTTCTCACTTATACAAAATACCTAATCTTTTCGTACTGTATCTACTCTAGACATTTCCAAAAATATGTAGAATATCATTGTTTATAAAAAATAAGTTAATAAGTTACAATTCACATCGTTTTTTTGGAAATTGATCGGTGTACGAATACTATCTACACCCACTGTTTATACAATTGGCTTTGGAAGTACGTAGGGTTTTTCTTTTTAATCAATTTTTGTGGAAGTGGCGCACGTTTTAAGCAATGAATCGACTTTTTGCCCTAAAAATGAGCATTAAATTGTTTATAAAGAAAATAGTTTACATTCAATCAAAAAACGGCTACGTACTTCCAAAGAGAATATTGTTGTGAAACTATTGTAAAAATTTCAAATCGATCCATCTAATAGTCACTGAGAAATCCGTCCTTCCAGTATTGAAAAAACTGGTTTCGAGAAAAACGCGTTTAAAGTTTTATAAACACTTTAATCGCGCTGTGTGGCGCTGCGGCAAAATCGATAATTGAACCTTTTAACATTTGTTTTTCACTATAAATCAAATGACGTATTATTTTCATGACCCTAAAGTATCGTTTAAGCAACAAAAAAAAATCGATTTTTTGAAAATCCTAGAGTGGTTTTATCCCTTAAATATAGATTATTCCCCGTGAAATCGGATAGTTTTTGATGGAAGTTTTCGTAGATCGCTGAAATTTGAATATGTTGTAGTCTTTAGTGAGATTTAAACGTGTACCCCAAAGTATTTTTCAAAATTTTGATCCTTTGGTACGCAATCAATTATAAGAATATGTAGCTTTCTCTAAAAATTGCCAGATTTGGGGGGAAATGGCCCAATGGTGGTGATTAATACCGTCAATTCTTTTTGTAAGTAAATTTGTTGTACGAATTTAATTGTAACATGACATATAAGGATATTGCAGCCTAATTGTTGAAAATATACAGGGTGTCTCAAAAATGTTAGAGGTCCTTGAAAGACGTGGTTCTAGGGGCGATTTGAAACAACTTTTTCCATAACGAAAATGTTGTCCGAGGCTTCGTTAAGGAGATATTAACAGAAAACTACGACCAATCAGAGCGCGAGTATACCAGTGGAGCACCCGCAGTGGCGTCGCTGCCGCACTCTGATTGTTCGGGGTTTTTTATTAATATCTCCTCACCGAAGCGTCGGACAACATTTTCGCTAAGGAAAAAGTTGTTTCAAATCGTCCCCGAACCCCTCCCAAGGACCTCCAACATTTTTGGGACACTTTCTATGAGTCATTTACTACTTGTGGTATTTTAATGTACAATAGTTTGATCATTTCAACTTAATAATTTATGTACGTTTATATGATAGGTATCAATGATGTTTACAAAAGCAAGTGGTTTGCTTTCAAAAGCCTGGAGTTTTTAAACGACAGAAAACGTACAGTGACAAAGATCTTTTCGACTACTATCGTGAGTGTCTTCGTTATTACATACCTTCTTCTTGAAAGGCGACCTTCTTGCATAAAATAGTCCATGAATTTCTTACGAATGACTTCCCCTGACGCCACACAGTGGGGCGACGCTGTATAAATATTGGACATTGAGGCAAAAAATAAACATAGAAATTTTAAAAGCTAAATATATTTTAATGAATCTTTAAACCTTTGCCAATTACGTTTCATAGTATTATTACGTTTTACTTCACTATTTACCTCATGGCATCTGAAATTAGTTACGTTGGTCTATTGATCTTTTTTTTTAATTTACATTGTAATTCTTGTATCATATGACTTTACCAAAAGAATGTGTGCAATATCTAATATTCGGGTTGTAATTATTCTAAAATAAACAGAAAGATGATTCAAATGTACAACATTTCATCGCAAATGCGGATGCGGATGCGGATGCGGATGCGGATGCGGATGCGGATGCGGATGCGGATGCGGATGCGGATGCGGATGCGGATGCTGAAGTGGAAGTGGTAGTGAAAACGAAAAGGGAAACAGAAACGGAAGCAGAAGCAGAAGCAGAAAGAAAAGCAGAACCCGAAGTCGTTTTAACGGACAGGGATACGTCTACACCACCCTACGGTAGAAGAGCCGCTAGCAGGACAAGAAGGACTAGTAGAACAACTTCTGATAATGCTGTCATTGACGAAGCTATGGAGATCATAAGGAATGTGAAGAAGAGAGATTCCATACAGGCGTTCGGAGTGTGTTTAGTCGAAAGGATGCGCAAGTTAAAACGGCGCAATCAAATTATGTTGATGCAAACAATAAACACGGCATTGTACGAAAAGGAATTGAGTGAGTTGGAGAGCGAATCTGGAAGTGAACGAGCGAGTGGTTCGACTGATTGAGGGAGTAAGTCAATGAGAGAGAGTCTGTGTGAGAGAGAGAGAGAGAGAGAGAGAGAAAAAAGTATGAAAGACAGTTCGTACGGTGCGCTTTTGTCAAAGAACCGAGAAAGATAGTAAACTGTTTTTAGCTTTATCTACGTAATTTTTGTAAGGCAGATCGATGCAGACACAAAAATGATGAAAAAAAAAAGAAAAAGAAAATATATATATATTATATATATTTATCGTTGGTCGAGAAAATGAGACGGTGAACAAAGATGAATGATAAAACGACGACGCGATAAAAAAAAAACTATATACTTGTAAATACAATACACGATTTAGCGATAACGAGGTTTTACTTTTATCAGCTTTATGTGATTACTACTTTGTCATGATCAGTGAAATAAATAAATGATGATAATACTTTAAACCGCGTAGCTGTATGATTTTGGATGTAGGGGAGGGGATAATTTCTAGTTTGATTTAATTTCTACTTATGTTTTCATTAGTGTCCTCCTCATTTTCACGTTGACGACTGATAGTAGACGACGAAATATTTTAATTATCCATGGCATGAATGGCTTCTCCTGATTGCACATCTTCTCGAAGTCCTCCAGTCTTCTAGCTAAGAACCTTTAACATCAATGGTCCAATAGAATGATAGCCCAATTACAGCATTGAAATGCAATTGGATCAAGGATGTTAATTAAGACCACGGAAAATAGAGAAATCCTTCGTCTTTGAGGTAACAAATCCCTTTGGTAGACGTCTGAATCCTCTTACTATTGATGATCGCACTCCTGAGCACTGCTAATAATCAATTAGATATTATATGTGTGTGTGCAGAATACAGTTACACGATTAATTAGGGATTGATTGAACCTCTGGTCAGGTAGCAAGGCAGGTGTGTCATTACAGTTGCGTTATTCGTCTAAATATTATCTCTGAAAATGTACAGGATATAGATTTATTAGCTAATAATTGTATAATATAGTGAAACACACTGTAGGGGATCATTGAGTACAGAAATGTGTGAATGTGTAATATGTTTTTCATGTTGTTTTCGTGGGCATTTTTTGTGTTACAAACACGCATTACTTTACGTTCGTATTTTAATTTAAATTCATATTTTTTTTTAAACAGTATAAAGTTGCGCCATCGGTGGCAAACCGTCCAAGTTTGTCGAGAAATAGTTTCTGCTTTCCGACGCTAGATGGCAAAGCCGATACCTTACCATAAATTATTATTATCTAATCCTTTTTCACATTAAATAACGGCTTTATAAGTATACTTCATGCATTATAATGTTAAGAATGAACTAAAAAAAATGTTCTTTGGCCTTTACCTTATTTAACAAGGCTTAAAATAAACTATTGCAATATGAAGCATTGAAATTAATTATCATTTTATTCAGTTGAATAAGTAATGATAAATGTCAATTTCGATGTATTACATGGTAAGCTCACATTATTGCATAATATGTTTAACATTTAAGTGGAAATAAAGATAAAATATATAAATAACTATAATGTCGGTATGTCGGTAAGTACCCACTAAAATGGCGCCATCTAACGACGAAAAAAGAAACTATTCGAGGACAAACTTGAGCGTTTTCCCGATAGAGGTGCTGACCAAGGGTCGAAATTTGAGTTCAGCCTTTTCATCGCTAGATGGCGATACTACATTTTGGTGGCAAAATTGATTTAAATCACCTAGATTAATTCCCAAAGCATATCGCATTCTTAAACAATTAATTTGTATTAAATATTGAAAATAATAACTCGCAGAAAGTGAAAACAAGCATCTTCTTCTTGTTTACACCACCTGGTGTAAAATTCAATTATTATTGAGCATAATTAATAGTAAATAACATAATTAAATCAGATCAGCCATAAAATTTGTTACATTTTTTCGGTAAAACTTTTTAATTTTAGTATTGTCAGACGGTTTACCCCGTTTTATTATCTCAACGATAAAACGACGTCTATATATAAACGTCAAGATTATGCACAGACTCTCAAATACAACGTTTAGAGATAAAAGAGCTTTGTTCTTATCAGCACCAAGTGATTATTACTTTGACACAAACAGTGAAGTAAATGATCGATGCTAATACTTTGTTATGATCAACGACGGATCATTTCATGATGATATCGAAGATTTAACTAAATTGACGTTTAATCTAGAAAGTTCTAAGATTTCAGAAATAAAGATGTTAATTATGTGAAGCTTTTAATTATTGATTGGAATGATAGGCTTCGTTTGATCAAGTTTTGCCAAAGCACTCCAGTTTTGTAATCAAGAGTCTTGAACATCGACGACCAATAGAATTATTGTCCAATTACGGAATTGAGATGCAACTGCATCAGGTGCTAATTAAGACCACGAAAGATAGAGAAATCCATTGTCTTTGAAGTAACAAATCCCTTTGATGGACGCTCGAATCCCCTTACAATCAATGGTCACGTCCCTAGATACTGTTGATAACCAATCAGGAATTCCCCGTGCACAGGACACGTTGAGGCGATTAATTATAAACTGACCAATGTTTGGGGAAGTTATTAGGTCAGACTGTTCAAGTGAATTATTGAAATTGCGATATTTCTATAAATGTTATCCCTTAAACTGTGTACGATGGCACCGTTACGTTTTGTAATAAAACGTACAAGATAATGGAACTGTAGTAAACAGAAGGTAATAGAATCTTGAAGTGTTTCGACAACTGGAATTATCAGTTGCTTGATATTGTCAGTCTGAGTATCCTATAAAAAGTTCCTTGCAATGATAATTTAGTAGTTAAATACAATAATGCTTGTCCTCTGAAATATAAAACCACAGCTGATGACCTGAATCTATACCACCACCAATCTTTTTTTTTTTTTGTTTTAAGTCACTGTTAGTCTAACTGTTCTTAGACATATTTTGACAATCCAGAGGTGCAAAAACGTAAACAAATGTAAAATATGATATAAAAGATTGACAGGCGGATGATAGATCTATGTCAATATCTTGACAAATGGCAATGCGTTGAGGACAATGCTTGGAGTTAATATATTAATAGAGAAGTTTAATGGGATAATGAATTGAGGATTCAACATTGACAATGAAGATGACAATGATGAAGAAGATGGTGAAGTTTGCAATGGCAACGACGATGTTGATTTATTTTGCGTGTTTTCTGAATGTATGTATGTATTGGGTGTAAATTAAAGATGATGAACATGACGAATATAACGAAAGTAATGAGGACAATGAATATAGTAAATAATGATGGTGATGAAAACGATGAAGATCTTCTGAATAAATATGTGTATTTTGGGTGTAAATGAAAGATGATGAATATGATGAGGATGACGAACACGAAGATAACGAAAGTAATGAAGACACTGAAGAAGGTAGATGACAGAGGTAAGAAGATAAGAATGAAGAAGCCATGTCAATGTTGAACATTTTCTTAACACATCTCCCCACTCCTCTTGCACGCATTTTACAATCTCCCACCTAAAATATGCATCCGTGCAAACATCAGATACCTACAATCTCTATTCGACCCTGAATTACCTACCTTATCACGCCTATCATATAAAAAAACGATCCCCTGACAATAACAACCCTTGACAGCCCCCCGTTAAGGATTTCTCGAACACCAACCTACTCCTCTTCGCTTACAAAGCTTCCTCGCACGTACCACTCGTCAGGTTCACGTCTCCAGTCCTCCAAAGGGTTCCTCTGTCCTCCGCAGCATCGTGCTCTCTAGCCCATCTCTTCGACAGGCCTCCGACGTCGTGTCTGTGTAACGAGGGTACGAAAATATCGTGAATCCCCGTCGTGACGCGGTGGCAACGGGTGGTAGAAGGGGAAGTGTTCGTCGACGACGGCACCGTCGATGTCAGTGGCGTAGGTGGCGGTGGAGGAAGATCAAGAGACGGAGGCGGCCGGGGACAACTGGGAGCGAGACAGAGAATTCGAGGCTGAACCAGTCGCCCTCCCTTGCCTTTCGTTTCCTCGTCGTTCAAACACCGCTCTCCAAACAAACTCCGTCGCGCTGGTTTGTCTGGTTCCGTTGTTCGATCGTCGCGTTGTCATTTAATCCGTTGAAGAAGACTTCTCCGAAACGCGCGGTACCCGAAGACTACACCTCGAGATCTCTTCCTGGTCCAAACTTAGCAGCGAAACGGTTGGATCTCAGGTCCTAGGTTCAAGGTCGAACCCTGAGAGTTCTCCAGAGTGTGACAACAGTGTTTCTATTCTCTTAACTGTTCTATTCTCTTGACTTCAAAGGGATCGAAGTAGAACGGATGTTTGAACACGTCACTGGCTTTATTATTCTTGCTTCTACTGTTACTAACGAGTTTCATTGTGAAGGTGTGTCTATCTTCGTGTGACCATTGGAAGAAAGTTTTGCATAGGTATTCAACTAGTGACGAAAACAATCTTAAACATCCTCAGAAGTCTGCTTTTCCATTCAAGCTCGAACGTCAGTGTCCCGCCACGGTCTTGCGCAATTCCGCCTTCTTTGGATGCGCCGAAGATTACTCGAATACCTGGTCCTTCCGGTGGTGCCCTGTGAGTGACACCTTTAGTGTTCAATGGGGAACAGTAGCCTTCGAGTATTTCAGTGGTTGAAACCGGAACATATACATCCGTGATTAACAGTGCCCATTTTAAAGGTTTACAAACATCCCAAATCTACTATTCCAAGAACATTCCTAGACCATTGAAACAAAGTTTTGCATATGTATTCGACTAGTGACGAAAGCAATTTTTTCGCATTTATACATCCTTGGAAGTCTTTGTTTCATTCAAGCTTCTAATTTCTACCAAATCAAAGCTTCCAAACCAAAGCTTCCAAAATCAAAGCTTCCAAAATTAAAGCTTTCAAATCTCTCTTGATCCCAAACGATCGAGCAAACATTAGTTCAGGGTCAGAAGGGGTCGAGGTGTCCGCAAGAGTCCAATAAGAAGGAAGATAACGTCTACGGAGCAGTTGGTACCGGAAGAGGAAGGGGGCCCGTTGCGATTGGTCTGGCTGTCGATGATTCGAACCCTGCCACTGGAAAACCATCGCGTTCCTCTCCTCGCGTTCTCCAGTTTCTCCCTTCCTCAACGTGGCCGGTGCTATTATTGCAGTGCCGCCTAAATATAGGTGAGAGCGTATGCTGGACGCAAATCGAAAACAGTACCTATAAACGCGCGTTCGCATTTTTATTTCGACGCGTGCGGTATTTCGCGACGTGTCAGTTATTTTGTTCAGCCGACCAGTGCTCACGGGGACGACCGACACCATGAAGAAGGAATCGATCCACTGGATCCTGACCTCGATGTGCGTTTTCGGTGAGTCCACGGTTTTGTTTCAGTTTGAATCTGTTGTGGAACATTTTCGAATTTACTGCGTTGCCTCTGGGAAATATTTCAGATAATGCGTGTGGCGAACGTTTGTTTTTAATCGGAGATTGTCTGATTATTTAATCTGTGATAGATGGAGTGCGCTGAGTCTCTTTAGATAGTGAAGCTTGAATAATATACAGTGCTATAAATTGAGCGCTGATGAAAAGTCATGATAGTAAAGGAGAAATTTAAATTTATGGAAGGAACGACTTGGTTGTAATTTTGTATGTTAAGTAAGAGTATGCTGTGTAAAATGAAAAGTATAGTTAATTTTACTAGAATAAATATAGTGGTCGAAATTGGATCTTCAAGAATATTCATTAACTAGGTTGTGTGTGATAGGGCAACAATATCCACTAAACTATCAAATGCAAAACATAAAATAAAAATAAAATTACGACTACTTTTTTTCTTCCATAAAAATTAAAATATATTAATGTAGGTTTATATTAAAATCGAATGAAATTGGTTATCCCAGCCCTGACTTGTTTAAATATGTAAAACACATTATACATACCGAGTGGACGGATATTTTCATGAATAACTGTAAATGACATTGAATATTCGGTCGCTTCAACGACAAACCAAATTTAAAATTAGTCTGCGAAGAACATATTAAAAATTCTTTTCGTACTTTACTCGAAAGTATAATGTACGTGGTCCCAGTTGGGCGCATAGTTGTCAGAAATTATGCGAGAGCCCACGTCGCTATGTAGAGGTATTATTGCATTCTCCATAGTAACGTAATGCTACGGAAATACGTCAAAAGACGCTCGCATAAGTGACAACGTACCCATTCACCGTACAAAGCCGACCTTTAAAAGAGGAAACCACTACAAACCGGTGAATTTGAATTCACACCGGAAAGAAAGTCCTCCGTTCAACATAATGGTACTATAGATAATAAAAGTGACGAAAAGTTAACAATAGAAAAAATGATTCACAAGTCTTTGGTTCCTACTAGAAATTTAAACATAAACATCAAGACCATTCCAAGACACAATCACTCATTTTACACGTTTGATTTCCATTTACAAATCTAAACAATGTTTTATTCCTTCGTATTAATGTTACATACATTTCCTTACTTTAATTTGTGTGTTTCTCTGTGTCTGCATTTCGAATTTCACCACATATTTTTTTCTTAACATCTGTTAAGATAACTCAAGAATAATTAATTACAAGTAATATATAACCTAAAATAAAATACATTTAGTCAATGAAAATTTTCATGCAGAAATAACATTAAAAGAAAACCTGGAGTCACCCTGATAACGTCCTGCATGAATTCTTAGTGATAAGTAAAAATAATTCCAAGGTGTTTTGTGTCATCAACAAGAAAAAATAAAAAAGCACTGTGAAAAGGGTTTGGAAGCGCAGAAAGAGTAACAGCAAACAAGAACACGTACAGCCCATTCAAATGTGAGCCGTATTTAAGGAAATGTGTGTTTTCAGCAGCCCCTAGATGCGACGCGTTAGCGGTTTTAATAAATGTCAGAAATCTTGAAAGACTTCAGAGCGAGAGGATTCGTGTTCGTTGGTAACTGCGCTAGCGAGCACCTTAAACGTCAATGATGAATTAATTACACTTCATTCACGCGTGAAATCGGGTAAAGACGCGTTTTCTTTTCGAAATAATAATACGACCACGGTTTTCAACGGCAGCGTAATTGATAACATTTTCGAGCATGATTGCAGTCTAAAAAAAGCGTGTCTTCCATTAACCATGCGGACTTTAAACGTGCTACACATTGATAATTGAAACCTGTGAAAAATATCGAGTTTGAAATCAGCACTTTTATTCAATTCGCCACTTTTGCATGATATTTAGATAAATAACCTGAATCGAAAGGTCGGAACGTGGTAAATGAAAGGAGTTCCAATCTTCAGAAAATTCTAAAAATTAGTTTTGAAGGATGAGTGGTCTAATGTTTTTTTTTCTGATACCAAAAGTAGCTTATTCGTACGAATCCTGTCTAGTTACTCCATTGAAATGCATTGTCATGTATGAGTCACCTGTAATCTAATGGAATCTCTTCCAATAATTCATGCAATTAAAATACATGATCACACAAGGTCGTACGAAACAATTACTATCAGACTTCCTCGGTTTCGTTATCCGTACTATCCTCACGTTCGATAATTGCTTGTTGAAACTATGTGAAATCATGCGTTTGAAGTTTTAAGATTGCCCTGCTGATTTCCCATTGAAGTACATAAGGGGTTACGGAACGTCATGTACAGACAACTCAGTAGAGTCAGCCACACTAGCTGAGCTCGTGATTAGATTAACACCACATTCTTAATGTTTATCAGTGTCATATTATAAAGAGTTTTCCAGAAGAGGCTCTAAAATTTTGTTTATTAATAAAACACAAATGGTATACAATATATACAATTTTTTTTTTTTTTACTTTAAATGAAAGTACACATGATTATAATTAAACGTTAAAGATGATGTTCACGACGACTACGCTAATAGGCGTATGTTTTTATTAAAAAACAAAATCCTGAACCCCTTTTGGAAAAACCCTTTGCGAGTGTTTCAAAAATAAAAAGTAATTTGGGTTGCAGAGGGTTAACGCGTTCAATACCATCCTATTCGTCGCTTCTGCAAGTGTCCCGGGCAAATCATTCGCGAATCTGCCCCTCGTCATCTGTCACACTTAGCGCACCGTGTCATTTTTTAATAACGAGAAAAACGTGACAAGTGTTTAACTACAGAAACGTTTTGCGCGTGCACGAAGTGTCGAAGGGTTCGAGTGATTTGCTATTCAACGTTCCCCGTGGGATTTTTTTAACTGCAAAAATAAATAATAAATATTTCTTTTTACTACCAACAGTTCCTTTATCCAACTGAACTACCAACAACCGAATCAATATTTACAAAATAATATGTATTATTCCAAAGAAATTTGTATCAAAAATTGTTGCCTCGATATGAATGTAGCTTGGAAGAAGTAATCATCATAATTCTTTTGCACATCGAAGCTCGTAAATTTAAACATTTTAATTTGAATTGTAATAACGCAATTTTGAAGATCCAGATCTAAATGGGAGGTTTCTTCATTTATATTTTCAATTTACTCGCGTGTATTTGTTACGAATCATTTGCAATTTAGAACGAAACTGCACGTCACGATCCGTAGCGAAACATCTGAAGTTTGTCTATAGATTGCATATGGCCGGAGGTTATTAGCCAGTTAAGTTCAATGTTACATCCTCTCTGAGCGTTACAGAAGGTCCCAGCACTCCCTAACTATCTTTGACGTTGCTCAGATAATCTGTTATGACCGCGTCGCTTACTCCCGTCGATATTGTTGTTTTATCACTTCCTGGTCTCGCGAGCAAATGTAACCATACAATGGCAGTCCGCGTATCGTTTTAACGAAGCCATCAACCTATCCAGTTCGATCAGCTCGTGGACATCATTTTGGAACAAGAATATTAAATGTTCCAGGAAATATCATTGGTAAAAGGTGAAGAATAGTTAAGCATGCAGGAATATTGTTTTCACATCTGAACTAGAATTTTATGTTATGTTGCAAAGCAGTACCTTGCTTTCGCTGCTCGAATACTTGAATTTAATTATTTTTCTCCTTATTATGACGAATCAAGTATATTGAATAAAATATAATCTAGTGTAATCAAGTATTTAAATAATACATTAAATCTAATAATATATCAATAATATAATACTACTACCTAATTTAAACAAATTTAATTTCAAACAGAATAAGTGTAGGAGAAAAATACCATTCCTTCGTTAAGTTAAGAAATATTAAACGGTAACTTCTACGTTTCTTCATGTGTATTCGGAAATATTTTAACGTGTACATGAGAACTTTGTATGTGACAATGAATTAGCTACAAAGTAGTTCCAGACGATGGTACATTAATAGTCAGAGACATTAGTCAGACTTGAACGAACAGGATGCAACAAGAACAGGAACATGTCACACAAACGAATATTGTTATTTAAAGGTGACTCCCGCTCCATTTAATAATTGGCCTACTGCACGGAACGCGTGCACCATTTCACATCTGAGGCATGTTCTACTTTATTTCTGGTTACTAGTTTTAATAAAATATTACAGCGACCATTGCAATCTCTTTCAAACTCTCACCTTCATTAAACGAAATCAAATAAATTGCATTAACTAAAAATGTAAAGCAACGAAATTTAGAAAAAAAAAAAATAAAATTGAAAATGACAAAAAGCATCAATCGTGCGTTCTACTTTGAACAAATAATTTTAACATGATTTCTTTTAAAGATTCTAAAAGCTTCTAAAAGGTAAATTTTTTAATCTTTCCAATTACATTCTTCTTGGCGTACGTACACACCCAAGAGTGATCAAACAAGTCTATTAATAAATTTTAAAATCAGCTCAGAGAAACGGTAACGTTCTAAAAAAATTTCGTTACGTATCCCAGGCGTCTATAAGCAAATCTATTTATGAGCAATTGTTTTTCTTCCTAGAATGCGTAATGACGTCGATTGTTTAGTGAGATAATAGCTCTGTCAATCGGTAATTCTCAATAGCTGAAGATTCGTATCAGCAACCGCGGGGATCGCATAAGGCGTTACGTCAGTTCTAATTCGAGAAATTGAACGCGAGAAAGAATTTCGCGGAGGCAGATTTACCAAAAATCCTGCGGAAGATGATTTATATTTAAACGCGAAGTCATTCGAGTTCTCGAAAAAATTTTAAAAGCGTTTCCTCGAATACGTCGTCAAATACAGATACGAAATGGAGGAGCGTGCTGTAAACATGTTTGATTTATTTTCTTAGATATCACGCTCGTCTTCTGAGAAAACTTATCGTCACTTTTCAATAACATTTTCCACGGAGCTTCCTTATAAAATGTATTATAATGAATTAATCAACTAACTTGAAATGAAGACTACCTTTATATTTCAACGTACTTAAAATTGAAGGTATCACAAAATTGATCTGTACCAAAAATTGCACTATAATGTCTTTAATTTTCAAACATTTAAAATTTGAAGATAACGCAAAATTGATCCATATAAAAAAAATCCAGTGTAATACAATGAAATTTACGGAGTGCAAAGCATTTATCAGGTATGCATTCATCTCATTTTCTCGGTAAGGAAAGCAATTAAATCTGGATAGAATGATTCACCTTCTTTGACGATTTATGTACTCAATTCCTAGTGCTATGGATCAGACGAAAATTCATGCTAGTAAAGCTGACCCTAAAATCACCACCTACGTCTTTTTCATCGGTATAGTTTATGTCATTGCCGACATTGCGACCAACTTGAAATTTATTTCTATCGGCACATTGACCGAATGTGCAGAAACATATACAGAATAATTGCAACCTGTGCGAACAATCTTGGCTGGGCTCGAGATTATAAATGACTAAGCAGATTCTAAATATAATGAAACATTTTTAGACGTGGAAATGTTTAACGTTCCTGACGTATTCCAGTCTGTGACAGATGATACGATATAATGTCTGACATTATGTGTCTAAACACGTCTGTTGCAAAATCCTTGGGTAAACAATGGAGAGGAAAGAAGGATGAAATTTTATCATTCAACATTTTGGTGATTCTCTCTATTTTTAGGTAATAATTGAAATTCATTCACTTGAAATAAAAAACAAACTTGTACTAATAATACAGATCATGTGGATTGTATCCTTAAAATTCCATCATTTTGTAATTCATATAAAATAATTCTCCAACTAATTCTTCGTAGGAACCGACTATAGAATTATTTTTAATATTACGAGTATCGACATTTAGAAACGTTTACACGATCACTGCTGCTGCTATATATCTAAACCTGAATCGCTGCTGCGGAGTAATCCATAAATCAATGTTTCGTTTCATCCAGGAATCACGATATTATGTAACATTGAAGCAATCCTAAGTGCAAGAAATTATTCATTCGAGCATTTAGTAGCAATTACAACAAATTAATGCTTGCTTCGACTTCAAAGAATCCTTTAAGGCGCCATTAAATGCCTTTTAATCGTTCATGTGCTGTTTCAATATCGCCTTGTCCGTATAAAATGTTCTTTATGCGAGTAATCTCAAGGTTTTCCATCGACAGACGATGGTTTCAACATCCATGCTACAATGTCAATCTAAAAAATAAGCAAGCAATCGGAGTATCTTCTTAATTAATTCGTCAAGCATTATGTTTTTATTTTAGCATTTACTTCTACATTTCTTATCGCTAAGGTGGATCTCAACTGCAGGTTGGAAACATTCTATAATCTTCATGCTTTGAGAATCACGAACCACTAAAATTAGAATATTTAATAAATTCGTTAGCAAAAATTTGAAAATTTGTAAAAAGAATTTTTAAAATTCTTCATTGATTCGTAACTATCAAATTTATTATTTGAGTTTTATTACTCCCATTTATGGATGGAACAAATGCAGAGTTTCGATAAAGATAAAATGATTCTTCTTGAAACTTTCTACGCTTATTAAAGTATGTTTATTTAGATTAAGGTTATAGAGACGAAGGTTACGACAGAGGGATGGTTATTTTTGGCGGTCAATCGATAGTCAAAGCGCAGTCAAGGGTTACGTGTATCAAACACGTGGCGAAAGTTATGTCACGAAACGCATCCTCGAGTCAAGTGCATGCTCGAACCACGGCGCCACAGGAATAACTTAGTAAGCGCCAACGTGCTCGCAAACTTCCGTTATTTATAGTACGGCCTGACCAACTATTTGTTCTCGAGTGCGTTCACCTGGCAAACAGACCCAGATTCTACGTTCGAGCCGCGGAAAATGAACGTTACGATTATGGCATTCACGTGTTGCTGTACGTTCGAAAAGGCTTGTTTGTAGGCTTCTTTATTACGTGTAGAAATTAATTATGTACCTTTATATTTACAATACACGTGACTGGAGTTTAAATAGGAATATTTACTTACCATTTCGTTATGTTGAAGTATAAACCTTCGTATTATAACGATGGAACAATAGCGCATGTACTCTTTTGGAATGTGCGACTAAAACAATATCAAAAGACCACAGTTTTTCTTTATGAATAAATGTTAAATTTAGAAATGTACAGAATCAGTTTCCACGCGTAATAATTTCTTCACATCCGAAATTCTTCTGAAGACGTGAATTTCATTGAATGCATTCAAAATTAACACACAGATTAAATTAAAATGATGTATCTTCGTTCTGACGAAATTCTTGAAGGTTAATAACAAAACCCAGTCGTCACTAATGTGTCATATGATTCTTAGTATCGGAACAATGTATAAATGTACCGATAACCGCATTGTAGAACTAAGTGACTTTCCATTTTAAACAGAGATGGTGATTCAGTAACATTTCCCGCTGGTCATCGTGAGGAATGTAACCGTGATCCAAACATTCCCAAGTGACTATTCGAAACAATTATTCTACAGAATTAGCCTCATCTATTTTTGCATATGAATCTTTCAGGCCACATACCGCGACGTCAAAACATGATTTGTGTCGCCGGCGTAGCCTAGAAATACCTCGAAAATCGGGCCAATATCGCGACGATTCCTCCGGGTACATTATTTTATTTGTTTACTCGAAATGTGCACTTTTTGACAACCTCGAATTATTATACATAACTGGTTATACTTGATTATAGTTGATTAAAAAAAAAAAAAAAAAAAAAAAGATACGTCAAGTTTTCCTTTCCACTTGGATAATAGAATACTCTAATTAATCTCTTATAAAAGGTATATTATACAATATTATACACATTTAGATAATCGAACGATCAATAAAACGCTGGTCCAACGAAGTTCCACGATATTATTAAAGGACCGGCGGAAAATCCAGGAATGAGTGGAACCAGCGCAAAAGAAGTTGAAAGGGGAAGGGGATAAAAAGAGGCAAATGAACGGTGGTATCGGAAAATAAGAGCAAACCGTGAGCAGGGCCGCAGCCATTGAAAGGAGCCAGGTGCGCCAGGCCACCCCTGTGAGCACGTAAAATCCAAAACTCGTTCCCCTTCCAGCGCGGGCTTTCGTTTATGTTAATGAGTGGCAAATTATCGGAAAAGAGACCAGTTGACGTAGCAGGCTGTCATACATGTACAGAGGTTCACAGGACCTCTTTCTCTCGGTTGCACTTTCCACCCCCGATCGGATCTCTCTTTTCACTACGCCACCTCGAAATCCGATAAACGCGGCTGGCTCCGCGTTTATGGTTATCGTCGAGCGATACCCATTTGTCCCGATCGAACGGCTCGCTATCGGGTCGCACGGCACGAAAATCGAAACACCAGGGATAAGGGATCGAATGCTGCGGCCCTGATCGATTACTCACCCCCTGGCAACTTCATCCCTTGCCATCGGACCGATGAGTTTCGTCCAATGTGCTTTACAATCGCGTATTCTTTAGATCACACTGGTTACCCTTTCGAGTGCTTAGTACTTAGTGCTTAGTACTTTTCGATTCGAACTTGGTTATATGTTAGGGGAACTGTTGTCCAATTATTTAATTGATATTCTCTTGTGTAGAGTGGTTGAGCAAAAACAACGTAAGTTTTATAAGAAAACTTTATTAATAAAAGTGGTCCTTAAGGAGTCCGAGCTAAGACTTGGGCCTTTTCTCGGTTCTTTTAAATATTATTTCACACATACACTCATGCATACACACAACTTGGTGCTCGGTGACACGAGTTAAGTAGCGGCCATCGATCACCGACAAATTTTAGTTATATCTAAGAGTAACTTCCATCCAGTTTCACCCCAATTTAAGACGAGATCAAATTTGGTAAGAGGGTGAAAAAGTGACCTGAAGACGTGAAAAACTCTAAGGCTCAGTAAACCTCAATTTCCTCCAGATGAAACCAAGGCTTGTGTCCCTTATTTAAGTGCCTCCTTCGAAAACTTTTAATTTATAGCAGCACTTCAGCTATTCAAATCGAAGGCAATGTAAAGATCCTAAAGTCATAGCTCCATTTTTTTATTTACATACTACTTGAAGGAAAGACTTAAACAGAGACCACTTGTTGAAATATGACATTTATTATTTATTATACATACCTGAAGAGGTTTAACAAAAATTACAATGTATAGTCAGACAGAAACAAATGAAATTTTGAATGTTTTTGTTTGGACTCCGGAATTTTAACTAAACTACCTGAGAAGGCCACTTGCTCTTCAGGTAGATAAGTAACTCATGGTCTAAGATGTAGTATGTATTCTTGAACAGTGCTCCTCTTTTACTTTTCTGGGATCCTGGCAACTTGGTGGCGCCACGTGATCAAATGAGAAAGCAAACGAAACGAATGGAGAGGGGCGTGAATCGCACGACACGCGTTGAAGCGCGAGAAATTCGAATTCGAATTGAATATAAATTCGAATTGCATTCGATTACTCGAATACGTTACTCGACGTTTCGAGTGGAGAAATTATAAGAAGAATATGCCATTATAATTACTATTATTCGTTTTTTAATTTAACAATTCTTTAACCAGTGAAAGCAAATGATATTGTGAGTTGGTGATAACTTGAACTGACAAACTGATCTACTTAAACTTGCAATTTAATTTAGCATTTGTTAATTGTATCGTTGAAGACAGGTAAATTGTTCACCTGGGCTCGTGGTCTCGTGATTGGCAAAGATCACGGGTTTCTCACAAGGGGGCGTAGCTCAGATGGTAGAGCGCTCGCTTAGCATGCGAGAGGTACCGGGATCGATACCCGGCGCCTCCAAATTCATTTTTTTTATCTTTTCTTTTCATTAGAAACACCATGCAACTTCAATCATTTTAATCCAAAACATCATAAGCCACATCTATACGGATTTTCCGTTCAAGTTTGAGCAATCGTTCTGTATTTACTAATATTAATTCATAATTTCCATTATCTATTAAAAAGAAGCCTTATTAAAAGAATAAAAATGATATCAAGAATGAATTCTAATTAATATTTCCTGTACATCACATTTTTTATAAAAGTATGATCTCATCACAGAGTTCTTGAATTACGTTCTCAGAAAAATTGTTTAAACTAAGTGTCGTTTGAATAAACATTCCTTTACCAGAATGTTTAATATATTTTGTAAACAATGTACAGGAATCACAGTTGTAGTTAAATAAAAATGAACAGAAGGTATCGTCGTTATGAGTATCGAATTATGAATGAGGTGATTGACGGGCGAGGAATAAGAAACGACCAACTACGAAATGACCATCTGTGGTGGCATAGCAATATCAACACACGCAAACATCGCAGCCAGGTACAGCGTTTAGGCGTTCTCTGTGGCGCTATCCTAAGCTCGTTTAGCTCCTCTGGCTACCTCCACGTCGAGTCTGGTGCCCGGTTGATTCTAAACCACGATTTACCAACAACCGGCGGAGAAACTAGTGCTGGTTCGCCGTCCACATATCCTTCCTAATCCCCTTCCTAATCTCCACGCTTGGTAACAGCTCTTGGAACGCTACGTGACCATACCTACCAAATTAAACATCTATTGAACAGTAATTAGTCATACGCAAAATATAACTTCGTAAAAGTAATAATTAAAAATGAACCACTATATTTTTCTTTGCAAAGTGTATATAATAATAAAACAGTAATTGTATTAACAGTAAAGGCTATTTTAAAACGTGGTTGTATATTAGGAAGTAAATGAAAGAATTAATTTTAGTTGTAAATTATATGTAGTGGCAACGTGTTGATCAATAGTTTATAATTGATATATCGTCAAGAATATATTGCTTCAAGAAAAAGACACGTAGATGGAATTTGATAAAAAGATTCTGCAAACAAATGTTATCACTGAGAAATAATTAATAAGTAGATGAATTTGATTTGAAGACCTATAAGAAGTTGGTCTAGGTAGTTCGATGACCACTTATTACTTTGCCATTCTTCCCATGAAATGGTGGTGAAAAAAATAGTAGCTTCATGGGCTGGTGCATCATTCATCCCTCTCCTGTTCTGTGATCCTGGTTCTTACCACGATCTATGTTCTCAGCGCCATTGTTCGGATGCGGTCAAGCGTCCTTTAGAGAGCATTCCGCGTGACCACTGCTCAAGTAGCAGGAGAACTCAGGGAACTTCCTTGGAATACACTACACTTTCATCGAGGGGAACCAACGACCCAAACATTTCGTATGAAATCAGTTACGAAATGTCCGGAGATTATGGGGGTAAAAAAATGAAATGTTTATTGGTCTCAACAAGCAATTAACAATAGATTTCTGGTCCTTAAGGTTTGGGTCCTCTTCAAAATTTTAATGAAGTTTCTTTTGTTCGCTGAACAGTCCAACTCTGCCTTTATCGAAAAGGAAACTTCGACACAACTACCCACATCTGTTTGTCATCCACTTTCTCTTCCATTCGTGCCCTAACGTCGCCTAGGCTGTTACAACGTGACCTTATCTCGAGTGGTCGATGCTTCCCACTTGGGCTTTCCACTTTCTCTTTTCTTAAGCACAGTGTGGTTGGTCACTAGATCCTACCCCCTTAAGGAAAGAACCGAATTCACCCTTGTGTCCATTTTTATTTTCAACGCCTACATACCATGCGTTTAGGGTGGACTACCTTTAGAAATTATTAACACGCTTGCAAAAGAAATTTACGTTCTCATTCCTGCGACAAAATGAACGCACCTATTGTCCCATGGTCACCTATTGTCGACCAACCAAGAATTCCATCGAACCTCCTTGTTGGATGTCTTCCGTTCCAATGCAGGAGCGGATTTCAGCCCCCCTCGGTTGACCCAAATGGGCACAAGAAGGTCACAATAAAAGAATCACCAACGCACACAGACTCACCGTGCAACCACCCTCGTTTCGTGTTCTCCTGTTGCTCCGCATGTTTTTTCTTTGTTCAACGATTCATAATTTACCACCCATTATTGCAGACACTCGTGCACGTGTCTTGCACTTCTTTGAACGTTTAGACCACGCACAACCCGCCACGATCACGTGCTCCAAGCGTATAAGGGAAGACCGAAACACGTCCTGAAATCCTAATAATGCGTGTGTAGATAAGGTGACGTAATGTGCGTGCCACGTGCACATTCCTCCGACGAATGGAAAATCGTCTCGAAAGGGGTTACGTGCGTTGCATCTGTGGGCATCGAGCAACAAACGTGTGGAGCATGTGATGACACAGCCGTGGACTGTCTGTCAGGCGTTAATCCGACAGAAACGAATATAAATCTTCAGTGATTTTTTTTTTCTTTTCAATCTTGGTTGTTTTCTTACTTTGTACCCAAGTATATCAATCTTTTCACTTTTATATATTGTTTTTATGAAGTCTCTTCTTGAGTTCCAACAGTGAGAACATTGCCTACACTGTGCCTGAACTTGAAGGTATAGTAGTAATATAATAATAATTAAAGAGTCAGATTAAAGAGTGTAGTTACTTCCTCGAGTAACCTTCGTTGAGTCCTTTTTACCTATTCGTTCGAATATAATGTTGCCCACCTCCCGAGGACAAGCACCTCAAGAAGAAGTATTAGTGAGAAGTTGTTAATAAAAAGAAGTAGCGATAATCAGACGCTAATTCCAGGAACGTTACTCGTCTAGGTACAGAATGGCATACGGAAAGAACCAAGAGGTTATCCATGTAGCAATTGTCTCTTTTTCACCGATGCTCCTGTTCGCGCAAGCCTAACGCTTCCTCCACGCTTCGCTCGCGACATTGTCATACCTCTTCCGCCTACTCATGCTCGAGGAAGTGTTTCCCTGAATCGGATGTCGCATGATGTATATCCAGGATACTCGTTGTTTATGCGTCCCTTGCACAGTTGGACCGCAGTCAGGCTTTGGCCTCGGCCCCAAAAAGGAGCAAAGGAGGAGCCAAAGGAGGAGTCAAAGGAGCGAGGCAGCAGAGATCATGCTTCCCCGATAACTCACGCTCGTACAGCAGTGCGTGAGCCTAACCAGTCCGCAAAGCATGGCAAAGTTATGGTGTTGCCGCGTGCGAGCGTACAGTGTCGACTAAAAAGTTGCCAGCTCGAATTTCAGGAGTTTGTCGAGTCCTCGAGTTGTTTAATCGAACACGAATGGTGGGTGAGGTCGAACATCGAAGTCGCGAAGAGGTTCGAACGGGAGTTAAAGCAGCATTGAAAGTTGAACGGGTAATAAAAATTGGCATTAGAAATAACTAGAGAAAGGAATTTATTTACGCATTGATATACAAAGTGACTGGATATATAAAAACTTTTGGTGTTGGCATAGTCTTGTTCCACTCATGTTGAGGTACCATTTGATCTCTCCAAATTGAACTCGTGACACATTTTTCTCTACTGTGAAATATAACAAATTGGTCGTTGAATCTTTTTAACAGCGCTTCTAATACATGTCAATCTGGTAGAATAAGAAGCTAATCGACACTTCTGTTTTAAATTCTAACGACAAAGTTTCAAGTCTACCTGAGACTTAACGTGTTCCATCTCCGATCCATCATCGCATATGTATGAAATATTGTTAGTTAATGCGATGTAACTTTTTCAATTCATTCATTTTGAATCCATTTTGCACGTAGAACTTCCTTTATAGAATTGTTTCATCACTAAACATGTTTCCTTTGAAGGGAATGGTATCGCGAACTTTTAATCGGTACTGTACATAATAAAGTGTGCGTACGTGCGTCTTCTGGATGTGTGTATTTATATATGGTATACATGGAACGCGGTCGAACCCTTTGAACACTCCCTATGGGGGCTGATTCCTTGGTAAGGCCACGCATTGCCTCTCAAGCCCTTTATTCCTTCGTGTCCTTACAATGTCCACGTGTGTAACGCGCACGTATTACATTCTAGATACACGTAGGATACAACTATGGGATTCTTCTTTTAATTGCGGTGATTAGTGAAGAATTGCTGTACAAGTCAAGAAGAAATTATCTGTCACAACGCACTATCACTGTGGAGAGGAATTAAATTACGATGGAGTTGCACAGTTTTATTACGTTTTTACATTGACATACAAAAATACAAAAGTTTTATAGCTAAGCACGTTTACAGCGATGTTTTTTGATTTCCAATCAATTTTATTATTCTCGTACCTCGGCTTAACATAAATTCTTCCCAAAACACTCTTCATTCGGGCCTTTGACGCTACTCATTCAAACTGTCACGCGATCCAAACACTCTCTCTATCACCCTAACGCCCTTATCACCCACGCATTCGTCGCAAGTGTCGCAACCTGTCTAAACAAAATGTCAAGCGCGCCGAGCCCTCTTTTCTTTCACCCAACGGCGTGTTTACCTTTCTCAATAAATTCCAGCTAGTCGTATTTATATACCCAAGAGATACATTTGAGTTGAAACACGACCAGGCTCGATCTTCAGATTCGCTTGGCTTCATAGTTACACGAACAAAAGAAAAACGCTGAAAATCGAGCTGGTTTTACTGTTACAGGACAGAAGAAAAACGCCATAGATCGTCAACTATCGTTGGCAGTGACTGTATCATATAATAAATACTAATGTAGCTACGTAATATAAAGGTTTTACAGGAATATCCTAAACACTTCATGCTTACAAATTCTAAATTCAATTTTTTGGGACCTCTAAAGTGAAAAGATCCCTTAAAGATGTACGTACACTTAGGACAAGCGAAAAAGAGGTGAACTTAGTGTTTTACGACTTAGCGAAGCGAAGTCTTTCGAAGAATTAACTAACGCGACAATAATAATGCGTGGAATGGTGGAGAAATTAACGAAATCGCAGGAAGTTTTGTCAGAAACTGTTTAGAAGGCAGGAATCACGCGATCGATTGCTGCGTGGGAGCTACCACCGTTCGATTTGCAGGCATCGAGCAGCAACGCTACTCCCACGCCTCGACCTCTTTTGCGCGATGTGTTCCTGGTGAAAAATCTCGTTCTCTATTGTTCCACCCTAATTAATGTCCGCAACAGCGGGTCTACGCCCCACGTCGCTATGCAGCGCGTACACCTGCGTGTCATACGTCCCTGCTACCTCACGCTGTCACTTATCCAATATCTGTAAACAAAAAATGGTCATTGACAACGCGCGGGATAAGATGAATGGGCCCTCTGCGTGTATACTGCATGCGCTACACGTGCGTGCACACGTGTTTCAACATATGCGTACGCCCATGACAGGAAATTATAACGACGTCACGAAGAAACGCCCATAATCCTCTTCGCACCCTCCGGAGCATTTTTTATTTTAGGACGTCCTTCATACTGACATATTGACAATTTCGCTGTAACGATTCTTTAGTACATAGCGCATCTTTCGATTATCGGGTTGGTTAGACTAAAAAATATTTATTTTGTGTGTCTTGTGTTCATTCTATGATGTGACACTTGTACAGTATATGGTGGTGTGAGTGAGTGTTATTATCTAATTCGTAATTATTGTAGATTGTGTCTTTGTTTTTGTACAGTCAATTGAACAGGATTATCTCAAGAAAATCTGAAGTAAACGAAGTTAGGATTGCGTTGTCATTGCATTATATCGTAAAATAATTACATTTAAGTGTTATTAGTTTGTTTATATATTGTGTCGCTTCAGTAGTCTGCCAGTAATTAACTAACTGATATGACCAATGTACATGTATAATGATTTGCACGTGCTCAGAGAGTACAGGAGGTATGCGGAGTTATCAGAGGAGGTTACACCGATAAAACAAACGACACCGATAAATTATCGAGTCGAATGCGGAAGAGGTGGGGCGACGTATCGAACAGTCACACTTGTACGTTCAATAATCGTCGTCGGCAGCTTTTTTTAAATACAAAATGTCGCGTCGCGTAACAGGTTAGCACGCGGCGAGTAGGTGAACTTTACAAATGTAACGCGGCCACGTTTATCGATAATACATCGCTGTACCTTCTGTTTTCCTGGGTAATTGCAAACTTTACTTCGTTTACAACGATTTGTTACATCCCGGTAGCGAATTCGTCGAAAATTGCAATACAACATCCAACGAGCCGCGTGTCGCGACCACCCGGCCTGCGGTCTTCCCAAATTTTTGGAGGACATACAACTCTTGCGATCAGCTGGTTAAAAACGGTGTCTTTTGCAATATTACTTAACTGCAAAATTTATTTTGCAACTAGGAAATTCGCCTGGAACATTGGAAATTCTAGGTCAGGTGAGGATACAAAGATACAGTATGTCATTTATCGATAAGAGAGTAAGTTGGGTGTGTGTGTTTAACTTTGTTTAAGTTTGTTAGCGGCAACGTTTTTTAGAAACTTTTTGAAGGTACATAGTTCGTGACTGTTTGGTATTTCTTTTTACATGAGGCTAAATAACATATTATTCGTTTCAGTGACTACTGTTAATGGTTTTTAGTCCAATGGAGCCATTATAGGCACTTAGAAAACAGGTATAAAGTCACCAGTATCTCTTCAATCACCCTGTCCCTTAAGGGTGGATAGAGGGTATCTCAGATTATTACTCACTAGTGTCTACTTGTTTATAACAGGCCCAGATGTGTCGATTGCCAGGCAACCGTTTATTTTCCTGAATGAATAGAGGTTGTCCTGACAAATTCGAAGGTTTTTCCTCTTTAGTAAGAGGACTATGCTTGTTTGAATTGCATACATACATTATTTATTCGATAATAAACACGTTTGAGTTATGAATGTTATTCATTTAATAAAATTCCCAGTGTCTCTTCATACAAACAAGTTATTTGTTTAATAAATAAACTAGTCATTTATAAGGTTCTGGGTCTTGGTCTAAGGTTCGCGAACACCTGACACTCCTCAAGATCGCGTACAACCTACAGCTGTTCCATTGTCGATCGAAACCATGACTGAATTCGTTGCTCGACGGTTCTACGTTCCTAATAATCGCATGTCTCGTCTGTTCTAACCCATTTCTTTCCATGAATGGCTCCCTTCAGTCTTGGTGCCTCCTCCCCTTTAGAGCGCAGGTCTCTTCGGAGGTGGTCCAATCATTCCCAACCCACGGCTCTCGCAACGTCATCATCGAACTCATTGAAGGGGATCAGAATAAACTCCCGCAATGTTGATACTTCTCTAATATCATGACAACGTGCGCGGGCCACCTCCTTGACGTCGGTTTAATCTGTTTGGCACATCTCGTCCGCTTTTTAAGATCAAAGAAACGCGTGTTGCTCCCCGGTTATTTCAGAACCTTTGAAGTACGAGCTTTTTGTGTCCACGTGTTTCTCTTGGAGACGGTTTGACAGGGACAACAGGAGGCCGGGACAGCTGACATCTCGAAATTAGACAACGTTATTTTTATTTGGGAATTAGGTTTAGCCTGTAGTTCCTTTGAAACGGTTTATCTTTTGATGCCCAAAGAAAAATACTTGACACCTTCGGAAAGGGGGTTTCGGTGTAATTTATAGGCATTTGTATAACAGGATTTTTAAGTAGTACCTAAATTAGAGGTCAAAATGTACGCTTTTAGTATTTCCAAATTATATGTTGCGACAGGGAGTAGAATCTTCAAAAGGCATAACTTTGAGCCTAGACCTCTCTTTATTGTAACCATTCGAACATCGAAAGGCGTTTTCTCGGTTTATTACCTTAGGATTTCGACGTTGCATCGGCTTTCTTCCATGCCAGGCATTGTGTGTATTCTCAGGCACTTGAATGTGACGAAATGGGTCGTCAAGATCGAAGTTGCGTGTGGTCAAGGGCGTACCTTTTCTGGAAAGTGCATCTTGGAAACCAGGAAAAGTTAGTCCGAGGTCGCATTTTAGAATTTCATGAGATATTCAACTCCTCTATCACCGTGAGTGAACTATCTACGCACTAGAAGCTGTGCCGTTGGTGTCCTCGGGCAACCCCTAATGTGGATAGGTTCTGTATCTCCAAATAAACAGTGCAGGGAATCCTAGAAAATCCTCAGCCTTCCGCAAAAAGTCGATGTTTTTAAAAGATGGACTATCCATCGTAGCAAACCGTGGAGTCTGATATCCTTTGGCTATTTTAATTAATTTTCATTTTCTTTACTTGCATCCATTTACTTTACTTACTTCCATCCTATTCCGTATATTATTTAACTTCGTTACTTCAGGTCACCTGCCTTTGTCACGACATAGCTATCACAAGGTTTGGTCCACTGTTACAAACTACTACCCATCAAAAACATTGAAACAAGAACTCTTCAATCACTGAACATTCGAAAGTCGTTTCCATCCACCGACTGCTATACAACGGGGCTCAGCTGCGACGCCCCTAAAGTGACGCCAGCTGCGCGAAACCCCAGCAGAGAAACAGGATCCACGAGTACGCGTGTCGGTCGATGACTGTGACGTGACTCCATTTAATGAATAACGGGAGCAACCACCCTTCGCAGGGGTTGAAAATCCCCCCCTGCAGCCTCGTGTTATCCTGCTACCGAACCGCCCTTGTTTTCCAATAAACACAAAGTGTGCGGCCCTTGGACAAGGGTGGCCACTAGAAAACTCGCGTTGTCGTCCACCCTTGGGAGGATGGAACCCTTTCGTCGTCCTTCGACGACTACCCCAGGACTCGTCCCAATCGGAAACCGATAAGACGCCTATCGGAAATATTGGTTCGACCTTCTGGGATTGATGGCGGCCTGCTCCATTTCCGGTCGAGTCTACGCCGAGCGTGCGAGCGTACACGTTCGATTTATCGATTCCCAAGCGAGGTACTAACCTCTAGGTTCCGTATGCAGCCCCGTTCCGCGAACCAATCGGGAATTCCTATTCCCGATCGTCGAGGACCCCGTATTTATTGGCTATCGAACCGCCGATTCGCACCCCCGGCGCGCTGATGAACTCTCGATACCTCAAGTTCTACCAAGATTCGCCTGGGCGTCGATTGTCTTACGTGGATGACGCATCGACCCGCGCCAACGAAGGGTGGAAGGGAATGGTGGAAAATATTCATTGAGGGAGAATTGAAACCTGATTTAAAATAGGTCTTCACTCGGTGGGGAGGGAGAGAGGGAGAGAGAGAGAGAGAGAGAGAGAGAGAGAGAGAGAGAGAGAGAGAGGCGGGGTAGGTGGAATTTCGAGCGCTTGTGGTGTCAATAAAGATGCCGGATGGAATCTTAAATTGAAATAAGGGGTAAGTAGGTTGTTGAGTAGGGGTTAATTAGTAGAACTTAGAATATTTGATGTTTTTAGGGTTGAAATCTTTTTTTAGGAGTAGAGATTGGGAGGGGGTGAGTTATGATGTTAAAAATTAGATATATGAATACTTCTTACAGGGCAAGGTGTTCCTCACAGTCCTCTTACCTAAAAGCAAAGTCTTTTTCAATGAACTTCATTATGACGTTCTCCACACTCGAATACACTGTTCCACTGTCACAAGTAATCCACTAGGCTCAATTGTAATTTTGTATAAATGCTCAATAATTTGTTCCATCGTGACACAACACTTAATTCACTTATTTCACCACACTCGAATCTTCCATGGGTCACCTTCTCAAGTCACTTAAGACTCCTCTTCAAATTAAATTGTATCAGCATCGAACCAGACGAATGTATTTCGAAAAGAAATGATAAACATCTGGACTGTCTTTGTATCACCATCTCGGGTCACTTGAGACCCCTCTCGAAATCAAATTTCATCAGCATCGAGGTAGATGAATGTAAAATATTTAGAAAAGAAATTATAGTCATCAGCACGAGACTTTACGAAGCCTTTGCACGTGTCTCGAGCACCAGATGTCCTCAAAGGCCTTTGTCATTAACAATGGTGCCGACAAACGTGCCGCTGCCTTGTGATCAGAGACCGCTACTGGAACACATATTGTCAATGTATGTGTGTAGTAATTGAAAGTATGAAGATCAATGAAAATGTTAACTTGAAAAACTTTTTGATATAATCTCACCCCACTTCTAACCCTTCTAAATGATGCCAAGGACTACGAGGGTCATTACTCCTATTAATGATTCTGTAACCCTGTTCAAGTGGTAATGCTATTGGCAAACCTCTTTCTGTCCATTGGTTTCCGATTATCCCTGATCCACTGCTTCGCACCATCAAATCGACGACCAATTAAACCCCTACTCTGTAAACGTTCTTTCGATTACATCAAACTCTAAACGAGGGACATTCATTCCAGCCTTTTCATTGTGCAAATGTCTTTTTTCAAACCTTTAGTTTAGAACGAAACATTTTAAGAATGACATAAAATACCAGGGGGTCTCTTCCAATTAGTTTATGAGGTACCTCTACTTTTCAAATTCGCCCAATCACGAATGACCCTAGTTTACAGAGTACTAAAATGCAATGAACTTGGCAACGAACCAGAGGGATGGGAAAGCGCTAACATGTTTTGAATTACTCTCCTCTCCTCTCCTACTCTTCATTCTCTACTTTCAAACATATAGTAACGTGCAATTGTGCGTGAGAACTATAACCCGAACGTTGGTAGTTTTAGTGTCGATCAAAGTCGCTAATAAAACTTTCCTGTTCAAACCACAATATACATGAAGTTCTCTCGTCCATAGAATATCCAAATTAATTTCTTGAAACATAAACCAACACCTACAAAAGAAACCTAATGCCTCCAGTTCATGAATTTTCTCGCTATAGATTCACCATCTAAAATGAAAAACCTCCTTCGAAGCTACTTCCTACTCTCCACGAATCCACTTTCTCCATTACCCACCCTCAATGAAGGGGCCATGTTTACGCAAACATCGAACGCGGCGTCACGGCGCAACTGCGAAACATCCCCCGGACAGGGTCGAGTTCACCCTCCCAATCGAAGCGCAGCGTGGACGCAGATGCCCCTCCAGCGACTTGTGACAGTAAACTACCTCCGTCGTTGCATGCTCGCCTGGCAGGGTGGCGGGCACCGGCGACGCTTCGTCCCTCGAAAGGAGCCGATAAAAACCTCCGCAGCATCTTTTTCTCCGGGCGTACTTTCAATGGACGAATCGCCTGGAGACACAGGGCGGGGAGACCTTGGAGAGCCCCGGGTTCGGCCACTTAAGCAACCGTCCGTCTCACTGCGGCCAGGATCGTATGGCGAACAAGGGGGTTCGCGAGGCGGTGTCGCGGATTCGGTCCCGCGCGATTTATGATGTCTTTTTACCCCTGACACCACACCCTTCTTCGTTTTTTCTTCGATCCCTTTTTTTTCGCATTTCCTTGGGCGGTCGTCGAACGTGTGCACGCACACCGATCCAGGGTTATCGATCTCTGCCGATGATGGCTGACAGCGCCAGCGCGCCACCCCCGTCGCGCGCATATCTCCGCGTGCACATCCGCCCCCGCGTTCCGATTCGCGACGCCCTCGCGATGCGTTTCGACGCGCCTGTCGCTCCATTCGTGGTCACCGATTTCTTTTTTTTCGTGTCACTGTTAATTCTGCGTCGATTGCTAACTTCGATTAATGGGAAAATTATTTGCATATTTGCAGAGGTGTAAAGAATATATGAGGGAAAATTGAGAGACGAGATGATTGTTAAAAATTAAGCGTATATGTTATACGTAGGTAAAAGTCTGATATTTGACATTTAGAAATCACTCTCACTTGGTGATACTGGGCTGGGTGTCCTACTCTTCCTCGGAGTCCTCTTATTAAGAAGGCAAGGCCTTAACCATCATGTAGGCCTTAACCTCCAACTTCAGGACAATGTCTCTTTTCTTCTAGGTAGTGGAACCTCGAGTTACCTGGCAATCGAGACATCAAGGTCTGTTGTAAACAACCAGGCCTGCGGCACTCGATGGCCGCCTGACACAGTCATTAAGCCTCTTCGACCGCCCGTGGAGGCGCCTGGCTTTCGAGAGTCCGCTCGAGAGTCCTGACCCTGCCATAAAACTGTCGCCTACCAAATAGCCACGAATATTTTCTTTCAAAAGATTCCTAAAGGATCCAGTCCCGTACTTGAAGTTCAACAATTATAAAACTGTTTCGAATCTATTTATAGTCCTTCTAAAAATCACTACGGTCTGTATCCACGAAGTAAACTGAATCTCTCCAGTAATACATAGCACACGATGAGACACTGATTTAGTATACCCCATTTCCTTCTATCGATGCATAGTAACGATATCGAAGCTTGCAGAAAACATTGCTGCTGTAAAACCACCCTCGAGGAGCACCCAGGTTCCCCTTTTGGTCTCCTGTTGTAAAAAGCCTCGAGCCATCCCAAATCGAAGCCCGTTTGACCGCAAAACCAATATACATCCCTGCTAGCCGAACAAAGGGGATAACCAAACATTTTTCGAGCACACGACTACTTTCTCGACGACATGAGCCGCTGATCCGGCATTCCTTCTTTCGACTGCCGACGAGATATCGACTCTGACGAGTCCGTAAGAGACAACGACATCCAGAAACCATCTCCTTGGACGGGACGGTACAACGAAGACGCCTGATACACGCATCTGGCAAGCGAGACGTGAATGAGGAAAATGATAGAAGAGCGATCCAGTGGAAAAAGTGGTCCAGTCGGAAGAGATGAAAGAGAGCAAGTCGACGTCATGAGAACCTGTTAGGAAGAAACTGAACATCATCTCGTCACGTAGCCCAGACGTACGAGCCCTCAGGGGTTGTAGCAGTGTTTTTGTAAGCTACAGTACGGGCTTAGCATCGCCGAGGTATCCGAGTTAATGGGAGGTCAGTGGACCCCCACAGAGATGAATTGTCAAGCAACAAAAAGATAAGAAGTGTATAAGAAATGTATAATAAACGTGTAAACTTTTATTCGAAGAATAATTGAATAGTAAGGAGTAAGGCGTACGAATGGCGCCCAACTCTGGTATATACATACTTCAATCCACTCGACAGAGCGGTGGTAGGGATGAATGAAAGAGAAGTGGCGTGAGCAGTCTAACTGGTCCAGAGATCTAACAACTCGTAAGATGAAACTACCAGCTGTCCTTTCATGCGAGCCTGGTCCGAAGATGTTGAAGATCATCTCGAGAAACGGTTCACTGTCACAGCATCTCGATCATCTCTCCCCCCCGTGCCTTGAGATCATTTTATTGCCCGACATCTTACTGCGAAGTCAAGTAACAAGTGGCGGGTAAATTTAAGCGATACGACAGTTTTTCTCTTCTTGTATCTAGATATTACGTAGAACGTCGGTACGGTAATACGCGATAAAAACGCGAGGAATCGATACTGATAATAGTAACAATGACATTGCTATTCAATGAATCGATTATTTAAGCAATTAATATTGATAATGCAGGTAACGGCGGTATAAAACATTGCGAGAAACCTTAAACGTTTCGCTCCTGATCCGTCGACCTCCTGAAGAGAATCAAACTGTTTCCTTTCACGTGTCTCGTCGTTCATTTCTTCGGAACAGTGGAATATCGTCGATAGGCAAATGCTGCTCATTATTTCGTGTTTCTATATTCTGTTTATAATGTCTAGAATTTTATGTATTTATACATGTTTTTAAATTTCGTTTCTTTGGCATCAAAATCCATCAATCGTGTGATTAATTCAGCGATCTTGAGAAGCTTTCCTACGCTGTGAGCGTGTGATTGTTTCACATGCGATAGAAATATTTGTTCTGCTTTTCTTCATACGCAATATGTGACTTTTGGAAGTGTTCACAATAATTTGATCACCCACTGAAGACGAAATCAAAACTGCACGAGGCCACTAGTCACCAATAAAAAAAACATGTTCTTCATCACACTTTAAAATTTTTAGATAATTACAATGCAAGACGCTTCGAGGAGTCTTAACTTCTTGAGAGATATTGGCTCATACGTGAAACGGTTGCTTTTGTATCGATGTTAACATTATTTGCGATCACAGTACCTTTTAGAATTAAAAATAAAAAAACATGTATTAATGTAAGACAGCACATAATCTCTGTAGACTCTGTATTGTTATTATACATGAAATAAAATGAACTGTAGAACATTTTTGTTGTAAGAAACGTGGAAGTTAGAATTCGTCCCTCAAGAGGTTACAGCCGTTACAAGTATCGACCTACACTCGTCAACCGCCTATCGACAACTGAACTGCGCGTTTTTCCGACCGCCACAAGAGTAGCTTTCTTTTCAAGGATAGCCGACCTATGGCGCTGAAGTCGCCTAAAGTTCTAGTTTAAACCGAAGATACTGTTTAATAATATTTAATTGTTAATAAGTAATTGCAACCTTTTTATTTTCATCCTGAAAAAGTATCGAAGGTAATTCGCGTTCGAAATAACTTCCAGTGAGACAATTGAACTGGTCACTGAACAAATCACATGTACATTATTTCATCGCATTTCTCAACTTTTTGTTTTATGAAAGTTAATCGATTTGTGCAATGAACGGCTCAATTTTTCTTCCAAAATTTACAGTGTGAAATTTACAAAGTGGTCGAAAATAAGGATGGTGATCCCTAGGGTTTTAGTGAGTAATAATTTTACATACTCCCCTTCTCTCTCAACCAAGGAACATTTACTGAAGATTTTTCCCAAATGGAAGAAAAATACCAACTCAGCGACGAATCATTTACCTTCAACAGGCTTCTAAAAAACATTGAAGCAAACATATTCGACCAAAACTCTGCCTATCTCTATTTTGCACTGTATTACCGCAAAGTAATTAATATTCCTAACTATTTTAACGATTGCAATCATTCCTTGGTAAGTACACGAATGTTACAAAATGATTCTACATATCTAACACCGATCACGTGGCGCCCGAATGAAAACGAAAGCGGTTGATACTGCGCAAGCACGTGGTTCTCAGTAGAGCATCCTCGCGTTTCTGGTAGCCTGATATAAACGAAGCACAAAAGTGAGTGGTGAACAAATTGTAGATCAACGACGCCGCGATGGCAACGTGGTAACGACTAGAAGAAAGGAAACGAATCGCGTTGGTCACTTCACGGTCTCGTTAAGATGGCGGGTGCTCGTTTCCTCTTCTTTCGCCTCTTCGAGGCTTGTGCCGCGTTGAACTCTGTCGCGTCGTTGGTCCATATAGGTAAAACTTGTTTCTGCGTACTCATGCAATCCTGGTACACACGGGATAGGAATGCGAGTGGTGAACCAATAGCCGAGGACGAAGCGAGACGAGAAGAACGCGAGTAGAATGGTAATCAATGAATTTAACGAGGAAGAAGGGATAGAGTACATTTTTTAATGCAGTTGCATTCTATAATGTTTTTATGTGATTATAATCGTTATAGTTGCGATTCAATTACTTCTACCGAATTTTGAACAATGGTACTTATATTACACGTAGAAAAGCTCATGGAAGCACGTCTTTATATTTCCTTTTCCAATAGTCAGATCTGTCTGCCATTAGATTCTTCTCCATCTTTAATTCCTGGTTAATGATCAAGTAATTGTTGTCGGTTCCTCTTGGTTCCCAACTGACTGTTATGTCGTCGTCCATATTCGAAGTTGGATTTCTGAAAAAGAAAACGATCTATTGTTAGCCTATAGAAAATGTTTAGCTTGCTTACTAATAAGAGAATGTTTAAAAACTGTTATTAAAATAAGTATTAAATTGTAATTTAATATTTAATGCTAAACAGTGTTGACAATTATAACCGACCTGTCTTTGGCGAAATTCGTCCATAATTTAGTCATAATGTTTGTCATCTTCTCCGCGGAGGAACCTGGTTCAGGTAGATTTTTAAAGGCGTTCGAGTAGAACAAGTAACTCAATTCGTCGCCATGTGCAATTCCTGATCGGTATAAACAGACAGATATTTTAATAAATTTTCAAATGTTGCTACCACCAATATCTATTATAATATGAATTGTACAATGTATCTAATCGAAGTGAAACAGTGTTATGAAAATCATAATCCACTCCAATTTTCCAAACGTTATAATTTAATCTAGCTCACCATCACTGATGCCAAACAAGCTCTTCATGAAACCAAATGGTCCCTCATAGTTAAACATGTATTCATAAATCGGGGCTGAAAGTCGATTCCTTAAAATATCAAGTGACAGAATTTCACCAGCATTGAACAAAACGTCGCTTAACATCTGTCACAAGTAAACAAAATTAATTCAGAGTGATATCAACCATCGAAGAACTGATTTACCTTAGTGTATTCGTTTATATTCTCCTTCGATACATGTTTGTCTCCGAAATAAAATCTTCTCAAACACTCGCCAGATTCCCTTCTCGAGTTCGAGTCGGTGTAATTCAGATCCAGTGGCACGAATAATTCTGGCTCGGTGTTTAACATATCAATGGCGTCTAACATCTCTGTAAAATTCATATCGTGTTTATTAACCGTTATAAGAAAATTGACATACTTTTTCGCTTGTTTTTGATTACTTCGATAGGCTTGATTTGAGTGTTCAAAGTTTCATGTTTAAATATTCATAATTATTAACCCTTTGCACTCGAGGCCTTTTTTTTGGTATCTATCAGCAACTCGAGATGCTTTCTTAGCATTCTATCGTCACGAATGCTAAGCTTAGATTGACTTCGAAAATGAGATCTCTAATTTGAGATTTGAAAATCAGGTAACCTTTGCCTCAATCATTTTATTGACACTTCAAGTTCCAAAGAAATTGAACCTATAGGAAACCTAGCGGTGACTGACTCTCGAGTGCAAAGGGTGAAAGAAAACCATCATTGAGTGTTTCTTAAAAGACTCGTTCCTGTCTTTGATTGTTGCGTTACATACGTTGGCCATAGAACAGAGCTTCCTCAGCAACGACTCCAGCCATCAATGGCACGTCAGCAATTTTTCCAGACTTCAACAGCGTCCATGGATCGTTTGATAAAAATATATCCTGCCCTAGGTCAACTTCGACCGATGGAACGAAAGCGAACATGTTCCCATTCAGAGTGTTCTGTAACAGAGCAAGAATTAAAATGATCACTCTCGTTGTGTATTTAAATACCTGTGCATTATGTTATCGAGACACTTCACCTGATTAGTCATTATTTGATTAGAGGCTGCGATGATGTCTTTAACGTGGAACTCTGTTAATTTCTCGACCAATTCAGCTGAATCTGTGGTGTGTATCCCAAGAGCCTCTCCTAACATGAAAGCTTGATCTCTTGGATTATACGACATCGCCCACGGATTGATCGCACTTCCGCTTTCCTGAATGGCGCCGCTGAATAAACCTAATGAAACAACACGGTGAACAACACGGTGAAAGTCAAAATCGTAATAGATTGTGAACACAGAGAAGTGGCTAAAAATTCATTTAATTGAAGAAGCTTTTAATGTCAAGACCATGCATCTCACATCCTCGTAAATAGACAGCAAATGTTTATGCAAAATTCGTATTTTCATAGACCCAGAAAAAGAAGTTAAGCTTATATAAAAGCTAGTTCTGTATTGAATATAGTATATTCTAAGTAGTGTAACATGTATATTATCTTTCATATTTTGTATACTTTTGTATTTATACACATTTTCATAGATTTCTTCATATTTTTATTTGCCATTAATGCATCAAATTCCACAGTCTACTGATAAATCTAACATGGATAAATCTTCATGGATTTCCTTATATTTTCATTTGCCGTAAATGCATGAAAATCCACGGTCTATTTACGAATCTAGCGATTGGAGTGGTTCTGCGTCACCTTCAGACATGGGGGACAGCATGTGGAATTGAACGCAAGCTGCTCCAGAACTTTGACCGAAGATAGTCACTCTGTTTGGGCAACCACCGAAAAAGTGAATGTTATCTTTCACCCATTTGAGCGCCATAACCTGGTCTTTCATGCCAGCATTCCCGGGAGCACTCTTGTCCCCAGTGTTCAAGAAGCCTGAAATACGAAAGTAAACATATGAAAGAGTTAGAATGATTAACTAAGAATTTTTCAAACAATTCGATGAATTATCTACGAGAGATTCCTGCTAAGTAATGAATAGATATATACACCAATTATGTAATAGAGGGTTGATAGGATTTTATTATTTAGTCAGATTATTTACCAAGTGCGCCAAGCCTGTAATTTACAGTAACAACTACCACATCGTTCTCGAGCAAGAAGTCTGGTCCAAAAAGTGCATCATCAGCCATGCCAGAATTAAACCCACCGGGGTGGAACCATACCATAACGGCTTTACGAGCTTCTTTATCGAGGGCGGGAGTGTAAACGTTGAGATACAGACAGTCCTCATCGCCGATAAGGCCCTTTTTAATCATACAATAAAACGGACACGTCGAACGATGTTGGGTTGCGTCGTAAACGCCTTCCCAAGGATCAGCAGGCTCTGATATCTACGAATCGTACAAATAATTCATAGCGAACGGGATGTTTAAGTCATCAGTATTTACAATTTTTCTAATCAAAATGGTGCGTTCAAAAATATTAATATCTCTGTGAAGTGTGATTTAAATTAATTTTGTAATTAGTGTTGTAAACTAACTCTGTCGCATGACGACGACTCATGTTTCTCATCCGAGTACTACAAGCCTAATTATAGTACGTGAAAGCAAATATCAACACAAATTAAAGATATATCAAAGTAATGTTCTAGATTACGTAACATTAGGAGTTGCATGTAGAGGATCCGCGAGATATTAATACCGAGGCAAAGCCATTCTTACGTAATATTTTACTACGAGTCGAAAAATCTTTAAATTAATTTCGAATAATAAATAACGTGTTTAATAGAATCTTTTCTAACGACATTTAACTATTTAACTCTTTTTGAGGGAAACTAGATGAAGTCTTAAGAAGGGATGTCTGTGAAATCTTACGTGTCGTTACGTGAGGGGGATGGGGGTAAAAAATAGCCCAAATAGTCCTTAAGTAATTAAGAAACGACCCCTTACCATTTTCTAGAGTTAGATTCTTAATCTCTCAAATCTTTGCACTTAGCCCTTCTATTGCTTTCTAAAAATTCATGAAAATTCTACTTGCTTTCTAAAAATTCATGATGTTGCCTTGTCAAAACTAAAGTTACATATCAAGAGCAACTGATCATTATCGATCCATGAATTATCTCCTACTAGTGACTATCACAACTGAATTCTTCACTCTCATCTAATGCTCGCATTTATCTCTACTTACTCTAAACTTGTTGGGGCCAACATTTGGTTTCGCGTAAGGTATTCCCTTGAAAATGTAGTAGGGTTTATTACGGAGAATAGTCTCCGTTTTCAGGCCCTTCAGGATCCCCTGAGGGATCTCCAATTGCACGTCCTGTTCCGCATGCACCCAGGCGAGCACGAAACAAAAAAGCACCCACTTATTCATCCACATGTCGATGTTTCTGACTCGCGAGTCCTTGGTCGACGCTTACAGCGATGCTTTTATAGAGGAGAATAGCGCGAAATCAATCGTCGACGCTCTGAACAACAACCTCTGGAAAGAATAGATTACGTAATCGAGCGCGAGCGTGATCCGCGTAGCCCATGGATTATCCACGGGACAAATTTGTATTCGTGGCTTGCAATAATACATGAAAATGATTTTCGGATAACTAAGTATCGGATATCCTGACGTTATCCCGACCTACGATCGAATTATCCCCATCGTGACTCGAAGAAAATGTTTCCGGAATTATTAAACAAAGCAACCAGCAAACTCGAACGTCAGGCTAAATGTTTTCGCGATTAAATCGAATTATTGTGCATTACTCAGGGCTGCCATTAGACACGCATGCATGATCACGACGAGCATCGGGGTAGCGAAACTAGCTCGAATCAAGCCTGAAATATTCTGGATCAGGGATCCTCGATAGCAGCCATATTGGTTACTACGGGACAATGAATGAAAATTGTGGAAGAATTTTTTAAGAATTCTATTGAGCAATGGCTATGTTGAATCGTAATAAATAGGACGCACAGAAATAATAATGATAATGTAAATAATAATAGTAATAAGCAGAGTGATGAGGGATAAGTAAAGTCCAGAAGGACTCCATGAGATTAAAAAGATTGAGAAGCACTGTTCTAGATCATATGACCGCTGTTTTGGACAATTTTCGAGACGATTCCATATTTATGATTGCCTCGGGCATTATTGACGTTGATAATGATTGGTGAAGATGATGGCCATTGTTAAAAGTAACGCTGTACAATTTGTTAGGGCTACATCGATCTTCGTTGCATAATTCAATAGTAATTAGTGATAGGTTCTCCAGAAGTAATTTTCACAAGAGCCAAACGAAGTAAAATTCTCGCACTAATGTTTGAAATTTACGAAAACCTACTTCCTATGCAAAATGGAAATTCACTTCTCGAATTCTCTGTCGTGATGAAAGAATGCGAGGTAGGCACGAAAGGAAGGAAAACGTCTGAGAGACATCCATACATGATCCGCAAGGGAAACGACGAAGGAAAAGCGCGACGTCCTGTGACGTTTACAGGAGTGTAGGGACGGAAAACTTGCACGGTGAAAATTGTAAAGTTACAACAGAGTAATACACGGCTTCGACGCGTTCCTACTACCCTAGTAACATATTTAATATTACTTGATATTTACGTTAAATTATTAAATTAAACAATTCGATGACCCGGTTACCCTGGATACGCGATACAGTCCCTGCAAAATGCCCGTTCTCGGCTTATTCGTCGCTGTGTATCGATTTTCCGTATAGTTAACGGCGGAGGTGATGTAAGTATTTTGTAAACTATAGCAACAAAGTGGGAAACTTCGCGGAGAAGCATAACGCGACGGTCTCGCGGACGTTCCCGCGTGGAAATTGGCGGGAATCGCGTGAAACGTTTAGGGTCAATATTCGAACCGATCGAAACGCAAATTTCAGTCGGTTCACCTCTTTGAGATATCTGCTTTCCTGGTGTATGAGCACCACTCAGCACACCCTCTGGATTCAGGTTTAAGGACAATCTTTTATGAGATAACATATATCTGTACTCCAGTGCGGTAAAGTGTAAATAATACAGCATCAGTGAGGAAAGTATAACGACAGTTTTAACCTGAAATAAAACAATACAAGCATGCATTCAATGTTGAAGTGGCCAGCCACAGATATGACGAAGTTGAGATATAAGTGCAATTAAGAAACGCCGTCAATCAGCTAGAGAGATAAGATACAAATTTTGTGCTGTGAACAAAATTCTATTAAAGAATGAATATGTATTTATATATATGTATTTACAAGTGGTTATATGGATATATATATATGTATATGGAATGCGAGAGAGTGTGTGACTTTGAAACAGGATTCGTAATATTAAAGGTACAGTATTATATCGATAGTTTGCGAGGCATGTTTATATCTAGGATAAGAAGAAATATGAGTGTCATAACTATTTTAATTAGTTCCGCATTTAAAAAATAAATCAATCAATCAGTCTGGATTCAGGATTCACACAGGACATGATGAAGCAATGTAATCAAAAATTAAGATTATGATGGAACAATAAAAAAATATAGACAAGAAACAGAAATAAGTGTGACGAGCTAAGGGAGGCATATAGATTATATTTTATGAAAGTTTACAATATATGATTACCATGTTGGAGGTGTAAATTATAATGTAAATAGTCACTTAAGAGTATTAAGTATAAATCTAATATTAGACAATGGTGTATAAAGAAAGAAAAAAAATACCTAAGGTCTCCTAAAATGAAGGTGTTAAAATAAAATAAATAGGGATGCTTCATACCAAACGAGTTATTTATAAGAAGCTAATAAATAAATGTATTTTTGAACGTAGTTTCCAACTGGGGGCGTAGCTCAGATGGTAGAGCGCTCGCTTAGCATGCGAGAGGTACCGGGATCGATACCCGGCGCCTCCAAAAATTTTAACTGTTTATTTTTTTATTTTAAAATATTTTTTTGTACATTAAACAGCGAAAAGTAATAAATATTTTTAATACAATAAACATAATATAACGAAACATTAGTTTATCAGTGCCACAAATGCAGTTAATCTCTCGAGGGACGAATCTTAAATGCACTTTCTTTGTGTTCTAATCGAGTACATGCAAACCAAAGCAATTTTTATCTCAAAATCGCATTTAACATACAAATATGCTGTGTCACTTTAATGTGGTTCACGAATTAATTCTAAAAGGTATTGCGATCATAAGTAATAATAATTATGACATAAAAACAAACGTACAGCAAAAGCAATTGTGTCAATATCTCTCAAGATGTTAATTTGTAACACTTCACACTTTCAAGCATATTCACTATTATTATATTGAAAATATAAAAACATATTTTTTCATACATACAATAATATGAAACCTGTATTTAATCTTTCATATATAAAATACGACGAATGTGTAAATATTATATTCCATTGCAACAAACTAACTGTATTTCAAATGCTGTCTATTTTTCCAGATGTAATAACATTTATACTTATGCTCAGGTTTGACGAATGCGTACCTCCTCCAAGGTGAAGTTAAGGAGCCGCTCATGAACTACAAAGGGGCGAAAAGATCTTACTGCCCCGCGAAGGATTACGAACAGCCCCCCGATAGGCAAAACACTTCGATAAGATTGAGACAATTAAGATCAGAAATGCGTCGCACCACTTCGGTCAAAGGAGAAGTTCTCGACGGATATATTGTCACTTCGGATGACGCGCATCAGGTAATTACATTTTCAAATTAAAATTCTATGCTTTTAATACCATGGACACAGTATATAATAATCACATCGATTCTCATCTGCTATATGTATAAATAAAGTATGTAATTATTGCACTCGGCAAAACAATCGAATAAATCTAATTTCTAATTGCTAAGAAAATCGAAAGTGTAGCATGGAAAGAAATGTTGTCGCACGAAACATTCGTACATCGATTTATGGACGCTGTACACTTAACATTTCAGACAGTGAACTACGTTAGTCATGGCCGAGAGAGCCCATTGGAGGTATAATGCGCGTAAGACATCGCGTTTGCAAATTTCTCAAGCTTGTCACGTATTGAGTTTTTGTGTTTGTCTAAACGAACTAATTTAATCGCAGTGTTTTCTAATCACGAGTGCTGCTCCATCTCGATTAAAGCTTAGCGACATGGCCGTATCCAGGGAGGAGGAGCTGGATAAAATTTCGAATACAATTTACAGACTTCGCGCACACGCAAGACTTGGAGAGATTGAAAATCTAACTAACTAAACTAACTAATCGAGAACCACCACCTGCTATACCATACTTAATGATTTTCCGTAGACGGGACATTTTTTTCCTCATTTTTTGCCTTCCCTCTTTCGTTTTGAACCACTCATGCTTCGCGATCCCAGAGCGTGGTGAATTTAAACCCTTGACATCTTACATATGAATGTACTATTAAATTGAGATATATATCGTCAGAGCGAATCGTTGGATCCTCGAGACATGAGAAGAGAATTTATCACTGGGTTCTACGGAAGTGCTGGAGAAGCTGTTATCACACTGGACAAGGCTGTATTTTGGACTGACGGAAGGTATCACGTTCAGGCAGATAATCAGCTGGATTGCAATTGGATACTCATGAAACGCGGCAGAGAAGAAGTAAGTTCAACCTGAATATGTTTCCAAAACTCGAAAATTGTGTATATACAAATTATCAAAAGGTTCTATTACTATTAAGGTAATCTATTATTATTAAATAATCGTCGTCTTAACAAAATTGTGGATCTCTGGGCAAATCAGTGCAAAGAGTCCATTAAATTTATTTCGTTAAGATATGTCGTGGTCTATGCTTTTGATCTAGAACAACGGTATAAATAAAAAACTAAACTCGTTTAGATATTGTAGACTAAAAAATAATTGCCTTCATTTACAATTTCGTCATTTGCCAAGCAAACCTCGACATAGTGTGGCAAGCAATAACAAATTTTAATGATAATGTCAACGTTGCACAAATTAGCTTGAAGTTCCTTATTATTAGTCTGTGGGGCGCATAGATTCGTTGAGACGGCACTGGTCATTCAGTAGTATTACGCATAGTGGCCTCCTCAATGAAGCTGTGACGTACTCCCTTGACTTACGCTTTGCGCCGTCAGAGGGCAAGGAGGCTCAGCGCTCTCTCGCTGTTGAAGTTGTGCACCGAATGATACATAGGAGCCACGCTCGACGAGAAAAGTTAAGATCATACTTCACAGGATCATTTCTGTAGTAGATCTAACTAGCTCTGTCCTCAAAAGCAGAGTTGATGCAGCCACGATGAGGAGACGTAGCTCCTTTCCCTGAGCGTGAGGAAGACTCGAGAAGTTGGCTTCGTTCAATTTCTCAGTCATCGATGATCGTTCACCTCTTGTACTCAGTACGAGAGGCCTGGGAAGTGGGGCGTTCTGAGTGGTCGCTTTTTTAATTTAATTACAAACGTAAAAATTCCTCTTTTTTGTATGGAACGTGTAAATGAAGAATATTCATTTACTGATTGAGATTGTGTAACATTAGTTTGCAGTTGCAACACTTTATTTTAAATAAATTCTTTTTTTAATTACTTTATTTTGCCGTGCATCGCTACTGCAAACATTAATGACACATTTTATTGAGGTTCTGTTTAGGAAATAGGAACTATATAATATTTATAGTATCCTTATCCAAAATAATGTTTGTTAATACTTCAACGACACTTGTTTATGTTGTTATGTTTACTTGTGTATCCTGACATAAGAAGTTGTAAGCGTGTAAACAAACAAAAATGGAGATAACTTGTTATACTTTCAACACTACGCAACTCGTGTTGAATGAAGTTTACCACTTATGCTCCATTCAATAAACAAATTCTTTTGTATAGGTTCCATCCATAACAGAATGGTTGAGACACGAGTTTCAAAGTCGAGTACGAGTGCGTATTGGCGCTGATCCAACACTCGTATCTGCCGTCGACTGGGAAACGTGGGAATATGAATTAGGTAATGAAACTTGACGTAAAAGCCTTAAATCCTTCAAAATAAATAAACGCTGCAATTTATACACACTCTCATACTATTTCTCATATTTACATCGCGTAAACATTATTATTGCATCGCAAATTAAGCAATTCAGAGCTTCAAAGAAATTAATGTCTGTCGTTCAAATGATTCTTCAGGAGGATTCTTTAGCTAATAGATTTATCAATCATTAAGTGACCCTACTAGAAATCAAATCATCTCCCACGTCCTTCCAGAGAGATTTTCCCTAAATTAACGCTAGCGTTCGTGTTCAGCAAATTCGTCCGTAAGATTGGTTCCTGTCCATAACAACCTGGTGGACTTGATCTGGCAGGTCGGTCGACCGAATTACAATCCGCACGCGGCTTATCCGCTCCAGGACAAATACTCTGGAAAAGCCTGGCAGGAGAAAGTCCAGATGGTACGAATGGAAATGGAGGTCTGGAGGGCAGACGCCCTCGTCCTCACAGCTCTCGACGAGATCGCGTGGATCTTCAACATTCGCGGATACGATCTACCAAACACGCCCGTTTTAAGGGCGTACGCTGTGATCACGCATAGATCTATTCACCTGTACGCGCCGCGACAGAAACTTCTGCGATCAGTCGACGAGCACCTGAAAATGGACTTTTGCAGTCACGAGAGCTGCGTAAAGTAAGTGACCAAATAAATACATATATAATATCTACTTCATTCTCGTGAGAATTAAATCACTGGCCTAAGAAAATGATCCAAGAAAATTAATTTTTATTGTTGTTTAGATGGCACAATTATACAAGTATTTGGTACGATCTGCGAACAATGTCTCAAGCCTGGAACCTTGTGTGGCTGCCAACGAGGTGCGGTTACAGTCCAGGCGCTTCCATGGAAATATTCAACTCTGTACGTATGAACTCGAATTATTCACCCATACAGTATTTCTATGCAACATGCTCTTGTTTCCCTTTCACAAATCATAATTCAGACCAAGGTTCCAATCTCCAACCAATTTAATACACATGCCTACATTTTTATTTTCGTGCATCGAAACTATGCAAAATTCATTTATTTGATTCTTCCGATTGTTAATCACGATTGTCCACGTAACACTGTTTAGCACTGTAACGAATAGAGTTTGAGAAACACTGATCTAAGCAACGTCAACTCGGTTGCGTGCCAATTTATCGAGTTCAACCGCGCGACCATTAGAGCGGATAATCCTAGACGAAGAAACATCTTCTCCAACATGTTACCCTGCCCCGTAGAGCTTGTTGAGCTTAGCTTGATCGCCGCGTGACGGGCTGACACACCTTCGTAGACATAGTCCAAACACGGACGGTTCCCTTTCTAACGACGCACAGTATGTATTCTCATCATTAGAATGCTGCGAGGGGGGAGGGCAAAACAGATTGAACGAAACGCTGCTAAGTGGTTACGTGTACGCGTGGCCGAGGTTGCAACTGGTGGGGAATGATTTCACTTTCTTCTCAGCATGATAGCCGGAGCTACGGGACGCCTGGACGCCCGCGGCACCAGAAATCAGGGAGCAGTGCTTCGCTCGTTACAAATGGATACCACATATGTAGGCGAGGTTTTTCTGAAATAATGAAACAAATGGATACCACATTGTGATTGCGACTCGCGATGACAAATGTGCGGAAATACGCTGCTAAGAGTCAATATTTTATGTTATATTTTATGAAACGAGCGGCTAAATTCACTTCAAACGACGATATGGATAGAAAAACGTCGGTGCTGTTTGATCCTCAGCAGGAGAAGGAACGCGTAGTGTGCACCTGAAAATCGTTAAGGCAGTCGGAACGGTCAGGCCCACGGCTAAACATTCGAATTTTGAGTCTTCGAATATTCGAGAGGGTCGCCGGGTCATAAAGTACCATTTCCGTTGGCCTTGACTAGGAGAAAGTTTTCCCTGCAATGTTCCTCGATGCACACACCCTCGTCCCAGAAGGGACAATTATCCTCGAGCACTCGTTGTGTTACGTTCGAATATCGGACAAAGGCTCTTCCGGCTCCACGCGAATCATTGAGGAATAAATATTATTAATTAATTAAATTAGTAAACGCAATTTTATCCCCACCTTATCTTGATCCCTTCAACTCATCCCTCTATTGCAAGTACCTGCATTATCAGCCAAATATCTGCGAAGAGTTAATAAAATTTCGCTGTCGCGTCTAAGAAGTTACGCTTCATATCAAAGAAAAGAAAATTCCTTCGATTACCAAAGTCTCAGTATTTATGTATTGAAACTATAACAAATTCTGGCATAAGGTTAAGACAATCACCCTTACAGATCCCCCAGGAGAAACGCTTGCCAAAACCATCGCCAGTGCTCAGCTTTCGAGCGCAAAAGAACAACGTCGAGGCGGAGGGAATGAGAAGGTCTCATCTTCGTGACGCAGCGGCGATGTGCGATTTTCTAGCGTACATGGAGGAACAATACGAGCTGAATTCCGAAGGATGGGACGAAATGCAGGTTGCGCGTTTGGCTAACGAATTTCGTTACGAGCAGGACAACAATAAAGGCATCTCCTTTCCAACCATTGCTGGATACGGTCCACACGCGGCGATCCCTCATTACGAACCTAATAATCTCACGAACCTCAAGATTGGGAAAACGTCTACCTTGGTGGTGGATTCTGGGGGACAGTATCTAGGTAAACAGCTTCTTCATTTTAGATTTTCGCGGCTTTAAGCTTTGAGTCGTAGACTTGCTTATTTAAAATGGGTACTTGATCTGTTGGATACTTCGAGCCCTTGGCGATTCGAAGTCTAAAATCCTGACGGTCAAAAATAAACCTACACCGGAAAAGGTCTCTTGGAGTTAGTTTATGATCTGAAAGAGAAAGTCAGCAGACCTTTTTCTGAGACAAGAGGGCACCGATAATTTTCGTTGCATTTTTTCACTGACGTCGAAATACTCGGTTCGATCGTAGTCTTCTTGAGAGCAACATCCCAGCTCCTAACTCTCTGGTCTAAATAAAGAGTGTCTTATAAAAAGGAATAAATGAGTGATAATTATTTTCTAACTCCAATAACCAATATGATCTTATACAACGAAGAGTTACAGTTATTTATTAAACAATAACTATTTCTCAACAGACGGGACGACCGATGTAACGAGAACTCTTCATTTTGGAACACCAACGGAGAAGCAGAAGAAGGCGTACACGAGGGTGCTAATCGGTGCGATACAATTGTCATCGTTGGTTTTCCCCAGCGGTCTGAAATCCAACCATATGGATGTCCTAGCAAGATCACCTTTGTGGAACGTCGGATACGATTACTTGCACGGAACTGGTCACGGGATCGGTCACTTTTTGTCCGTCCATGAATGTTTGTATCGTTCCGTTAAAGTATTCAATTATTATCAAAATTAACACCTATACCTTTACTAATATTATAAAAAGGAAAAATTGTATATGTAGCGAGTAATCTCTGGAACAACTGAACCGATTCTTAAAATTTGTTAAGGGATCGGTCACTTTTTGTCCGTCCATGAATGTTTGTATCGTTCCGTTAAAGTATTCAATTATTATCAAAATTAACACCTATACCTTTACTAATATTATAAAGAGGAAAAATTGTATATGTAGCGAGTAATCTCTGGAACAACTGAACCGATTCTTAAAATTTGTTAAGGAATAGAAAGCTACGATATTCCTGAGTAATTAACAATATAGACGTATAATCATAACGTTCACATTTCCAGCGCCCATCAGCGTATCGTACGCGCAAGATCCATCATCGGACAAAGTGTGTGGTCCTGTGGAACTAAAACCAGGATACTTCCTGTCCAATGAGCCAGGATACTACAAAGAAGGAGACTTCGGCGTTCGCTTGGAGAACATTCTTGAAGTCATCGAAGCGGGCAAATCGGTGAAAATAATTCAAATAATTATTCGAATAATTCAATTAATATCGATTGATTCGACGACGCCAGTGTTAATGTAATTGTATAATCTTCCAGAGAAGGACGGAACCGTTTTTGAAATTCAGGGATGTCACCTTGGTTCCTTACGAGCCTAAGCTGATCGACACGAGCATGTTGAATCCGTCACACGTAAGTCTATTCTTGGTTTCTTGAGAGGAATTTGCATGAGGCCCACTTTCGAATGATAAATTCACTTGAAAGAGACCTGGATGAAGATTTTCTGCATCAGAATTAAAGAAAATATTGTAAGTGCAAGAGAAGAATAAAGAATAAGCCTTGTATTAGAATTATCGTATCGAAGTCACTTATATGTAAACTATCAATTTTAATAGATCGATGAGACTTTCCGAATAAAAATGAGTCCAAACACAATCTAATACAAAAACTCATTTGTTGAACTCTAAAATGTTCCGTTTTACGTGTAATTAAATATAATTCGAATAAGATTATGTTTGGTCTAATGCTTCTTGGAAATGTTAATTTTCAGTAATAAATGCACTAGGGAATGGAAACAGAAATGTTTCTATTTCATAGTTAATAGACTTTTCATTGATATTAATCGTTAAGAAATTTTTCCCACGATACAGATACGGTGGTTGAACAATTACTATCGGCGTATCAGGGAGGAAGTAGGTCCAGAATTGAAAAAAAGATTGAGAATGAATGCTTTCGACTGGATGATGAGGAAAACTGTAACCATTCCGGAACCGAGTCCTGTCGATGAAGGATTACTTTTCGACCATTCTCGCTCGGCGCCTTCCACTTTCGAAAAGTTCCATCTATTAGCGTTTATTACGGTCATTTATCATGTTTTATCCAGTAAGTAAAATCCGGATGAATTTTCTTTATAGATAAAAAATATATAATACATATTGTTCTTCCGTGTTTTAGATTCTCTAAATTCGTGGAGTTAATTAGGAGGAAGAAAGGTATTGAAATTTGTAAAAATTTAGTGAGTAACATGAAACGTTATGTCGTTATTAACTTAATTATACAAAGAAGAATTTATTTCGTAAACTGTATGTAGACTTATAAATATATATTATTTTTTTATGTTACTGCCAATACTAGGTACAAAAAAATAGAAATGGTAGAGAAATTAAAAAATCGTAGGTGTAGTGAATGTCTACGAACAAAAAATGGTATTGTGCATAGCCATGTGAATGTTCATGTGTAATGTTTTTTTTTTGTAAATACACGTAATTTATTGTATAAAAAAGCGTAGATATAAGCGAATATTGTATTTTAGCAATGAAAAGGTATAGAACTAAAAGTGCAGAGCTTTCGAACGAAGAACTTTATTTATATCGAAAAGTAAATCGGGTGTTGAAGAAAAACAAACTTTCAGTCAGATTAATGAGGATTATTTCCTAACTGCCATAGAAGACGTAACGATACATTTTATTTTTGTCTGAATGCGACTCTGTATTTCTTACCTTATTGTGTTGTTAATGTTGTACGAGAAATGGAATAAAGAATTATCATAAATAAATTGTAAGCTATTCTAATTCGCTGTTTATTACACATTGTGCCATTTGAGGTAAGATTAATTAAATTGAAGTAAACACAGTTTTTATTACCTTTAACATGTTATTATTTACACAACAATATCTAAATACTTATATTATTTTTGGATACAATGACTACAGATTACTTTTTTTGTATGCTCTTTTCCTCATTTTTTTGTGCTGTAACCATCCTAGGAACACTAAAATGTTCAATAATATTCGCTGCAACAAAAGTAGTAGAGCATTAATAAATATCTAATATATAACTATCCTTGACATTGATGTACCAATATCTATTTTTCTGGACATAAACTCACCTACTACTTGTTTATCTAACTTATACTCAAGTGCTATTTTTTCTGTGGTATATTCAGTAGGGTTATTATTATGATCTCCAAGAAAAGTCAAAGCCTGCCTTAGAGAACATTTACCCTCAGGAATCACACGAGACTCATAGAATCCAAATTCAAACGAAGGAGAGATAGTTCTGTCTAATGGTAATGGCCTAGATGAGGCTGGCTGCTTTGCTGATTCATTCTGGTGATATATGGAAAATTATTTTTTTTTTCACAAGTAAACATTATCACTACCAAGTTACTGCCAATAATATAAATCATGAATTTATAGAAGCCTTGTTAGAAGAGAACATACATTTGGATCATTGGAGGTGACATAAACCTCTTTCAAGCGACTGTCTAATTGAGCATTCTTTTCATAATGTTTTTTCATAAAATCCGGATCCACTGAAACAAAGAACCCAAAAATTAAAAACAATGTTATTCCAAGAGTGATATAGCTCTGTATAGTAATATTTATTTTTGTAATCAAATGAAATACACTAGATTTGTTAACTCACACTTATCTACAAGTTCTTTTTGCTTAGCTGTCGAAGGATATTGTGGTGCAGCTGTTGGTTTCTCTTTTGAAATAACATCATGCGCACGATGCACTATGTTAAATGTGCGAATTGGTCGCATCAAAGTAGAATATACTTTTCCCATTTCTTAATTTTTTATCATAAGATTACTACTGGATAAGAGTGGTAACGAGTTTGCGATAATCATAACCTAAAATTCACTTTGTTCTACATTTTCTAAAAGGGAACTGGTAACATAATTTAGATCTTATGGGAAAAATACAGGATTTAATATATACAAACAGATATAAATAAACTATAGTATAACAGAGTTAATGTACTTTTGTATGTAAGAATTAGGTTAATGACATAACCTCATAACCCACACCGGCTCTTCATAAGCGCTACTCTTGGTTGTTCTTGGTGTACTATACTTCTTAGTTTTACAGTGGCGCTATCGGTGGCAAAATGCCCAAGATTGTAGTGAAAATGGTTCCCGCCGTTGCTATTAGATAGCGCGACTAACTAAAGGGGTCTAAAATTGTCGCTGCATTAAATAACTATTCATAAAAATGATTTGTTTGACATATTAAGTAATATATTGTAGTGTTATAAAGCAAGTAATCGTATTAAAAAATAAATGATTAATAGTTCTTGGTGGCGCCATCGGTGGCAAAACGTCCAAGTTTGTAGTGAAAATTCGAGGACAAACTTGGGCAATTTTCCGATAGGGGCGCTGATCATACTCCGAAATTAGTTCGGTATGTTGACCGCTAGTTGGCGACACTAATTTCCAGCGGGAGATTTGAATTGCTCTTTTTAATTAAAGTTTATTAGAAGCATTTGTAGATACTATTGAGTAGTTTAAGAGTCTTTTTTTTTTAAGAGATCAAGTGATTACTTTAAAGAATGATTTGTATATTTTACATTGATTTGGTACTACGAACCATAACATAAAAACGTTAACTGTGAGTTGTCTTTTAAAGATAGATATATGCTGTTGCGGACTTTTTTGTTGAACTTTTTATGTTCAGCAATTCTTAAATTTGAAACATCACATCGATATGATAATAAATGCCTGGCTGAATGTAGAACAAAAACATTGAAGAAAACGTAAGAAAATCTTTTGTTGTTTGAAGTAATAATAGAGAAATATAAGGAATTGGGATTAAGCGGAAATGAGATAGACAAAGTCACTGCGGTGTTATACAGGATACCACAATGCAACCATTGTGATAAAATTTAGATAAAATTTAGATTGTTAAAGGTCTAAAAGGAATTGGGAATCATAGGATTCATTTCTTTAATTTTGTTACAAAGGAGGATTAAACCACAACGTGTTTTTTTTTTTTTATTTTGTATTTAATATATAAAGTTATCTGCAATCAAATTGTATTCATTTTATTTCACTTTATCTTAATTTAAATTTATTATGCATTATTGAATATTTTATAACTATTAGAAGGTGATAAAATATTTGAAGAAGTTCGTTCCTTGAACAGTTCCACAGAGGTCTGATAATTATTATTATCAACAATTTCCAAAGTTATTTATATTCGTATTGGAAGAGTTACAGATGTGTAAGTCAAGCCATGTCGGAGTGTTAACACGTATACGTTTGATCACAGTAGAGTTCAACTACCCTTAATAGTCGGAGAGCCAGTGACGATTTTACTTACCCCACTTTGAAAGTAAGATATCTAAAATTTTTTTTATGAAACTAATAATAGCTGACAATCACGAAAACTGTCGGCTGGTAAACAGTCGTTACAACGACATGTGGGTGTATTTTGAAACATGCAAAAAAAAAAAAAAAGAATCGATGTTATATCATTTTGAAATAGTTGATTTTTGGACAGTGATTAATTGCATACCATTGAACAGCAAAAGAATATTGCCAGATGTTTTGCGTGGAACACAGGGGCGCCAGATGCGCAAATTGACGTAAGTAACACTGAAAAAAATGCAACTTCGCGAAATAAAATACTACAGGTAATTAAGATAACAATTACGTTAAAGTTACTGACTATTTGTGTTAATCCGTTCAACAAAGAGCTTGTTTCATTGACACAAGTATGATATGTTAAATTAACACAAAAATATTGGTGGATCGTGTGCAATTTGTGTCGAATTTAACACAGAATCCTCAACAGTGTATACTTTCATAAACAAAGCTGTTATTTTCGTTTGAAAATGACTAAAGTAAAATCATCACCGGCTTTTAGACACTGAAGCATCATTACGCGAGCCATTTTGGAGGTTGTTTATTTTTTGGCAACCAACCGATCAAAGGGCAAGGATCTTCTGCAGCCGCACAGAACATCTTTGTACGGCGATTAAGCTCGCGAAGCTGAAGAAGGCTTAACCGCGCAAATTCGCCCCACGCCGTGGCGAGGGCGCAGTCGCGGCTCTTATAGATTTTCCCCTTGTTACCTCAGTATGTGTAATACCGACAAAGTTCAGGGTGCTGACGTTGGGGGTGGTTTGCGTTCCACGCGCAGCGTCCACGGAAGGGAAAGGAACTGCGCACACCCAGAGGTGGTAGAGGCTAGGAGGACGAGAAGGTGGAGGCGGAAGAGGAGGTAAAAAGAGGTAGAGTATGATATAGTAGCGAGAGGACAGAAGCGACGGGCTAGGCCAACCGTCTACAACGCGAACCGCTCGATCGGGACTGAATAATCTCGTGCATAGATGGTGCCCGACGTGAAGGATTAGGACATGTGACCAAGGGTGGGTGCATCATCGAGGTGTATCTTCGTGGTGCACTGTTACTCGTTTTATGCGGACAAACATGTGGTACCGTTCTCCAATGCATTACTCAAAAGGTGAGTTTCTTCTTTCATTATTCGCGCGTTGATCGAAGATGGGCAGAATTCTTGTCTATGTACAAATTATCCATGTACAAAAATAGGTATTTCTTACTGATTGGATAACAATTAGAGCTTGGATTGAATGTAGAATGTAAAATGAAATTTTGAGTTAGGTTGGAAAACAGCCCTTATTCGTTGAACCTCGTCCTTTCGCCCTTGCTTGGTACAGTTTGGTAATTTCACTTTGTCTTTGGATACTTCACAACGAACGAATGTTAATCGATCCATTACATTCTTGTTATGAATAAATTACCGTGCGTTGGTTTTATTTGTTTGCTATTAATTGAAAAGAAATTTTGCTCATCTCTGGACGTCAGCTCGTGACATTCCTTATACTGTTTTATGCTATACTGTTAACATTCGTACAGTGTTTATAAATCATTCTCTGGTTCTTGTTATTATGCATTGCGTAGCGTAGATTTATATAAGGAATCACGTATAATCGTGATTCATTAAATGTTGGTTCTGAAACATTCATTTGGAGGGTATATGTTTTTTAAGCATATCGTCTCGTGTTTTCGTCGCGATTTTTCTATAAGAATTTTCTACGTTACGAAGTTTTATATTCATTTTTATAGATTTCGTATAATTTATGTTGCACTCGTATTGATATTTGACTTTTGGGCGGGGTTTCGCAAACATTGACTTTAAAGTACAATTTGGTATAATAGAAAATTAGTTTTTTTTTGTGAAAAGACATTAATATTAAATGTATTTATTGCATATGTGAACGGAATTCTAAAAAACAAGATTACATAGGAACAAACTCGATTTAATAGTAGTATGATATATATTGTACAACCCAATTAAAATTTAATTCATGATTCAAATTATAATGTAATTTTAATACTTCAAAAAGTGTTTGTATTCTTCCATGTGTGATGAGTTGTATTTAAACGAAACTTTTATTTCAAAAAATAGACAAAGAAATAGTAGTGTACTTAAAACGGTCAAGTATGTTTATAAGTAGAATAAATTAAATATATTAAATATATTAATAAAATATATTAAAAGTAGAATAAACGCGTCTAATGAATATACTGCGATGTTGGCATTAAAAAACTTATTCGAAACAGTTCAATTATATTGATAATAAATCAAAATCTGCGTTTCAAATAAGTTCGAAGATACGATCTGATAAAACCCACAACTGGTAGCCTATAATATTAAATACATTGAACATTTATTTGATTAAATAAGATAAACATCTGTTTGGTTGAAAGAAAACGTCACTTTGACTTGAGTATCAAAAATTTACGCTTAAAAATACTATATTAGGAAGTATTCTCAGTTAAAAAAGTACAAGATTTATTTATATTTTCTCACATTATCCTTGTTAGAATTTTAATATTTCTATAGATATTTCACGCATAAAATTAATCCTAAGATTTCATTTAATTTTCACTCGAAGAGTCATTCTGTTTTTTGATTTTTATGTTTACTCGATTAATGAACATATATATTTATATTCCTGTAAAATTCGCCTGAAGTATTACAACGCGTCATGTTATATTGGCGTACTTTGTACTAGTACTTATCAGATGATTGTAAGTGAAGTATTGGGGTTGCCGTTGAAAGTACAAAGGGGTGAATTAGGAAGTAGGCGTGAAAGTTTATTCATACTGCTAACTACGCCGTTCTATAGCCCTGTCTTTGGCTACTGTGTTCCGCGTTATAGCAGAATGTTGTATTGAATATTTATTAGAACCTTGGCCATGGCCACTAGTTTTTTGTTTTCTTCGTGGAACACGTTCTTTGCATGAATTATATCTAATATACATGAACATATATTATGAATATACAGAAAAATGCAAATTATTAAATTGATACGATGATTTTAAAATCGATTTTTTAATTGTTTCTAAAATGTTCAATTTTCAGTATACTATTTTTTTTTTCAATGATATGGATGAGAATCAATCCAGTTAATTTCATTCTCAGAATCTAGATAAAAGATTATACATATATATATATATATATGTTCTAAAAGGAAATATTTTAGTATTATCAAACAATGATTTCATATCTTTTTACCAGAAAATCTTACTTGATAAAACTTTTACAAATTTTGGGTTAGGTGACACCATTAATGCGTAAAATCCTTTCGTCTACTTATTACAATGTAAAAAATAATAAAATCTCCTTAATGTAATAATTTTTGTTCTCTTATGATAGTTATAGAAATGAATACGAATTAAATTAATAAGTGGTATTGCATGCTGCATGAAATTAACTCTTTGCTTACGGGAGACTTCGATGCACAGCAAGTTGTGTACGACGAATTTCTAGCTTGCAGCAGTAGCTAATGCTGTGCGGAAGACTTTTTCAGGCGCCGAATATACAGGGTGGGCCAAGTAAATGCGATAAGTCACAACTCCGTTATCAGTGCATTCAGAGTGAAATGTCAAAGGGTCAAAGTTTTCGTCATTTTACATAATATTGTATTGGTATTAACATATTTTACACATACATATAACACAATTCTACGTTTCTTTTAAAAACTTTAATTACAAGTTTCGGTATCGGCTTATAGAGTATTTAAAATTATTTTTCGCTGTAAATTATACCACTCACAACTCTTTCACTATTTAAAAGTGAATAAACATTTCTAAGCAAATAAGCCTAACATTTTTAAGAATATTTAATTCAGGAGACCACGCAGGTGAATATAGGGTGCACAAGATACATAATAAAATCTTGCGTGTATATTTAGATATAAACATGAACGTTGGCTATTGTTTTGTCTCACACTGTAGATACATTCGTTGAACGTCTGGAGGTGTCCACCGCATGCGGTGTCCTAATCTCTTGAGCGCCTATAGGCGGCAATAGCATTACCGTGAGCGATTTTGTTGAGCTTCAATAAACGCTAATAGCAGTTTAAAGATTAAAATCGGGAACAATTGGCTACTATTGTTGCCAAGTTAAACGTAAGAAAATGTCAGCGATCATTGAAATTTTTCTAATCCTACCAATTTTTCCCTTTTAAGAGTGTCCACTCTTTTTTCGAGTCGTAATACAATCTACTTCAACTTTTCATTTATAACAATCGAATATGATTTTATTAAATAGGCAGACTAACAAAATTACTTATCTTAAAAGAATTAATTATCTTAACTTATTATTTATTGCATACTATAAAAATAAAAATAAATTATATTGTCTTCGTGATCTCTTATCCGGTTTATAGCGTATAGTATAAGATTCTCTTACGAGTACTTACTATTCTTAGATATATTTCCAGAGAACTTCTATAAAAATAGAAGATTAATAAATTCAATCTTGATATTTACGAGCATCGTTTGTCCGTGTCAACAAGTAGGAGGAACGACCACTTAGCAACAAGTGTCTGTTTAAAATAGATGCAAATCGTTGGTAATAGACTTACGATTACAGGAGAGATCAAGCATAGGTCACAGGTAACGAAGACGCATTGCGTAAGTGGGGCTCGTTCTTATTGGATTAGTTACCTCGATAATTGCACGAGCCACCGTGCTTGCAGAAATTTCATCTTGTTTTCTAGCGTCTATCTATTATATTCCATTAATTAGTGAGATAGTCCCGAATAACTGCAATTAATGGGCAATTCATGCTTCACTGGAATGATATCATCGAACAGTGCAAACTTGCTTAATTTTCAAATGAAAGTATCTTTTATATTGGCATATAGTAGACATGGTAGGAGTAGACTGAATTGTCGAGTTGTCAGAAAAAAAAAATATTTTGATGTAACCAGATAAATCAATAAAAATCTACGAACAGAAGAATATTGGAGTCGAGCATTTATACTAATCTATTTCCACTGTGCAGTTTGGCATAGTCGCGCTTTCGCACTCTCTCCTTCATTCTAGGGTAGACTAGGAATAGATTCTGGTTTCTAGAACCTCAATTGTATAGTCGAAATAAACTGCTACATTCAAAATACGTCCGCCTTCGAAAATTATACGGGATGCGCTCACTGTATAACAAATGTAAGTAACAAATTTTCTTTATTTGTAATACTTCGTCTAGGGGAGATCTTAATTCTCTCTTTCTCACTCTCTTTTATTCCCATGTTTGAAATATTCGAAGAACTATGAAGACGGAAGCTTGATTACATAAGATCAATTCCAGGGAAATTTAACGAACCATCATTTAACTGTATAAATTATATTTATATAGTATCCACTTCAAAAAGTCCCATTGCATGTCACAAGTTTTCTTTTATTATTTTTATCTTCTTCTTAGTTGCATTCCAAAATTTTGTTTAGAAAAATAATATCATATTATTACACGGACGTGCGTATTGCTAACAATAATTACACAATCGTAAACATCAATTGAAGACAAATTTTATCTCACGATACGAAGCCAGAAAATTGATTACATTCACTACGAAGTGTTTCGATAAACTATTTACAGAGCTCTGTCTTTAAGAATAAACAAATTAATAAAGTGACATTGTTCGAATTTAAATTGTACTAAGGAAGCCTGTGTTTCAAGAAAACTTGGAACAATAGTGTCATTTCATGAATTTCGTGGGTTATTGTAGTTCAGCGAACAGCTCACTTTCGGACTGTTGAAAAGCAAAATAAAATTTACGAGTATGTACCGTAGCAACTCTCTCAGATATAAAGCCATACCTATGTAAAAGAGGTGAAATCTATTAGTTTCCTGTTACATGGTTCGCTGTATACACTCTTTGTCGTTATTTCCGGGAATGCAGTAATCGGAAATAATCCAAATGTCACCTTATTTGTGTCATCTTGATATCATTAAAATGCGTGTTCGGATTACGCTCTATTTAACCGCTGCCATTATACTGAGCATCCACCCACTTTTATCATAAACATTTCTCATGTGCTTACTACTTTGTGGAAATACAAGCAGCTTGGTCTTATTATTTTATTCTTAGGATCTAGATGAAATATTGTTTAAATATATTAAAAGAGGATAATTTTAGTATTATCAAATAATGATTTTGACTTTATTATTTATTTACTTAACGTAGGTTTTAAATATTAGGTTCGTTAAATATTTCTTTGTTCAGTTCTTGAATATTTAAATGTTTTTTTAATTTAAATATTATTATATTATAAATATATAGGTTGTAATAATGTTTGAATTTAATAGTAATAATTGTGAATTTGTAAACTCTTCTGAATGCAGTACTCTGTCACAGACCGCACGTTCACGAAGCCGGTCATGTGCTTATCAAACCGTTTGAATATTAATGTAAACTAGTTTTAACTCAATAAGGAATATCTTTACTATATTGATATATGTAGTTAAGCTATTGTATCAGCAATCAACCCAGAAGCTATTACTATCTTTAAAATCATGGAAAGTTATTGTGATAGTAAATGTAGTACTCGATAGCAGTATACTTGACATTTTAAGGTAACACTTCCAATGATTTGTTTCTTTTTTGTAGAATTAATTTATGTATATATAGAAATGGTATCTTCACACGACGTGGTACAGGTTTAAAAGGAATTTTACAAATTCGGTTTACAAATTTTTTCTATATTCTATTTACATCTGTAATGTATGTACCTTTTGACAACTTCTCTGTTGATTTAGTCGTAACGAGTTCTTTTAGTTTGGTAGCCAATTGAAATGGAACGAAACGTGGAAGTAAAATGAATTTTTAGTCACGAGAGATTCCAATAGGTACGTCTCATCATTATAACAAATAATCGAATAATACTTCTAATAAAATTTGTTTCTTTGAATGTATTTAACGAGAAATGATGTCTTCTTAACCTACTCAATGACATATCACTTGCAGGCCTATGATGTGAATTTGCATGTGTATTTACAGATTGCACTTTTACTCGTATCTAAAGCATTTCTCTGTTCAAATTGCGTTCAGTTGTTTCATATACGTGTAATATTTTAACGTAACGTTAGAAAATAATATTTGCACATTCGGTGCAAGAGTACCGTTTCATCATATAGATGTTTGTTTAATTGACGTGTGTTTAAATCATTACTTTGTTGGTTAAAATTTATTGAAAGGGAACTTTCGTACTCGAAATTTATCGAAGAATAAAATTCCTTTAACAGATTTTATTTTCATCAATGGAGGAAGGGTATGAGCTCTTGTTTTGCTTTGATTACAATTGGACTGGGAATTTGTATGCATTCATAGAAAATTTGAATGTTCAAGAAACTACAAAATGCATATAGTACGATAGAACATAAAAAATATTGAAATTAAAGGTCATATTATTGTGGTTGGTAATATGCGTTATCCTCGTCGCTGATAACTGACCGAAACACTATAACGCCGAAGCTCATGGCTATTAGTAATACTCAGGTGGCCAGTGAGTGAACATTCGTTTCCGTTGATGTGTGCCGTGCCGTAACATAATTTCAGTGTACTAATAAAATCGTAACTGCAAGAAATATGCATTTACGAAGTACATTAAAAATCGTTGTTTGGGTAACAATGGGTATGACGTATAAATTTATTTTAATGGAATTAATAGATAATAAATTTTATGCATTTATGGCGTATCGTAAATCTAAAAAATATTTAACAACTGTATTCAGAATATTATGTTGCACTTATACAAAATTAGATATTGATATAGTTGTATTAATTTATGGAATATATTTTATACATATTATGCATACCATTTCTATAATAATACATGGCCATTTTATCTTCGCTATGTTAGTGATAAGAGAAACCTGTATTCGGTGACATTGTAATATGTCGATTCTTATCATAGAGTACGTACATTAATACTGTACGTGATTGCTAAAATATTAACGTTAGGAATACGAGTTAACATTACGAGTAAAAAATTAATTCCATATAAATAGAGCACGCTAAGGTCAGTGTGTCCGGTTTAAATCGAAAAATAGTTTCTTGTCAATTAGAATATATATAGGGTGTCCCATTATAATATTTCCACGCGATTATCTCGCAAAATATTCATCGTTCGAAGAAAATGTTTAAACGAAAAATGTTAAAATATGGGAAAATTTATGAGATTATGCAGAAATGCAAAAATGCATAAAATATCAACAATAACATAACTCATACGCTATTTAAATAACAAGACATAAACTTACGGAAACTTCAATTTATTATCTGTATCTGCAAAACACGAATTTGTATAAACGTCCGGAGTTTACATATAACGAATTCTAAATGCGTTTTGAATTCCTAAAAATCACATCGAACATAAGTGTCTACACTGGAATGAGATTGATGTTCCCGTTTTTTGGAATACCTATGTCACCAAATGCGGAACAATTCGCAAATAGTGTGGCAGTTTGAAGGAAATGAAACTGTCCGTAATACGGGCCGACTGTCAAGTGTAGATATCGTAAATAACCCGTAGCATGCATTATCTACGCAAATGAGATATAGGGGCTCATCGCATGATGATTATTTCACATTCGCTAATCAATTCATTTCGATCCAGTTGCTAAAGGATTAATAATTGTCCATAGGAACAGAGGAAGTTACGAGGGAATTAAGAAGTTACGGAACTGCTTTTTAACACGGTTGTTACCAGAGTCTGAAAGGAAAATCTTGCACCACCACATATAGCATATTTATTTTATATTTATTCACTGTAGAACTGAATAACATAATGTTGAAGACAAAATGTTAAAGAAAATAAACCAGGTTAGGACTCATGAACATCGATAACGTTATAAAACTAAGTACTCCGACAAATGTTAGATTACGTAGGCTTCGATTGTCTTAAAACAACATTTTATTCTCATAAAAATGTTCACGAAATATTCACGTGGCAATCAACGTGTTAAATCTGACGTATAAAGGTTGTTACAAAAAAGGGATCAGAACGTTTCATGGTATTTATAGTAACAATGGTAGGTAGTCCATCGCCATTCTCAGTCTCAGGACTGCGTCTTTTATTTCAAGGTTCTGCCGAGTCTTCCCAAAATCTTTTTTAGTGATTCGAGGATAATAAATTTTGAGCCAAGTAACGTTATCTAGTAGAGAACGGTAGAAAATCTTCTTTTGGACAGAATCCATCAACCCTTCAGCAGACCATAAGTACCTAGCTCGAGACCTAAAGGATTATCCGCGACATTGTTCACTCAATCTGCTCCTGAAGCATCCAAAATTTGTCTGTGGTAATTTATTCAAAACAGGTTCGTAGTGTATTGAAAAATATTAAACATGTTTTTTTTTTGTAGCTGTCCAAATTCACTTTGAAGGGTGAACACCACCCCCGAAGTCACTAAAGTAGATATTTAACGTGATAGACTAATAAGGTAGACAACTTCGATGAAGTCTCGAAGAACCAGAAGTAGACGGCGAATATGCTGCAGAATAATCATTCCAACATGTTCCGATTGTATTTTCATGTTCAGTTTTCGGACAGATTTTCTTTTTAAAATACGACGGATAATTTTATTAATTATGCATCGACTTAATATTTTTCGATACTCTACGAACTGCAAAGTTGCAAAAAGATATGTTTTCGCGTGTGTCTTCACGAACGATAATTGACGGAAACATTGATTAAAAATAGATCCTTACTCAACGCAACCAAACACGCACCAACGTACATTTGTTCCTCCTTATCACATAATTTGTAGACCATCGTTAGCGTTGTGTCAATCAACAGCGTTGAAATGTTCTAAAAATAGTAACTAATTTGAATAATCAGGCACGTCAATGTATATATTTGCCTTCGAACCGTATCATTCATCATTGATGCACGATGCGCCGCATAAGTATTCCGACGGTACCCGTATTATGTATATTTATAAAATCCTTGCAGAATTATTTTACAAAGTGTACTCTGTACTGCGAAACCATTGGACTGGTCTAGTTTCATCTTGTCTTCGCACGTGTGAATATTGTTTACCGAAGAGAAATGTTTACGTTACTAATAGCCAGTGCAAACCACACCTTGAATCTAACGAGGAATCCCGCATTAACGAGTAATAGGGTGTATCTATAAGCAGCTCTTCCTGTTTCTATGGTGACTTGCTTACGTGTGCAAGTTTATTCGATAATATGTACTGGTCTCCCGATTCGCGTCGTACCTTTTATACGCTCGCTTTGATTTTAGCTCTAAATGATTAATGATTCCTCCATGCTTCGGCTTTATGTGACATCAATATACATAAACAGAAAATTAATACAGAAAAAAGTTTGCGACTCATTCATGTAAGGAGATTAATTTTCCAATTATTTTCAATACAAAATTTAATTTGCACGAGAACGATCTATTAAAATATAAAAGAAAGCAATTTATTTAGGTCATTTCCGTATCTCTAGTTCTTAAAACAATAATCCATACACACTCATACGTTTACGTACTTACATTTACGTTCCATGATAACGTACTCCAATCACATATTTAATAACGCGATATACATAATTTCTATTACACGCGTAAAAAATACTATTTACGTATCAATTTCTTAGCGGTCACATTACAGCGACAATACTTTCCCAAAATAAATTTTCTTTTTTCAGTCGCCGTGGGTTCTCTATTTAAATCACAGTAACAGTACGTTAAAAAATACATTTTTTAAGAATCGCTTTCATGGTATCTTATCTTGCTCATATATCGTAAGACACAGAAAAGCTTGCTATCAATTTCACGGTAAGAATGCACGGTTTTCAAATGAATATTTATCTTTTTTATGATAAATCTGGATAAAAATATGTGATTTCACGTTTTTGCAGACATTCCTCTTATTTTTGCGCAGTCAGTACAATATATAAACCGCAGCGTCCGACTATAAAAATTCTTACGCGGGTCATGTGTTGGATTCGGTAGAAAATTTCTGGTAGGCGATTCCTGTTTGCACATCGTGCAGTAAGATGGTACCAAGTGTAGAGGGTGAACATACTCGCGACAGACTTTATCGACGACGAGTGAAAATACACTGCACTCGTGAAGGGTGAAATCGAGGGTTAGCTCTTGCAAACATACAGGTCACAGTTCAAAAGTGGTGCGAGTTGGAAAGAACGTTAAGACAAAGAACAGGGTGACAGAGTGTCGAGTAATTAGGTTAAGAACGTAGGTAGGGAGGGAAAGAAAGGAGTATTAAGTAGGTCACCGAGAGAAACAAATTAGAGCAATGACCAGATTGGTAGGTGGAATAGGTTGAGGACTTCGGTATAACGAAGACACACAGGGGACGAAGAGTACATGATACTCTGCAGTGTAGTGGCAAGTAGAAGTGTTTTTCTTTCTTGCTCGTATAGGTACTCGAGCATATTTTACTTCAGCAGTAATAATTACTGCTGTACCTACAGGAACTAAAGTAGGTGGTTAGCTACATATTATGCATTCAAAATTGAATTTAATCCGTCAAATACATGATCTACAGGATCATGTTATATTACTGTTATAATGTAGGAATTATATAAATTAAAATATTTATGTAGTTAATTAGCTACATATATTATAGATGAAAGATTAAATTTAATCCTTCAATTATATGATCTGTATCATATTATAATATAGTAGTTATATCATCGAATTCATCCAATACAGTATTTATAGTAATCCAAACAATTACACAATATTAATGAATATTTACGCATAATTTGATAAAAATCCTTCCCTTGTCGTTGACCTCTGAAATTTTTTTTAGAAATCAATGATCTCCCCGTTGTGAACTCTAAATTTTGTTGTGCTTTCAGCTCATCTGAATGGACATTGAGCGCCGATCGGACAACAGCACATGGATAGATAAAGTTTTTTGTCACGAAGGAAACGTGCGGCATGGGTTTGCCGCGTTTCTCTGTGAGGGGACTCATTTTCTACCTACTATGCTTGATGGGTTTACTGTTGGCTTTCCAAAATCTATTAAAGGTCGAAATATGGCACCGTATGCGACCTCATCCCGGACAAGATCAACTTGTTCGTGCTCCAGACACCCCAAAGGTATCGTCTAGTTGAAGTTTATATAATAATTTGAATATAGATATACTGAATTCAAATGTTGAATCAATATTAGAATTATCTTTAACATTCAATTAACATTACTATCACCTTAGACTTCATTTTAAAATTACTAGATTATTGGCAACGTTTTTTGTTGTATATTTTTGTAAGGACTCTTGGAATAGGAAACGAGGTGCACGTACATACATACATATATTAAGCAGTGCTAAGCGTTCAATCGAAAGCTACCGAAACTTTAAGTATCTCGTATAGCATTTATCTTTAAATGACACGTATCAACCTGGTTGACAGCTTTCGGAGAGAACTGTGCGTCCGATTGATACGATCCAAGTCACGTTCTCTTCAGAAAACTAGTTGTTACGACGTAGTCATTTATTTAAAAGTTTGTCTACCTTCTTCAATCAAATAATAACAATTTTTCGTGACATTCGGAAATTTGTTGAGATATCAAACAAATCCTATGTCAGGTTGTAGCCATAAGTATTTACGTAGTTTAAGAAAATTTTTTTTTATCTCAGATATACCCAGTGGTCACAAAGCTGCCGATCGGTTACCAGTGTATTTTTTGCAGTGCTCACTTTCGCTCTAGAATCGAGTAACGCCACGTTAATGATATTAATGAGAGGTTTTTGTTTGTTTACATGTCGAATAAAACATACGGACAGTGTGAAAACAATTCATCGTTTCTTTATAAATATTTTCTGAATGTACCCCTCTTAAAAATGTTTTTACAGTGTTGTGCCCCCTTAAGGATATATTCTTTTGTGTTATTTCTTACTGAAGAAGATTTGATACAACAACATCGGGGTCATATAACATAGATTAGTTTGCCCCGGCAAATAATTTTCGCGTTTTCTATTAATCTAGATACATGGATGTGTGCAGACCAAGTTTCCAACATTTTATAATACAATTTCTTCAAAGTCCAGACATTTGCCACAGTTTTCAACCGACCACGTGCAGCCTTACTGCCAATAATTGATAATAATGAAAATACTAGTAACACTTTCTACGTATGTACATATATCGCGTAACATTAACATAATGTTTTTAAAATACTGTCAGAGATACATCAATGTTCCTCGATGTTTACGAAATTGAAATATTTCTTCTACTTTTTCCTAATTATTTTTCCTCTGCTTCAAGGGATTTATTAATTCTGCTGGTATATCGTTTAAAGAACACGTTTAATGTAAAATTATGTTTAATTTAATGAAATTAATTCATTCTATTGTGTTAATATGGCTTTGAAATTATACCTGGTGTACCAAAAATGCCAAGTTAGTTTAAGTTTCTCCTTCTTCGTTTTTAATTGCTGTGTTATTTATTGTTGCCATAGTCTAAATAGAAAGTCTGTTACTGAAAATCGAGTCTACTATAATTGATCGCACAAGTATGTCTGTATTTATCGTGAACTGTTTATTATTGAAAAACATGAATTAAAAGTAATTTTAAATTCTATGGATATTAAGCTTAAAACGAAAAAGCTGCAGTTAATGAAATATTTTATTTGTAGGAGCGGTTTGAACCATAATAAACAACGACATATTTGTGCAATCAATCGTCGTTGATCCGCGTTTCGAGGATAGACTTTTACCCAGACAACACCAGCGACAAGCAATCGCGCAGTTAAAAATGAAACTAAACAGACCTGATACCGATGTGTCATAGAATGAACGAGAAACTCAAAATAACACCATTGTTGGAACATCAGATACAATTTAAATCATATACATAAGGTAACAGAAAACGAATTACTTTCATTAGCTTAGACATTCTGTTTTACGCTGAAATTCATTTTATAGGTGTAACACCATCGAAATAATTGCAATTTTTCAACTATTATTGAACATAAACATTATGGTTCAATGCTCACTGCTAATGTATAACTGCTGATGATTTTAGCAGTCAAAACAACTTTAAACGTCAATTAAAAAGAGTGAAAAAAGTAGAGGAAGAAGAGAAAGCAGAAGAAACGTTAGATTTTTGTGTAAATCAAATGTTATCGAACGTATTTTTCTGAAAAATAAAAGGATTCTAAAGTACTTCGTACAAATTTTTAATCGAAAAGTTTCTTTATTGTTTAGGATTACTCTTAGAAATTTGTTCTATATTCCTTCTCCTTGCGATTAAAATTATATTCTTACGCTGAAGTTTCTTTTACGATTTTAGCATGTTGCTGGAGTTGTTATGGCTTGGTACAGTTATTCGTGTCATGTTGACTCGTTCACTTTGCACAATTTGAAGTTCTGTTGTAGCTGCGTGAGAAGTGCCAGTGTACTTGGCATCTATAATACTTATCGAACGAATAATGATTGCTTTTGTCCTTTTCTTAATTCAATAACTTTTCCAAAATACCTAGTATTATATATTTATATTTTATCATTATCCATACATTATTTTAAATTTGCTTTTATTTCGTATTGATGTTTTAATCATGTTTTTGTCAGTAATAAATATTACTTTGGCATCTTTTTCTAAACCATCTACTCTCTTCTAAATATTCTTCGTTTATACCTCATCATCTAAACTCACTCGTATCTCGTACCTACATGATGTAGCTTCTTCATCATCGTCACCGTCATTATACACAATTATCGTCATTATCGCTATGCGACATGTTGACGCTAAGAATTCGACCAACCGGTTTCTCAGTTCCACGCCATTATTGAACGAAACACTTTGTAAATTATTGTAAAGCAATCGAAAAACTTCAGGGAGACTCACTTAAAAAAAAATTAAAAAAAAAAAAAGAATAAGAAAACTAATAAGTAGAAAAGAGTATTATCAAAAAGAGTATTATCAAATAAATCACAAAAGAATAGAAAATCCCCATACATAATGTATGTTGAATACATTCTACAATTGTTAAAATGACATTGTTATTTCATTGTGTATATGTGGACATACCTTTTGGTTATGTTTAGTATATGTTTATTATATCGGTTTATATCATGAATGCATAAAATCCGCAGTCTATTTATGACATAACCAGACAGTACCTAAATCTATTTATTTCTTTTAATTAAAGGTAACCAATCCACCCGGCACGACGATTCTGTCACGCATTACTATAGCCACCCTGGAACCATTAAGACGACCTTGGTACATGAAAGGAGGAAGCAGGAGACCTTTTCCTGCCTTAAAATCCAATCGCACCGGTCGACGAATGGCACATTTATGGCCCGAAGAAGATGTGTACGATGATCGTGTCACAAATCAAGTAAGAGTCGATGAGAATTTTCATGTAAAGCGTTTTTCGAAAGGAGCTTCGAGATTTTGGCAACATCATAACGATATTCTTCTATTTTATTTATAAACTTGCATACTATTGTTCTAACGCTGTTCTAAACAATACTATTGTTCTAAACAATGAAATAAACGTCTTAATTTGTATCGTGTCTCATGTTTACAGTTGATGTTTGTGCCCAATGATTATAATAAGACGGAGCAGCCGTTGAAAAAAATAATGGTTCCGCATGGTATGCCCGAAGCAAAAGTTGGTCCCGACATATTTCATCAGCATCGCTGCCCAGTAAATACGTGTACGATTGTCAGGGAAAATCCGGACGACGCCGATTTAATCCTTTTTAAGGATTATGTAACTCATGTCCGAAGAAAATCTCCAAAGCAAGTACGTAGCACGAGTCATGTTCTACTTTGATTTATTTGAACGATACCTAAGAAATCACTATGCGAAGCAAAGTGAAAAATTATCATTACCTGTTAAAGGTGGTGGAATGCATTTAGCAATAAATTGATTGTCAAGACCACATAGACTAGTTTACTTACCTTATTATATCTTATTATAACTTACTTAATATTTGTTACTTTATAATGTATAATATTATTATATTGTGTTGAAACAAGGTAAACGAATTTTGAAGTAACGTGAACGAAACGAGTAAATGAAACTCACGTTTATGTTACTGTTAAAAAGGAAGCTAACGCACATTGAATGAGACTTGTACGATTTTCAACAGGTATGGATGCTGTATTTATTAGAATGTCCCTATCACACTCAAAGTGTGAAGAACGCCGTCATCAATTGGACGGCAACCTATCGTCGTGATAGCGATATAGTCGCACCCTATGAAAGGTGGCAGTATTACGATTCTAGTGTTACGCAAATACCGCAGACTTTTAATTACGCAGCCAACAAGAGTAAGAAGGTAAAAACGTTTTTACTTTTCTCGCAATTCTTAAATACTTTGAAAAGTGTTTCAAATTGAAATACACATTTCAAAATACCGAATGTATTCAGTTTACTCTTTTGAGTTACAATCTGTGATTTAAAAACTTCATGTGAGATATTCAAATTTGATTACCTATGTTGACATGCTTAACGAAAAATAAACAAAACGTTCTCTTCTTGCTTATATTGTTTATTGAGAAGCTAAAACATAATGTGTAATGATATGAACTCAAATTTGAATTGAATAAAATTTAAGATCATGATTAGTAATACAGTTCATCTGTTGCTTGCAATTATTTCAGGTGGCGTGGTTCGTTTCCAATTGCCATCCTCGAAATCAACGTATGAATTATGCCAGGGAGCTATCGAAATACATACAAGTGGACATTTATGGTACTTGCGGTACTCTACGGTGTCCGCGTTCACAGTCTCAAGCATGCTTTGATATGCTTGACGAGGACTACAAATTCTATCTAGCATTCGAGAACTCTAATTGCAAGGATTACATCACGGAAAAGTTCTTCGTCAACGGTCTTGGGTACGTTGCATTCATAATATTATCGTTAATGTGTGAAAGTTATTAGTAGCCTGGGGAAAAAGATGCCCTTTGTATATAAAGAAAGTCCCAGAATTAGTGTAAGAACCGGTAATGGGAAGAAGCTGAAACGATTCCGAACCACAAATTTCTTTTGCAAAAATGTCGGATTAAGCTTCATTTTTGAATTACTAACAAAAAACTACCGACCAATCACAGCCCCAAAGCAGCACGCGCTCAACTGGCTACGATCTGGCAAAGAAAAAGAAACGATACCTATACTTCCTTTCATTTTATACGAATATCGAAACGATTCTTTTCTTTCATTCAGACACAACGTTCTGCCGATAGTAATGGGCGCGCATCCAACAGACTACGCTCGAAGCGCGCCATATCGTTCCTACATTCACGTGGACGAGTTCGAGTCGCCTAAAGAGCTGGCGGAGTACCTCCACCGCTTGGATCGCGACGAAGAACTGTACAACTCGTACTTCCGTTGGAAGGGCACCGGGGAATTCATCAACACGTTCTTTTGGTGCCGCGTTTGCGCGATGCTGCACGACGATCGACGACCGAAGTCCTACAAGGATGTGAACGAATGGTGGAGAGGCGACGGTATATGCACAGCGAGCTCGTGGCGCGAGCACGACCTGGTCCGCACGAACCTCAAAAATACTTGAAGAAACCTCGCCGCGGACTCGTTGAAACCTGTGAAATAATGCGACGCATTCGAATTTACATACGCTATCGTCTGAAGAATCATCTGGACTTCCAATGGGCGCGGAGAGTATTACTCGTACGAGTGGCGGAGTTCTGTTCGCTTTTCTTTCATTTTCTAACGAATATGTTCAGCGGTTGGAAGATTTCGAGGGAGCCTCGCGAGTTGACGAGAAGTCTGGGGTAGTCCGTAAACGGGAGAAAGACTGCCGAGTATGAATTTGTCGAAACATAAAGCGCTAGGTGTACTCGAATTTGTACTTTTTCGACGAACATCGTGGACTTTTACACGTCACTATAGAATTAACTCGTTACTCTAGACGAAACAAATATGCGCATGTTTTTACTAAGATTACGGGACCGTCGATCCATCGAGGACAACGATCGCCGTATAACCGATTCAATTGATATTTTGATCACGGTCAATTACCTGCGGTTAAACGTACTTCATAGTTTTAACAGGTACGAGCCTTTTATTTCTAATGTTTAGGATCGCTCGATACGGGATTATTTTTCTTGGTGAAAAATTTACGTATGATCGTTGATGCTGAACTATTTTAATCGTTGGTTAGCGGAGACGGTTACGGACGTAGTAAACAGCGCCGGCATATCACTTAACGTGAATTTGTATAGCGTTCCTTTAACGATTGTACGGATGCTCTAAACGATTTGAATTAGAACCTCTTACGTGTTAAAGGCCCCACCGAGATTCGATTTAAAATTTTCCGAAACGTTATTTTCGTAAAATGTATTAACGCGACTGACGATTTTAAGAGCGAAATGTTTTACAAAATAATTTATAAGGGACTCGCGTCGATGTACGGTTAATGCAAAATTATTAATTAATTAAATTTAACGCTGTCAAGAACGAAACGATATCGTAATGCAGGTATGAAATACGCGACGGTATTTTGCATTGGTGTAAAAAAGTTGGTGAAATAAGTGCCGTAAGGAATATAAAACGGCGTGAAGAAATTACAACTGCTTTTTTTAAAGCGCGTTGAAAAATTTCGATTTAAATTAAATTTCTGTAAATGAAACACGAATGCTGCGCATTGAGCCGTTTTCATTTCTCATGGACAGGAAGCGCGAAGCAATAATTACATTTTCTCTCTAATAGGGTTCCTAGAGATTCGTTCAAAATTGAGATAATGTAATTGAATTTTATTAATATATTGGTTCCTACGTTCGATAGAGATAATGAAATATTTTTGCGTTCGGTACGTGGAAGGATAACGAATAATAACATAGAATTCGGCGGTATACAGGTTAACGTAGTTTTAAATGTTCCTGGAACGTCGACGATTTAAACGCTCGTCCAGTGATTAAATAAACATTCGAGTGATTGCGCGGCCACGTTAATGAATATTTGTAAACATTCAGATATACAAGTGCAAAGGAACACCATAGTTAAACCATGTTAATGTTCACGTGGGCTTGAATTTACAGCGTACTTCACTTTCGAATTGTAATATTATTTATTTACTATCAGTGGCGGAGATGTGAAATTAATATGTTGTATGAAGCAGCAAATTTCACTATTTTATTTATTTTCTCAGACTGTATCGTACGACGATAGTTTATCCCATGTGAAATGTTTCCATCGCATTTGATAATATGGAAAAATGACACAGATTAATGTCAAATAACGTGGTATGTGCTGGTAATATTTGTTTTAGGCACAGAAGAACAAAAAGTATTAATTCCATTTGTTGTTGATTCATGGGGCACTATACTCTTAGATTTAATTCGATAGTGCTTGTTGATATTATTTTCGCTAAATGTTCTTGATTTACAGTATCAGTTCTTATGCGGAAATGGTTTGTCACTTGTAAAATACTAGCAATTTTAGATTGTGGATATTGAGTTTAGAAATTTAGTGCGATTGTATCGTAATTGGAAGAAATTACGCAAACGAGTAAATTAAGATTACTAAACTTCTAAAGTGCAAGATTCCCTTAATTAACGATTTTTGTTTAAAAGTAATAGCGCTTATTGTTGTAATAAATCTATAACCACCGCGTGACGCGCGTTGATATTACATTAAACAATTCTTACAACTGAAAATAACATTGAGCTAACGAGACACCTGTAAATCAAGAATTTCGAGATGCAACGTATACAGCTTTATTCGTCGACAGATGCCAGTAGTTCGCATAAGTATTAAAATTAATGTACAATGACTAGGATAATAATTTTTTTAGCATACTCTTGTACGTACTTTAGAGCGTGACTGCAATTCTGTAAGATGGCTTCTGAAGTCCCTAGATTATTCATTAAGAGTGGAATTGACATAACTGTACAATATCTAAGGAAAATTTTTGCTCGTAAGTGAAAAGTGTTTACTGTTTATATAAGAGAGTATGGAATTTATTACTTCCTTAGATTCGAACCTACACGGATAAGCCACGAATAATGTAGATTAGCACATAATCACTATACAACAGTGACAAATTTTCAATTTTTTAGTGATCTTTTTGTAATAATTAATTTCTTCTCGGCTCTACTTTTATTCATCTACTGTTTTTAACTATGCAAGAGGACAAAATAACAACGTTTTATATTATTATTCGTGTAATCCAAAATCTATTTTCATTCATGGTACACGTAAACAAAAATTGTGAAATTGATTGTTCAGTCGTACTACGACCACAATCGCGAGAAACGGTCATTTTTGTATAAATGATATTTCTTTTAAGTAAATGATATTTCTCTTAAGTAAATTATTTATGCATCGGTGTATGTATAACGGATTGTAAATATACAATTGTTGTTCGTGAAATATGTCGTCACGTATGTGAGATTTTTACGAGATCTAGTGAAATGCAGTTTTGTCGAAGGACGACTTCGAATCATTCTGAACTCTATATACATGGAGAGTGCTTGTTCAATTTATTCCTTCGAAAGTACAACTTACTTTCGATTACGTTAATATAATATATTTTGTATTAACTGAAGCTTCCAAGTCTAAGTCTCAGTTAATATCGCGGTGAAACAAAAGTTTTTTCCGAAATTTTCTTCGTTTTTTTCCAACGAATGTTTACACTAAATAAAAGCATCTATGTTTTATTTTATATGAATCGCACCGAGACAAATTTTAATTGACACGAATACCAGAAATACCTGTTTCAATACAGTGATTTTTCAAATTTAACGAATTATTTAAGATATTATTTGTATATTTGTTATCTCAAGTAATTATGAAATTGCAATAGAGAAAAGTTATTGCTAATGCAAAAAATTCGGCGCTAAGAGTAACATAGCTCAACGCGTGTAGCTTAAAAGTACATTTTTACAGAAGTAGTACAAAAATTGGAGATAGGCAAAATTTTATTCGAACAATGGATAACGGATAAAACCAACGAACAGTGATTTATTCGTGACGTTTGTTCCATTGAATAGTTAAATTTTCAGTTGTTCGTTATGAAATATTTCATTCTATAATTCGAGTTCAAATTTTTATTCACGTATTTTTTATTCGTTGACACTTTAATCTAGATAAGAATTTTGCCCCTCTCTGATAAAAATCTTGCACACGTGAAATGCACGCATAAATGTATAAAAATCAATCTACGCCAAAACGATCACTTTTGTACTCGATGTTAAAAATATTTCATGAAATCGTTCGAACGTAAGAACTTTTGCACATTTACTTTCTCTATAATCGTATAATAAAAATGTTAAATCGAGTAAATAAATAAATGAAAAATGAAATATAAATTTACTAGTAATAACTATACATCGACATATGTGTTTTGTTATTAAAAAACGAAACACAAAAGCCACTTTTGGAAAAGGCTTTGCTAGTTTGATCAAAGTCCTTTGCATCGTGTGCCATAGTAAACAATTTATTGATAACGTTTCGTCTCTACGTATCGATATCAAAAGTGATCTATTTGGCGTGAAATGATCCACGATCAAGTTACTTCATGGTGGATACTGCCACTGCTTTCAATCGGTTCCTATGTAATGTCGATCTTTCAGAGTGCGCACAAGCAAGCTAGATTCATATTTAGGTAATTAATTGACTGATTGATTATTTCTTAGAAATTGAGCGATTGAACTCGAAACGGGACACCAATGGTATCAAGTACGGCAATCAAAGCGATTTTTCACACGTTTCAATCGCTTTGAAGACTATAAGCACTTAATTTAAAGAAAAGTTTATTAAGTCTAATTTAAATATTCGGCTATTCGAAATTAAGGAATATTTTATTTAAAACGATAAGAAGAAAATATATATGTGAGTGATACACGAAGGATGTGGAGGTGAACAATTTCTTAAGTATAACTTTTAAGACTTTTTTTGTCATGAAACATTTTTTTTTAGGAAAGTTTGATTCGATGTAATAACTCCAAACTATTTACATATATTTGTTGTGTATATTGTTGTATGTTGTTGATAATATTTTCAAGGTACAGATAGTTTAACAGTGCACTACGTTGAACGAGAAAGTCTGGTTCGAAAAATTCTGATTTCCAGAAAAGTTAAAAGCAGTAGCGATCAACTAGTCTACTAAATTAAGTGTTTGGTCATTAATATTTATTATCGCAATTATTTATCGTAACGATCTTCTGTTACTGTTCCTTTGCCTGTGGTATTAAGTTAATGATAATTATATCTTAATTTATTATACAGTTGGTTAACTAAAGTCTGATAGTTGGCTATTAAGGTTCTAATAATCTTGAAAAAAAAAAGGTATAATAGAATAAGATACGCAATGTATGGCGGTAATGAAGGACGATAAATAAGTTGTTTTGCGAACAATCAGAGTTCTTAGGATTGCGGAGTGTTTTTTGTAAGAGATCTCCTATTATACAGGGTGTCACATTACAATCTTTCCGCGCAATTGGCTTCCAAACTATTGATTATTCAAACATACGTCTTACAAGATGAAACTCACTCTATTTCGAGAGTATATCTTATAGCTTCTATCTGTATGGAGAAGTTTCCAAATTTAAGAACATAATTGGGACCACCATTCGACAGCTAGTCAATAGAGATTAAGCTGATTAGGATAATTACAATTCTTAAATTCAGGGTCAAAATTGGGTTTCAAAAGATGGGGTTACATTGATCTCTTGTTGCATATGTGGTATTTTCTATACGCATATTGGTGCTTATTGTTAATTAAAACTTTTTACTTGATAATTGTACGTTTAACAGTATTTTTGATGACTATGGCGATTGTAACAACTAGGATAATTGAGACGATTTAAACGATCGTTATAATTGACACAGTCGTCACAATCACGTCGATTAATAGACAATTATCAGACTATTATCAGATCATAATCATGCAGTTGTGACGATTGCAATGATTGCAGTGATCATTGAAATTGATTTACTTCCCCGAAACAGAGTAGGTTCCATCCATAGATCAAGACACTCTGCATGTGATAAAAGCACAGTGCATACTGTGAAATTCGAAAATCTGAACGAAACAGAAAGAACTTTGTGCTTGAGAAAGTGTGCGCCACGAATCTTGACTTGCGGTTTCGATAAATGTATTACTAATTATTGGTGCTGATTGTAATAGTTGGTGCTGGCGTGTGTACATTGTATAAATTCGACCAGACGGTGAAATTTGTTTACAACGGCAAGTGTTCATTCATAATCATGCGAAGTTAGCGTGTAAGCATTGAAATGCGCGACAGCGAGAGCGTAAAGAGGGATATGTACTGTTTTCTTCATTTTAATCTCACGTAAAGCTTTTATTCACTGGACAACATAAACCAAAGCAGAGTATTATAAAAACGAGTGACGAAGAATTGAAGAAGCCTAATTAGTTGTATCAGTTGATGAAAACAACCAATTGCTTGAATATTCTTGCTAAAAAACATATTGAAATAAACGTAATAAAAATTTGAAGAGCTCAAGGGAACTGCAATGATATTAGGTAACTAGTAAATTTTCTGTTGCTTTGTGAAAATAATTTATACGGTGAGAAGTGTTCAGTTCTTAGAAGGTATTTCAATTGTTATTGTCACGTTCATCTGTCAAGGCATCTTTCGATTATGTAATAACAATGTTGAAACTTACAATGTATGTTGTGAGACTAGATAGCGACAGAATTTGTAAATAGTAACTCATATGGTTATAACGGAACATTACCTGTAAAAAGAAATTCAACCGTACAATGTAATGATATGTAATGTCATATTAATATTTGAGATTTGTAGATAAAATCGTATTGCGTACTGCGAGAGATGCACGTACTCTTTCGTTTTGTTCCACCAGAAAAAAACATGCAGTAATTTATACCGATCCATCGAAATCATGATGAATAAACAAGCAAACGTTACGTCGTTGCGTTGTGGTCTTATTTGTACACGATTCCTCAGGATTTATTAGATGTATGCTTAAGTTTTGTAGATTTTTGTATTAATTTCTTTTATTAATTAAATGGAATCTACACTTTTCAAACAAACTAAAAACGAAGTTATGTCATAAATATGATTTGTTATTCAATTGTTTAGATGCAATTTGACCAGTCATATCAATATAAAAAACACTTCATGTTCATTAATATATTTAAAATCGTTTTCATTGTCAGCGTTGAAACAGATGAATTTATTTAAAAATGTTTCAATTAAATTCCATTTTCGCAGTATGTTCGTCATCAATTAGTTTTATTATAAATTAAACCGTGAATCTACTTTCAAACAAGGTGTAAAGAATCGAAAGTGGTGTCATCGTGGATTGTTACGTGGACACTGCGCGAACGAAACGTACTCTAAATTGAATTACTTTTGTTAGGCATGAATATTTACTAAATGCGTTATTTCATTATAAATGCTGGTGTGTTAGTACCCGAAGAATATTTTGTTCGATATAATTGTGGTGTTATGCGTGCTTGTATCGATGTTACCCGAGTTCTTGATTATGGGAATAAAATTGAACACTATTCTTACTTTTGAAATATTTTCTGTTTCTATTCCCTGTCACGCATGTCAAACATTTATCTTTAATTAAATGTATACCGAAACGCGAGGTCGTTATCTCAAATGTTAAACATTTCTAATTCATATGAATACTTGTCAATTTTAACGACAAAATATTATTTGTAAATACAATAGAAAATATTGCACAAGTTTCCTTTATTAGAGTAGAAAGCGTGATTGTCTTACCGTATCCTGAAATATATAGAGATTTTGAGAAATATTAGGAAGCTCGTTGGAAAATCAAAGTTCGTTACTAGTTTATGCTTCGATAATGTTAACATGCAATTGCGCAATTACTACGGGAATTCGAGTTTGCATCCTAATTGAGTGCAAACGCAATTGCATCGACTTTATAAAGCATATAGATCGGTCAAACGGTCAATTACATTGTACAAAATGCTACCAAAAAGCATCCAATCGCGACGAAATTGAGGTAACATGATTCCAATTTGAATTGTCACGCAAATTAGAGTAAAAAGTGATTGAATTACTCACTTATCGATGAATTACTGACGATTGTAAACATACAACATTAATTAAATAAACATACTTTAATATCGATTAAATTCATAATGAAAAGTTATTAATATTAGATAAAATCACTAATAGTCAGTGAAGTATTTCGAGAACGATGTTTAGGAACACGTGAACGAATGAAGAATGTACACCTCAGTATTTACTCACGAGTTCTCCAGATTGTTATGTTTCTTCCACTTCCGCGAAACAAGTCCTTAAACGATGAATCATAATTCATTAATTAATCGACCTATCGAAGTTAGGGAGAAAGGAATGCCTTACCCACCCCACTGTAACCTGTACTTCTAAAAAGAAGGTCATCGAACCTCTTATCTCTCTGACGAGGATATTTCAGGTAGAAACGATGGCCGTAAAATTGAAAAACAAAGATAACGGGCGAACATTTGATTCCTCAAGGATTTAACAGTGATAACGGTATTTATTATTCTTGGATCTTATACTAGCCTATACACAGTGGGTTCTGTTTAAAGTGTTACAAATGGTTCTAACGAAAATTAGTTAATGTTTGAATGAATCAAGTCGACCAAATAAAAAGCCATAAAAGCTGCAGCGTTCTATAAACGACGTTAAACTTTTCTAGGGTAAACGAGGCATCGGGGTTGCGACATGCATCGATTATGGCAGTATGATGCTCTAATGGTTATTTTAACACGGGTCTTCTCATCAGAACCATTTGCTAATTCATGCGAGGACACATCCTAACTCTTATTCGCTCCGCTCAGTAAATTCCTAAACGAATTACTTACGCCTGTGATGAAAGAGACACGCGGTACTCTCGATTAGTGCTTAGTCGAGCTTATCTACGTTCCCTTAGTTATACGTCGTGCAGCCCCGTCGAGGTGTCTTCAGTTTACACCCTATTTCAGGATCGGTCGCTAATATACGTGGTTTTACACTATTTTCTGCGAAGCGAACTTTGGAAGATAACAAGACTATACCGCAACCTCGGTTGTCCCTTTGCCTTTTAAAATAACCTTCCCCTCGCGGTCCCTTCCCTTCCGCTTTGAACTTTTGTCCATACTGTTGGTAATTATTTTAACCGTTAGCGGTTCAAATTTATAACGCGTAGGTACATTGTCAAGTTTGGTATTTTTAGAAACAGAAATTACGTTGTTGATAGAATCGTAACACGAATTTATTTATTTTAAATAGTAAACATTTAGTCAATGTAGATGAAACTCATTTAAACAAAACTTTGAATCGTAATCCATTTAATAAATGGTTTATTTGAAAGGTAGATACTAAGTAAAATTTAGAAGCGTGTTCTGAACAACCATGGTTCACGATGACGACTCTTTTTTAATTTGAAACTTTTGAAATTATTGTTCATAGGTAACGTATAAATAAAACATAACATAAATTTATAGCGTTTATCGAAACATTATAAAATTAATATAAAATATACACGAAGCGTTTGAAAATGTTACAGTAATTTCTGTACAGGTGCAAAACAGAAGAAGCACGAGTGGAAAGTAATGTAGAATTTACGTTGAAGTTTATAAAGGTACACATATCTCTCCGTTTAACTGCCTCTCCTGAATCAAACAGAACTGAATTACTGTCGCATCGTTGTTGTTTGTCCCCTTTTTTCATGGCTTCATACGTTTTCAAAGATTAATCTTTTACGGGAGAAGAGCAGGCTCGCGTAAATCAACCAGAGTTCTCTTATCTTAGCTTGACGTGCGAGAGCCGACGGAAACTGAGGGTTATTGCATCACTATACAGGGTGTTTAGCTACTACTGGAAAACAAATTAAGCCGCAATTTATAAATGATGAAAGAAATGACAATCTAGACCAAAAATCTTCATTATCTTCTTCATTTTTTGACCTATGAGAATTGTAATCCAGTTTCCTCAATAAGTACCATCTATCCTGTATCTTCTTGTGATCTTCAATGTGAGTGCCTTGAAGTACTGTTACAGAAGCACTAAAGTTCAAAACATTATGCAAAATGAACAAATGAAATGCAGTATGAAAAATTTGACAACACCTGCAGTGGTTCATCGCCAATAAAAGAGTTCAATTTATAAACGTTTTCGAGCATATTTTAACTTGAGAATAAAAATATTAATATAATCTGACGAAAATCAAATTTCCATAATACTCTGCGTCGCATCGACACTTCAGTCATCTCGTTTTTATTATTATCGCAACTATCTAAACAAAATTTATTCTACACTATTTTCTAGCTTCCATCTATTATTTCACAGTAAAAGGAAACATTTACAAAGGAACTATATAGCCTTAATTATTAACAGCAGGTAAAAGCCTCCTAAAAATGACAAAAATATCCTTTTGCCCCGTGACCTACATGTAACTTATCGCCCAGAATGCGACGTTCCACGCTATCACCGACTCGTTTTGTTGCCCCGTGCAAATAAGCGCCAGCGCGACATCTATCAAAGTGTAAAACAACTAAACAAGGAGGGTTTCGAGAGAAAAAAAATACGGTAAAACACAAAGCGAGAAAAAGAGGACAAAGGGTACGAGGGCATGCAGCGTGCAGAGACGGTAGGATAGCGGGATGCATATGGTTGTTAACTATCCTTTGAGTCTCGTACGTGGAACACCTCACCCGTGCAATGTCTCACTCGGACCATGAGGCTGTGACAGCGTATGGTTGAGCTACGATGGCGGATATGCGGATATGCTCGGTTGCTTCGTAAAAAGACATTTTCACAGCTCTGCTAGCGCGCAAAATAGTAGAGACCGGCTTTCGGATCCGTGTAAGCATCGTGTAACGCCATACCTGATTACACACAGTGATCACTGAGCCGAGCTTATCCCTCGTATGCTTCGATAAGTTGTTAAGAACGCACCTCGTTGGGCTCCAACCACTGCACTAACAGGATTACTCAGTCTTCTGTGATTTATGTCCACGTATTATTAGTATCGTGGGTCAGCCGCTTCCAGCTTAAAAGGAGACCCTCAAAGCATTGTTTATCATCATATTAAAGGTTCGCGGTAAAAAAGGTTATAAGCGAAAAAGGAATTTGCTTATGGGCCTCGATCAAGGGAGCCTTCGAAATCAATATTTAGAAAACTCGTTATCGGTATTGGTAAATATACCACAGCGAGTTGAACAAATTTTAAATACAAAATTAGATAGTTATTAGATAGAATTTTAGCGTTCTGAAACACCGATGAATTGTTAGAGTTTGTATCTAAACATTGTTCCAGATTTCTCACGGTTTCAGAGATGTTAGTAAAAATGTCAATAATCATTAAGAATGAATCACTATATTTTACAAATATAAAGTAACTAATTTAATTACTCTTCATCCAACTTGAAATACGTCACTTTTTATATCTAAAGATCTTATTAGGAGTTCGCAGCCATTAGCTCGCTATTACTCGAAGGATCGTTAACCGCGAATAATACCGATTACCAAGTCTCACCACGAAGAGGTTGCTGCGAGTAGACTCGCGAGGGAGATAAAAGGAATCAGAGTTCCTTCGATCTCCCTCTACATGGATTATACAATCGACGAGCTTAATACTAAGCACGAAACCATGGAGATAAAAAAAAACACAAAATTTCATAGAAAACTCATATTCACTCAGAAATTAATTTTCATTTATTCGAATCAATAGATATAAAAATATAAAAAAATTTCTTACGATTAGTGGCTTCGATGAATACTTATTCTAAACCGTGCCACTTATTAATATTTCATTCTAAGATTACATGCAACGCCATTTTTAGTTCTCACATGTGAAACTAAAAAATAATTTTTAACAGAAACGTCGGAATTCATGTTTATTTATTTGCAATTAATTCAAAGTTAGTTAACTCAATCAATTAACTCAGTCGTCTGGATAATATAAATCTAATCAAATGTCAAACATTTTCGAAACGTTAATAAATTTTTTCTGCTCCAGTTGAAAGTAAGTCTTATCGTTGAAAGTAGTCATAGATATTTCTAAGAGAGTTTGGTTCAGAAAAAAGGAAAAATTTGGTCTTAGGAAGGAAATCGGAATAGTAATACTTTGGGACGATCGAAAATACCTGTGACGCAAGAGTATCCAGGTCAAGTACATAAAATATGTACACCTTCTGTATGTATACCGAAAGGAATACCTGTTAGGCTCGTGGCATATACGCAATCATTGATTGAAATATAAATATTATACTATCAAATGCATTATTGCCGAAAGTATTCTATTTCTCAATCGAAAATTTTAGTTTTAATCCACATCACAATAAAAACCAAATTTGAACTCAGAAGAAAGTTAATTTTTGTCTTGGGCTAATAATAAAGTAAAATCTACAGAAGCAGCAGGTATTCATGTCACCTTAATATTTCACTCGAAACTTATGTTTAGGTATTGTCCATGTAACGTCGAATATTTTATTGAATAAATATTCAATCGTGCAAGAAATGATGGATCGAGTTATATATATATACTTATAGTAAAAAATAAACATTTTGAAGAACGCATGTTTTAATTATCAATTTTCTTTATTACCATAAGTGCATCGATGCGGAATATCACTGTTGACATAAATGGGTGGCGTGATAGATTTGAAACGTTGTCGTCTATGCAAATACATCCGACAATACAGATTCCCGTCGCGTGAATGGTCAACAATCAAGTAACAACAAATGTAAACAGGAAACAGACGTCACAGATTCGACCTCTTGTTTATGGTACTATAACGATCTTAAGACGAACTCCCATTCCACCCCTACATAATAAGTTGCTATTGGTATTAATTTCAATTATTACTATTATATTCCGTTGTTCTATATTGAAGAAAGTAAGTTTGTATTTTACATTACAATAAATTTTAGTTTTATCAGACGCACAAACTGCAGGAATGAGTGACTTTACATTGAAATTTGTATGTATAATAACGACGAGACAAGTGAATACTCGCAAGGAATAAGAGACTAGCGCTGAGAAGGGTGCAACACCTATCATCGACTCCTCGAATCTCCGAGGATGTAACAGTCTGACTCAAGGATCACTTAACCCATTAATGTTCAATATCTGCATTACTGGTATAATGGATAACCCCTCGAAAGAGATCGATATCAGCCAATACATCGATGATATTGCATTAATGGTTCAGGAAAACGATCCGGTCGCAACCACTACTAAGATTGAAGAGGCTGTCGAGAGCAATAACTTACAAAAGACTGGTCTACGACTACCATCAATTGAAATGGAAGTTCCATCTTTTGGTAACTCTTTTTACGAATCATTAAACCCAAATATTTACATTGAGAGCAATACAGAATAAACCCTCAATCAGATTTCTGGGTATTTACATTGGCAACGAGTTGGAATTTAAAATTTACATTAGGAACATTTTAGTATAGTGTAATGAAGACTGTAGGAGGCTAGAGATGTGACACTTAATCTATTCTGTTGATATATATAAATCATTAGTTAAATCAAAAATTGATTATGGCAGTATGTGGTGTTTCTTACTTACCTCCGATGAACTGAAACTATCAATTTATCGATAATGATGGTACACCTGAACACTAATGACCTTCTAATTCGTAAAGAAGTTCACAGAGAAATTCACAGATAGCGTCGCGAGTATCTGGCGTTAATCGACGTCCCTTATCAATGTTGTTCCTGCAGAAAAAATCGAGCATACTCGATAGAGCCAAATTTGTACGAATGAAGTATATAATAAGAACCTACAGCAATCCATTCAACTCTGAACCCAAGGCGATAATCGAATTCGTCAACGACACCCCATTCGCAGTAATTACACTGATTCCACGCAACTGTGGCCTGATTCAGTTTTCCTGGAAGGATGTCGCGCCATATCTAAATCAAATAGAGATGCATGCAACCAGAAAGATACTCTAGGTACTCTGCAAACTGCTGCTGGTCCTAATTTAGTGCTTTAGTTGCTTAGAAACTTGTAGTAACCAAGCACATGGTTCCAAAGGAGAAGTTTCCATTTCAACAAGAGTCATGCATTCGTTTTTATATGGGTCTAAAGAAGATGATTCCACTTTCACATAAGTTTCATGCATTTGTCCTCGGCGCATTCACTTAAGAAGGATAAACCCTTTGACTACGAAGGGCGTGTACATCCGTCCTTGAAAATTAGGCTCAGACTATATTCGTCTATGAAAAGTCAATCACTGCGAAATAGTAATAATATCCTTAGATATAACAATAATCTGGGCAATCTTCAATTATCATATGAAAGACTATATAACTATATATTGTATAAAGTTCAAAGAGGGGTAATGGAATTGGAATAACTCTTCACTTCAGGAAACTAGATTGATATCATGTAGATTCCTCCAAACCATGAAATAGAAAGGAATCAATTATTGGATATTTCCGAGGATTTCCTGGAAATCAGATGCTTCGTTCCTGCCCACGAATCTTTTCCAATTCTCACAAAAGAGTAATGTGGTTAAATGTGGAAAAAAACTTGGATCGTCGAAGCTCCACAGAAAGGAAAGTTCTACTTTTAGAACGTTCGTGAAACTTTGGTTCCATAATCGTAATCTACCAAGGAGCATGATTATCTGGGTCTACCAGTACAGAAGCAACATTGTAACTGTAATATTGTTATGATATTGCGGCCTTCTTCGCCAAGGTGCACATAATACAGAATAGTAAGTTTCGTTGAAGTCATACCATTATATACGCAAATATACGAATATTTGTCTTTTGGCAATTCATTATTTATTACGAAAATATAAGAGAAATTTTCATATTATCTTTTCGTCAGGGATGACGTCATAAACACCATTACACAAGCTACCACTTCGATAAATATATATTATTTCTCTCCTGTGACAGATATTAAAAACAAAATAATGGTTCTTGTTAGTGAATGGACGTGTAAATCGCAGCCGATCGATCATTATTGAGCGACACGTGAACACACAATACGGCACGAAACAGCAACCCGAAACAACTAGAACATGTAATGGGGAAGGAGGAGTATTGCGTAAGCTAATGGCAAAATAATATTATTTTCCGTGGGGAAATTTGAATCGTGAGATCAGGTACAGCAAAATCTCCGTTATGCGAACATCCTATTATGTGAATCGTATGTTTTCTGTTACAATATTGCATAAACGTAGTTAAAATACATGCGAAATTAAATTTGGGAGACTAATATCATGGTAGCTAATATTTGATTAAATGTAAAAAAATGAAAGGCTGATAAAAATATGGGAGAAACTTATAAAATTTAAGGGATATTGCTTGAATGTAACAAACGAAAGCTTGGAAGAAATTTCTGCTGTTTGAAATGGCAGAGGAAGAGGAATGGTGAGCTAAAATTAAACGGAAATGAGATAGATAAAGCTAGACTTATACAGAATAACAGAATGAAATAATCGTGATAAGCCTAGCATAATGGAGTGGCATTTGCTATAAATTGATATAATCGAGAACACTATTTCAACGAAGTTACTTAAATATTTATTAAAATTGAATGCTAAGCACTTTCGTCAAATACAATTTATTAGATTCCCAATTTGCATGTAAGAAAAACATTTATTTATACAATATTTCATTACAATAAGCCATTTCTTGTAACATCGATAAAATTACACACGCAACAGTCTTATCCGATAACTTTATCTGAATATAATCAATGAAATATTTGTTATCCACTGAATTTATTTTCTGAAGTACATAAATGTGAAGCAGTATTAATTTGTACTCTACATATAAAGTGAGCTACATTAAAATTGCATTTATTTCATTTACTTTTGTCTTTAACAGCAAGTAAAATCGAGTGCTGACCATTCATCGTACTACCATATGAAAATTCTCCTGTCTGCATATTTGCCCCCCCCCCCCCCAATTAGTTTACATAACATTCTACTGTAACTGTGCCAGAAGTCCAATTTGGAAGTATCAGTCTGTAAATTTAATACTGCAGAATCAAATGCTTTAATGTGTACATTTCCAACATCAATCGTTTGCGATGATTGGATTTAAAATCCATCATTTGCACCTGTTCCCGATTAATGCTGCGAAAACTGCCAATACGATGGTAACACATCGTTGGACTGATGTTTACGCGAATGCGTGTTTTGCATGCAAATACGCGAAGTATACTTAGCGGGAGACGAGGCTAAAAATTCCAGAGGCAAGTTGTCACAATGTTCTTTCAAAAAAAAAAAAAAAAAAGTCTCGCGTTGCAACACGTGCGATGGGTGACATATACGATGCTCGAAGTTCGAACATATTCTATTTTGCACGTGACATCGCGTGAGATATTGTTTTTGTTTCAAAACAGATTGTAATAACTTGAGTCTGTAATAACTAGCCTCACCTTTCCCTGTTTGTATACGGAGTTATACTACGTGCAAGTATGCATAATACATACACGCATATAGAAAATAAACGCAAGTATAGTAGGTGTTTGTAAACTGTGCAAGTTTCGTCGTCATTATTCAAAGTCATTAGTCTGACGTCTATCGTCATTTTTAACCGACTTCGAAAAGGAGGAGGTTACTCAATTCGACATGTATATTTATTTTCTTTTTATTCCGTCTAATAAATTGTTATGGGAAAATTGATACGGAATGAAGTAATATGGAAAATGCAGGCATGTGTAAAAGATGTATGTAAAATATGGAAAAGTGTGTATATTGCTGGAAATGTTTAGTATTGTTGGGAGACATAGTGGCTTCGTATGCTAACTGTTGCGATAAATTTTAGATATTATAATTTTAAATATTATAAATCTTGGCGCCCTAGGTAAAACGCTTTAAATTTGCCTGGCAGCGAATGGGTTAAATACAATGTTGAGGACGGTAAGGTCCAAAACTTATCAAACTTCAAAAGTGAAACCTAATTGGATAACAAACTTTAATAGCTTAATGGGAATATTTCAACGTGCCTACTCAGAATTCCTCTAATTTGCCACTAATTACCACGTATTTGAAGCGACGTTAAATTCACATTTACAAAGAAAAAACACTATAAAGAAACAGAAAAAAAGGAAAGGGGTAGGTGTTAGAGAAGATTTGCTTAGTTCTGTAAGTGATGCTCAAGTTCATTGAACTGAAAGTGACGAAACTTTGGAAGACCTACAAACACGAATGTTTATATAGGAAGATGATGAGAAACTTAAAGGTAAACAAAAAGTGGGAGATTATGTTTTGATCGAGTCTTATGAAAGAAAAACCAAAGTGCATTACACTGAAAAAGTGAGAAAATATGACACTATAGAATGAGATGACGCAGTAGTATCGCTTCTGGCCAAAAGAACTATGAGGTTTCTTTGCGTGACCGCTATTAGGTGTTGTGGATTGGGTGATCGAAAAATAAACGGTTTTCAGAAACTTCCTTCGTGAAAATGGAAAGGAATATTAAAACAGATCCAATTGCATTACATTAAGTAATGGCATAATCACTAGTTTATATTTCTTTCTTTGGAAATATCATTTAAATAAATATTGAAATATCGGTTTTAACTACATATAGTTTATATTTTGTAATATCACAATTACAATCACAATGTGATTCTTTTGTAAAAGTTCTTTCTGAAATCTCACTTTCAAAATAATTGTTAGCAACAAAGGGAAGTCCTCTACGAGTTATCTATATTTACAAAATACTGAATCAACCGATGCGACCATTTGTCCTTGGCACAGTAATTCACCGTAATTGTGCGGGAAAACGTGAGACGGGTGATATCTCACAATCAGTCTTTCGAAGAAACGTATAATTGTTGGTCGTATACCATTTGTATTCACTAGTTTTGTCTCACAGCGGTACGGCTGTTGGTAAGGCTTCATTTGTTTTACGCAGAATACACGAAAGTCATGCAATACCAAACGGAATTAATCCCTAGGAATGCTCATTAATGTCGATGCGTGTCAATTTCCAATCATTCTGGCTTGGTATCGAGCAGAGATTAAAATCAGTTGGTGTTTCGTATTAATTAAGTGGCATTGTTGACATTTCTTGTAGTATTGATTTAATTTGAACGTCAAGTATAATTGGATCTTAAGAAGCCTATTAGATAAACTGCAATCAGTCTTGAAACATTAATTCAGAATAAGGAAATGCTTCCTCCATTTATTTGTCAATTAGCAATGTATATTTCTGCAGGTGTTCTTATTGATCAAAAAAGGAAGTCGAGTTGGTGATGAAATACTGTGGTGAACTACTTTTTTGATAATTACTAAAACGATAAAATGATTTAATGGAAATATACCATAGACGTGTACTTTTAAAATAAATAATTTCCTAGTTATCGTGGAATGTGCTTATTTTCCGTTGGAAAATTCAGCTCTCTGTACTTTAAAGAATTTTCAAAATAAATTTAGTTCCTTTAGATCTTTTATTGAAATACAAATTATGAGGGTAATATTTGTGTAGGCCTACGTACAGAAACAAGTCACTCAAAGAAAGTCTACATACAAATGGTAACAAATATTTTCGGAAAGCTAGAGCTGCATCGCGTTACTCTGCCATTCCAGTCTATACAATAAACTTTCTGTTTCTTTGAGAAATTCCTCTAAGGCACATTCTTCTCTCTGCGATCCGATCGAGTCTTGTTTGTACTGTTTAGGTGGTGGCGTTCCTCTCTCCCCGACTATTGTCTGATAATGTTCGTTGAATATTTCACACTGCTGCTCAATAACAATATTCAAAGTTTGCGTTACTTTTACCGTCGAACAATAGGCTTCGTTCAAAATATTAGCGATGAAAGAAGCAGTGATTTCTACTGGTTAGAAGCCACAATTCAAATCTTTTAGAAACAAAAGTGATCCTGTCTAGTTGAAACTCTCATTTGGATTCTATATGTCTCTGTATAAACATCTCATCAAAAGATCTTTTCTAGAAATATTGGCAATATTGGCAAACTTTGTATATTTAGCTGAAATACGGGGAGTTAATTATACAGTCAGTGATGTCTAAGTGTCTCTCTGTAGGAACTGTGGAGCGACACGTATGAACAAAGGATGCGAAATTCCTAGATCTACGTTTACACAGTGCTATTTCATTAATAATAATGAAGATAGTCTTTCGATTTCGCCTTAATTGAATATATTTTGAATCGAAATTTCAAAATGTTATAAAGCAAAATAAGCACGAATAAAGACAGGACCCCGAAGATACAGAAGTAATCTATTCACCCCATTGTACCAAATCTTCCCTTACCAAAAAACACCTTACATCTCAACGATACGCCTAACAATTAAAAGCATTAATTATAATCATGCCTTCGCGACAATTCACCTGTACGAGCCACCGCGTGCCACTCATCCCTCGCCCTGGCTACAGTCCTTCACCCGTTGCTCGGCACAATAATGACAAGTGCTGGGGGTGAACCCTCGATGGTACGCAACGCGTATCGGCGGAATATCCAATAAACCAGGATGAACAACCGCGCGTCCGTAGGCAACACGGGGCTCAAAGAGGCTGGAAATAGCGGCGGCGTCCAGGGAAGAAATCTTGCCGGTGGTTGGATATAATCGGTACACACGAACCGCGATCGGGGGCGGCACGTACGATTACCTCGCCGGGATCGGCACTGGCACGGTTAGCCGAGCTTCGAAGTCCTCTCTCTCTCCGTCATCTTGAGTCCTTCGAGCGTGAACGGAAATACCCATCGGCGTGTACCGGAAGCTCACGGCAAAGTCCTCCACCCCTTTGCCCTCCGTTTTAGAAAAGGGATCCCTGTAGCGATTTCTGCGGTAGCGTGACAAGAGTAGCCAACACCGCGGAAAGAGGAGGAGGGGAGTAGGGTAAAAAAAAAGAAACGCGACGAGGGCAGGGGTTGGGAAAGGCCTGTGGAACGCGAAGGGATGGAAGAGGATGGCAGATAAAAGGGTAGGAAGAGAAACCGGTCGGTCTAAGGGGGGTGGGTTCGATTCGCTGGTGGCAGAACCGGAGAGGAGAACAGTGTGGTCGGAGGAGAGGGGTGACATTATATTTGCGCAGAGCTGCCCGATAGGGCGCAGTATCGTCGCGACCGCCGTCGCGTGCACGTCGATTTTTCGTGCTTTTACTACGTGTTTAGACCCGCGAGTGCGTCTGCACCGAGAACGTCGCTTTCACTCCTCGTTGGTCGTACCTTGGCCAGCTTACTCTACTAGTTCTCTCGTTCTTTCCCTCTCTCGTCTACTCTCTCTTTCTCTCTGTTTACCCGCCTCTGTTCGTCTATATCTGTACTCTTTTTTTTTTCACGGTGTCACCAAGCGTTTCCAACGTTTATACCATCCCCGGATTCCCGATTTTCTACCGTGCTCCGTTTCGCATAACTACGTGTCTCGCGATCCGTGTTTATCGCGAATAACGAAAACAAAACAAAAAAAAAAAAAAAACAACAACACGGAGGAGTCCGCGAAGTGTCGACGGCCCGAAGAGTGAGTAGAATAGTGTTGTTTTGCGTGATCGTTGGTGTGGTTTCGTTCCTGCTTGCACTGCCTTGCGCGAAGGATCTTCGTTTTCTACCCTTTAAATTCTCGCACCACTTGCATGGCCCACTCCCACGAGCCTCCCCTCCGATCGAGTGACTTTCGATTTTCACGCAACGCGACGCGATCTCTCGCGCTATTTGGATGGATAACGCCGTGACTGGATCGACCTGGCCTACGAATGATTGCCGGTAATTGCCGTGGGATTGTCAGGTTCTCGTTGGATCTCGAGTATCGAGCGTTTCGACGGAGTAACAAGATCGGTGGACTGAATGCACTCGTTTCGCCACCGACGCCGTGATAATAGAGGGTGAATCACCGTCCGAGCAAATGCTAGGACCTTTACCGAATGCGCAATATTAGTTGACATTCTCGCGTTGCGTGAAAAGTCACCGGAATAGAGACCAAAACTGATTTCGGAGCGCGGAGCCGCCGATGGGACAGAACCAGGTATGCAATCTTGCGATCCGCCTATATGTTGTATCGTGCACCTTTTCTTTTTTTGCTGTACTCTGGGATGGGGATTGCCCTTCGAATGTAATTTGCTTTTGAAGGATAATCTGGTTGATAGGAGAACGTATAGGAGGTAGTTGGATTTAATGGACCTAAACAAACTTCTGAAAGGACGAATTTATGATTCATGTTCATGCATTACGATTCTTGCTAAAGAATACACGATTGAACGTGTTTATTAGAAATTTTCCAATGTTCGTGCTTTGACGTTATAATTCTGAGAATATAGTTATCCTGTCGGTAGGATATGTAACCTCGCGAATTGGCATAACAATAATATTGAATTCTTTGATGGATCCATTACCTCTCGTCAATCTACACCGCAAAAGATTATGTCAGTAGACCAGAATTTCGTTTGAAGGATAATTCGGCCGATAGGAAAACAGTAGTTGATCTAACGAACCTGAACAAACTTCTGAAAGGACAAATTTCCAACCCACATCGGCTAACTAAAATATGTTTGAACGTGTTTATTAGACAGGTTAGAAATTTTCCGATTGTCCACGCCTCGACGTTATAATTCAACGATAGAGCATAGTGATTCTATCAGCAACAATATTGACTTCTTTGATGGATCTATTACCTCTTACCAATCTACTCCGGGTAAGATCATGTTAATAGACTCGAGGAAATTACAGCTATCGTGCAAACGAGTAGTGGTATATGTATTGTACCACTTGTAACAGCTTTGTAACTTTACATCCCCTATTAGTTACTCGAGTTTGTAGCAACAAATTATTTTCCCCTACCCATTAATTCGTGAAAGCAATAGGAATGATATTAAATTGAGATTTTCTATTAACGAATGAATTGTTTATTTCTATGGCGTGGTTTTAAACACAAAATTTTGTTTGACTAGAACAATAGAACACAAATAATAAGACACAAATTAAAATACAAAATGTACATATTTTTGAACGCACGTGATTTGAAAAGTTATGCTCCTTTTATTTGGCGATGGTGAGAATAGTATTTATTGAGAATTATTGTACTATAGAACAGCTAGCTTTAGTTTTACTTTAATTATTTCTTAAAGTATATTAAAGCTTAAAGGGTGTTTCGAAGAAGTAGGTCGAAATATCACCTGGTCGCGTGAACAAACAATTCATCCATTAATACATCTTCATTTATTATTCCAATTGCTTCAATACATCAACGAAGAGAGAAAAATAGCTTTCTACGAAAATTACGTTGGATTCAATTTTAGAATTGTTTTAAGAGTTAATAACTTTTTAGCGACAATATGTTAAACATATTCAACCAACATATTCCCTCGTTGGAAAATATTTTTAATGTTTCTTTTATTTATTCATACTTGTTTCTTTCATGAAATGATGTTTTGTTTCTTTTATTCGGAATTACTACATAATCGATCATTGCTCTCAATTCGATTAAATTCATTATCGAATATTCTTGGTATTTCGATTGCCTTGCATACAGATTATCCCAGATTACACAAATTTGTCACGAACAATTTTCACATTTTATAGAGTATTTAAAATCGAACAAGTGTATCATTCTCAGAAACTCCTTTAAAATGATTGCATTAGGAGTTTAGCGTGCGCTTTGAAAGGAATGAAAGGTAAAGAATATGGTGGTTATAGCTTCTATGAAAAATTGTTCAGAAATAAGCTGATAAAGATAAGTTGTGGCATTGCGAGTGTGGTATATGCCTACATAGAAGGAATTCGATTTCCGCGTTATTGTGATGCCATTGTGCATGAGCTATCTCTTTATCCAACTTTGAGTCCATTCTACCATTGTCCAATTCTGTACTTGACAATATGAACCGTAACAGTCAGTCAGTGCGAAAATACGTTTTTGCCGTAACACTTAAATCGTATGACCCATTAACGGAGAAGCAATGAAATGCTAATGAAGTTCTTGGAGCAATTTTCATCGTTTTTATTGGTTACTCGTTGCTTTCAAATGAAATTAAAGATACTGTCGGTATTTAGTTCGATCATGGTTTTCGTGCTTGTTCTAAAAAAAAAGAAACAAAAATAATAAAATAATTTGTAATTAATTTACAAATTGGTAGGAAAATGTATAGGAAATGTTTTAACTGTAATCAATCTCGCATGATGTCACAAACAATTTGTGTATTTACTTTAATTAGATGAAAGTGGATATATATAGTAGATTAAAAAATAAAATTTTGGAAAAGGAATAATAATTAATAGTGGTATTAAATAAATAAACTGCAAATTATATTAATTCTGTCTGTTGATTTAATCTGCAGTAATAAGAATATTTACATACAGTTTAATTGAAAAATTTATTTACTGTCAGTTAACGGTGAATACGTTTGCGCATTGGTTTAATAAACAACGGATAAAAAGTTTTATTTCAAAAATATGAAACAATTTAAATTCAATTAAAAATTCATAAGCGTTTTCAGTACAGTTTATTGGAAAACTGATTTTTAAATTAATTAAATTAATAGTAATTTAATTCTAGCCACTCAAAGTACGTAAGCACAAAAATTTGAAGACTATTTAATGCAAACATTGAAAATTCTGTTGAAAAGTTAGATATGTTAGGCATTAACATTATCCTTTTAATATTTAATATACATTAAGCAACGGATAGTAGTAATGTTATCAAGGGCAACTGCTCATGTCCTTGTAATTTTGAATCTATTTTAGTGATCACCGAACGTTTCACGGTGCGAAAATCGTTAAGCTGCTTTAGCTCGCCTGACACCATCCCGTTTTCTTTCACTTGAACAAATTTACACGCATAATGAATTCCCATAAAATATTATATTAAATGGCGCGAAAATATGTAGTATGAATTACAGAATGTGGAAGCTCGTAAAAACTCGTGAAGTGCAATTATCATATAAAGGGGCTCATGTTTCGCAATTGAACACGCTTAAAATCACGTTAGCGTAATGAAAATATTACCTTTTCATGAAACTTACCGCAGTTTACAAATAACGCTAACGTAAGAACGAGAAAAATAATATTGCGATAGCTTTTGATATTCTGTATAACGTTAAAGTTATATTTATAGTAAATCAAGTGATTGTTAATAGTACTTACTGCAATTATTTTAGGCAGAGTAAATAATGTTAAAGCACCAGAAGTAATTTTTTGTTAAATACAAGGAAAAACTCATGTAGAAAATCTTTTTAAACATTCCTTTAACGTGGCCATATTCATACATTCGTTTTTCGAATTTAATTTATAATACACATAAAAACAATTCAACGCTTTAACGAATTTGATCATTCCGGTCTAACTAAGAGTACCAGTTTACTTCTTAATTAAAAATAAAGCTTACTTTGACCTTATTTTCATACCATTGTATCCATGGACGCATAGAGAACACGTTTGTAATTCCGTTAATAACACTTCCCCAAGGAAGGAATTATGGGCTGGTAACACGCAATACTTTTACCAAGAAAGCCATTCGAAACAGAGGTATTAGTGAATTAGAAGCGTTTTCAGAAAGTACTTGGGACCGATGATATTTTAATTCATTTCAAATTCGTGACAGTTCGTAAGAGTAAAAAGGTATTCTTTTTTTCTGAGTATCTTTTATTCCTATAATCAATGTTCCTGCGCTGAATTAAGTAAATTAATTTTGAGTACATTTCGACGAGGGAACAGTATTTTAACGGCACGGAGGCTGATTAGCTTTGTTTGTAATACGATAAATGCGGATTTATAAATTTCCTTTCATGCCACAGATTTATTAAAAATCGGTCGAGCTCGTTTGCAAGCGGTCGAGCAGTATTTATTACGTTGGAAAATTATTTAAAATACCCGGAAGCGAAAATTTCGCCTGCGGGTTCGATATCTTTTTTTCAACTTATCCGCATAGAATAATTATTTGCTCAAAGTTAGCTAAATTACTCTAAAGAGGTTAGAAGAAAAAAATCTTTTTTTTTTCATAATATGGTAATAGCCTCACTGTCAGTCAAACGCCAAATTTTTTTTCAACTTTGTTAACTCGTACGTAGCGGGGAGCCACAAGAAAACGAATTAATTAAAACTGCCGATATCTGGACGCATAGAAATTCATTTTGTAGCTCATTTATAATAGCTGTGTTGGTTATTTAAAACCAATACGTCGATTCACAAATCACGCCATTAATGCTATCGGCAATTTACAACTGTTTAACGACGACTAACGACTTATTGAGTTAAAGATTTTTTTAATTAATAGAGACGGAAGTACGTTGAAAATGAGAATGATTTGATTTTTTATGAAATATCACAAGGTTTGAATAAATATTGCGTAAAATTATAAATGGCAGTATTGTGATAAATCAAAACGTTTGTACAAAAAGGTGATCATATTTGTGTCGGTGCGATTTATAACAATTTTTATTCAAACCTAGTGAGAATTTGTTAAAAACTGAATTTTTATCAAATGTGATATCGTTTTATTATTTATTTTTGAATAGGTAATAAAATATTTTCTAATTTTTCATTGATGCTAATAATTTAGTTCTTGATCAATCAGAAACGGTATCGGTAATGTCTATTGGAAATAAGAATAAGAACGTACAATTATTTACTATAAGAAATGTTTGCTTCCCGTTAAAATGCTGACTAACAATTACGCAACAGTTGCAATGTCAAAGTGGTGTAGAGGTGATAAGTGATGAAACTACAAGTTGATTATATAATATTAGGTGAACCGGAAAATAATATCGTTTTCGCAATTTTAAATACTTGTTTATCATTCATAAGCTCATTGATTTTTATCAATCTGGCATTGACAATTCGCACACTAGATGGCAAAACGCTGTTGATAACGGGAGCGATTATACAATTAACAATTACAAATAGAAATTTATAAAAAATTTGTTTGAATTTAATGTAAAAGAGACGACACAACTTTCCAGTACACCTAATACTTGATGTAATTAATTGGCTGTCTGTTACCTGTTACAATAATTACACCAAGATTATATTATATACATGTTAAATTCACTTTTCAATCTTTAGATTCTTTTCATTTTCACCATTTTCCTTCCAAACAATTAATTTTAATATTTATAATATTTATTAAATTTTATCATTCACTAGAAATGAGTTTTCACGTATACACTTGGACTAATGATTTGATTTAGATTTTTCGCGTTAAACAACATTTTTATTTGATACCATTGTTAAAAATCTAACGGAGTGAGATCGGCGAAACGGACTGGCCACTCCATAGTTGCCTGTTATCCGATTCAACGTTGAACAAAACTGATATCCAATACTGTGCTCGCAGTTCTACTGTCACATGCCATCTGGTTAAAACCGCAGGCAGTCTTTAATATTTCGTGCAATATCACTGAAAAAGTTCTGATCTAATATTGTGGAGGAACGCAGAATAGTTTTTCCTGTTGGTATTCATTACAGAAAATAACGGCGTACGATGCTTGATACTTCAAACATTGATGTCAAAAAATAATGAAAAAAGAAAACGCGATATTTCAAAGTATTCCGTGTGAGATGAAGTGGAGAAATTACCAAATGTACTTCGAAACTTGCTTAATCTATTTTCGAAGGTACAGAAACATAACATAAATTCTTTGTTTGTAAAAAAAAAATTATCCGAAGAAACACTTGATACATGGACTCGTAATGTGGTTTCCTCCTTTAATTATACATTTTCGGTTAAATATTTGAAGTCGGCAAAGTGCAACTGATCGATCAAGGTTGAAATATTAACTTTGACCTGATTCTTCAAAGTTAGTAAAAGCTTCGTATCGCAAAATTATACTCACACTGCTGTGTAGGCGTTTAAACGTGGAGTGGTAACTACATAAAACCACGGCCGCGCGCACACACATGTGTGCCACTCACCCTCCTTATTTTCCGCTTGTAGGACATTTTGTTGACAGCCTGTCTATGGCATTACGCCGACCATCTAATGTCGGGATAACTGAATCGAGGACGAAAACGAGTTTATCAGTGCTAATATGCAGTGGAGCATTATACCGTCGTGACGTACATGTAAGGTAGAATGCCATTTGGGGGCCACGTACAAAGAGACAATTGAATAGAAAGCATTTTCGAAATTCAATCTCATTTTATTTCGGTAGCAAAACAAAATTATTTAGTTTGGTCTTCGGTATTTTTGACTATTTAGTTGGACTCTTCGGCTTGGTAAATTATTTATCAGTTTCGTTAAACAATTTTTTAGATACATATTATCGACAAATTACTGAGCTTTCCTTATCCAATGGAATAGTTAATATAATTGTCGATTCGCAGAGGTGACTTTCCTTCTGATGTGTTCAAAATAGGAACTGATAAACAAATTATTTTATTAATACCATTCTAGGAAATGTCGATACTCTACTCGATACTTTAAAAGAGGTGAATTGGAAGTTTTGATCCGTTGCAAAATGTATTTTTACAAAACCAATAGTAGTATTAATATTCTTTAAATTAATAATGCAATTACTGTATCCTCTTGGTGATTGAAATTTATAAACGTAACAAAATAATTAAAAATACTTTGGTGTGCTTTGACACATTTATTCATTTCTACTGACTCTCTTATTTTCTATAATTTTTCATTAGATGTCTGTATTATAGGAGCCAAAGACATTGTATTTGCTCTCGCAGAGGACGATTACGTCAGTCAACCATTTTCCTCTTTTAATGTGAACTCTTATATAATTTAATCTTTTTCTTCTATTTGCCTCATTAACGGCTTTTTTCAAACGGAACGCCCATTATAACCATATTATTTTAGTACTTGACCAATTCTTCGTGGATTTCCACGTTTTTCATGTGTGTATAACAGTTCTGTAGTTAACTGATTTTTCTGTATTAAAATCGTTCAGTCCTCTCTAACGTTGGATATAGGTAGAATTATTTTTTGAACATCAAAGTAGAACAGATTCTTTTGTTTGAAGCTTATAACGAAGTCCGTTATAGATCCTTTTTTACTTTTCTCTGTGATGAACTACGTGTGGCCATTATCAAAACTAGTATTTCGTTAATATTCACCTTTCGATGACATTTCATTCCTCAAATAGACACAGACATTGATAATATTAATGATTAGTTCAAACTTAACAAAACGTCATGGTGGAAGTTCTGTCACATTCAGTTTATAAACTTTGAACTAAAAAAATAAAAATTTAGCAACAAATTTTCATTTCTTCCAAAATATGTTTTTACTCTTGACGATTGAAATTTATAAATGTAACAAAATAATTAAAATATAAAATTATTATATTTAAAACTGTTAAATAAGAATATTTAAAGTTATAAATACTAAGATGCAACCACTTTCTTGTCTTTGAATATTTTTGAAAATACACAATAAGATTCCGTTTCGGCACCGTATTTTCATTGTGTAAATATAACATCAATTCCCCTACAATTGCAATAAAATAAACGCATTCCGCATCCATCACGTTGGACCTTATTCACGTCTTGCTTTTATTATTCGAATTGTTGCTCAGTTTTTAAGTATGTAGTCCACGATTTAACCTGTCATGTTCTGCTGTTCGTCTGCTTTCTATCGTAAATTTCTACCTCTCTGCTTTATTCAGGTTATATTAGGGTTGTACGTTTCGCTGTATTTTTTACTCCCTTTTCTTCTCTTGGGTATGACCAGTGCATACCACTTTCATAAGTATTGCTTGTTTATTTATTCAATTTATGTATCGGTTCACAAACTTAATTAGCATAACGTAGTCTTATAATACAGACATCAACTGATGTTCCGCGTGACTGGCATAACAGGAACAGCATAAATCGATACATAAGTAATTGTGATAATTAGGCTATGGATGTATATGCAAGTTCATGTTTTCACAGATATAGAAAAAATAATGGAAACCTAGATGAAAGTATGTCTTATCTTTTAAATGGTATAACATGTAGGTAATTGAACAATAACAAAAACTTATTGGTAGATTTATTGTTATTATTTACTTGAATATATATCAGATTCCTAAGTTTCGTGATTTAGGTATTCTTGAGCTTATCTAAGTATCAACCTTAAGCTGACAGAACCCTAAGACACTTCAAATTGTTTCGTCAGACTTTAAGGATTATCCCTCCCTTACGATGTTACATAATACATTGGTTAGATCTTGCGTATCTAAATCATACTTCCATGTTACATCATCTCGTAAGTCCAAATGCCATGTTTGATATAATATAATATTATTTTACATGAACACAACATTGCTTGAAATAATTGAACCAAAACTCTCTCGATATTTTTAACGTGTAACATGAAATGCTCAATATTAACATTTGATTATAATTTTCATGAAATAAATCATAAAAAATGCTCTAGACTCCCGAATATGAATTTGTAGTTTATAAGTTGAGGTACTTGCAATCTTATAAATAAGGGCAGGATCATTAGAAATGCTGCAAAATAGTTAGTAAATAATCGTGGGATCGAATCGTTCTATCGTTTTCATAATAATTTAAGCAAACTTTGAGGATAACCCTAAAACATCTTTGCGGTGTTTGGCGTGGATGGAAAGACAAGCAAAACTTGTTCGGCACTCGACGCAATAAAGGGGGATTTACTCGTGGATGTTCTAAAACGAGGGGTGTCAAGGAATTTATGAAGAAAAAACTACTCGATCGATTGTTTAAAATTTTGTCTCGCTCTTTTACCAACTATAGAGGAATGCCTAGAAATTATCTTGCGATAATGCAATTTGTATATTTTTAGAAAACATTTTTGAAAGAGGTGCATCTGAGAATAATAATTTTCTTTGATAGAAATGATTTCCAGTATTACATAATATCTGGAACAAAAATATTAACGAGATTTAATCGAGCATAAGATTGATTATTATTAGCTAGAATAAATCTAGAAATTCATAAAATTCTGTAATTTTTATACGAAAAAGAAGGAAAATCTCCAACTTTTTTTTATATTAATAATAACAGTGTGAGATGTTAAAATACCACTTGCACATAAATATTTTCTATAAGAGTAAAAACGTTAAGATGAGAAGTATTCGAGAAAAACTGCTTTAAAGCTCTTGATCTTTACTCTTTGCCACCGCAGACTATCTTCCAAACTCCCATAACTCCTCGAGCCAAGTTTTATCAGAGCATTCTTAAGTCTACGACCTGTAAGGAAATTCGAAAAGAAGCCAATGATTTGACCGCGTAAAACTCTTTGAGGCGCTCGAAGAAAAAGGGAGAATCATTGGAAACGGTAGCCCGTCGCAAAGAGGGTAATTTCATGCCGTTGGAGATCTATTTCAAAGAAATTATGCTTACTCGCGTGTTTTTAAGCGTAGGCGTAGCCAACGAATGAAAGGGGACGGCGAAGTTGACTGATTTAATTTTCTAAATATTCATAGAACCCCATGTCCCTCTGGCAAACGACGAAGCCTGCCAGCGACTCGGAACACCATAAATATTCTATGTTGCTCCATCGTAACTTGAAACGAGAGACGAATACGGAATATCTCGTGTGGCAGCTTCGCACCTAGTATACGTGGCGAACGTAACGAAATATTAAGTTATGTAATTACCCATGTAAATTAAACTTTCCTTTCTCCTGGACGAATGAGCAATTCCCAAGATTATTCGACGCGTACCGTATTAACCAGGCGCCTGATCGGATGGATTAATTTTGATAATAAACGATGAATCTCTGTGAGACGCGTAACAGTCACTCGCTCATAGCTTTTTAATTTATTTAGGGGTTGAATGCTACGTCAGACTGATCGTACAATTTCAATTATGATGTGCGTCCTGAGGAGTGCTTTGAGATTTTGTTTTGCAATAGTAAATTACACCTTTTTTCAGTGAATATAAACTAACACGAGGATAAGAGATACGGTTTAGTTGAAATGTTGTTTTGAAATTTTATTTATTCACGTTCTAATTATCGGGACACTTTTTGATAACCGTCATTTTAAAAACAGTTGAAAGCTCTAGGTAAATGCTATACTTTGTTCCACATTAAAATATAAGATAGTAGAGAATTATATAAATTACAGGCATGACCTTTTATCACTTTTAAACAATAATTTATATCACGTGTAATTTTATTAATGTAGACTTTCGTTTAAAATGAAAACATTGGGTATATATCATTGTGCCATTTATCGTTTTATTAAAAAATAAAATCCTCAAGGCTCTTTGTAACCTACATCGAGATTAATTAACGTTTCTTCTGAGCCTTCATATTTTTTGCAAACTTGTACGTGGGTTGCTGTAACCATCTCTCAGATTCTGTAAATAGATAGAATTTTACAGGAAACATAGTTTCATAAAATTTATTTTTATTTAAAGTAGCGAAAGATGATTTTCATTTAGCGAATAGTGTAAATATTCCTTAACACCTCGCTACTAGAGGATATCTCGAGTTCTTAGCGCAGAAGAAGTACATCATGGGTGTCCACGGAGTAGTCGATTACTTGAAAAGGTTATAGGAGGCACAGAGATGTATATCACTCGAAAGAGCATAGAGGAAACTTTGATCAAATATACTATAATATATTCCATTTTGGATCGTTACGTATTGGAGTGACTGGGAAATAGGGAATATTATTCTTCACGTAATGCGACAATGGAGACGGAACGGAGGGATAGTGGAGAGCAAGGTCATCAATGATTCAATGGCATTCTGAATTTTCCCGGTGGATTCCAAAAAGTACAGGAACAGTGCACCGTGTAAATGTCTCACGTTGAATTCGAAATGGAATATGAGAGGACATTTACGCATGGAATTTTGAGAAACGTTTTGGAACTGGGGAAAAAAATGATTTAAAACGCAGCAAGAAGCTTGACGAAAACGTGTACGGCGAATGACCAACGAATCAGGGACCACTCTAGATTTCTTAAAAGGTCCATTTTTTAAGTAAAATTAAAGAGGATACTCTCTTTCTTTGGACCAGTTTCGAGGAAACTTTCATGATTTGTTTGCAGCCAAAATACTTGACATAAAATTTTGAATTGTAGTACATTTATTTATACATTCTGTATAGAAGATTCTCTAAAATTGTCAACTGTTCTGCTGAATTTGTCTAGAAGTCACCTGGTAGTCTGAGCCAATGTAACCTTAAATATAATTTGCTAGAAATTTTTTAACGGCCTCAAGAAATCTATTTTTTTTTTAAACCAGAAGAAAACGAGTACCCCCTTTTATGCTCGGTATTTATTAAGATTGATTATTAAGCTGATACCGTAACATATATTACGATTTCTATATGTTTAATTCGTGGGATCAATCTGAAAGCTGTTAAAATCTTTATTTAATACTTATTAAATCATTCAACCTATCCAAACAACCATGTCAGGAAATGCAATGTTTGCATTCGAGTGGTCTGGAATAAATTTTGTGCAACAGGAAATGAAACTGTAGATATTCGCCATCACGGCTAACCCGTCACTTCTCATGGCCGACATCTAACCAACAGTGGATCGATTCGATATCCGACGTCTTTTGGGGAAACTAATCTTTTTCCCAGATTACCAAGTGATAATTATTTCATAATTTTCAAATTTCATCAACGTTCATGTTCTCTGAGGGGTAATGGGATAGAGCGGGAGGGGCGAGGTTTTAAAGGGAAAAGAATAGATGATTTAAAAAATTATAAACTATATATTTCGATTGATGTTGTTACACCAATATTTATATGTATGTTTCTGATTCTCATTATCGTTACAGTTACAGTACGAAGATTCTGGATTGAAACATTATATGCATTCGACGCATAATCCTCCCCCGCTCTCCGGGATTGTGTAACATCCCCTAGGGATTGCGCCCCTCATTCTGGGAAACGTTATTTTAAATGCTTGTAACCCCTGTTCGTTCCGCGGACTTCCAATACCTGTAAATGCTGCACTGAAACTTTTTCTGAAAAAACATTTATTATTACTTTGATATTGGAATATTTTTCTTTGTAGTGAGCGTTCTATTAGATTTTCAGAGATACCACTAATTCTTAGGAATTGTTACAATATAGATAATGTCTATTTTATACATATTTCTAGTACGAAATGGAACCATCAGAAATTTAACAGCTTAACTGCCAAGATTAACAATTGTGAAAATGTCTATGAGACTAAAATATTGTTTCTGTGCAATTAGACATTATATAGTTTACCATTTGCAATAGTACTTATTTTTACAACCCGTTTCAAATTTACCAGTTCTACCCAGATTTGTTTTCATTAACATTCTCACCTTTGAAATTAATTTATTTGTTTTCCTAGTGAAAATCCTTGTCATCCATACATGGTCATAAAGTACAGGTTTATTTCGATAATTGGACTTGTAATCTGAAGAGGTTACTATTGAGGTAAACAAATACTGAAATCCTTTAAAATATAGTGTGCTGTAATCGTTATCGATAGCTACTTGTAGGATTAACTCTGAATTAACAGTAACATTATCCGAAGACTCGATATCAATACAAATCGGCAAGTGGTATAAACTTTAGACCGATGATGCAAGTAGAAAAATTACCCATCGTTACCTGAACATTCCCAGCAATAAGTACCACAATCGATGAATTTGCACAGGTGGACCAATCGTAGGATTGGAATGAAACGATAGTGCAAGTACAATGTTAAGTACACTGGTCGAGTTTTATTAATATCGAGCCTTCCAATTGGAATGAGATACTAGCGAAGGTACGAGAATGATCCGTTTTTCAATCTACTCGTTTCTTGTAATAATTGCTGCGATCGATGGATTGGCACAGGAGGATCAATTGCACAGCTTGCGCGTTCCCATGATTTAAAGCCTTTAGATTTTCTTGCGAATGGAATAAAGATATTTTCATTTGCTCTGTAGGATCCACAGAATAAATTGTACATTAAGTATTAGATTGTTCCAATAAATAAAAGCCTAGAGGATTTTTGTTATAGTACTATTGCAGTAATATCTGAACTGAAACTTCAATGAATTGAAATGAACTTTACTTGGACAAATATTAGGGAAAGCTATATTTAAAAAATTCCAGACTTTGTATACCTTTGGAATTCTTTGAACGTTTCACTTAAGAGTTGTTAATATTTAACTTTCAAAACGGTTGAGTAGAAGCCCTTTCTTCGATACTTCTTCCACATACATATTAATTCACGGTAAACGTTAATAATTAGCAGGTGAAAGCCAAGTGACGTTCCGCTGAATCTTTAACCTCGTGGATATTTGATGATGTGGGAGGTCTTACTTCCTATCTCTGCACTCCGTAGATTCGGTAATTAATGTTCAACATCTCCGTTTAAATTAACTTAAATGCATCTCGAATTAAAAACAATTTCTTCTTTCTTTCGAGCTCATTATTGTTGCCGTTGCAAAAAAACATATTCGAAGACAATAATGGAGATGAAAATTGTTCAGCGTAATTTTATGAAACGTTCTGAGGGTAAAAATATTCAAATACGCAAGTACGTGAATGTATTTGCACAGAGTTATTGGGAATATAAAAAAGGTGCACAAATGAAGTAGATTATATATAGACAATAATATTATATTTATATTATTCATTTGATTATACGCGCATTATTTATTCCGTCATTCTCATACTACTTATATTACATTACGATTATAGTTTAGCTTATAAATTTCTAAAAAGAACCAAGTTTTGAATTTTGGAATACGAGGATGCTTACCAGAAAATCTTTAATGTCAATGCTGACTCGACTCTTTCGGCTCTGACGTATCGAGTTCTCGAAGTCCCGAAGCAACATGTAAACGTAATATTCATGTTTTCGTTTTAAGCGGCGAAGAAACAAAAGTTGATGGATCCCGTGATACCGATGACAGCATTGTGAAAATAATGAAATGGCACGCATCCAAAGAGATCTACACAACGTCTATCGCGAGAGTAAAGAGGTTCTGAAAGACTAGCTTCCAGAACTGGCCGAGAGCCAATTCACGTTTACCTGATATGTCTACTCTCTCCACGCTTAAATAATACTACGCGAGTTCACTTTCATTTAAGATAGAATTAGAGATTACGTTTGATAGGGGATGTTTTCAGACGAGAACAAGTCAAATCATCTGTCAAGATGGAATTTCTTTTTATGCTCTGCGATTGCTTATAAGTAGATGAAAATCTTTAAATAATTGTACCTCCCTTAGTATTTGAGACAACAGACGTATATAACAATTTTAATGAAAATATATTTATGGAGAAAAATAGAAATCTATATGGTTTAGTATTAAATTAATGTACAATTAGTACAATTAATGCGAATGGTACAATGAGTGAATTCTCATGAATTTTATTCTACGTATATTTAGATATTTATATAAATGTTGTTTATATACATTAAGATTTCATTTTATCACTTAATGTTGCTTCAACATTTTAAATAGGATTCTCTATTAGAAAAGGAAGTTATTATTACTTGGTACATTTTCTATTCTTATTAGTACTTCTCTCCAAAAAATTTTAAATAACATATACAATTTAAAAAAAATAACAACAGTGTGATCAATCAGCTGTTTGGCAATCGCCATAAAAACACACTTTCTCAATACCTCGCGCTTCAACAAATCAAAGGATTAATATCGTAGAAACTTTGGCATAACACTTACTCCTTAAAATAAAAGTTTAACTGAAAACTAGAGCATGTTTAGTTGAGATGAGGTTATCGCATAAAGAGCAAAGTCCGTTAAAAATTGTATCGACGCCAGGCGAACAGAGGTACGTAAAGTTAGGATTGCCAGGAAGTTACGCGCGCAGTTTTCTCACGGGCGAATTTCGCGACATTTCTTTTCCAACATTTCATTGGTAGTTAGTTCAATTGAATTTCCTCCAAACGTGTACGTGGACAAAGTTTGCAGCAGAGGCAACCCCGACAAGTAACTGCTTGATGGGCTAACATGACTCTGGGAGCATCTTGTTACGGAAAGCTGGCCAAAGCTCCAACTTGTCCTTAATGTTTCAAACTACAGTTTAATCTTTTCGTAAGTATCTCCATGAGAATGACAGGTTGACTTGTCCCGTGAAATGACTTGTGCACACGTGTGTAGATGTGAAGTGGTACAAAATGAAATGTGCCAAGACGGTGTTACAGACTTTATTGGAGTATTATACAATGCACTGATTGGTTATCGAATGGAAGACGAAAAACGAATACTGTCCGAGTCTTCGACAATATGAATGCTTTTATAATATTGTATTACTTATGTGATGTATGCTCAGTTAATATTACAATGAACGATTCTTACGGTATTATAATTGTATAATGTTATAGTATAAATAATATCATCACACAGTAGTAGCAAATAAATAATTAATTGTTGGAAGAAGCGTCAAGAATCGTATGGTAATTTTTTTAGATTATATATGTGATGTTTCAGAAATACCAAGTTTAATTAAAGTTTCATTTATATAATCGACGTTTTATATGCAGCAACTTAAAAATACGGCAGCTAATGAAGATCGAATTCCTCCAGCAAGGTTTTCTGTGTTCTTTCGATGTTAGTATGCCGTTTAGTCTGCATTTAATTGTACCTCTCCGTCGTTCGAACCTAATATCCGCGTACATATATTCTGACTGTAGGTACTTACACGATGTAAGCACATAAACCACTCGAGTGCAGCGGGCGAACATCGAGGTTAGCTGAATCGAATTTTAAAGATTTTCCGCAGGGTCAAGCACGTCTTTGGTGGAATAGATACCGTGTCTGCAAAATAATTCCTTAAGGGGTTAGCCCACTTTAAAACTTGAACAAAATCGAATTTTGGGTGTGTTCAAACGGTGCTTTAAACTTCTAAAAGAAAATACTGTTAGTTCTAATTAAAAATTAGAAAGCTTCTATGGAAAGCCTCAATTAAATAATAGGATTGGCGTTTTCAAATAAATTTCTTGTAATTGTAAACGCTTTATTCAACTTTGTTTAAAATCAAATTCTGAGAGAGACTTTATTTTTACATTACGAATGGGAATGTCTATCGATTTTACGAAATACCAAAAACTGTGGAATCTACATTTTTATGACAATAAATGATACTTTTTGCTCTCGACTATTTTTCAAAGAATTGAAACTCTTGAAAAAATATTTTTATATACTTTAAGACTTGTGTAATAAATACATTTCAAGAGATTTCCTAGAAGTTTCATAATTTCCGGGAAATAAATTCACAAAAATGGGTTATTTCTGAGGGTGTTTAAACAGGCTAACTCTTTAAAGATTGTACCAAAGAATTTCCTGGGCGTTTTACTAATTTGATGTGTTACATGAGTACGAACTGAGATTAATGATTCTGAGACGTAAAATTCCCCAGGGATATTGAATTTCAGGGATCTAATGCGACCTCCGCTTTAATCGGAACCAACTATTTCCGCTTACGTCCACCGTCGATGGATGGGACCTTATCGAAATTCGCAGTTTTAAAGAATTTCAATAGTTCATTCTTGAGATTTTTATCAAGTATCTCTTTGGAAATGTAGAGGAATGAGAAACCTACCCTTGGGATAACATTCTGAACCAGGAATGGTTAAATCGAAGGCTAAGTTAAATTTAAATTTAGTTACATTTAATAGGGATTAAGAAGAAGGACCAAATATTAAGTGTTTTCCGTTATTTTTTATTTACAAAGAAAAATTTTGTTAATCCTTTTTAACTTTGAGAATAATTTAAGGTACGTTTTAAATTTCAATTTTTAATTTTCTCATGACGTAAAAGATTAACCATACTGTATTCGGCGTATAAATGCATAGTTTGTGCAACTTCATGTAAAGCAAGTATTAGCATACAAAACAATACTTGCATAAAGAAAAATATTCACATACGCAGTTTAAGGATTAGCAATCAATAATGACGTATTGTTAGCTAATGGCAGGGAAAGAAAGGCCTTGGTTGTGATAGTAGTCGGTTAAGTGTAGGTACAGAACAATTACGATTAGTAGAAGGAATCGCATGGTGTAATACGAGAGTGGCTAGCAGTGTACCCAATCTGTCTCCTAAAACAATATGTGGGGATATCCAAGTTAAATGCAGGATATTTAGGCACTACTATGTGTCTGCTATTAAAGCTACCCGAGATAGGTTAATCAGGTCCGTGGGCAGCTTAATAAGCTCTTCAGGGTGCTTAACCAGTTTCTCAGGCAGCTTAACCACCTTAATCGGCGTCCTAGGAAGCTTAATAAACTATTTAGAACAACTCCTGCTATTCTTGCAAGGTACAGCATTTTTAATCTTGTGCGAGTAAGCATTTTGAGAAAACGGTTTGTGAGTAAGCTTTGGTTGATAAGCTGAAAAGCATTTTGTTGCTTTGTACATATAAAATTATGTATAAAAAATTGTATATATAATATTTCATACAATTTCTGTTTGATTAAAAAATAAAATCTTGAAGCCTCAATTGAAAACCCCTTAATATGTAAATATACTTTGTATACATGTAAATTTATTTTAATTTGTGTTGGTATGTGTTAGTACAAAGGTGCCTTATACGTTCCTTGAGTAAATAATAATTAATTGTATCAGATGCATGAACAAATACTTTTGTGTTACGATGGAAATCCTAAGGCCTTCATTTTTTCTTTTCTTTCGTCATAAACAATACGTAATAATACATTACAATATACAATGTATAAATAATCATTACAAACACTAATAATGGTATTATTTTTGTTGTTCACAGGTAACATGACGTTTACCCGAGACGTCTGCAGAGCAAGAACATAGAGGTACGTACCTTACTTACAACTTGTTAGACACATTAAAGCGCATTAGAATGGAGCGTTCGTCTTTCGACTAACAATAAGTCGCGAACCTTCGAAGCGCGAACCGAATACAAATAGCTTAGCGACATCGGAATTTTGCTAATAGGACTTTCACCTAGAAGATAACGCACTACTCGTCATTGTTCCTGTTTAATTTTGATTAAAAAACCAGCAATTTCGATTGGACTTAAAAATCATTCTCCACGAAAAAGAGTAATTCTTGTAAATGTTTAAAAAAACAAATCAGTGACAGAACTTTTAATTAGTTTCTTGTAAATCTTCTGATTATTCTTTTGCAAAAATGTCTTATTGTACAGTATTCAGAGGTCGTGATTGGATTTATTTCCGTCGGTAGAACCTCGTCGATCCATTAATAAATTCTCTCATGAAGGTATTTATAATGGAATGTAAATATTAAACAATCGTATACGCGCGTGGCATCACTTTGTGGTATCGTATAATTGAAGGTATTCCGTACCAAGTTGTCTCTGAATTGATTTTTGCTGAAAAGAACTTCCCTAATTCATTGGTAGTACTATCGTAAAAACACTTTTAATGAAAAATAAATATGAGGAATGTTGACGAGGTCGTGCTTGGACGTGTTTTCAGCGGGAAAATTCTGTCAGCGTATTGAGGATTATCTCACAAAGGTATGAAGGTATATACATATACAAAATTTTATACGTATTTACCGAATTAGGTCATTTTCGGGTTCGTTTTCATCGGAAAAACTCTGCTATTCGTTGATGATATGCTCATGAAGATCATTATAACAGGAATTAAAGCATAATAAATTATATATGCATGCTTCACCGCTTTGAAGTAGCAAATATTCTTTGATCCGAAATATAAAATGACTTGCATAGGATACGATAGTTTTATGTAAATGAACCAAATAAGAAATTAAACAGTGAGTTGAATCCGGAGGTTGATAGACTCTCGAATAAATTAAAATTCGTTCTTATTAGGTCAATACTTCCAAGTTAACTTTTGTTAACTACTTAGTTTAAAAGTCAATATCTATCCTGGGAAATATTTGAATAGAAAGGTACATATCTCGATTAGTTGGAGAATATTAATTAAACGCGACTGTCACGATATAAATGTTTGAAACAAACAGTATGAAGAATTCATAAAATAAAAGGGAACAGTTGCGAATTTTGCTGAAAAATATATAAAAGAGGATTCCAATCTTTAAAAATACGTAATTTATAACGACGAGTTCAAATTCAATATTTCCGGTGCAAATGGAAAAATAATTGCGTGGGAGAAAACTGAATATTGCAATGAATATGAAATATCTTCGATCGACGGTTAAATTTGAAGCTGGATGACGAATTGTGAGGGATTGCATTTCATATTTTGGTGTTGGAACGTTATCGTCAGCTATAGAATACGAAATCTGGCTTATTTAAACGTATTAACTATTAATTTAAAAATGAATGATATAGGTGAGGAAAAGAATGTAGATAAACGCAAAACAACGAGAAAGTGAGGTATTGTCCACAACAGAGGAAGTGCGTGGAACGTAAACAAATAAACAGCACGAAATTCAGTTGGTCGATAAAACGAGCGTTTGGATAACAACATTTAATATTTTTCTGCGCTTCTCCATCTGAACAATTTTAATGAAACAACAGTGGAACACCCGCTATTAACTTGTTACTTATCCTCCGTCATTTTCGAAATTTGTTTAAATATTTTTTTTCAGAACGATTGCAAATCGAACGGAGCATTTTATTTTCTATTTTGTGACAATCTCGTTTGCTCGGTCAGTTGTTACTAAATGTACACTCGGCCGTCCGTGCGCAGTTAGAGGAAACCGAGTCGCAGTGGAAATATGTAACGTGTATTGCCTTCGTTTCTCTTTAAATTAATTGATTTGTGCGTGTCTATCGGTTGGAAATAAAACCTCGCCAGAAACACGCGAAAACGAACGAACGGAGATATGGCGATTCTATACAGACGGAAAATAACGTGCCCAAAAATTAAATTGAAGAGAAATTGAATGTATCGCGATATTCTAGAATGTAGTTTCGAGTGACGAGATAGTCACTGGAGAGATGAAGAAAGGACAGTCGAAGATTAAGGAGTATGAGGGTTGAGCGATGATTATTATTTAATTATTTGTATTTTTGTAGAAATTTTGTAGAGTCTTTAATTTAAAAAGAGATTTTAACGCTTTATTTACTACTTGTAAGATTTTTAATTTCATTGTTCTTTATTACACTACTTACTGTAATGTCTTTCATGAATATTATACTGCATTATAATTATTTGTGTTTTTAATAAATCTTTTCTAACGCCGATACCTAAAGCGTTAATAAATAATCAAAATTGGATTCCACTTCGCCAAAACTGGTATGTGGTGTTATACAAGTTAGCAGAATATGAACAACGTGCAATAATTTTGCTTTATAGTATGAATGATTACATCAGAGTTGCGCATTTTATAGGTAAAAGCACGTAACTTTGCACGCGTGTTATTTATAGATAATTAGTCTTTTTAAGCGTTGTAGGATGGAATGCACTTTGGGGCGCCATATCGGCGAATGGCGTCCAAAATCCATTACCAGCCTGTAACTTCTAAATGGGTGATCGGATTTCAATTTTCCTTTATTCACTTTAAACCTATTTTTAAGGCAAACGCTTTTAATCGTTACAAATTTTTCTTTAAATCTAAATAGTTTCATACAATTAAAAGAAAAAAGTATTTAATTCTAAAAGTAGATCTATGTAGTTACTTGGATGAATGAAGATTAAATTGAATGATAATTATAAAAATAAGTTTTCGTGAACAAAATTCAACATATCTATCTTTAAACGTTTAATGATACTACTCGTGAAGTAACAGTTTCACGTATTCATATACAAAACTGTACTGAAAATAGAAAAGTTAACGAAACAAATACTACAAGGTAAACAAGCTTTCACACATCGTACGTGACTTCTTACATTTGAGTCTGATTAGATCTTTAGTATCCTCACTAGCAGAAGGTTTCATTGTCTACAGGAAGATTCAACAACTCGAGTTCACTCAAACAACCAGACGACACTAGAGCTTTTTAAAGTGCCTATTCGCAGACACAATTTGCCTGTACATGTTGTATTATGTTGTGTTATATTGCGTCATTGTTATGTGTGTTTTGCTGTTATATATTCCATATATTAGGGGGACCGAAAAGTAATAAAAATATCTTCCACTTGGAAAGGTTTGTCAATGAGAAATCGAAGAACTTTTGTAAAGGGAATCGAACAACTGCTTTTACGCTGGCAAAAAGTTCTAGAAAATTATGAAAATTACTTTGTTGATTAGTATTTAAGATATATTTAAAATGTTGATAAAATTTTGATTACTTTTCGGTCCCCCTAATATACATATAACACAGCGTAACAAAAGATAAAACAACATCACACAACCTACAAGTGAACAGAATATAAAACAACATAAAACAATGTATACAGCAATATCACCACACAACGGTACACGCAGTCTATGTACATATGTAAAGAATCGTGACGAGTGGCGTATACAAGAGTGTTAGATTTGGCACTAGACTGCTTAAGTGTTCCAAATTGTCGTCTGCGGGTTGTTTTTGGCACAGGGAAATCCTTTCGCACCCTTGATGCAAAAGAAATGGCTGAAGCATCGGGGAAGAGAAAGATGTCAAGTTCTAACAGCTCTCCAAGCTCTAACGGGCTGTGTTACCACTTCTAAATTCTCAGGAAGAGGTAAAGTAACTTGGTGCACAATATAAAACGGCTACCCCCAGGAGCGACGCATGCTCTCTGCGTTCCTTTCAGCCCACCCTCCGTAAAAGATGTTAATAGCGTAAAATAGAAGCGAAACGAAATTCTGTCTATCGAAATGTCTGTCATCGGTTCATTTGGTCCCGCTGGATAGAAATCAAACACAAACAACGACACACTTTCGCTGTTTGCACCGAAACATAGAATCTTAGGTAACATTTCATCTATGCTTCTTGCCAGCAGCCATCGCGTCTTCGGAGTAGAGTGACAAGCAAGCCACGTCTGGGGACAGACACTTTAAAAAGTTCCAGAAGTTGCTTGCTTTGTAAACATTTGATTGGACTCGAGTTTCAGAGTCTCCCCCCTGGCAAACCAGCATGGATCGCGCGACCTGGCGCTGAATGTCGAGAGCCATTCAGATGAAAGTGTAAAAAATCATATACAAGGTATAATGGGTGACTTGCAATCATCTGTGATTGTTTCGAGGTTATTACAAAGGGTAAATTTTATATTTCGAGGGCACTTTTAAATGTAGATATGAGTTTTTCACTCTATAATTATTATTATTTTTAAATATGTGATAAGTGTATTAGAGTTGACCAAAGGAAGGATAAATCACGCAAGCCAGTTTGTGATTTTTATTTTAATATATTGTACCATGAGTTCTCAAAAGTCGAAGTGTATAATTCATGAAATAAAAAATGAAGCTTTACAGCTTGGAACGCCTGAAATATTTACTAGTGTGAAATAGCTTTTGGTCTCGAGCGTGTTTGTCCTATTTATTAGTAATAAGCTTATACGTGGATCTAATTTATTCCTTATTGGTGTAAACAACGTGACCTATTTTCGGACCTGTACTTTCAGTTTTTAAAAATTGTGCAAAAGGTTTGAAGAGGAATTTTTTATGATTCGAAACTTTTGTTTTAAAAAGAGTTTTAAAACAAAGAAAGAAAAATTGAAATCTGTGAACGGGAGTTTATGTATTTATGGCAACTGAAAATATGGGAATGTATATGAGGATGTGTACAAATTCGAAAATATACAAAATATCTATAAATAGATATTTGATCAAGAATAACATACATTTTAATTGAATTTCTATAAATTCGCATGTTAAAAACTTTTCTCTTCACTACTCCAAGAACGAATAACAGAGGATGATACAAAGCAGAACCATACTAATAGCGTTAATCTAGCCACGCGCCCTTGAGGCAGGTTTTAACACTTCTATTATCTATGTACAGTGCGAAACTCTAACTCGCGATATATGTCCACCATTTACCACCACGATAGTCCAACCTAATCAGTCGGCTTAACAGTCTGGAGACTAGGCACCCTGTCAAGCTAGGCTTGGGCGGGATTGGGGCACACTCAACCCTGTCAACCTCTTACGTCGACCTCGCGGTACCTGTTAAGCCATAGTAAAAGGTTTCGTGGGACCGTCAGCAACCATTTTCAGACAAGTTATCTTCTTACAGTTCTTGATATTCGTCGACAAGCGCCTCGAGAATGTGAGTACGCCACGTCAAAAACGCTATGACAAAATCCGATGATGCCTCCAAGGTGTGGCCTCTGGTGAAACTTTCGGGAACTTGTTAAAACTAGTATTGTATTAACTAGTAGATTTTTTTTTCTAGGATCATTTTTATCAATCTAGTCTAATCTATATTCTGCACTATAAAATTGTTACATCATATTATTTATTACAATACTATCTATTACTATTTGGAATAACAAATATCAATAAATAATTGTTCTGTTTTTCAAATCACGTACACGCAAGAAAATTATTTTAATAAATATTGGATCAATTAATGTAGGTTAAAACATAAATAATTTTAAGCATTGCGAAAAAACTATGGCAGTTAACATTTTAATGAGGTGCTATACTCCAGGGCTTCCAAAAAATCGATTCATCTGTCTTTGCTTACGAGGTCTTGGAAGCGTGTATGAACCTGACGGATTTCCTTGAAATTCGTAAAAATAGCAGAACTCCGTGTTGGATATCATTGTTACGCAAAGAGAGTGTGGCAAGTATATTGGAAAACGGGCGAATGAAGGCTTTGAAATGCAAAGAAAAATTAAAGCCGGCGGAGAAACCTGTTTATGAAGTTCTCTCTCAGGATAATTTACCAGAAACTTGTCCGGGTGAAATACGGGTGAGCATCATTACAAAATCCCTGTGGTTTACATTCAACGGTACTCCTTGTTTCTTTATTTAACGAAGATAACTCTCTTGAAGGGTTGGTTTCGTTAATTCGGCCACTGACTCGTAATATGCATTTTTGGACAACCTTGGTATTTCAGTCACTTCTACGATATTAGATATCCTAAACATTATTAATGTTTTAAATACTCCAAACGTGCCAAATATACGAAATATTCTAAATACAAGATTTGTCAAAGCTTAGGAGCAGTAGACTAAATGATTCTGCATCAAAATTCCACTAACGTTATTTTCACACCACTTACCTCCATTTTCTTTCATTCTTCGCCTTTCCCCTGGCAACTATTCCTCCACTAATTATGTGGCAAAATATTTTCGCAAGTTTCCCCGCGTTCAATTCAGCCACGCTCGCTTCGAAACTACGTCTTAAACAGTTTGTAGGAAGACAGTCAGTATTGTTACGACGCTGTAACGCCTACCAACCAAGTTTTCTTCTTCCAAGTCCTGTACCGACTCTCGTATTTCTATAAGCCGAGTATTGTTCAAACATCTATAATCGAGTCAATCGAGTTTCCATCCGGAACTTGAACTCTGGGGTCTAATTCAGACTCTCATATAAACCCAACTTCATCCGGTGTGATCTAAGAGGACGACCGTCACCATGCGACACGACGAGGACAATACTATGTATATTTCTTGAATTAATGGTTTGCCAATGTTCTCAGCGCTTTGCTAGAGTTAGGCGGACTGAATAAATATGGTTGAATGAGATGAAAGTTTTACGTAACTTTCAACTGAGAAGATCTTCTATCCTTCTAGATAGAACTGTAAGATGAGAGAAGTTAGCTAGAAGTTAGAATATATTCCATACCTTTAATCTTTTATTAAAAATCAAAATCTTAATGTCTTTATTGGGAAATCTTTCATAGATACATAAGCAAGTACGAAGTAGATGGAAAGAAACTCGTCGTTTTTCAAGCGGTAATAAACTGCGACCTCGTTGTATACAATCGTAATCGCGGATGGGGTAGATGAATTAGAATAAAGAGGGATCATGGGTCTATAGGTAGTTTTATTACACTGTTTCAACGGATTTACACTGGAATCCGTAAAATTGGGTCACGAACAATGAAACAGTATATGAGTTATAAAAACTGCCCTGCCTTGCACAATAGAAGCCAACAGATTAATAATATGTGACCATGCCATATTTCGTTCACTCGTTATAAACTTTAACGCAACGGAATTATGAGAAATGTGATTACATTATCACATATTTGAGCGAGAAATGAACAATGATGGACAAAAATTTGGATAATAGACAATGTGGAAAACAAATTGAATAGTTTAATTTTGTGTTCTTTGACAATTATTTTATTTTACAATTCTAACACTAATTTCTGTAGTATGAAATATCAAAAAGAAGGTTATTTATCTTGTACTCATACTTTGACACTTTTATCTAACCCACCTTTTTGTCCAACGTTTAGTAAAAAAATTTCTATCGAAACTCGATTGCTCATTGACGGAGATAAGCGTGTTGTACTTAACGAACTTACGGCGTTCTGTTTCTTTTAAGTACAATGCAATCGAAGAAAAATTTCAGCAATCGAGAGCAATTACAGAAAGTCTCCCTAATCCTTAAATCCACAAGATCGATTGTTTGAAAGTAACTCTTTGTAAAATCTCCGCTTTTATTGGTAACTGATAGTAGTACCGTAGTCCACTACATTTCGATGATTCATGTATACAATTATCATTCCAAGTTATAACGAAGGTGCAATTTCAGTTTACATTTTTCAAGATTAATACTCATAAAAAGTAATCGTTTTCTTAATGTAATTAAGAACCCCTTTCATTCATTTTCATTCATTTGTAAGAGGAATGTGATACATAATTTTACAACTTTGTCATTTTATTATGGACTCATAAAACGCTTCACATTTTTACAATCCTTTTACGTATTTGCCATAAAAATTTGTAAAAATGTTTAACTGTGAAACGAAACAAACTTTCATTCAATTAATCTTTATTTAGTATTTGCAATACTTGGTGTCTATCTCGATGGAACGGTTCCTTTTCTCATATTCTCCTCGTTTCGCTGTCTGTTTCCGAATGTCCACCTGTCTCTCCTTTTCCTGGTGTACTCGATGTCTACAGATGTGCGTGTTTAAACAGCTTGTCATGTGCAGACCTCGAACGCGAACGTGCACCGCATTTTCCATATCACGAGATCATAAAAAAGTACGGCAAGAAACCCGACGAATCCGTGAAAGCTCGGTTGGAAAGGCGGTATCTAATCCTGACACCAGAGGCGAGCAATATTCCTATCTAGATAGGGATTTCGAGCACACAATTGGAGATAAACGACCGTTCATCCGTTGCTTGTTGAGTAAAAATTAGAATTTGAATTACAGAGTGAAATTACGTTACAGACTATGTAAATATAGTATTAGATCATTTCCAATAGGATTATTTCAAGGCTTTATCACGTCCAGTAATTATAGTAAATGTTTCTATAGATTTCGAGAGAACAGTTTCAGGGTTGTCATTATTCTAGTCGAAATCAGATTCATGACAGCATTTGTACACAGATAACGTCCTTCGGGACACTATATCATTGTCTGAGATCGTGAACCGTCTTACGAGAATCCTCCTTGTTCCCGTTTCCACAAAGCCAATACTCACATGGTTCGCGAGGAGAACGTGCACAGATTGCATTGCACTAAATTCGAGGGTTACCACTACCGGGCATTTGAATTCTTTGAATAAAGCTTCAAGCAATTTCACAACAGGGCTGATTTTTAATTTCTAAAGAAATTTCTTTTCTCGCGACTGTTTATACAAGGGTGGATAACTTTTAAAATAGAAATGCATAATCCTATTAGGCAGACTGTATATCGCTAAGTGGGTCCTTTATAACGCAGAATTAGTTTTAACAAAATTGTGAAGAGGTTACTCTTTTAAATAATCGCAGAAAATCAATTTCCACATGATCTTAGAGGTATACACGAAATATAACGTTTTACCAAAATTGTGGAATCCTTATTCAAGATCATTAAAGATCATTCATGATACGAAATATATTCAATTTGTATATTTTAAACGAATGTACTTAAGTTTTTACCATGATTATCCTGACGCATATTTTGTTATAAAAAATCAAACTTCTGAAACCCTTGATGTAATATATCTATTTATTTTATTTCTTATATAACACTAGATTTATTATATTATTCATTAATTGATACGATTTACAGATAAATTATGCACAAATATTTGTCGTGAAATGAGCGAATGCATATTTTATTACTCGATGATAAACCGAAGGAAATCAACAAATAAATTACCTTCAATGTTTGTGGTAAAAATATCATCATGTAAAATACCGACGGAAACAATCGCAATTATTACTTCCCAATTCGACATAAAAATGTCAATTCACTGTCAATTAGTTCGGCTGGAAAAATAGAAAATCGTGGAAATTGGCGCGAAACTGGTGCAAATAAAAGCGGTGCCTCTTTAAAGAGGAAGTAGTAGAAGGGGCGCGGTAATATTATTCCAGGTAACTGGGTTTACGATTACATGCATTTCCACGAGTTTGTCGACTGCATCAAAAAATTTCTTTACGTGTTCGCGGGGATTTATGCCATCTTGTATTCGGCGCAATACGCTGTGCCGGGGAGCAATATTGCCTTCCTCCCGGGTCCCGTTGAGTAAATCTCTTCCCCAGCACCGAGCCACAGTTTTCCAGACATTTTTCACTTCTTCGCTTGTTTTTTCTGGTTCGACCTCGTTTTTTTTTGGTCGCCGGACTTCCATGATTACACGGTGGCATTATTATCGCCTGCGGCGGTGGGTTTTACTTTACGCCACCGTGCATCGTTTTTCGCCGAGAAACGCTGTGTCCGTCTTCCAAGTGTCGTAATTCGCACTGGTTGCGGTTTAACCATCTCGAACGTGAAATTTAAGCGCGGTTCTCGGTCGGGTTTCGCTAATTAAACTATTCAGTACGGGCGTCATACGTTTACGCTGAACGCCCGGTCTAAATTGTATGGCGCTCTCCGTGAATGGGTTAGCGAGCTTTCTTGGGGCAGTTTTGGACAGACTTTGAATGCCCGGTGTAACGTATGACGTGCTGAGAATTACGGCGATGCGAGTAAAGAGAAGTAAATGCGGAACTATGACATAATTTTATATTCCAAATATTGTGCGAAGTAAGAGTGTAGTTCAATATTTTATTCTTTTTTTATTTACAGTATTGTGATTTTCAGATCGCTATAAGTTGGGAAGAATCATTGCTTAGTTAGAACAAGCATACATGTGCGTGAGTGTCGTACATGGGGAATATGAATAATTTCAAAGTGTGTTTACATTACAATACACACAATGAAAGAGAAGAGAATCAACGATAATTGATCAACGATTGGCCTACTACATTTTCTTTATATTTTCAAATAATATTCAATAATGTATTGGAAAGTAGAATAACGCGTTCGTATCTGTTAATGTTTAGTCTCACCACTTTGTCAAGCGGTGGTACTAAATTGATTATAAACCTACGTATAAGTGGGACGAATATTAATCTCACGTACATGCAGAGTCCATGCCATAGATTCCGGTTCCTGCCGGTGTCCTCCTTATATTTACGACGTCGGTAAAATTGTCATTGGAAATTAATGTACGGTTCACTCGAAACAATAGTTGTAATAAATACCAAGCTGATATCGTTCGATACCTCATCAACGTTACGTGTAACAAAGCGTCGAAAAGAACAGAAAACTAGTACCAAATTCAAGTTCACAAATCGGTAATAGCCAATTGTAGTAACAGATCGAATCAATTGTAGATTACACTCAGCCCAGGCAATAAGGTCATTCCGCTTCGTTTCATACCGATTGCTCTTCCATTCGCTTCGATATTAACTGCTGAACCCATTTCTGTTTTTCTCTCCTCGTACAATTCACCTTTTCATATCGAAACCTTTTTTTTCCTTTTTCCCTTTGGCCCCTCTGTTCCATTCTCTTTCGCTCTGTCGTCGAATGTCCCTGTATTTTTGCGTCCGTCTTCCTCCCCTCCCTTCCCTTACTCGCGTGCTGGCTATTCAAATTCAACTTGTCGGGCTGGCACGTTTCATTCAGCCCCGCACGTTTGGGGCAACAGCATCGAAGCTAATTTAAGAAATCAATTAAAGTCGTCCTTGGCTAATGGCGATGAACAATGCGCATCGATACGTTGAATCGTTTTTCAGTTTTGAGGCGAAGCGAACGCATGGTCGATTTAATCGTTAGGACGTTTATTTCGTGCCACATCGATGAAGTGGCACTTGAAATAATTGCAGAAATATACATTCGTTAGAGTTGTATAAGGAATATTTTAATGCCGAGCACGAAGAAAATGTGTTAACAATTTTATAATACATTTTTCTTGTCACAGGCAACGCGTTGTATTATTAATCTTGTGTTTGATATTGCATTATTAGAATTTTAGGGGTTGAAAATGATAAAATAGAGACTGAAGATCTTTTAACATTTATTTGTTATTCGAAATTTATACAGGGATAAAAGTTTTCTCTGCGGGTAACCAACCCTCTATTCGTCTGTCTCTGTATTTGAAACACAAAACTTTAACCAGTAGACCGTATCCTCTTTGTTTTTGTAACACTCTCATACAAGTTTAGGTGTTCTTTGTTTCCAAACGTGCTGAGAATTTATATTTACTCATCGATTCGTGTGCTCTTATCTGTAAATTTCCTAGAATAGGTTTATCGTGTCGGAATTATATAATTTCATTTGACACATAAATACAGTCGCAGGTGTGTTCCAAGTCGTTACTTCTAGAACGTCCTTCTAATAAAATCAATATTTTTCTCTTTGAGAATATTACTTTTAAATATTTTGTGATTATGAAGCAGTGTGTTAGATTCGTGTGGTCGATTCTTAATTTCGTTAGATAATAAGTCATCGGATTACAACAAAATATTTAAAAATCGTTTTTAATTTATTAGGCACTTCGTAGGATCGTAAAGAATTTCTCAATGGAACGTATCGCTTGCGTAGGTATTTTAAAACTGATTCGTGTCTTATGAGGCTATTCGTACGAATTGATGTGAAGTATTCTTTCCTTAGAATCGCAGTCACGTAGCTAAACCATTTTGATGCTCGCTATATTCGATGGTCTGTGTATCGTGATCGCTCAAAGTATTATCTTGAGCATGTGTACGTGGTACCAGCATGACGGCTGTCCCGCTCATAATGCGTTACCTGCACGAACCGTTTTATAATAGATACCAATGTCTCCGAAACGATGAACAGGGACAAGAGGACACATTTATTAGCTGGCACGCTCTCCAGATCTACAAAAACGTCCTATAACCAGAGTCCTCCTTCCCCGCGTGTTGATGTACGATGTGTCAACTACTATCGAGAAAGATATACGATAGAGATAGGCAAATTTTTATTCGGATAATAGACGATAATAAAACCAACGTAGAGGAATTTATTGGTGACGTTTATTCGATTGAACTGTTTATCTTTCGTATGCTTATTGAATATTTCATTCTGTAATTGAAATAGTTCAATTTTTGTTTACTTTTATTAAAATATTTTAATCTATAATTTAAACTTTAATTTTTATTTCAAAGATAACGTATGAATAGTTGTTTATCTTTTATTAATTATTGTAAAACATATACAGTTATACAGTTCTTATATTATACAATGTTTATATCTTAGTATTTTATTATTTACAGATAGAGTCGGACATATTTGCTGGGAAGGAATATACATTGCTGTAAGTATACACTCATTTCTTCTATTTAATTATATTTTGCATTCAGTGTCTGAATCCAATCAAATTACATATAATAATATGGAACGAAGTAATGATAAATCACGATAATCAAGTGATATAAAATATAGAGTTATAATATAAACGTATTTGAGTTTGAATATTCATGGATCGAGCTAACGAATTTTTTCAAAGAAAAATTACAATCACAATTTCTGATTAAACCTGCCTTTAATATTTCAGGGAGATATTGAATTATCCATTAAATTCCGCTAACATTCCACCGTTATACTGTAATATCCCATTATTAAAATTTGATTGAAAGGAAAATCTACTCGATAAAATCGAAGACCTATCATTGATCAACCATATAATGCTTAATGGTATAGTTTACAGAGAAAGAGAATCTATGTTATAGTGCACTTTTCACTTGGACAGTAAGTTTGTCAAAGAATATAAATTGTGTACGACACGCATTATGAATTTACAATGAAAAATGATACATTGATTAATATATTTATATATAAATAGGATACTCGATAAATTTCCAATTCTGTTTTCCACTAAACACAAGGAAAAACATCGGACGTGTGTCGTTAGGGGTTTGCTGAAAACACCGTAACTGTATTAGCTCCATTTATCTGAAGTTTCCATTCGTAATTATCGCTCTCCTAATTGCAGGATCAATTAACGAATACTCGTGGCATAATGCAACGGCGCAACCGAAAATTGCGAATTTCATAACGGTCATTGATGGAGGAAATTGTCCAACTAAACTGAACCATACCGTGTGTCGCGGCACTCGTCTCAAAGCCGCGCAACGATCGATTTTCGAATTTGCGGTTTTTAGTTGAGTTAGACGGCACTGCATCGGAAACGATGCGATTTTCTGTGTCTATGCAAACTTTGGTATTCGCGGTCCATGGATATCGGACCGGCTGGAAATTTCGGAGAACGAGCCAGAAATTATTAATGGCCACCGTGTCACGTCGTACCTACGCTACTTCCGGATTACCAGTCGAACGTATTCTCACTTAATGAAGTCGATAGAAACGCGAATATTACTTGTTCAATTTTACACGTTATTGGAAAAGTGGATTTCACTGTTCCTTCGGATCGTCTCTGTTCCATTATTCAGATCTTTTTAGGGAGAATGCCTTTCTCTACTTACTTTGGAGATACTTTCAAATATTCGCAATCAGTGGCGCATTACACCACAGGCAAAAAGGTATTCGTCGGCTCGTCACGATAAGATTAATGTCTCGTAAACTTATCACTATTATTGGGTTATCCAACGAGTCCTTTTTACAAAGATTTTGCGCTTTGTTATTTAAATTGATATTTACAACAACAATTATTTAGAAATAAATAGATTCTCTCACCACCGATTAAAACTCCGCAGTGAAGAAATTAAATTTTTCTCCAACCTCGAATAAGATTTTTACTTTGTTTTTACTTTAATATAAATTCTTTTAATCATTCCCACAGATTTATTCGAAATATTCCCGAGCAATTGTTTCGTTTTCATTTGACTTCAAAGATTTAAAAGTGTGCCTTATCGAAAACGGAACGATTCCAGCGAAGCAAGTTTTAAAACGCCTCATGATTCAAGCAATTAAATAGTTCATCAGTTTTAGAGTATCTTGACGTCTGTATTCATCGCCTTGTTAAAATTTCAATACCTTTCACACACTAATGATGACTGAATGCGCAGTTTATTGCACAACGATCGAAACAGGATGTTGTTCGTATAAGAATAGCATGGCGCCATTAATTTCGAAACGTTTTCGTATACAGGGTGACCCGTATAAACTATTTCAAGCTGTTTTCTAAAAAAACTATGACAGCTATCGACTTAATTTTTCCTTCAGTTAAAAGGGAAGTCCATGTTCGAAACAACTTCCTGGATAATAATTTGTATTAACGTGTAGATCACCTTATAGATTTATTTTGTTCATTATATTTATTATTGGATTCCTTTCACAACCAAAAATGAAATGTTTATAAAACGTGTGACACGATTTTTCTTCGATTGCTTCTTAAAAACGTTAATTAAACATTTTAATTGCAGTATCGAATAAGTGGTAATGTAATGAAAAAGAATTGCATTAACAAAAAACATTTTTTGCATTTATTTTGTTCATTGTATGTACCATACAAATGCGATTATTTGAATCGTTCCACAATCAGAAACGTAACTGTTTACAGCGTAATGAGAGCTAGAAATCCGATTAGCTGCTTCTGTGCAGAGGCAGCAGCAGAAACTGGATTACCTAGTCCTTTCCTTCCTGTTAAAAATGAAGACGTAATAACAGTACCAAGTTGTATGTGCGTATAGCCTTGATACGCTAAATGCAACACAAATTTTGTATCTTTCGTGACTATCACAACGGCGATATACGCAGTTGCTGCAACGTGCTTTTAACAGCTTGTGCAAAATGTAACGTCCTCTTTCGCATAGAAACTATCCTCTTACGTACATTTTACTGTTTTTCTCGGAAAGGAATCCTATTCGAAGCTGGCGATCAAATTCTTGCAACATTGCATAAAGAACAGATAAAGGAAATTACCCAGAACTGTGATTCTTGTTCTTTTTGTTCAACGATCGGTCTAGTAAAGCTTGCAGGACTTGCTTTTAGAACGATGCTCTTAAATATTAATCGTTTCAATGTTCAGCAATGGGTACTCCGTTAAAATAATAAATTTTAATCAAATAAAAAGGTGAATTATTAGATTGTTTTAAGTAAATCTCTCGGATATTATAAAATGGTTATTAATTACCAGACAAGGATGTGAACAAATGCATTGATACAAGAAGTACATATATACTATAATATACTTTAATTCAACTTTCTGTTCTTTATCTGTGCATATAAAAATATGAATTTGCACACGCATACGCTATCTATTAATTATACTCATCTTTATATTCATACTTGCATATTTACCTGGCAAGTGCTTAAACAAAGACGGAATTTTAATACAAAGTTGGAATATAAAGTGCCTGATTCACGAAACCGGTCGTGTACTATTTCTAAGCTCTTTTGTTGCTCCCTTTAAGATTGTCTCGGAGGACTGGACGCGTAGGTGGAGACTGATAGAAAACCAATAAACATTTGGGACAGTTTCCTAAATCTTGCAACACTTACAAAGTCTGCTGCATGTAGCCAGCAGAGACATTGCGCAATGAATTCTTTGTCCTGGGGAACAGGGACATAAATCCTGCGTCCTATCGTCTGGTGTGACCTCGGGATGTGTCAATTCCTATAGAAAGATCCTCAATCCTTCTAAATATAAAAGTGTTAATGAAAAAAATGAAACAGTATAATAATATTTATAAAATAAAATAAAACGTTCTAAGTCAATAAATATAATCGTTTTAGTTTTGCTTTATATTTTATGATATTATTCTATAAATGTTACATTTATGAACTAGATGAATATCTTCTTATATCAGAAACACGGATTTATTTTAAATATCGATGTTTTCAAATAGGCCAGGCTTTGGAATGACCTACTTTTATTACAATTTTGAATTTTGCTTCGGTATTGTATGACATTATTGTGAAATTTTTTATTTTAAGAGGCTGCAGAATGTATCGAGCTTTGAAACTGCAAATGTAGTATCTATTGTTCCTAAGAAAGGGTGAATAGGGTATCCTCCAAAGTGGTATAATGTACGAATGAGAAGATGAGACCGCAGGGGCTTAGAACACTGCCTAAATTGTGCATATCTCTGCTACCCCTCGGGTCTCATCTTCTCATCGGAGTACGTTAGTATGAATGTAAATTCTGGAACTTGCAATGGATTATTCCATAACAATTATAGTAATATTTCTGTTAAGAATTGCGTAGACGAATCGTAAACACAATTTAATATTCCTCAAGTTTAATTTTTCTTTGCAAATGAACTTAAATTTTTTAAGCTAACTATGTTACGTACGTTTTCATGTATAATAGATTAATTTATATAAGTAAAACCTTCGTTACATGAAAATTAGAATTAATATATCTTATCACTTCCAAATGAAACTGATCGTTTTTCAAATATTTTCTTAAATTTTGTAAATTAGTCCAAGTTTTTGTTATATTATCAATAGAAATTCTTATCCTCATGTTTCATATTTGCTTACTTTCGTATTGATTTTGATTTTGATGGTATTCTTAGCAGTTTTCAATTCTTAACTTTCAACATTACATTTTCAGCTTGAAGTGTTCCATGAAAATTTCAGAAGCGTAATTTCCTTGAACGCTTGCATTATACATTGGATCTCTCCATCATTAATCATAAAAATTTATGCAAATTCACGTTTGACGCGGTTTCTAAAGTTACGTCTGCGAAGATCTTTAAAAGTAACGTCTAATTTGTTCCAAATTGACGCGCGCTTTGCGGTGATTGATGCGCAAAAGGGGAAAATTGTAGAAAATGAGTTTCCCGTGATACGTTTTCCGACAGCTGTCTTCGAGCCGTCTGTCATCGGCTTATATTTCCCAAACGTTCCAATAAATTTCTGTTGTCAGGAAATTTCATCGAAAGGGACGATTTTTCTTCGTCGCGCGAGTAGCCAATTGAAAGAAGAAAGCTCACAATAAGGCAGAAGAATTGATTCATAAAGTTATTTTCTGCTTGAGAACATTTTAATCAATTTCGTTTTTTTTTTCCCTAAGAAACATTGTAAAAAGAAATGCACACCCTTCCGTAGAGCGGATAATTCAATTTTTATCTGAATCGTTTCGAACCGAAACATGGCAATCTATATCAGAGGGTAATATTGCGAAAAATCCCACTTTGACACGGAAACAAAAGAACTATTATCCCTATTTTTATCACGTATCGCTATCGAGGTCGTCGAAAGTTTTCGCCAATAGGATTGCCAATTTTTATCACGTATCGCTATCGAGTTCGTTGGAAGTTTTCATGAATAGATCTGTCCAGAGAAGACGGAAGAGTAACGCCATGGTGTTTTATATTTATTGATAATCTCGAGGGTATGGTTTTATATCAGCGAATCGAATTATTGGACGACTGAGAGTAGTATAAGTGAGGTCAGGGTTGAAGTTTATTACATATTACATATTGAAACGTATCTAAATGGAGTATAGGAAAAAAAGTAAAAATTGAATCGAAAAAGTGTTAAAATATACATTGGAATTATTGTAAAATAAATATCTCAGAATATCAAACATGTAAGACAAGTACAATAATATTGGAAAAAAGAATGTATCAAAACGTAAAAGATGTAACATACTACAAGTGGTCTAAGACTTTTGCACAGTGCTGTATATAAAATTGTTGTAAAATGCTTCATTTAGCGCAATAGAACGCTTCAAGTACTAGACAATGTACTTATACGATTCCACCGTGTTGGCTGAATGGTTTTCCAATTTTTTTTTTTCTCTCGAAGTAGTGCAAGCGTACAAGGAGAAAGGCAATCAGGTCTATTCTGTTGGGATTCGGGGCCGAGCAGTAGTCATTCTCCGTCATCCTAAGAGGCGTAAATCACTGCGGCCGTCGAAGTCGCTCGCGATGTCTGATTTTCTTGGCTATTTTTCTTCTGCGAGCTTATGGGTTTTTCTGAAGAAAATGCTTCTCTCCTGGAGAGATCCCGCAGCATTCGATATTAATTTTCTGTTGATTCAAAGTAAACAGAAGCGTAGAATAATCAGTGTCCTTGCGGAAACAAATATTACAACAAAAATGGCTCAAGAAAACATAGCGGTGTACATTGTCGTTACCTTTTTTAATTGTGACTTTAATTTGTTTCGAAATTGCATGGAGCCATACTGTAATAGATCTTCAATTTATACCAAATATATATAAAACGCTTGTCGAATTGTTCTCATAACAATAACATCTAAATTCATTCTGTTTTAAGCATTATTATCATTCAATTTTTATCTTGAGTTGCCTTCAGTGTACGGTGATATATTAACTAATAGCGGAAAATTCACAATTGATGCACGTATGATTTCTGTACCAACTTCTACTATTTTTGTCTAACACTTGTGTAATTTGTGGAAATATTAGCTATAATCGCTACTTAACAATTATAGAATCACTATTACTCAGTGAAAATAACGAAGAAACATTTTAGAAAACAATGGAATTTTAACTGTAATTGAATTTGAACATTAGTTACTTGTTTATTCTCCATTACAAAACGAGAATTAAACTTGAGGCCTGGTCCATAATTAAACTAATATATAATACATCTCATTCCGCGATACTTAATAATATCTAACGTTATAATGTTTCTATGTAAACAGGTACCACCCAAGCTCACGTCTTTCGAGTTACCAAAGTGTTTAGGAACTTCGGTTAATCTAGGTTACTTTACCGAGAGTAGTATGTGCTCACATTCTGCATATGAATGCATGTACACTTCCATGCATTCCACATCCAAAGCATTCAGCTTATATGCACATAGCCGTGCATTCACGGCGCAGACTTCGTCAACACCCAAATCTGAAGACTATTGATTGATAAAAACTCGGTAACCTCTTCTCTGACTGTTGTATTAAGTCTGCGCACAGAAAGGGTGCAACCTTGGTGTCCATTCAAATTGGCTTAATTTTCGTTTCCAATGATTCCCTGGTTTGATTACAGGGTGAGCAAATCCAAAGTACGTAATTGACGTCCTGTATGCCATGACCGCGCCCACATGTGCTGCTTTGTGGATTGCCCACTCCGTAAACAGAAGCATCAATTTTGTGATAATTATTATTGTATCTACATGCCTAAAACACAACTCGTCCGGAAGGGTAACAATTGGGAAACCATGATTTTCTGGAGAATTTATCGAAATTTTCGAATTAGAGATGCCCTCGCGGCTTTGTTGATTGTTTAATAGGGATGGTTGAATATTAAGTGTTAACATTAGTTCTGTGCCTTCGTATTCCAATTTATTGCAATTTTAAATATTACAATTTATTAACATTAACTCGTTATTTTGTTATGTTAAATTACCAATCTTCTAAGTTCTTTACTTGCCTCGCTTGCTCTGCCTTTACATTTATTTATAATTCTAGTTTAATCAAACATATTTACCATCCATTTAGTTACATTAAAGTATGAACCTTCAAGTAATGAATCACACAGATTCATTTGATTTTGCAAGAATATGTGCTCTCTTGGAATGTGTAACTGAAGGAAGATTAAAAGTTTTCCTTTATTAATAGATGGTAAATTTACTTTACAAGGGCACAAAATTAATTTCTACACTTAAAATATGTAAAATATCAACGATAAGGTGGATGGTGCACTGTTTACAAGAGGAAACGTACTTTTTTTTCACTTTTAATTCATCACCTGTATCCATAAAAATAATAATTTGCATAAACATACACAGTCCAACCATAATCATAAGAAGAAGACGTAACAATAATATTATCCAGCTGAAACGAAGTCAATACCTTCGTCAACTAGAAACGTACACTGATTATGCAATCTGGTAGATAAATCTGTGCATGTCGCAACAACCAACATTAATACAACCATTGGACATTCGAAATCTCAACAGCGTCTAACACTGAATTCGACTCATTCATAGTATCACAGTTCTCAAACCAAGTTCACGTACATACGAGCGGTTCCAACATGGAGAACTCCATCTCTGCAGGTCTCTCACGTATTTGCATTTAACTTGAATGCGCGAGAACTTCTAGTCTTAATGCCAACCCTTCTGCGTTTATTGCTGAATGCTCAGCCATAAGAATAGCCACACATTTAACTAATACAAATATTTTTTTATTTAAAATTGAATTATAAATAATCTAATGTAAAAACACAAGACATTATTTACTTAGAATTAATTTTCACAACTAGCAATTGTCAAGAAGTTGAATATTTCCATATATTGTCTTCTATTTTTTATTTTTAACCGGTGTACTAAAGTCTCTGGCGCCAGATTGCTGTTGGATTGATTAGGCACTGATGAATTTGCTAAAATTAGCTCGCAATAGCAGATTCGTAATGCAAGATTTTTTTTTTTTTTTTTTTGGTTGGACGAACAAAATTATTCGGTTACGTCTTCGCATAGTAGATGCTAGTAAATATACAACTATTTTCATCAGCATCTATTCGTTTCGTCCACATATTTTCCTGATCTAGCTTCGTGAGTTTACAACCTGCAAGACCAGCTGCACAGACATGCGAAATTTCCGCCTGCGGCATCCGAAGGATCGATCCTATAACTGAGGGTGCCAGTTAACGAAGGGCAGCCACTTTGGCGGCATGTCCTTAATCAATTAACCGTACTGGAAGCAATTTAAAAAATTCTACTGTAACTTTGCTTTTCCGTGGAAAACTATGCTTGAAACAGTACACGGAAATAGGAACAAAAGTAGTCCTCAATTGAGCAATCTGTTTGAGTTTAAAAATGAGAATTTCAAAAAGTTTCTCCTTTTGTTCGAGAATTCTTCGATGGTTCATTTTGATTTTAAACAAATATTAATTTATTAATTAAGTCACATGTACAAACTGCTTGTGCATGGCTTGATGTATGTATCTGCAATGTGAGATTGCCAGCGTAGATCAGCGTGTACATACTTTCTTCACTGGGAGATTTTCGTGTTTTTTTTTTTTTTTTGTTGTATTCTAAATCACATATTATTTCTGTGTATAATGAATACTTATGTATAAACAGTTATTTTCAAAAAACTGACCGTGGAAATTCATTTTTGACCCACTGTATATCCTCGGTGGACTTGGAATAATTTCGTATCACCTGACTATAACAAGTTATAACGTCATTCATGTTATTTTTTGATTCAGTTTCTCAAGACTTCTTAAAATGTCAATTGTCTAGCCACCTCTGACTGAAGACATTGCTACTGTGTATAACGAAGTACTAAACATATACATCATCCGGATGTATGACTTCCTTAGCGCGTAAACAAACTCTTCAATAAAAAGAGTCAGCAAATTCCTTGCCGTCCCACTGTATTTTTTCTTCTTGTCCACCGGAGCGTGTCTCTCGAGTACATTTCCATAATTGTCCCATAAAACGTCGTGGATCCTCCGACAAGTGAGTGCATCGATACACGCCAGTGATGAGTAAGTACAACGAGATGGCTAAAGGTTTATAAATCGCTTTAAATGCAAGCCGACCTATTGATCAGTCTATTCAAGCGAAATTTACGATGCGCAGAACAATAAACGTTGGAAACGCACCGGTATATCGGATCACGATGAAAGGAAGTTTTCGATTGTTTGTCTTGGTACACGTTATATCAAGAACATCTGTCGTTTCTGTAAGAAGGTAGTTGAATCGGTTGATGGGTGTAACAAAGGATATCTTCCTTTTAACTTCCCTTCGTCGGGCTGGTGGGACACTGAGCTCGTCAGAGTGTATAACAAACCGACTTCTCGTAGGTTCTTTTCTCGTCGCGTTCCTGGCAAACACGTGTCCCATTCAATGAAATGCTTTTCACTAGTGTTTCTCGAGTTGATGAACTTCACTGATCGTTCTGAACGTAACGTGTAAATGTATTTCTGATCCACACGTGACTGTATTTAAAGCGAGGAAAATGGGAGTAGTCGATCTCTAACAAGGTCTTTGATAAATCGCTTGACAAGACTTTACGGTACTAGATAGTATGATATGACTGTAGCCAGAGTTATGCAGAATTTAATTTTGACATAAATTCATAATGTCTAAACAAAAATAAATATTACCTCAATTACATTGTGATTCAATTAGGTTCATGATTGCTGTAATTAGCATTGAATTAATTAAGAAGTTTGACTTACATAATGTAATTAAATTACGTAATTTAATTATAGCGTAATCGATTAGCACCGCTGTGACCATAGGACAGAAATGGCAAATTGTGTTGATTAATCTGTAAATATAAATCAGAAAATAATGTTCCTCTTCTCCCTTTCCAATGCCTTCATTAGTTATAGACATCTGCATTTATCATTATTTAGTACATAGAATATTAATAAAAACATGGAACCTTTCATGAGGATTAATTCTGTTTATAAAAATGAATCGAAAAGTCCTTTACCATTTCGCAATCTGAAGCTTCGTTTCCCAGATATGGGCAATGAAAGTTTCACGTGACTCTCAATACGTGCCATTTTGTATTCCAAACAGCTGATCGCGTGGTGGCGCATGCGCCCACGCTTTGATATATGTAGAATTTAACTGCTTGTATCTCGATAATGAAGCCTCGGATTTCAAAATGGTAAAGTACTTTTTAATCAGAATTTTTATGATGAATTCATTTCCAAGGAAATCCTACATTTCTCGTAACACTATGAAAAAATGATCCCATCTAGAATTAGTACCTATATATTATGGAAGTGAATGGTAAGTACTCTGAGACACATTAAATTCTCTGGCATTCCATCGAAAATCTCTTGCGTGCCAGGTTTGGCATGCGTTCCATCCAAATACCATCGCTGCCATAGTGCATCCTACCTAATAATTTTACTCTGTACCTGTTTTGTATCTGAAAGCATATGAATTTAAAAAATATAAAGGATATTATTCCAATATTTTGAATGTTCGAACTTAATCCAATCTCTTGATAGTGTTGTTCAATAGCGGATTCCTTTTGTTGTTTTTCTTTACAAGAGTAAAGAGATTTCATTGAAACAATTTAAGTCCAGAAATAATAGAACTTTCGAAATAACGGAAAAGAAAATTTACATCGTTATGAGTTGCGTCAGGTGGACTTTATGTTGTTTACATAGAACACGGGCCAGCGTCAATTTTATGCATTTGCATCCTTTTAAAATTGTACTATAGCATTTGGAAAATTATTTTAATTAACCCTTATACGGCTGCGTTGCACATACAAACCTTTGTAAACTTTTTGTTTCACAGAATTTCATTGACAGTTTGGTGAAATCTTGGGGATCTCTCTCTGGAAGGAATATTTTAAAATATTAATTAATCAATGTTTCTTAATCAGTCCTGGATTACATTTCTCCACAAAATTCTATTTCTAAGATTTTATTTAATTTTAATGGCCTTAGGATAAAAATAATTTCGTCAATCGTTGTACCTAGGTGTTCACAAATTTAATTTTTTCTAAGAAATTGCTAGAAAATATTGAATCTTAACTTTAGCTTGCTTAAAAAATTATCAATCAATGCTAAATCGATATTTTTCAATCATTGCTATAATAAATTTTTCCGAAAAACTTTATTTTAATAAAAACTTTAATAAAAATTTTAATTCAACCGGTAATTCGCGTTAGTTACCCATAAAATAACTATGAATCTCCCAACTAACTAAACCATATTATAAGTAGCCTTTAAATACAACTAATTATCTTTAAACATGCTCCGATAGGAAGAACACTAATCACCTCGTTCATTTTTCATGGAAGGTAAATCGTTCCAAATTCAAACGTCATTTTACTCGTCCATGTATCATACGTACTAAGTAGAGGCAACGGGTTCTCAAGTATCGAGAATAACATTACAAAGCAGAAATCGGTGTCTCTTCGGACGGGCCGTTACGTACGCTTAGGATGAATGCGTGGTACACACGATGCAATTGCATTCCTCGTAGTACGTTGCATTCGCGATCGCACGCGCGCTAGCACAATACGGAGTTAGTGCATGTGCAAGATACATATCTTGTGTGGGTGTCGTGTTTTCTGGGTCACCTTCTCCATTATCAAAGAATCCAGGTCTTACGGAGATATACGCAGAATGAACGTAAACTCGTTTTAAACGGACCAAGAATTTCAGTCTCGGCGTTTTCTAAGTAATTAAAAAGAGTTATACATTACGTGTAAGTTCAATCACAATAAGAGCGGCGGAAATAGGTAGCGACAAATTAAAAAACGGAGGGGGACACCTACATGGAACAATAGAGGCGCCGACTGTGTCACCGGTTAGGTGGAAAATGTGGAAACGTGTAGCAGGTTGAGTGTTTGTGTTGACAATTTCGCGGCTGGTTGGACACGTATGAAGAAGTCAGAAGGCGGACGATCATCGTCTATTTTTTATCAAAATTAAGATGGTAGCATTGTTGGAGCTTAGAGAATATTATTTGACTGGGATATGATGTGAAATAAAATTGGTCCAAACCAGAAAAATTAAGAGCCAATCAAGGCTAAAGTATCCTGAGTTCGAAACGAAATTTGATGAAAATCATATTTCTGGAGTAGAAAAATTCCTTTAGGAATCAATGACACTATATCAGTTCGAGTGGAGTTAAGACTTTCAAATAATTCTAATTAATTCTTAATAACAAGAACGAGCTCTTCACATTAATACATATATTAAGAAAATATAATATACTGAAGAATTGTTATAATTAAGTTATAATGTTGCAGTTGATGTCCTTTTAACAAGTGATCAAGCCCACAAAAACAGTGCAAAAAAATTCATCGAAACATGTGGCGCATTTCTCCTTGTTGTCTAGTTATGGTCGTTTTAGTACTTCAGTAATGTGCAGTTGTTTACCTTCGCAAGAAGTGCTCCAAATGGCCACCAAGTGTTTCGCCCCAAATAAAAGCACGCGGTTGTCCAGTCGTAAAGTTCCTCAATCTTTTGAATATTCTATGTATTTTGCCTTGATTCGTTATGAGCCTGCTTGTTCTAACACTGGCAATCAGTGTTGAATAAACAAATAGCTCCAAAAATAAAAGTCTGGGAAACAAGTAGCTGAGGCGAGAACCTATTCATGTGTCGAAAAATTGTTCGTTCAAGCAGTGTCTGGCTAGTCGACTGAAATAGATCACGCATAAATCGAATGTGACGAATAGACTCCGGATGTTTATGCGTATTCGTATCTTTATATACACGAATGAAGAGCAGAGACTTAAATTAAAGTATTTTTTTTGTTGTCTTCTAAATGTTGTAACGTGTATTTTATTTTGTATATTTTATACATTCATGCATCTGTGCATGTCTTTGCATATTTTTATGTATTTATACTCGTCATAAATGCATCAATATCAATGGAGCTTCTTTCAATAATTTATGCAACTGATTATTCAAGCAATTAATATAAAATTCTTCGCTTAATTTTCATGTACAATTTTTACTATTTTCGCAGAATTTTTGTCCTATGTTTACGTAAAACTTGGTTGTATCATTGGATTATTATTTTTTAAAAGGATATTACGAGGAACATGCTTCCTGATGATGAAATTCTAAACGTTGCAAGCAAGAGGAGATGGTCAATTTTGATTTTGTTTGTTATCGAAACTCAGCAACGTTTGTTGAACATTGTATGCTCGAGTCAGCTTAGTTTGCGATTAAGAATCTTCAGAGTACTAGGATAGCTGTAACTCAGGAAATAAGGTTAGACACGGCACATGTTTATACAAACTTTTTTCATTATGTTTGCGTCCTCGATCGACCGCTGGAGTGGGTCCCCATGTTAGGATACACGCTATAGAACATACTGCATAAAAAAACACCAGATTGACCTTTCCACCTTGACATCTCCACCTAGGATGAAAATATTTTCATGATAAAGTATCTCTCGCGGAACGGTACAACTTTTCTGGAAAAGATTCTTTGAAACACCGAGAGTGGAAGAAATATTTCAAGTAATAAAAGTAGCTGAAATATCATGTAGATGTATTTACTCTTTAAAATTCATTAGTAAACTGCGCCACTTTACTATTTCTAAGCTAACGCACTTGAAAGGTCTATACATTTTTGAGAAAATCTATTTCGTTAGCTGATAAAGTGAAAATTGCAAGGTATATCTAAAAAGGGGTTATTTGTAATGCAATGTAGTATTCTTCGTCTACCTTTGTTCTAAAACATTCTATCATCTCATTGTTAGGAATGTTGCGTAAACTATTATTTTTCTATAAAATCCTTTTACTAAAAAATTATATAATTTTTCCTTGTATTTAAACATAAACGCTTCACTTGATAAGAGAAAGTGAAGTGAACAATTTTGTTCCAATAGAAATTATACAACTTTCATGGAATTTCTTGGAGCTGTTATATGTACAATTTGTATTTCAGAGTGTTATATACTTCTTCACAGTCGTGATAAACGTATTTAAAGTTTTCCTCGCGTATTTTATCCGTTTTTATAAAGAAAGGGTCACCCAAGGAAAAGAGGAGACATTGTCGATAGAGCTTACCCCGAATCTTCTTGAAACTGATTGAGAAGGGCACACTTCCCATGAGGATAATGTGGTTTGCCGTTGAGAAAAAGGAAAAAGGAAATGGAAAGAAAAATATTAAATGTGAAATCGTTTCATATGAAACATGTTCCTGCATTTTAGTGTTTAAATTTGTTTAAAGATACTCCGCACGATCGAAGTTGGTGTTAAGTTTAATGGCTTAATTATGAAACCAATCTGTTCTTACATGATGTATATAATTAAAATGTTAAAATATTATTGGATGTAATTAATTTCTACATCTAGCCTAGTTTCCTTACACTGACGATTATATTGCAATTTTTTTAATTTTTTGCTCGTTTATTAAACGTATGACTTTTTCACTCGTCCTACAATATTTACATGGATTTATTCGGTTCCTTTTATTAGAGTTCCTACCTTGAGTCTGACCCCTTATCGATTTCGCTCCATATCAGGACTAACTTTGTCCTTCGTTAAATATATTTTGCTTTGCTGTCGCAAGCATTTTCATGCTTGAAGTCCAGGGTAGCTATTCTTGAATCGACGTTCCATTGCGTCAATAATTAAAGACTACTCGTTAAAGACTGTACATGTCAAAATTTAAAAAAAAATTGTTATCATAATATGTTGTATGTGGCAATAGGAATTTTGTTTTCCAAGTATTTTACAGATTTTTTCCACGATGGAGTGTCAATTGAGGTCTCCTTCGTTTAAAGGCGTTACAAAGATGAAACAACGTTTAAGATTGATTAATCGTTACACTTGAAGCGTCGCGCAGGCAGTAACATTGCAATTTTGCGGTTCGTTCTCTTTTTACCCTCTCCTTTGTAATCTCGTGGTACACGTGTTCCCGTTATCGATTTCCGCAGCATTAACCTCCAGCCGTTTTTAACGCACTGGCAGCCACATCTCTTCAGTAGCATAGCTATAGACAGATTCCTACAAATGCCCATTATTTCTTAATTTCGTGGCTGGTTTAAGAGACGTCAAATGCCACGAGTTCATGCCACAGTGGTTCGTTCTTAATTCTTGGCAATGCAAATCACAAATTTTAGATACTACCAAAATTATTAATTTTTTAATGTATTTTCTACTATTTAGAACATATCATCTGTAGAAAAGGAAGAAGCTGCACAGATAATATCTACGTGTTAAACAGCTGCAGAGAAAGCTGCTCTCATTAAAATTTTCATTTAAACATTGGTTAAAAAGTATAAATTGGTGCACTAGTACATCGATTATTTATATTAAACACTATTATTTTTAGCTACACATAGCACAATATGCATATACTTAAATCTACAGTTAGCTATATAATTTTGTTTGCCGTTTAGTTACCGCTACAATGTACAATAACTTTGTTTGTGCATATTTACGATTGTTTCAACAAATTATTTTATATGCGTAGCTTGTCTTCTATTTTATATCCGAGTGCCTATAAATTCAACGGAAGCTTTATTCTATGCAAAAATACCTTTCGAATGGAGATTATTCTGTTGCTCGTCGATATTCCGAATTGGTTGATAAAGTTAGTCGTAACAAAAGACGGTTTGTCAATTAATGCAAAAAGTATGGGGTATAAAGTATTTAATACTCGAGTCTTTTATGTTTGCTGTGAAATATACTGCATTCTGGTCCACCGATTTATAAAACAAATTATTGTTACGATATTTTATATGCTCTAACGTTTTAAAAGATATTGCAGTTAACGTTTAATTCAAAGAAAAAATCGAAATTATTTGCTTAACTAGTAATCAGTGAAACAATACAACAATATACAAACGTTTATAAGTTAGTCAATGAAATATTTAATTTGAACAAAATCAGATTCGAGTTACAGATATGATCGTTTGTAGTATTCCTTTTAAAACCATTTATAATTAATTTTTTAATAAATTCTCGTTTGTTTCCAATCTTTAAAAATTGTCAATATCCTTCGAATCATACGCTATAGTTATTGCTCCGTTTCTCGCTCTTTTCTTCCTATGACAAAGCTGTACCGTTTCTTTTGCAACATCGCATGGAAACGATTCTTTGTAACATCTGACAAGGGTCTTGTCAAAGGGTCGAAACGACGTATTTTATTTTTATGCGTGTACATCACGGATAGACATGTAGCCGTTATTCAAACACGGCGATTTGCGTACCTTTTGTTATCGAAACCTTGTTATAAAAGCAAGAATAGTCTCCAATCATTTTACAACATATGTAAACATTGCAGTATTCGTGTTCACAATCTGATAGCGATGTTAAAGTAGAAATAGTATGAAAGCTTAAAACTGTGCAGAATTAGCAAAAATGTTTACTACTAAACATGCTTTCATGAATAGTCTTTGTAACATTTATACTATTGACAACAAAATTTATAGAGTTTCGAAACTTGAGACATCAAAAGAATATACTTTTCTCATAATTATTTATCAACTTCAGAAAAACGAGTGTTTCATGGTCCGCTTAATTGATCGATATACCGATGAAAATTGTTCTGCTGTATCTGAAATAGTGATAAACTAAAATTCGACTGATAAATGTATATCATCGTTTCTAGCAAGAAGTGAATAGAGTGATTGACACTGTATGCGGGCTGACATTACGCAATGGAGCACCGTCTGCATCAAACACGTTTTTCTTACGCGCATAGAATGTGGAAAACTCGATAAATACGCGGTCCATTTACGTACAGGAAATTCCTTGGCTTCGTAGAAACTATTTACGGTGTTCGCCGACACGTTAATTTGACGCACGCGATAGCTTATTAATCGCAACATAGCGACCTGAATTTACCTTTAATTATTACGAAATTACCGTGTATAAAGTATCACTCGACTGAAGGCTTTTAGGAAAATTATCGACGATTGTTTAATATTATTGGGAAATGAAAAGGACGACGATGCGTATTTCCACGATAGATAAAAGCGATGTATTAACTTTTGATAGTCAAGTTACAGTATGTGTAGACAAAGGTAAGTTTCAATTTTATTGATGATAATGGCAGGTTTTAAGAAATATTGCATCGACACTGAACGTTTGTAAATTGATTTTAATCGAGTTAGGGGATTTTGTTTTTAAATAGTGTGTTTTTAAATTGCTTTCATTCTTGTTTATTTTTCAGAATTTCTCTTAACATGGGAAAATATATTAAATTTTAATCCCGTCATAAAATGACTACAAAAGCTGTGACTATCATTGACCATGGATATAAATATTGCACGCAACATAACTTTGTGTTTTTAATAGCATTTACTATTAAAGTTCCTATTAATTAAACCCACCGATTACGTAAAGGTCACGTTTAAATGTGAATAATAGAGTCCATGTATAACCCGAAAAACGTGGGCAGCAAAACAAATTGCATCTTGAGAACAAGCGCCAAAGGTGGTTCGAACCTGCTCCAAAGGAGCATCAATTTGGTGGGCAAGTCTTAGCTTACCACGCTACTAACTACGCTGCGCTCTCAGTTACTAATTGCAGCTGTACTTCAAGCTGTAATACTAGCCAATCGTTACTAGTAAATATCTCGCGAGCTATCAGAAATCCGACACCAAAATCATATACGGTAGCACCCGCTTTCCAGTAATAAAATCGGTACCGCCAATTCACCTAGAAGAGGTAAATAGCGATTTCTACATCGAACAGATGCCAATAAAGATCAAATTCACGTGCAACCGGAGATTTTTCAGTCGGTAAATCGCGTGCACTAAAGGAACATAATAAGTACAGAGGTTTATATAAACAGGTACAGAGGTTTAAATAAAAATTGTTACTCGAAAGTGGGTACTTCTGTGCCATTGGCTGTGGTAGATTCAGCCCCTGGCACTTTTCTGTCGATAATTCAATTCGAATTCATGGTTATCATATTCGTGCTTTAGACGTTCAAATTTTCGTTTACTGCCCGCTGCTATTAAGACTTCTAATTGAACAGGAATTTGCTTGAATTACCCGTATGATTCCGAGATCCAGACGCTTTATGAGTTTCCAACTTGCAAGTTCAACTGTAGGGACACTTAGAATTTCTGTGATGATCGACCTAGTTGAGGACGACCATTTCACTTTAACAGATTGATAGTCTTTAACCAATTAAACGCAGTGATTGCTTCACTTTCTAAATCCTGAATTCCGGACCATATTAACTTGAAATTCTCATCATCCACATGGAAGGTAACTGTTCAAATTAGTGCTCGGTTACATTCGAAAACGCTGAGAAAATAGCTCTTTTATTTCAAACTGTTCCATTTGTACTTTAGTTGTTGTGATTATCTGATAATTAATTGTAGTGGAACTATTCATTAAAAAATGTTGTGCTTGTAATATACGAATGTGCATTGCAAGTAGAGTACAAGAATATTTTTATTATTCTCAAAAAGTTGATTTTTATTCAAAATGGTGGTCCTTATTTAAATTACTGTTTTCATGTACATTACATGTTAGCATTGTTGATTTCTGTCTTCCATCGATATGAATTTAAAACTTGAAAAGAGATTCTTATTTATGAATGTATTATTCACTATTAACCATTTGATTTGAAAAAATTAAAAATAAGAAAATAATGAAAGCTTAAATTTTCTCTCACGTTTTATCTATAAATGAAAATATCTCGCAATTCATAAAGTAACTGAAGTTTAATTCATTAAATGCTCTTTTCTAGAACCGTAATTACCAATTAAAACTGAGTGCTTCGTTGATATTGCGGTATGTATACTTAGACAATGATCGATAAGCAGATAACGGGCTACAGTATTCCATGGTCCATTATGTATCGAGCGTATATAAGTATTGCTATGAATGGCACGTAATTATGTTGAAATTGCACAATGATATAAAGAAATTGAAACCGCCACTTTATATGTTAATGAATACAGATGGGGTTGGTTATCGATCAGAAAGAGCCGTATTCTCATGAATCGTATTTCCTTCTCTGCAAACTTATTTCAACTATAATACGCTGTGGCTTAAGTAATTCGCGTCACGCCGATAGCGGTGTCATTAAAGCTATCGGAAAGTAATTTTGCCCTGATATAACTCAGTTATTAGCGGGGATGGCGTTCGTACACATTATTTTTAAATTAGTGTATTTGATTTGTTATTCTGAAATTATTTCGCTAATCGTGCAACAAACGGGCACAATCGTTATATGCAAAATATTTTCCTGCAAGATATTAACGGATTACACTTTTTTTCAACTAGTTCCGAGGCAATTGTTATGATTTGTTTACAGCCAAAGTACTTAATAGAAACTTTTGCAATTTGGTGTGTATATACAAGATTTTGTTAAATTCACAACTGTCTAGCTCAATTTGTTTCGCAGACCATCCTGATAGTCCAAACCAATGAAAACTGATTTTGTTCTATTTATTATCAGCGTGGTTATAGCATGCACCTAGAGGAAAAAATATTAAAAGAAATTTGGTATAATGTCACGTAGAAAGATTTTAAATGAAATATCGTCATTTTTTATTTTCATCCTACTTTACTCTGACGAATTGTTCCACAAAATATTTACCATAAATATCCTATTTACTTGTTTGTTCTTAAAAAGTTGAAGAAGAAATAAACAACGAGGTGCAACAGTTGTTTTGATACGCGAAGAAACAAGACGAACACGAATCCCTTTTTCTTATTATGCACATTTCAACTCCTTTCGTGGAGTAAAAAAAAAAAAGAGAGAAATAGAGGGCACAAGAACTCGTCCAATCTATAGGAAGTCACGGCTGGCGATTCGCCAAGATTGTGCAACCACGTTCCGTCTTGGTCGGTAGCAGAATCGTATTACCTGCTGGAAATTGATTAATAGCCCATCACGGTATAGCGTCGATACCGTCGAGAAGAAAATGGGATAGTTAACATCGTGGTCACGTACGGTCCTGTTTGTGTAGTGAAATAATATCGTGTTATCACCGACGACATCCACGCATCTTGGGGGTTCCCAGGGAGGTTCCTGTTGCGATTTTTCATTTTCTCCCTTCACCTTCCTGTCTGCCAGGTTTTCCGTCTGCTTGTCCCTTCCTTTTTCTTCTCTGCTGGCTTATCTTCCCTCTTTACTAGTAGGGCGCGCGAGACCGGAAATTTGTTCCACTTTGAAAAATATAATGATACGTATCTGCTATATGCGGCGACTGCAAACTTACACGAGCTATTTTTTTGTTTGAAGTGTTATTGGAATTCCTACAAATTCGATACCACAACATATTTCAACTGTAATATCAACCGTTTAATTATTTGATTTAATTATTTTCGTTTTAATATCTCAATGTTAAATGTATGGACATTTTTTTGCAATTCTCTAAAATTTAGTGTTTATTAATGAAATGATTACATGGAATGAGTACGTAATAACAAATGTTTAGTTTATCATTATTTATATTTCCTGTGTCACGTCGATGGTGACCGAGTTCTGTAACGCGCAATATTGTTGCATATGTTCGATTTTTTGGATGATCTATAGAAATTACCGTACATGTAATGTTTGAAATTCCAACGATATGTTAGAAATATACAAACATGTTTCTTACAGTTTTCACACGAATTTGATCAAACAAATTGATGAATTATGAAATTCACTATACTCCGTAGGATATTGTTGATGTATTCTATATGTTATGTATATGAATATGATAATTGCCATGGACATGCGAGAAAGCTTCACCTTTTGGAACAGTAGGCAGAGCAAAACTTTTTGCAAGCCAATAATAGTGTACTTCGTTCGTGTTTCATCACTACATTGAGTTTGACAGGAGTTCTTATCTACCGTGACTATAGCGAGCCCCACGTTGCAGTCTCCACAATAACCCTTTCGCCTTCCAGACCATTCATTCAGAAGAAGAAAATCGATTGACCAGAACCTTTTGTTGCGCGGGATATTATATAAATTGAATAAGCAACTATACCCATAAAATCTCATGGATGTCGAATTAATTTGAAATTATTTGCCAGGGTTAGCTTTTGTCGAATTTATCTACCTGAAACTGATACGTTTGGAGTCGTTCGATTATCTTCCAATACCTCCTGAATTTATTTTGTTTCATATTATATTATGTGACTTCGTGGAGATTTCAGAGAAATCAAAATGTCACTCAATAAATTTGAAAGATTACGTTAATGTGATTCAATTTCCCTAAAGAATGAATCTGGTTAAACGGGATGGAGATTTTTAAAAGCGTTCTACTTTTTGTGCAATATTTACAGCTACATGTACATAGAACGCGGCAAGTTTCGGGACGGAAATCGAGCAGCAAGTTCAGGCTCGAACACTTATCTTACTGTAACTTTCAGCATGACCTGGACTCGGTCTCTTTTTAGTTCCTGTGGCTCGTCCTTTTCCGCCGAGACTTTCTTCTTCGACAGAAATGTCATAGTGCTTCGACGTTCACGTGGTTCCCAGGTGATCTGATACAAGTTTGCCACGAAATTTTTGTCGATAAAGCGATCGTTTACAGCGCGTTGCGAAAGAAATGGAATCGGTCGATCGGATTGCTTAGGAGTGACGAGTATTTATAAACAATGAATCTTGAAAACTCTAAGTATAATTCGTATTTTCATTGAATCCTACTTAATTAAATATAAAGGTATTTATAATATCGACAAGAGTTTCCAAAGTTCCTTAACCTACAATGACTGCCACTACTATTGTGGATTTTTCTTTCCGAAGAAAGCAGCCGATTTAAACGTCCTACCACTCGGTAATCATTGAAACGCAGGTATCTGCTTTCATAATTTAACTATCTTCAAGTTTTCTGCCATTGGCAAAGTTGTAATTGCATTTCTGTATTTAAGTTCAACAACTGATCAAGTTTATAGCTCTCCCCTTCTTTGGGTAAAGCGTCGTTTTCGACCTTACGGGGAAGAAAGTTGCTTATTAGAAACATTTATTAAGCAACTTCGCTAGAAATACAAACGACATCTTAGTTTCGTTTGAAGGAATATATTATACTCATGGTAATATGTAATTAGAGTATATTCAAAATGGACATTAATCCTTACTTTGTGCATCACATTTTTCTTCATTTAATATTTCTATTTTCCATGTTTCTATGGCGAAGTTTATTCGCTCGTTACTTGTGAAAATGCCGAATAGAAAAGTTCTTCGCTTAACCAGTTCATCCAGTTTCATAGAATAGCGCATAGAAGTAACCGTTAACGTGATATAAATTTCGTTAACGTTAGTCACACGAGAATGTTAATTTACAATTACGAGCCACGTTAAAGCGAACATTGCTTCGCGTACACTCAGCTTTTATACGCAATTTTATCCTCTGCTGATATTACGTAATGGGTCATTAACTTTGATCACGTTCTCGTATGATGGAACGATGGGGTTTTGTCTTGACTTCTCTTTCCACAAGAAAGATTCTTTCTTTGAGAATGTGTTAGGTGAAATGATATTAAATTAAAATATCATTAGTTAATGCCTCATAGCGATGCATGCAATCTTTGTAGCTATGAGTAGAATGGACTCCCTAATTTTGAGCATTTTGAAATTTTTACACTATCTCCATTGACAAACAATTATATTTCCGATTTAGAGGATGATATATAACCCCGTACAATTTATTATCCACCTTTCTGTCCCTGTGCACCTTTGGTCGCGGATCGAAGATGTTTAATATTCATTGCAACATTCGCTTCTCTCCACAGTATTACTATTCCATCCAAAGTACAGACATTGAATTTCGACTCGTTCGTAAAAATCACATTTTTCAAGAATTTGGAATCTTCGTTTACATATTTTTTAGCAAATGTACGTTTTTTCATTTTATCATGTAAAGTTACATATATGGATCCTTATTGCAAATTTGATATAAGTCATGATTGTAAGAATCATGGCCTCCAATAAATGAAAATAATAACTGTAAACAAACGTACACGTTCGCCGACAATTAAGCGGGTGGTTACCGTATCTCTGTTCACACGACATTGACAAGAAGTAGCGTCAGAGCATCCTCGACTACGAGTAAAATATCTTGCGCTGCAATCCTGTCATGCAATTTCACCGGAAATATTATAACGCAACAAGACCTCTCCTCTTGACAAATGACGCTCCTCTTCACTCCCTCCGGGCAACCACGATTCACCTTTGTCGCTGATTTCTTGAACTTCTCTCTAGATCGGTGATGCATCGTCGAAAGTGGCCCTGTCTGTCTACAAAGCAAACAAGATTTCTCTTCGGCAAACAAAATGTGATTGTAATTTATGTAGGAGCTCTGATTTTGAGAAATCTCACGGCACAGTTAACGGCTCCCATTCGCGGGTCACCTTTAACGATCGCCCTCAAATGTGTAAATTGCTCACTTCCTCGTTCACAAAGACAATTACAAACTGAGAAGTAGCGCACCTGTTTCCGCAATAGCCATCTGAGCCATCGATCTCCGTGACAAACGTGAAAACTGAGCCTTCCCTCTGGTACGACAATTTTGGAACGACTCGTAATTCAGATTGGACAAATTAATGGATCCATATTGGAATTCAATTGCAGTAATTAACACGTTATAGTCGTTGCATTAAGCATCACCGAGAGAGATAGAGGCGCCTCGTGGCGAGCCAAGTCTATAGTTTGTACCACCTTGTCCAATCGAATCGTTTGTTCTATACGGAATCGAATTAAAATGAAATAACAATGAAAAGGATGAAATTTTGATCTGTAATTTACTCCATAAAAATTATATTCTCAATTGTTAAACAATAATTGCATATTACACGGAATGAATAATAGGCATGGAGTAGTTCAGTCATGATTTGTTTAATTTTCTGTTATAATGTGTAATATTGCGAAAGTGGCCTCCAGGTAAAAGAAAACGGTTAGATCTTGACTCGGTGGAAAAACTTGTGACTCGTGAGCTATGCGTCATCAGGTCCAGCAATGACAGGTCTTTCTAAGAAAAGAGGGTGCAAACGAACGAGCCGTTAAAAAAGGATGTCTCGCGGAAAATAGTTATTAACTTGGCGAGTCGAGGTGGAGTCGTGACCGGGGATATTTTATTGCGCAGTTGAATAGTTGTTTTGAAAGTACTTTACCGAATAATCTACAATTTTTAATAAGAATATTAAAGGAAGAGCTGAATAACGTAACAAGAAGAAAGAGAATATTCGTTTATTTTTAAAAACAGGATAAATATTTTATTTTAATTCAACGAAGTTTATATTATTTTTATAATAGAAAAATGTAATTAATATTCGTACGATAACAACAGTAGTTTGTTTTGTTTCGTTGCAATCGTCGCTTAATAAATTTAGGAACTCTTGTGTTAGGTTTTGCATCTTTTTAAAAACATTTCTTTTTTTATTAACACGTTCGTTATTAATACTTACGTTTATAAATATACACGATGGTGTGGTATCTGTTTTCTGTCGGTGCTACTATGTTTCGTCTGGTTGGAAACTGTTTGTTGTTCCAGTGGAATCAGAATGTTTCTAGAGACAGACACAAGTAGAAACAGTGAGTAATGATCAGACATAGTCGCCGACTCTGACACTGTATAGCAATCGTATACGCGCGATACAATTTCAGAATCATTTCTCTGTACATCATAATCTTATTGAACAAGTTTTTGTTGTAGATAGAAAAGTAAATTTTCTTTTCTTCTTTATGTTACAGATCAAGTGAGATTGTTGCGAGCAGTGCTCAAATTATGACGAACAGACATTGTTGATGACGTGTGCACTAAATTTAAGAGGGTGAGTAGCTTTATGCGAGTAATTAGTAATACTATGCGAGCAGTGAGTATAGTTCAAAGAGCTTTTAATAATTTTACAACCATGTTACAGAACTCATATTTCATTAATTACAATAAAATTAGCATTTAAAGAGCTCCCTGATACTCTGTTAAATTCTTATGAAAGTTTCATCGACGAAAGATATTTCCATCCTTGGTATACACCAGAGACTTTTCAAGTGTATAAGAACGGATTAAATTAACATTAATAACGAGGCAATCGGAAAATTATAAATAATATTTTCATGTAACGTGAAGTTCTACTTTCTTTTTAACTAATTATCACTATTCTTGCATTGACAGTTGTCAGGCATAATTCTCAAATTTTATGACCGTTGAACTTTATGTTTATAATTGTCCAGATTGTTTGAATTGAAGTACGAAAACATAATTATTATTATATATGAAATATTTTTTATAATTATTTTTATATTAATGATTAGTTACATTATAATGAACATTATTATAATTAAATGAAAAGTAGATATTTTTACTTAAACTACAGTTACAAATAATTGAATGCAAAGGCACAGAATTAATTCCTATACCTAATCGATACTTTGGATTTTGCGCTGGTTTTATTTTTCTATGTACTGTGACATCTTTTCTTTGAACGGGTAAGCCCGTTTTTATCTATCGTCTTTTATTCTCTACACTTATTCCTTTCTTTTCCTCGGCTTCTGCGTTACATCAGCTTTTGAAAATTTCTGTATGTATCGTTCCTGATCCGAGGTCTTTTGTTAGATCTTTTCCCACATTTTTCGTCCTCTCTTGGCTTTCTTTATCTTTTGTTCGATGAAGCATTTTCACAGCGCGAAAAGTCCTGAATTCGTTCTCTTTGTAACATTTGGCTTCAATTATTCTCTGTTTTCTTTGTTTAATTCTTCAACGTAACTCTTTTACTGAAAACAATGCGTAGTTTCATGCGATGCCGAAATAAAGAATACGTAAATTCTCCTTCGCGTTTCATCGCGTTTGTCAGGAACGTTGCGCAATTTTTGTGAAAAATTATTCACGTTCTTGGATTATTCATGACACTTTTCTTGCTGTGTTTAACGACTGAATTTGTCGAATTGAAAATGTTCTCAAGCATTGATCGTAAAAGCTTACTTTTTAAAAAGAAATGTAGACTCACGGTACATTCTGAATAAACTCATGAATGGATCTACTTTCATATGCTTCAGTGAAATTACGCATCTCGTTAAGATAGATATCGTTCATTTTGCTGACTTGATGAAATTAAGCAGCACGCACGACAGTATGATCAATTTTTTCGTTAAGATCATGGCATATGCGCCTGGGTAACGAGTAGGTGGTAAATTCCGTAGGCATAGGAATTGTCGACAATCAACGTGTGTAACCGCGGACGCAAACTAATCTAATTTACATGTTTGCGTGGGTTAGACGTGCCCTGCCAGCGGAAATTCCGTGTATTCGAAGGACTTTCAAATTTTGCACACGTTCACTGACCAACATCCGAAAGGTATTTTCCGAAAGAGCACTATCCACTTGTGGATTAGGTTGAGCAGTCATTCAAAAACGAAGTGGAAAACAACGAAAATTGAGTGTTCAGAAAATTTATCATGAAAACTATAGAGAAAACTATATTTTGGTTGAACTAAATAATGATAAGAATATTAAGAACAAAGAAGAAGGAAGTGTTCACAAAATCTAGTTTAATAACCAAATTTAAGGAGCAACTATATAATATTTTTGTATAAAAATAGTTCCAAAATGTAACAAATCTTGGAAAAAGTAACGTCAGTAATAAGATGAAATCTTTTTCCTTTATTTTATCTCACACGCTATAATTTTATGGCCATTAAAACAGATTTATGATAAAAGGGGAAATTATATTTTTCTCATTTTTAACAATTATAAAAACACAGAAGAAGTAAGTCCCCACATCACCTATTTTAAATAGATTTTACAAACAAGTATATAACATATTTAAAACAACTTCCATGGAATGTTGAAAACAGTAATGTCACCAGTAACATAAAATATTCTTCGTTGTTTTATCCAACAGACCTTTCCTGTAATAACGAGACCTGGTAAATCTCCTGAATATATTTTCCGAATAACTAAAATATATAATATGAAATCCGTTGCAACGTGCTTTTTCAACTAACTTATGAGCACGTTAGTAAAGCTCGAAGGCAACATCTGTGATATTATTTTTCCTCACGCTGGTCTACCATATTGTTAATAAATAATTCTGTTCTCGCATATACCTTAACCTGGATAACAAGCGAAGTGCTCTAATAAACAATGATGCTCGTATGAATTTACATACATATATAATTAGTTATTGGATAAAATCTGAATTTTTATTGAAAGAAGAATTTTGATTTACTACATTTTTCAACTACCCGAAGAAAAATTTTTATTCGTGAAACTTTTATAGAAAATAATTTGTGTTTTAAACATTTGAAATAATATTACAGAATATTTTAAGAAGAGAAAATAGCTTCATATTTACTGACCTTATATGTAAGGAAACAATTAAAATAAATATTTGAAATGTTCAGGACTTGTTCCTATTATTGTAAATAACAACTCTGGCAAATTTCAAATCGTTTCATCGATTTTCACCGAAGTTATAAAAAAAAAATTACATCTATTTTCCATTTAAAACATTCGAAGGTTTGGAGGGCGTGTCAATGCCAAAGTTAAAAGCCCAAATATTACAGGAATTTTTTTTTATATATTTGCAAAGTATTTAGGCGGTGCGTAACTTAAATTTCAAAAATTATTAAAATAAAAACCCACCCTACTGTAGTGTATAACTAAGCAAAATGTTATACGTTATAGGCGATGGAACCAATACAAAGTACAGTGTTATGGATTATTTCTAGAAGCTATCGGGCGAGTTCTATGTATATAGAGTATTCTGTTTGAAGCCAACGAAACAGCACTCGGGAAGAGAAGAAAGCTCTCGTACCCAAAGTATGCAACGAAAATTTGATTCCACCCCTAACGACCCCTCCTACATCAACAACAGATATACAGAATTATACATAAGAAAATCCCAGCTACCAGCTCTATTTTACATTAGCCGTTCCAAATATCCGGGTGCTTTCGGAGTGGAAATAATGCTGCCCAACAAACGTAGACAAGGAAAAAGTACACCTTGAACGACAGCCATGAATTTACGTGAGCACTGTGAATTTGTGACTTGTATATTGGTAGGCTTACTGTCGCAGATTTTTTCAGTTAAATGTAATTAGGTTCTTTTGTAATTTTTGTTTAGTTGATTGACGCTGATGTTGTAGAGAAATTAGTAACAGATCATTAGTACGACGCATATATAGATTTCAATGTTGTCAATACGAGTTTCTGATTCATGAACTGGTGGAAGTGTAGTTAACAGTTGACTTTCCAGACAAATATGGTTGAGGGTCCTTACCGAGTAGTAGATGGGTACTGTTTGCGCAACGTAGCGTCTAGGACTACGTGCCCGTTCTGAATCTGCTTTAGCACATCCTTATTTGGTACACATGTCTATATAGACCCTATGAGCGTGGTCAGTGGTGCAGATAACTCAAATCGATAGGATAAATATGAAATCGTACAAAATATAGAAGAAGCATAGACAAACAATCAATTAAAAGTAATACTTGGAAATGTTGAAAAATAGAAGAAGGATATTTAACGAAAAAATATATTTACAAACGAATTTTACGAAATATTGACAATAAAATTTACATTTATTAATATCAAATAAAACTGACCCTATTGCATGTTTACTCACTCCGCGCATTCCTCAGTTGAAGCGTAGCAACAAGGTCAACTGGAGATGTTTCTTCTTTACAATAAGTGTAATGATGATGGCTATGTACTTGTCAAAATCTACAGAAAATATTCTAGTACGAAGCAGTTAACAACATTACAATATTTTCCATTTAACTGCAGCAAATATATAGGTTGAGTCCTGCGCATAGAAAATACTGAAATAAAAATAACCTTAAAAAATATTCATAATCAAAATAATACCGAATGTTTTTCTTGGCGGAGCAGGTGTAGAATGGATTGAAACAAAATGAGAATGGCACGAAGCCAACGATAAGTGTGATAACAAATCCGTCAGAATCTGTGAAATTGATAAAAAAAAAAAGTAGTAAGAAAAATATATGTTTTTGTTATCAAATTAAAATTTGTATCTATTTTTATTGCTTTTTATGCAAGTAAGAAAATGCTAAAATGAAACGCTGAACAAATCTTCAAAGAGAAATGACCATGAAGTATGTGAAATATTGAAATTTCGTGATCTGTTTTGCATACGGAGTATTCCCCTTAATATTGTGCAATATTTGTTTTTAAGAGACATGAAACCCACACAATTTATAAGATTTTTAAGAAGATTATGGAAACACTCACAGACGACACATATACTTGATATCGATCTGAGAACTTCCTGCTTGGGCGTGGTTCCAGGAACTCTGAACAAAAGGATAATATTCGTTATATTTTCCCCATCGTGAGATCAAAACTACAAAATTGGCAACATTAGGCGTTCGAATTAAACGAAGTTGCATTTCGTGTGGCTTCTGTTTATCCGGTAACATTTCATCCCTCTTGGGGTGTGTATTTCATTTAAGGTTTACGTTTCAACATTTTTCCCTGCTCCCCACTGAAACATTATTCGTTTTTAGTGCATAGTGCAATACTCATTACGTTCAACTTTTCACTTTACCTTATATATGGAATATTCTTAATTTATCGCAGAAAAGAGGAAATTGGGGATGTAAATTAATGTTGATATCGTTTGATATATTTGATATTATTTTTGTATTTGAAATTAAATTATGAACAGAAATTTCGACAATTTCGTTTATGCTAATTTTACGATGATGGGGATAAATTATTTGGAAGAAAAGAAAATTTGCCAAAGGATACTTGTATATAAATCACTTTTTTTATTTATTACGTAGTGAACAACTACTTTTGACTTATATTTATTTATTATTTATTATGTAATAAAATATTGAAATTTCATCGTGGATACTAAGTAACAATTTCTCTTGAAACATGTATTGGTATGAATATTGATTTGAAATTTCCTTTTTCAATTAGGTTCAAAGCGGATATCAAACGCACAACGATATTTAAAAAAATAAATATTCGTAATCGATATAAAAAGGTTATCAAACGTGCATTATGGAAATTCGTTATGAAATTTATTCAAAGATGAGAGGTGGTACAAGAGATCGTTAAAATCAAATTTTATATTCGGGTTATGGAATATCGATTTTGAATGAATATTATTCAACGGATTTGTTTCGGCAAATTGTCCAGGTAAAAATCAAATGCCTAGCAAGAAGCATTCTTTGTATAACAGGCTATTGTTTCTTGACTCTTCTTCCATTCTTTAAATTTTCATAAAAACAGAATTGCGCATACTAGTTCACTGACAAGTAATCACACATTAAAGCCTAATTTGTTTAAACTAGCCACATCGCTTTAAATATATTTAGATCGCGTTCCGAATATTCCAGTTTTATATTATCCTCTTTTGCTTTATATGTACAGTACGAATTCCAATATTCAAATAAACTAGATTATATAAAACTCTAACAGTCCATCCAGCATACGCTTTTACGTAATATTTTATTTTGATCGTTCAATATTACTTCAATATTTTATTGCCGTTTCTATTGCGATAATTTCGACGCATTCGCCTCTGAAATATATGTGTATTGTGATAATTATATACATATATATAAATACTTTAACATAAAGTAGTGGTTTATATAAACACTAAATTTTTTTTTTTTTAATTCGAAGCGTCTTTTTTTTTAGATATCAGTAACAGTTTAAAAACCATTGCTCGATGCTTAATATTCCTTGATTACTTGTGAGTGAAGGATAAAACCCTGTCGTCCAATTTCGTATCCTTAATTAATTAGTCAGTGAAACCTTTAAAGTAGTCTAAAACGACTGGCGAATGCTTAATAAGACGTCAAAGCACGGGTTTGCAGTTTAATGTCTGTCAGAACTCGACAATTGCGGCTGTAGTTGCATCCACGTTCATATTACCAAAGCGACTTCGTTGGTTCATTGTTTCAAGACACTTTGACAGTCAAATCAAATGCAAATCTGAAGAGTTTTGTGTACAATCGTCTACCTTTTATAACTCTTGCCCTATAAATACGTATTATTTTCAATAGTAAATTGAATATAAATAGCAGGCCATTAGACATGCAAAATGCCTATAAAGCCTACTGGAATTTCAAGATGTATTTACAGTAAGTTCAAATAAGTTGAATTTTGTCTACTTTCGTATAGTAATTAAGTTTATTGTATTTTGGATTACAGAATAATAATTTATACAATAATTTGGCTCCTAGACATATTAAATATTTATATACGATTATTGATTTCAACATGAGAATTAAAAAAAAATACTTTCGCTAGAATTTATTAGAAATAGTATTAAAAACTGAAGGTTTTATAGACATTTAAGAATATGTAGTCAGATATCCTAATAATTTAACTTTAATGATTTGCCTTCCCTGGAGTGAAAAGATTACGTGTACGTTGGAAATAAATTTAAAGAAAATGTTTTCATAAAATTGTGAACTCATTGGTATGCTTTTACCAACGTGCATCATTAAATGCCTACGTTTATTAATGACTGTATACGTTTGCCAGCAACATTAAACGTGGTAGCATACAAATTTATTCAAAAGCTTGTTTGATAGTAAGTGTATGTATCACAGAATTTTACGCTTTTGCAGTATACATATTACAGTCGATATTAACATAATTCAAAGCGAGTCAAAAGTTAACCTTATCTGTTGCCAAACATAATCGAAAATATTTTTGTATTCATTTATCGTATATAATGATGCAAAATATTATAAATATTAATTCGAATACGATAAGTGCAGAATATTTTTACGAGAAAAGTTCTAAACTGAATTGAAACTGCGTTCCAATTAAGTATTTCTCAAAGTACTCATTCATAGTTCCGAAAGTTCTTCTAACTTGTTTGCTGAACTCACTTTAAAAGTCATTGAAAGTTTTCGACGAGCCTATAGCGCAGGAAATCGCAGAGGGCAAAGATGTCCCTATAAATAATGATATATCTTCTGAAAATGCTTTTTCAATCGACGACTCTGTAAATCAATGGTTAGATATAAAAATGATAGTAAACTTTTTAAGAGAAACCATTGTTCGATCAGCAAAATATATTACAACTTACTTGTTTGCCTGTAATGGTACTTCGACCATTTTTTCTATAAAATCAAGTTTGTTTGTAAACGTTACTTACAGTCAGCTACAAATCCAGTCGTTCATTCCCCTGATCGTTAACATTTATTATACTTATTTCTTAGAATATTACCAGCATTGCATCGAAATAAGGCAACTCATCAACTGATACTGATCAACAAATGACGCAAATCAACATTAAGCTGATACGAACTAATCAATTAATTAAAACGAAATGAGATCAAAGTGAACAAGTATACATGGGGGAACAAATCTGAAATTTTGAATACTAATTCCATCACGTATTCCAGACAGGTTGGAGTGTCCTAATGATCCATAACCTAATTAATTTCTACATCGCATCTATAGTATAGCTGACATCTGTGAGTATTGCCGCATAACAGGCAGCAGGTGAACGAACGAGTTAATGGAGTTTGATAGTTGATAGGATCGATCATGGACCTCCAATGGCAACGGTGATAACGTGTCCATCGTCGAGAAGCTACTGTAGATGTATCACTTTATATCACGGATGCCTGCACGTTAGGGACGCACCTAAGTACACGTTCAAACGCTTCCATTTACGTTCCTAAAATTATATAGATTCTTCAACATTTGTCTAACGATCGCTTCGGATACATTCTGATGTTCGATAAAATCGAAACAGCGATGCGAACGTAATAGGTAATTTAAACATATAATAAACAAAGTCGATTCTGCGATAGTACTCCCCATGCAACTGATAAATTTAAAGCTAGGTGAATATATCATGCTACGACCTTTAGCTTCCTGCAGAGAAGAGTTTTGTAACTCTATCATTTTTGTTTATTCAAGAAATGAAGGTTCCTTTAAAATAATATGGAATATTCTACGTACTATAATAACTTAATCAGACGAAACTCGTGCAATTTGTAACTATTTAATTAGTCGAAGTTTACAGTTGAGCTTGTAGATCGACATCCTTAAAATATAGATAAAACAGCCTCTTTAATTTTAAGTTCTACTCACACTCATAATTCAATTAAGACATATTAGTACAGTTTTTTTTAAATACTATCATTACCCAAAGTAATGTAAAGGACACAGAGGTCCTGAAAAGGTTGCAGAGTTTAAAATCCAATGAATTCCATTACATTTGTAAATCTCCATTGAAACCACTAATTTTGGATACTACATAATAGATACACAAGTATAGAGAGCATTAAACGATGAAATTATTCGTTAAATAATTCCTTTTATCCAATTGTCCGTTCCCCATCGCTCGTTCGACAGATCGTTCAACAGTCGAGGAAAATTCAATATGGCTGGAAAAAAAGTCGAAACAGCTCATTCCATTTAATTTATTTCGAAGGAAATGAGGTTCTATTTCATTTTCAATTATCCCAGACCCGTACATTCACACTCCATCTGTGTTGAAACCGTGTTTCTGCAGCAACACGAGGGTCTCTGGAATTCCATCAAAGCGTGACGTGTACACTGAGAACTTCGATTGTGTAAATTTCGGCTCATGGCCCCGCGGGGAACGCATCAGAAAATTCCTATTGCTTGGACGTTGCCGAAGCAACCTATAGAAAGTTATTCAGCGAACGAAATCAACATTTGAAAGAATATAGCAAAAGCTGTACTTGCAAAGGGTATAGAAATGCCACTATTATCATTGTCTTCATGATACAACTGAAGCTGTAGTTGCATATTTTAACATTAAATTAACAAATGGTGTACAAAGTGACTGGTTATGACATTTACATATACGTAAAGTTTGCAAAAATATTTGATACGTATTTTTTTTTTTATAACGGCCACGACTCATGTTTCAGAAGTGAAACCATCCTCGAATGTGGACTATTAATTAATTGTTATATGCTGGAGTGAAAATCGTTACAAATCAATTTTTTACTATTTCGAAAATTTAAAAAGCTGCAAAAGTTCTTGACTATTGCTTCTGTTTTGTTTGATAAAAGAAATGAATAAAGGAGAAATCGCTCATACAATAGTAGAATTTATTTTAAAAAATTTTAACTATTAAAAATGATCAAGTGTAACACATTCTAAACAAATATCGGAAAAATTCTGCGACAACCAGTTTCGCCAAGATTTTTTATACCGTATTTCGCAGGATACAACAAAGCGTGAGATATGTAGCTATGGACAGCAATAAGTTCCGTCCAGCGGCAACTTAGAATCTAATAGTTTACCATCGCATGTGCGGTGCCACGTGGTATGCGCATATGTGGCTTCTCCTTCTTTATGCATTCCGTGCTCCTCCCGCTTCAAACGTGTGCGCGCATACATCGTCCTTTGTTAATTTGCTTCTACTGGTAATGTACGTAGAAACACGCCAATGCGAAACCTCCAAGCGCGCATAAAGGTACCTCTGGACAGGTTACGCAGTATATACCGCCCACATATTGGGTCCTCCTGTCGTTTTCTCATACCTCGTACATACGCCTAAACTACGGTCAATGCGCCTATTCATAAATGTGTTGGTAGGCACATGTCCAGATTCAACTTTGCTATTTCCTCGATACGCTGGTTGCAATTTTCTTTCTTCGAAATCGAGTGGTTTAATCATTTCTATTAAGTGTAAATAGTTTAATTTGAACATTCTTTAAGTTGGTTAACAAAACACAACAAAAATGAATGGTAAATGAACTCCCCATCAAATGTAATCTTATCTTTCGAACGGTGTTTCGTCCAAGATTAATTATTACGCAATTTCTTTTTTTCACCTAACTCTGTTGTATGGATATTGATAAATTTGCAACGTCTAAGTGTTTAGTAATAATAATGAGGAATGTACCAAATTGTTTTTATGCTGATTTAAAAGTCGCTTTGGGTATTAGACTTTAGACAGAGAATTCCTGACCGAAAAGCCTGGATCACGTATTTGGTGAAAGTAGCTGGTCGGTAAGCGGAAGAAGCGTGTTCGAATCTCTGCCTCTGCAATCCAATCATCTTATCCCATTCCTTTCAACTCTACTAGTATTTGTACATTTCTTCAAACTTGCTTTATACGACTTGAATTCATTATGTGTTCTTTGTAGGAATTCTGTAAATTACTCTCGATTCTATCCGCATTGTTGGACATCAAAGGTAATACACAATGTTTGTTTATAGCATATAGTACACAATAGGTTGTTCAGTTCGCATAAATGTTTCGACAATAAAACATTTACTCTAATTATATCGAGCATTTCATATAATATTGTACACATTTTCAAGCATAGAGGAATATCCTGAAATATATAATAATACATATTATAGAAACATATATACTAGTTGGACTCGGCTAACGTTGTTCAGCCTCATTGCAAATGTTTCCTTGTTCTCTAAACCACTCTATTCAAGAAAAAAATACTGTTGTTATAAACTGCATACCAAATTCATATGTCAATCTCAATGCAATTTACTTGATGTGTGACTGTAACGCCACATACCAAATGCAAAGGATACTAAAACAATTTTTTTTCGCCCAACAAACATTCCTTAGACATAGTAAAAGTTCTTAAAAGCAAGTTCCATCTTTCAATGGTTAGTAAAAATAAGGAATACTCCTTGATGATGAATACTTAGTGCCAGTACGAATCGAAAAGTCCTTTTTCATTTTTCAATCCAAGATTTCGTTACGGAGGTACATCAGCTATTAATAACAATACATGATGAATACCTAGTGCCAATACGAATCGAAAAGTCCTGTACCACTTTTCAATCCGACTCTTCGTTATGGAGATATTCGGAGTTAAAGCATCTACGCGTTCGAACGCACGGACCACGTGGAGAGCGAGCGCTGAGCCCTGTATTGCGTGGCGCGAGTGCTGAACCCTGTAAGTCTCGTGACCGCGTGCGCGCGCGCGCGCATGTGTTACGTGCGGAGCACTCGCGCACTACCCAGAGGTAAACAAACCCCGGGCACGAGCGGGCCGCGTCGAGAGTCCCAACGGCAAACTTTAATTGCTTCTATCTCCGTAACCAATGATCTCATTGGAAAACGGTACAGGACTTTTTGATTTCTTTGCTCATAAGCTATTGATCTTGATAGGTTTTACATTTTTGTTATTACTATATGTAGTAATATTAAGGGATTATTCATTATTACTAATCGAATAAGTAACAATATTTACTCGTCATTTTTTTTAAATTCAATTATCGAACTTCTAAGTTCTGAATTTGATCTTATGTAGATTGGAATAAATCTAAACATCCCCTAAGTATTAACTTGATGACCATTACAATTTATTTATAAATATATTCGAAGTTCAGTTGCCCAGTTACTTATTGTTGATCTTTTATCAGATTACAAGTATACTTGACAATTATTAGATGTTGAAATTAATTCCATGTCTTTAGATTTACATAATTATTTACCCGTATGGAAAAGTTGTATGTTTTCTTTTTTTTATAAATAAATGGTATGTTTACTTTAGAAAAGCACAGAATTAATTTCTACACCTAATGTATTATTGAAGAAAGGAAACACTCTTGTCGTGAATTGCATTCCACAAAACAATAATATTACATGTCAAATATAATATGCATATATTTGTATAATACATAATAAATAATATGTTGTATAATATATTTATACATAAATATGTTTAGGTAAATATGTAGCACGTATGAAGGAACAGTATATCAAAAAGTATTGTTCATATTTGTATTCACATCCATTCGCCGTTGCTATCGGATATTTGGAATATTTGCTCACGTGTCCGTTTAAATTTTACCTGCGTCCATAACATAAGCCGATTACATACCGAATATTGGCAATTTTCATATGAAAAACATTTTGACGCCTGATTGCATTCTCGCTACGTTTTTTGGTTGATAGCTCAAAAATCTATTCCGCGTATAAAAAGCTTGATACGTTCTGTTGCAATTTCGGCACTCATCGGAATAAATTCAATATTATAACATATGTTCACAATATTTAGAACAATACTTTTAAAACCTACACTATCTTTATAATACAAGCCAAACAATTTTACAGATCTAATATTTTCCTCGTGGAAAATATATACAGAAAAAAGCAACTTATAATTCTTTATGGATTTGAGATTGATTTTGACAATCATCTTCGGTTTTCTTTATTTGTAATTATATATGGAAGCTACGTTATCGAATTTACTTACAGTTCTTTGTAAATAAATATTTCTAGAATTTTAAAGTTTTCTTGGTTTGACGTATCCTATGTTCATACTTTGATTTAAGTTTCGAATTCTTTTTATTGCTGCATCTGTAAAAATATGAACTCGCACACACATTCTCACTGTAACAGAAATGATTTAAGTTTAGAAATCGAACGATTTAGAATCATAGATCACGTGGAGAAAAACGTTACCAATATTTGATAGTAAAGCTGCCGTTCCAAATCTCTGAGAGGCAGCACGAAGGCTCGGTAAGAGGGTCGAAAAGGGTGGATTTTTATTACGTATCGTACGCTCTCGACCCCTCGGAAGCATTTGCGCTCCGCCTTACAGATGAGGGATGATGGCCTAACGCCGAAACTCACCCCAAGCCAGTAGCTCCAAGAAGTGGTGGGGATAATCACGCGACCCATACGTGATACATTTCAGAGACGATTACGCAGGATTCGCTATACTTGCGAAATACTTCAATGTACGCTTTGTTCAGTTCATTCTGCGTGCAATGTCCTTCAAATTCACCTTCATACTAATTCAGACTGGGCGTATACCAGTCCATAAATAGGCAGCTCAGGGGTCAGAATCGGGTCAGATTTAATAGCAATCTATCGTTGAATTTACACAGTGGATACGTCCTACATGGACACGTACGTAATAAACCATAATTTATTGATATTGTGTAGGAAAATATAATTTTTAACCAATTAGATGTCCCAACTAGATTTGTAAATTGCAAATTACAATTTTTATATGGCGTGGGTATTAATATCCGCTTTGGTATCATGAATTCGTAACTTGCAAGCTAGTGGATCTAGAGCTACAGCCTTTTGTAGTTGAATATGGGTAGATGTCTTTCCTGGGTAGCAGATGGGTTCCGTTTGCTGCCTCGTAAAATGACTCCCAGGGCTACGTGCTGCTTCTGCCCTTACCTTGTCTCGGCTCTGTGTACACACCTGATCTATTACAGTTTCTCCCTTAAGAACAGGTCTCCCTTAAGACAATTTCAAGTTCAGATTATTATTAATTCCATTGAATGTATATATATATATAGTGTCTTGCAGACATCACGTATATTTGAAACATGGAAAGAAGGTGTTGGATTTATTAACATGATAAATTTGTTCTAAACAACAACTCAAAAGCAGTAAATAAATTCAATTGGTAGTTATGACAGTGAATTACTTGGTAGAATTGGCATTGCCTCAGTGTGTTCGTATTTATTGGTAAAATAATTTAAAATCAAACAATATTGTAAATTCCTTAAAGTGTGAAAACACACTACCTGATAAAAATAAAATAAATAATAAACATAAAATTGTTACTGGAGAAGTGAGAAAATCGTGGGAAATTGAATAAACTTAAGAATTAATTTTGAATGAAAATTTCAAAAGGTGTCTTTCGACGCCTTTGATCAAAATAGCGTGAAGTATGTATATCTTCTTCACACCTCAGTGCTACGCCATTTGCATAAGAAGTACTTTATTTTCCGCTCGCAAATACATTCTGAGCAGTGAAGTTCCTCCGCCATTATACTGTTTAAACGTGTGCGTGTAAATTCTTCATTCTAATGCATTGCTGTAAGATTTCATTTGTTAGCCGCAAGATGTTTCAGTACTTTGTTATCGCAGTACTACCTGAACACCAAGCCCTCGCCGAGGAAATATAGGCTAACCTGAAGAAATGGTATTAACATCTTTCGCGATGCACGCAACGAAAGAACACGTCTTCTCCCTCGGTGCGCTTCTCATACACTTTGATGCTCCTCCGTGTTGATGCCAGGAACAATGTTTCACCAGAGGAAAAAAGCTGTCTCATGATGAGATTTAAGCACGATTTTATAAAAGCTTTCGTTAGAATCTCGAGGCAGAAAATATGACAGTGCGGAAGGAAGTGAAGTTGACGCAGGCAAGTAATGTAATATATACAGTCTGCGAGAATTTTCGAAACGAGAAATAAATTGGCCATTGAAGGAAGCATCGCGTGATGCAATGCTCGCAATAGTCTTGTGTCTAATGATCTTTAAACGTTTATTTGTACAGTTTATCTTCATTGGAGGAAAGTATGGATCACGAAGCGAGAGAAATACCATTAAGTTCTCCAGAATGGATTCAAAGTTGTCAAAATTCAACGAATAGTATCTAAGCATTCCCTTTCAATAGTATCAAATAATATAATTATATAAAAGTCGTAGTTTATTGTGAGTTTGTATTTTTATTAATAAAACATTCAAAATTGGGTTGGCGTAATGATAGCTAAATGGCACAGTAAATAACTAATGTTTAATATTTCGTAAAAATATGATTGCTGAAGTCGTTTCTTTAATAAAGAGGTTTTGGAAATGTACAGTTGCAAGTGAGAATTTTAAATATTGATGGAAAGCTTTTGAATATATGCAATTTTAAGGAAGCACTTTTATTGATTTCTTTATTTTATTGTACACGTTCGTGATTGAATATAGAACAAATTTACACTTTTAAATGGAAATAGAATTGAATTATAAAAGAAGTGTTAACTGAAGAATTCCCACGAAAAATATTCACGTTCCTCGAGTGCTAGAGTTTTTATATTTATAGATAATAAAGATTTTTTTACTATTACTCGCGACGAAAGATTCAGCTATTTTAAACATATTAAATTGACCACGAGTCTCTTTTATTTTCAACGTTTAAATAAGTATTTTACGTGCTCAAAGAGCTTTGTTATTTGCCTGCCTTTTACTTACAATGTTTGTAACATCTAAAACTTCGAGAAAATATAAAGGAAAGTTCAACTTTTATAATTGTGTTTCATAATTCATGTAGTCCGAGTAAACTTTACTTATTTTGTTCAAGTTCTACATCAAAGAATCCCTTAACACTAAAACTATCGAGCTGGTCAATTAGACTCACGTAGGTATCTCAAACTTTTGAAAAAAGACTACTCAATTATTAAGCGTGGTTTTGTCGTAATATTTGATGGCAACTATTGGCATAGGAAACTAATTATATATTAACAAATTCTAATCCATCAAGTATGAGTATGATGAAATTTAGTTTATCAACCAAATTTTTCTTTATTCGATGAATAACTACTATTTGTTTTGTTTGCAATTAATTGACAAAAATCATCTCCAATAGAAAGACAACAACTATCAACAACACTATTCACAGTACTTATTAGTAAAATATTTACTTTATTGAATATCATCGTGCTAAAAATTATTAATTTTATTTTTATAACCATAAAAGCCTTGAAGCTGCTCTTTTGCCATTCAAAACTTTGCTGCTATACCAATTAAAAAGAGGATTGTCAATATACATTCAATTATCACTATCTTTTTCTACCATCAGAATCGTTTGAACTTATTCTATTTATTTCGTTAGCGAAAATCGCACGACCGATGCATTTATTAGAATTGCGCATAGAGATCCGAGCCATCGGTGCAGTCGTGTTTGAAAGAAACATGTCTTCCAATTAGTCAACGATGCTAGAACTTTGTTTCAATAAGAACCCAAGCACCACCCTCGAGACTAATAAACTTGAAAAGTTGCTGAACATTCCCCACCTCCGCAGGGTTTTCCTTGCCAATGCACGCTCGCTGCTTTCATAAAATCTGCGGCGGAAAAACAGGACGTGGTACAATATCGTCCACCGTACCAAGTGTAAACGAGATAAACTTCTTTAGCGCAAAATGAGCTTAAATGGAATACCAAGGAATTATTTTACCTCCCTTACCTGTTCATTTTGATAACTTATCTCGTGCGTACGAACTGCAACTATCTCCACGTATATAATACACGTACTCTTCGGAACTGACCTTAATTTGGATTGCAAACGATACCTTGAATGGTTTCATTGTCGCGTGTACAACTCTGGCGAACCTTGATATCAGACAGGTGAACCTGTCATAGGTTACTTTTCAATCGGTGAAAAATAAGAAACTTTAGAAATTACAAGTAGAACATTTCGTAACGTTCTGTACTGACACAAAGTAACAAATTCGTTGATTGCACGGATAAAAATAGGGTTTGAAATGTGTTACTATAAAAAATATTTTAAATCTATCTTTTCTTTATAATATAACAGCGTCATACGATTTACAACCACATCCTAAGCTTCGTTCTTAACTTTAGTGGCATCTGGGTGTATTTATGTTGCCCTTAAGTAATTTTATGTAAGTAATAGAAGTATGCTGTCAAGATTAAAGCAACTTTAAAAAGTTATTTCATACATTACCTACCTTACTTTACCGTTTACTATCTCTGCATTGAATCTCATCAACCTTTAAATAACTAGATCGTATTAACGTTTGACGCAAATGTTTATAGTAATTATATGTGTATCAATAATTGCGTTCCGGCGAAAATTGGTAAACTAAATTATAGCGAAAAGATAATTACAGGTAGTGACTAATATGTATGTATCGTTTCGAGATCGTATCAGAAGCAGATCGACCAACGCATCATTTATGCGCAATCTCGAATTTCGAGATAATACCAGCCTCGTGGAACAGTATCATTTGAAATGAATAACTGTTGTTATTTAGCATAAATGCACTTCTCATTTGAATTTACTATTTACAGGAATTTTATTAATATTCACCAAATATCTACAGTGAAAGAAAGTGTGATAAATAATAGTATTCATGCTCATTCAAGTATAACTTACATCATTGATAACGATAATAGCATTCCTTAAATCACTTAAACGTAAAGATAATTACAGTACTCGAAAAAGATATAATGTTTTGCGTGAAATTAGTCTTATTGATATATTCAACATTTATTGTTACGAAAACCACTGTCAACAATTTAACTACTGATCTATCCAGAAACAGTTTACAATTAGGAAGATGATTTTCTACAGTGGTATACATTAATCTAACCTGATATTAATTTGTGTATACTGTTACTAGGTGTATCGATTACGGTATTTGCAATTGTGCTTCTCAAATTGTGCATTGTGTATAGACAATCAACAAGACAGTTAAATGCTTTCTGTAGATAAATATTATAATTAAAAAATCTACGAATAGGCCTCGGATAGATAAAGTTTTAAGATTGTAATGAAGGACTTACATTTTATACGTACAGAGTTCAGAAATATCCATTTGTATGAATGATAATGTTCTGAATGTTAGTATAATAATGTCATAATATGTAATGAAGTAATAGTTAGTAAGTGATATTATAATATGTTAAGTTGCGTTAATTCTTAATCTATTCTCAAAACAATTGGATGTTTCTGAAAGCTGCTGACGTGGCTGACTTCGTGGATCAATAATACGTTTCCCGGTAAAAATATATTATAACTTGGAGATTTCCAGCGAATGATTGAACTGCGAACATTGGAATAATGTTAAAATTCAATCATTTCTGAAGATTATTAAAACAGACTATTTCGAGTATAATTTTACCAATACCTCAAAAAGAATCTATAAAGTGAAAGTAAATTTGAGAAAGACAATAATTTAATATCATTTTATTAAGAAAAATTATTGTTAAGTAACTATTTTTCTTAAACACAAATAGAGAATCTTATCGACTCTATTCCATTGAACTTTGAAAGTACTGGCAAAATCGATCCCTTGTACTATTGAAATCGTATCCCTTGCCGGCGTACGTGGACAGACGTGAAATTGCATTCCGAGTTTCTGTTTCTCCCTCTGTTCTTCCAACTCTTCTCGGTGGGATTAAAGCAACCGCGTTAAAGCATGGCAATCGCATTTAAAATCGTCCTTAGTGTTTCCAGTTGACTGTTCACCGATGCGTAAACAAACACGAAGGGACTCGATGGAAATATCTTGTTCTGGTATCTTGAACCACATTCTGACTCTTCTTATCCTTGAAAGTGATACTAAGGGGAATCGATTTCATACGATAATCCTGTTTATGGACAGATGTTATACAGAGTGTTTCCTTGAATGAAAGATAATAAAATATCTCACGAGAGGACGAAGCTATCAAAAATATCCTTTTCCAAAAGTTATTCTGTACAAAGGGGACACCATATGGAGTAAATAATTTGTTGTAAGTGAAGTGATGGCGAAGATTTAACAAACAAATTAATTAGCGAATCATTTTTTTTCTGAGTGAAGCGATGAAGGAGATTTAAATGCAAATTAATATTGTTAAATGAAACCTTACATATTTTTATACATGTCCATGTAGCATACGACTTTTTCCTTAGTATTTTTTGTTGTCATTCGAATGCTAGATTTTGGAGTTACGTGTCTCCAGAAATCTTCATCGATCACTCGACTCCTGTGCTGTAGCAATTGGGAAGCCTCAGTGAGCTTTCGCAACCGGAAACATTAGGAAACGTCTCCGATGACCGACACTTGACTTTCGTGCCCATTCGTATACCATTAACCGCTGAGTGCCAACCCTTCTGAAAAAATCCCAGTTTCCTGACAAAAGAACATAATGGGAAGTTCATCGTACGCAGGAGAAAAGTCTACCCTTACGCACTTTCAGCTTCTTTAATTTCTTTTCTTAATCGAGACTGCTTTATTTTTGGACTCGTTCTTCTCTTCATTCCTAACTGAAATAGTCATGTCTCTATTTTCAAATGATTTAGATGAGCTACAATCGATAAATCATATTTTATTTTTATTTTTCGAGATGTATATATAAACTCCGATATCTCATACCACCTCTAATAAAAAAAGGAACGAAAATGCGTTAATAAAAACCATTTAGAGCAAATATTTCAACGAGTATCCCAGTGATTGTTCAATGCAGAAAAGGAGGAGCACAAGTAGGCTGTTAGTAGGTTAATTATTTTTTGTGAAAAAGCTCTAAAATTTGGGATCCACAGGATTCATTTTGTTAAATACGTTAGAAAGAGACAGGATTGAACAATATTGTCTCCTTTATATTTTATATTCTTGTATTTCCATTTACTCTGTCCTTGACATCAAAACAACTTCTATTATCTGAAAGTTCTCTTATCTAAATACTTTCGTCTCTCGATTAATCCTCATAAGACTTGCCTGCATTTTACCCTACCGAATTGTAAGATAACGAATGTATTATCATTAAAGGGGCTGAAAACAACAGTACAGAAAGGAAATTAAATTTTCTTTCGACAAGAATCGCCGACAAAATCTCCCAGACGCTTGTGAAAGTTTCTTGATGACTCCTTTGCTACAGCAGACGATGATTAATCCAGAAAGAACGACGAAGCAGGAATTAACGTTGGTCCTAAGAGAGTCGTTAAATTCACCGCTGCGCGGTAAATTAACACGTTCTGTCGACGACAATTTGCAGCTACCTCTGCTAAGGCCAACGTCGTTTTAAGGATTACGTGGGTTGCACGGTCGAAAAGTTCCTCCTGGTACATATTACCGAAATATACTGGCAACTTCTATGTAGGATATACGCTCACACAATTTTCGATAGATACGCGTTTCGTTGTAACTTGTTCCTGTTGTCCCACTGCGCAATTTAATATTACTTCGCGTATTCAAATGAACACAACTCTGTAACAGAATTTAGCATGATATTCCATGCGCAGTGCAAAGCTGAATTATATTCGCGTGAATAATGCAACTGTAATTCCAATAGTGTAATTGATGTTGACACTTTCTGTTGAAATAGTTAAATCGTGTCTCCTTTTTCGCATGTAATATTTGATGCGTTCAAGTTATATCTTCTTTTCGTTTTTTTTTTAAATCTATATGTGTCAATGTTTCTTGCGGTTATTTCACAATCTCAAATGGTATGTATTTCACACGATTTGTCAGAGTAGTTATACCTTAATACCACTTTGCAGAGCTAACCTGATCAGTATGCAAATGTAAGAATGTACAGAAATGTAATTAGATAAAGCATAAGATTCATCTGTCACCAATTTACATGGTCGATGGGTTCCTCATAAAACTGTGTAAATCGAAATTATGTCTTTTTGCATGACAAATCGTAAAACAAAAAATGTATATAATTATTTATAACAAACCATTCAATACGAGGTCTTAAATTCTGTTGTTGCAGATTTATTGCCAAAAAGGGGAAAATTATTTTTTAGTTTTGGCGCCAGCGTTAACTAACGAACAAACATTCGCAAAGCATAAATGTTTGAATCTGACAGTTTCTACTTTTGAAATCTGTCATATTGAAAGCCTTGCAAACCAGAGATTAGATGTCCATCATGTATTCAAATGAACGTAATTCTGAAGCAGAATTTAACATAATATGAAACGCGAGCTCCAAAACAGAATTAAATTCTGATTTTAATTATTTAATTAATATTGACACGTTTTATGTAACGTTTTTATTATCCAAATGGGAGGGTATGAATCGAGTTTATGTGAATCGACGATTCGTAAATGCTATGTATTCATTGTTTTGAAGCAGCTCATTGTACAACATTATTATCATATATAACACGTATAAATTGCAACTCGAATTGTATCGATTACATCTATTGGCAAACGACCGCCAGAATGGAAAGTATTCAATACTCTGTATGCAACAATACGTTAAGGCAATCTATCGAGCAATGATGTTGCATGCAATGCGTAATCTGAACACAATAGTACTTTGTTCCACTAAATCACACAGAACGTCGATTTAATGCATCGAACGTTGAAAACATATATAGACATCAATTAGGATACATGACTGACTGTTGCAATAGTACTGAGGAAACATTATTTTACTGAAACAGAATTGAAAGAGATTATTTGATGTGTTATTGGTATGGTTCAACTTGTGTTTTATAGAGGAGTATCAGTAGAGAATTTCCTGTAATGAAACATAATATTGTTCGCGTTATGCGAATCGAATTTGTATTCCAGGGTGTAACAAAATTATTGGACAGGGTTGAATCTCTACAGACCTGAGTCAGTGAACATTTGTTAAATAAAACCTTCTGCAATCCATTACTTCCTCGAAATTCAAGGTTAATTTTTTTTCAAATTTTCTTTAAAATTATCTACAAAATGTATTTTTTACTTCCTCGATTAAAATCAAGCATACTTCGTTAAATAAAATTTAAGAGCAACTTTTATTATTTATGAAAAACAAATTTCCAAGGAGAAAAACGATATAAAAAAAAGTAGTCCTTTGAACAAATATTTTAAACAAGAGTTGTAGATCTCGATGAGATACAAAATTCTTGTCGAATATGTTTTTTCGAGTAACGAATATTTCTCAAGAATCACTTTCTTCCAAACCTATTGCCGAACTTTTCTCGTCAACAGTCGAAGTTTCGAAATATGTTTTTACCAAGTAATTCCTTTTCTTATGCAAGTTTGCGTTCTTTATTCGTTGCTTTGTCTCTCGCTTCTTTGAGAATAAGTTACCAACCGACTTTCATCTTTTGGCTTGCAGGTCAACGGAGGGCCCCGGGAATCCTTGAAAGACAATAGAAGGAACCCAACGGAGAAAAGGAGAAGGCGAAAACTGTCCGTGTGATCCTGCCGAATAGAGGTCAATGGAGCCATCCTGATGCAGGCTGCAAAACTACGTGGGGATTACCCGTCGTTGTCATCGGGCTGATTTCAACGGTGAGCAGGTGGCGATTCCACCTTCGGGTGGAAGCGCCGTTTTCATCACCGCCAACGGCGAATAGTACAGCCACTTCCGCTTCCTCCACCCCACGTGGCCGAACCATTACCTGATAAGGTTGGTCCAACAATTTAATCGCACTTGCAAAAGGTTTCTTTAACTACAGCTAGCGGCTACGATTTCATCTTCTATCGTGATTTATGATAATTGATTCGATTAACGTCCATAGGAGATATATTGCACAAATAAATACGGTCTCGTGCAACCGTTATCATACACTTAATTCACTATTTACTCATTAATTAATGAATAATTTTCTGATTGGAAATTTTTTAAATTATATTCAATGGTTTGGGATCAGCATGATTCTTGTAGCATTTTCATTGATCGATTTATTTACGAGTTTTAACGCGTTGAAAGAAATTAAAAACAAAATACTACTGCAATGAAAATTCATATTTTTGGATACTGAAATTGAAATTATAAGAATAGAGCATTGTATATTTGCTATTTCATGGATGGTTTATGTCTTATTCGTTATTTTCGAGATTTTTATCCATATATTTTACTCATATTTCCTCGAAATGACGATCAATTTCTGAAATCATTATTGAAGAAATCCACAGGTATATTTTTAGCAGGTCGCTTTCGAGCAAAAGCGAAAAACCATAAAGTTTTCGCTAAGTATTACCAGCATCCAAGAATTCGTTTATTGACCTTGCGTTTGCACGTGTGTCCAATAATAGCTTCCACCTCGACTTTCCTTTGATCTAGCATTGCTCACATAAAATGTTTATCACTATTCAAGCAGACAGAGGGTAATTGCGTCTTTAGTGAAATGAGACTATGAAAATCCACTCGAACCCGATAGTTTCGGTAATCAATGATTCAACGTGTTTTCGCGATCTAAAAATATAAATTACCAGGACCATTTCTACGATCAGTGTAATGGCTGAAATCTTGTTTTACCAAGTGGATAATTTACCATTCAAAACATTAAAGTTGTAATTTCTATATGTATATAAGTTTCTAGTTTATCAGTCGTTACGTTTTCCAGCATGTTGCATATTTTCTTTCAGTTGGAGAACGTAAACTATAATAATGCGCTCGTATTTGTCTATCTCGTAACAGAACATCGAAACACTTCAGTGTGAATTCAATTATTAAAGTGCTTTTATCGCCGCGTTAATAATCTCCTTCACCGATAATATGATTGGAGTGGTCGATAGCCTTTAAAAGTTTGGAAAGAGGATACACGATCATGCCAGGAAAGAGAAGGCATTGTTGCAAATGTTTGAAATTTACAAAAAATGTTTGAAATTATTGAACAATTATGGTAACTTGTAAATTCTGAAACGTATCTTTATTGCATAAATTATGGTCCGTGTGATTGTGGATTGTCATACAATTTTGAACTTTGAATATTGTTTATTATTAATAATATGAATTTCCAAAAATTTTATTCGAACCATTTGTGAAACTAATTATTATTAAATATGTATAAATGGAAATAAATCTTTGTATGAATACTTTACTGGCATTTACAAACTTGGTTAAATACGAAACTGAACTCGAATATGTTTTTAACTCTGTTCACAGAATGTAAAATATTAAAAAAGTACTCGAGTTATCGATATACGAGTATCAACGAGATATATGTACGCTCGAGATGACTACAACGCCATTTTCCTTTGAATATTTTAAATATTCACACAATATTTAATTTCGTTTCTTTCATTTTTCCGCTTTTCTCTCATCGATATTTCCGCCACATGCCAAAAACTACTGAGCGTACGTAATACAGCTCCCCAGTTTCAGTTAGCGTGTAACACATTTTATATTGTTAAGCAGAAAAACGTTCCCTACGAGTACAATAATCTAACTGAAACCGCCTTTGCACCGTGGCGTCGATGAACAAAATTTCATTCATTCCATATGCCTTCGTCCACAGTCCCACAGGGACACGAAAACAAATGAAAATTCATTCTGTTCGCAACCGGACGGCTTTCGATTGAAAAAGTTCGCATTCCTTCCTCCTATCTTGTTTATATCGCGCTCGTGAAATTACATCAGCGTACGAGTTTCCGCAGTGTAAAATTACAACTCTACGTTGTACCGGAATGCGAATCATCAATTGCAAACGGTTTTCCAAAAAGAGATTAAATAGTGATATGAAATAAACCAAATTATTTCATTCACAATTAAACTACACGGGATTAAAATTAAACGTGAAGGTTACGTCCAACCAAGGAACCAGGTAAAAGGGAAGAGTAAAAAGGAAATGCATTCTAAGATCCATTCAATTGTAATTTCTTATCGTCCACAGACAATTCACCTATAATTTACATTCAATGATAAATTACTAAGTTGAAGGAGTCGATTTCATCCTCCATATTTCTGGGAAATAGAACTGGGTCACAATTGGTTGGACATATCCCTTTCAAAAAGTTTTCGAGTTTGATAAACTACCGTTAGCCCCCGGCATTTCGCAAACTATGAAATTATTGGATCTCCTTCATCTGTCTTTAAAAACCGATATGACGCCTCAGGCAGTACGTGCATCAGATGAGGTTCAAAAGTCTTCAAGTAGTCATTAAAACACGAAACATTCGCGAAGCGTGTTTATTTCACTTTTCGATTTTTGCAATAATATTTCGCGAAATTTGCGCGAGCAATTTTTCTCGAACATCGAAAACCGTATATTTTATAAGATACTAATGTTTCTTATCGGTAGAACTTTGTAGAGTTACGATAGTCATTTGACACAGAACCCATTACTTCGTAGCTAATATATTCGCAAATTAAGAGGTTTGTACTTCACACTGAAATATATAGAAAAACTAAAATAAATTTCAAAAGCACTAGGAATTATAAAAAAATCTCAAACAGACAAGTTCAGAATTTCAGAAAAGAGTATCATTTAAATACTATTAAAAGATCTTGTACGCTTGACGAATAATATTAAATGTTTTATTAAAACATTAATAATAAAATGACTCGTGAAAAATATTTATTTATCTTTTAAGATATGTATTTTTAAATACAGGATTATTTATTATCGTACGATTATATAGTTTTTCTTTTTTTTAATTTTCAAAGAAGTCTCTCTCTTCAGATACTTACAATAGAATGCATATTTAATAATTATTCCAAATACATTCCCATAAAAAAGATAGTGTTTACAACAGCTATAAAAGCTGTACTTGATACTCGTTTTTCGAAATGACAGAGAACTCGGCGGTCGAAGGTGTTGGATGTCCAAGATCGTATCGAGCTACTCTCCTTTCAACCCTATTTTCAATGCGTGAAAGGGAAAACTAAATTCAAGGCGTCGAATCAAAAGAATGCAGCGGGTGGGTGAACGTTACGACATCTTTTGAAGTCGAAAAGTTGCTCACACTGGGGGCTTTGTGATAGTGAACATTGTTATAATGGAAAAACCAACCGGTGTTTGTCGAGGGAAGTGAACCGAAGCAATTCTAACTAGCAAACATTTCACAGCGCTGCCATAGGTCTTCAATAACAGATACAGGCTGGACAAAATTCCTTTTTTTTTATTTTTTATTGTTTTATATACGGGTTTTTGGCGTTTTCTCCAATATTTGATAATTGCTTTTCTACTGCAATAACGATGAATACAATTAAGTAATAAATATTACCATACCATAAACACCAGGCTATTTGCGTTAAATACAGTTTTGTCATTAAATACGCAATGCCATATTCCGCGTTAAAGTAGACAATTCGGTGTTATGAATTGCTTTAATAACAACGCAGTTCGTAATACCCCGAATACGTCGAATTACTTGAAAGTTCCTTCTTGTCGTAGCAAATGGATGCCACTCGCACATTTTCCAGGTCCTCGTGTATACGTATTATGCTCCTACACGTCCTGTTCAGCATGTCGCGCCAATCTTAATTACTTTTAACGAAACTAGGTCAGATTCAAAATTGTCGCTGCGCTTTGAATAACATTTTAATATCCCCCTTTTTTTCTTCCCGTGGACTACAGTGCTAGAAGGAAAAAAACATTTTTCGTTATTTTTTTTTTAACTGCGACCGTTTCAATTTACTTTTTAACCTGTCCAGTAACATTTTACAAAACATTTTTCGAAAGCTTTACTTCCCGAAGTGTTTGGGATGTTTATATCAGGACAAGAACAATAGGAAGAGAGCGTCATCAATGCTTTTTTAAGAATGGATATTCTCTATCGAGTCCATTCGCGTAGTGTTAACTGTACGGTGGTAATTGAAAATAACAAATCGAGCCACAAATGATCAAAATATGAATTAGTAACGTTGAGAGCACAAGCACGTTATATTCCGCAATAATTGAAAATGATTAAAACACTTTCTAGCAGGAACAGCCATCCGTTAAATAGTTAAACCACAATAGGAAATTGCTCGTTTCAGCGTTTATAAATTATCGAAAATTCCTTACCACATATTTGCTAAATATAATGCATATATTGTTACGAGTAGAAACATTGCGAGCGTATTAGGTGTAAATTTATTTCTAACTCTACTTGAAATAACCTCGATGAAAACACCGAGTTGACTTATTAGACTGTAGACCGCTGCTTCAGAGCTATCAAAACGGAATGTTGAGAATTTTCGACGGCGCAATTCCATCTTTTGTTTGCTTTAACGAGAAGGAAAAGAATAACATGCCAAGGGAAATTAATTTCGCAATAAAACACCGAAGAAATCTTTTCATGTAACTCGTTACGCTGGTAAAAAAATAACGTGCACTAACATTAATGTCGGGCTACATTGTTTAATTAGAGCTGGAGAAGCGGCCGCAGCCGCAGCCGCCTCGGAGCTCTGAGGAGCTGGAGGATCTGCACAAGTTATTGCACTTCCCCGAGGAGGTGGCGCTCAGGTTGACGGAGACCGAATACCAGCTGTTCTACCAGGTACCGCCCCAGGAGTACCTAAGGCACGTGGCACAAGATCAGAACACGCAGAAACCACCTGCCAGGCCACCCCCGTCGCCGAGTCACAGCTTCAGCACTCCCAGCACCGCCAACAGCTCGACCCAGACCGAGGAAGAGTCGAATTGGCCTGTTCCCAACATTTTTTCTTCCGTTCAGACACTCATCAATCGCTTTAACGAGGTAATTCAATACTTGATGAAATATTTCGAAAAACATTTTATTATTTTTACATATTTACATTCGAATCTTCCTATGCAGAGCTTCCTTAAAAACTACATTCTTCTTTTTCTCTTCGGTTTTTTCTTGCTTACTCGCCTTCTTCTTTTCGTTCAGATACTCGTCAACTTTACGACGTCAGTCGACGTTTAAAGAGGTAAATCTATATTAAACAAAATATTTCGAAAAACATTTTTGCACTTTTATGGATTTTTATTCGAATCATCCCTTATAGAATTTTTCTGTATACAAATCTCTTTCTTTTTACTTCCGTTCAGACACAGTCAATCTCTTTAACGTGGTAACACTATATTCTTTCGTACTGTATTCTCGTATGTTGTGAAAAAGTTTGCAAAAAGAGAGCTTGAAATTAATTTTTTCTCGTTATTCATTCCACCACAATAGCATAACAAATATGAATCAATGGGAAATGAATATAATAAAATATTAATCGATGGTAAATAATTTTCAAATTGATTGGAAATGGTAGAACCATTCGTGCAAAATTACATTTACTGGAAATTTAAATACGGCAACGTTCAGCAGGCGGTATTATGATTGGAAAAACCGTTCTCATTAAAAGTACACAATCATTGAAATATCGAATTGTGATCAATGTAAATATTATTTCAGGGCACTTCAGTCCCAATCATATAAAACAGAGATACCAGCGAGTAATCAGTATTAACGTGCAAACAATGTATATATAAAATAATTGATTCCATTCAATTTTGAGAGTGTAACATGTTTTGTTTCTTTACTTGAAGGTAATTATAGCTTAAAATGTATTTCATAATGTTTAATTTAAACAAAAATTAATAACGCAGAAAAGTATCAAGCTTACTTTAACATTCGCCGATCAACAAACTATATATTTTCTTTATTTCCCATAATTTCTATCGAATATACTTCCATAGAAGACATCTAGATTTAAAATTGCATTATGCGAAACTGCTTTCACGTATACTTATTTTTACTTCCTTCAAATTTGCATTCAGGTCACAAATCAAAATGCACCACGTCTCTATGCAGCTTATGAAAATTCATTTCTTTATAATCTGTACACTTTGTAAGAAGCATACACCGCTTCATTCATAATGTCTCAATACGATTCGCGATCGAAATAATATATTCCCGTATCCAATTTAGCTTTGCAAATTAACTTTTGTTTCACGTCCTGACTGCAGAGAAAATAATCCTCTATATTTGTTCGGCTAACTAAAAACATTCAGAAGCAGAACACAAAGCAGAAATATTGTTAATGTATTAATTTAGCAAACGCTCGTGTATTATGATAAAGTTTAACAATGAATTTAGAAAAATGTTTATAGTTTGAAAAACTTGTGGAGTTAGTAAACTGTCAAAAACGCATTAGAAGAATTACCTATTTTTCTACAAAATTTTATAAAAGGATAAATGATAGACGACGTTCGTTCTGTCTCATACGTTATGGCATCCATCTTAACCGCTGTTATTGTTGTATGTTACTCAGGTGAGCTCATGGGTCACCCAAACGATACTAAACGGCGCGACGATAGAAGAAAAACAGGCAGTGCTGTCCTGCCTTCTCCGAGTGGCTCAGACCTGTTGGAACATTGGAAACTTTAACTCAGCCATGGAAATTGTTGCCGGCCTCAAGTAAGGATTAATTGCCTTATTTACTTGGTTGTCACTCTGTTTCTATTATTTCGAATGTTAAATTGTAACTGCATGGTAGTATTCGTTTCGTTAGCAAGTGTTGATTCTAATCCTTTGCAATTTATTTATTTTTCGCAACTTTTCTTGACAAGTTGCGAAGAACCTTTTCGCCTAAGAAAATGTGACAATCAACAAAATGTCCAAAGGCTATTCCAAGTCGTAAAATTCCAATAATGTTCACACGAGTCCGTTGGATATGATTATCTTAATGGTAACATACTAAATCGTGTACCACAATTTCAGCCGAACATGAGCTTTTTAATTAAAGACCAATTATTCGGTAAACACACAATTAACCCAGATTCCTCACGCCATTAACGTGGATCAACGTGCAGATTAATCCCTGCATTTAAAAACACTGCCCCTCGTTTCGCCGTATAGACGATACGCCCACGAAGAAACGTGTAATTCAATTTGCCTGAAATTGCTAATAAATTGTGCTACCCAGATGTAGCGAGATTGAAAATTTGTTAGAATCGATTATCGAAACTGTGTAATTGAGTTTACAGTGTCAGAGACGAGGGGCTGTAAAGGAATCCATTGAATGGTGACAATGAACGTCTCAGGGGGCATTATTTTTTCCTGAGTTTACAAATACATTGTTTTTGTTAATATTCTTGTTGCCTAAGGTCTTCGCAATATTTTTACCAAATTATATTAGAGACATTTCAAAATTGCCAAGGTTATAACTGTTTATATCACGAGCCATTCTGCTAGACTGATCCATTGACTAGACTCGCTTAACGTGACGTAGAATATCGTATGTAACTTATAAACAAATTCAACAGAACGGTCGAAAATTTTAGAAATTCTTGCATATACAAATATACAATTAAACGTACCAAGTTGTAAGAGTTGATGGTTGCCTCAAAACTGGTCAAGAGAAAAAGAAGTAACCTTTTCAAGATCACGATCGAAGCATGGTCGCGTGGAAAGAGCCACGAGCTTGTCGAAAAAAACTATCGATTCATCAATCGCGACACTATTTCGCCATCCAGAGGCGTCTAAACTCGGTAAATGAGTGGCGCACAAATTGAGTGAGACAAATCGTGCCCACCGTGAAACCGTCGCCGCTTCCTTGTTGTCCAGGCGGAAAATTGAGCCACTTTTGGACAGGCTTGTTACAGGGGATGAGAAATGGATATTGCACGGTAATGTTTCTCGCAAGTCGGTGGATAAACATCGGAGAAACTGCCGCGCCCATTACGAAACAAGGGTTACCCCCTAAAAAAGATTATGTCGTGCGTATGATGGAATAGGAAGGGAAATGGAAATTATTTTTACTTAACCAGAACGTCACGGAAGAAATTTACAACTAAAAAGTAATGGAAATGAAAAATTGTATTTAAAAATGGCATGTTATGAATACCCATATTGCGCGTGTTATGGAAATTGAAGTTATCCCATGTTATTGTGTGCAGTTTAGGAAAAATCCGGGGGTTAGGAAAGTATTAACATTATTACGATACATACATGTATGCATTACGTGACAGTAGACGCGTTAAAGGCAATTTCGAGCTTTTCATCATCTCGCAAGCAATGGAAACAGTATTCGACGTCGAACAATTTTCTCGAGTCAAATGCAAGGCCACGTTAAAAAGTCTGTTGTATTTTTGAGTCCGTATTCATTATCGATAGAAAGCATAGGAGAGCCTGTCAATCCCTGACTCAATTAAATTAGTAGATTCCAGGTGTCGGGCCCTGATAAAAATAATTCTACAGTCATAAGAAGAAAATATTGTTGACAATTCTTATCAACGTATAATAGTAATTTACGTCCAAATAACCAGATGAAAATTATGTTTTGTTTTGCATCTTATAAACAACAAAAAAGTTAACTGAACAGAATAAACACTAATTAATAATTTATAATTTATCCCCCAAACCAATTTCATCTCTGTCTAAAGTATAATTAATATTGAACAAAATAAATTACAGTGATACGCTACCTAAGGCAGTATGACATTGTAAAAATAACAGTACATTCCATTTTCTTTAATGAAACATATTAATTTTTCTCTCAGAACCGAGAGATACAACTTTCATCATACAAGGCGAATGCAGAGCAAATAAGATTCCTTTCGAATGAAATCACTTTTATGTCGTGTTGTTGAAGCTTGAATAAGAAAAAAAAGGCACGCTTAAAGGCAACCCAGGGAGTTACGTAAAGCTCAACTACATGCGCATCGTTACGAGAACGGTCCGACATCAAAGGTGCAAACGAAATGTTCCCCAGTAATCATTCAACGAAGGTACGGCCGCAACGCCAAATCATCGCATCCGGCGCTGAAGAATTCACCGGTATCTTCTTGTCATTAAAAGCATCCAGCTTTTTACATGTCTGCCAAGGAAACAAAGTCCGCTTTCAGTGGCACCCTGGTGGTCGGTTTGCGAAGGAATCTAGAAATAAAGTAGTTTTTATTGCCGGCACTGTAAAACCAGCAACCCTTGCAACCGCGAACGAGAGAATAAAACCTTCCTGCTGGAGCATCGTCTTAGACCAGGCCATTGTTTTCAATGACCGTATACCTTGAACGTGTTCACAATTTACGCACCCCTCGGTATATGTACATATCCGGACGTGTTACGGTTTCGAGAAATATGCAACGAACCGAATGGCTGGAATTTTATCTACGCCGTGGCACCGTGACCTATCAATTCAAAGTATCTCAATGGTGTCTTAAGAGTAGAAGTCACGTTGGACGCGTGGAAATTATAGCTACACCTATATTCAAGAATTATTTTCTCGTAAACCATTGGCTCAATAGAAGATCCGTTTGGTGGGGTTCATTACACGTATATCGAGAAATAAGAAAATAATATGAATAAAAAAATATATTTGAACAAAATAGCATTGGTGGAGCCAAAACAAATGAAAGTAATCAACGCCTCAGCAATCAATTGGCCATGACATTGGATTATATCTTGCATGGCTTTTTTTTAGAATCATGGTTACAAATCCACGTTTTGTTGCACGTTTCTATCCTTTTTGTTATTTGAATATATCTTTGTTAATAGAGTTTATATACAAGTATGATATTTAAGGTTTAATATTGACCGCTCTTTGTATGTACGCACACTATACATTTCATAAATTCATTTCAGTAATAAATCAAATTCAATTAATTTTTTCGTGAGAAAAAGATATTAACCACACTTTTGCAAACATGTAAATATATATGTATATATCAAAGTTTGCATTGAGATTGACAAAATATTTGTCAGTTTTCAAACTTGCAAAATTCATAAAAATTCCAGCAATCGAGTGCAAACGTACCTCCAAAGCAATGAATTAATTTGAAATTATGCATTTCCGGAGTAGGTGCTTATTAGCATTTATAACATTCAATAATGTGTAATGTTCGTGTATTAACGTCTATGATATACATTCGACAATATGAAATACGCACTTATTAAAGTTTGTACACTACAAAGCGTTTACTTATATTAAAGTTTGTACATTGAGTAAAGTGGAACATTCTCTTTCCAGGTCCAACAAGTTAAAGCCATTTTGGCATAGCGTGAACGAGCCCATTCCAGTTTTGGAAAACCTCTCCTCCGCCCTGTTGTCTCCTGAATATGACTTCGCCCTCGCTCGCGCTTTAGCGATGCCAGAATGTCCTGTGATACCGTTCTTCGGAGCCTTCCTGCGGGAATTGCGGGAAGTCATCGCTTCCGAGTCCAAGGTAACCCATTAAATTTTACTTCTCCGTAATTACTAGACCTTATCAAGGGGATTGCCGCACTGGAACCTTGAAACTTTTGCATAGATCATTGGGGGAATTCTGCCAACGAATCGAAGTTTCAAAGTCAAAACAAGACCGTGCTTAGCATTTATTGCGTCGTACCTAATATACGTAAATTAATATTTGTCTCGAAGGTAACAAATTTAGATTCAGAGAAACTAAAATCGTATCGAACATTCGCTTAATTAATAATTCTAGCTTATGAAAGTGATTGAAAAGTAACGGATCCCATTGTAAACAAAAATGTGGGAACAAAAAATAAATTCTTTTCGAGTAGGACTGTGTTTGCGAGCAAATCGAGTTGAAAAATTCGTATGCACCCACGTGGTCGAAGATGGGTAGAATTTTATTCAAATAATCGATGACGATTGAAAACAACGTACGGTGATCTGTTCGTGACGTTTATTTGATTTATCGGTTGCGTTTCAAACATTTCAGCGTGAAACAATTTCATTTCTAATTCTAATTTCTTTTCAACGCTTAACGAGTGAAAAACTGCTGGTCGTTTATTAGTCACTTCAAAATTTTGTCTGGATGAAGATTCATATCGATGATACATTCACTCAAAAGTATAACAATTTGTATTTAGGATTTAATTTTTATTATTTGTTTTGTTTTTGCTGTATTAGAAAGCTAGAGTTTACTACATTTTCAATGATAAATAGATCACTCAGTTTTTTAATATTTACTCTTCACATGCAAAAGAATTGCATTTGAGGAATAAGAGATTAATTTGAAAACATTTAGAATATTTCTAATGTGATTATTGAAATTTGGAACACAATATCACGACCCACGTTCAGGTGAGACACTGAAGAGTAAAACAAATTATTAATTAAAGAGGAAATGCTGAAGGTATTAAATTCTCATGGATTAATTATTTTATCGAAACGCGAATTGTAAAGTTCGATGGCACTCGTGTTGCCAGTCATTCACACGCACCGTATCAACGAGTACCACTTCTGGTTTTTGTATTAATAATTTCATCTACGAAAAGGTAATATAATATTGTACTGTCTCTAGGGGAATTAAAGTATGGTACGCTTCACAGTCACCTAATACAAACTAATTATTCATGGACTACCGTGTATAGATTCATCAACAATAGAGCTAAACTAAATGAAAGAAACTAATGCAAGGCTCAGAGGATACATTTAAGTTTGGAATTAGTTTAAAATTAAATTTACATTTCAATTTAAATTTGAGTAAAATAAGGTTAATAGCATGCAAATGAGTATTTATATAGAATATAGTGGAGCATAATGCTCGCAAGATCGAGGCAAGGCTATGTACTCCAAGCGATTAAGTTAAAATTTTATTGATAAAAGCGTGAAACTTTGCAAGCCTATTATCCATATTTAATTAGTCATCCTAATCGTTGATAACTATTATTACACTTAATAACTATTGAATGGATTATCGGATTTCGATTTCTCCTGTTTTGTGAAAAATTCTCTTCGAGACGAAACATTTTAATCTACACAAATTCTTCTCTAAACTTCAGCCTCGCAAAACGAGTACGGATGTTGTAGCTTTTGCACTGAGTTACTTAATTAAGTATTCTAAGTCGTCGTCTGTGAATTCCTTTCGGCATATAAGAAAGCTTTTGCCTCGTTGACATATGAATGGAATGACTGGAGCATTAGGAACAGAAAGATCTTAAGTTCTACCAGCTTTTCATACGCTAACAGGCTGTAGTACCACTTCAAAATTCTCAAGAAGAGGTAAAGTAATTTCCCCGACAATATGGAATGGTTACCCAAGAGTGACGCACGCTCCCTGTGTTCTTTTCATCTCACCTTCTTAGAAGAGGTTGATTCTCCCATGTCTTCTATTGAAAACTTCGCCATCCTATCGTACGATCGCTGTACATAAGAAACAAAACAAACGAAATTATGTTGTTTACAGATAGAAATTGAAATTTGAAATAGATTCTACAATTGCTATCCTTAAACAATACGTCCACAGAGTAGCTTACCACGCCTGAGAAGGCGAGATTTACCTACAGGTAAATGATTCAGAACTAACAACCATGAAGCACCTGAATTCATATACATTTATTATTTTCATATATAATTATACTTAAGTGATAATCAAATAATATTCAAGGAAGTTTTTAGCGAAGCATATGCAAATTCAGGAGAAAACGTTCATTTATTTTAAATACCATTAGGTGGTTTGAACTTTCAAAAGGTAGCATAAATATATTACACATATTTAGTACACCAGAATATGTAAACTATAGCGGTATATCCAAAATACTACGAAATGTGCAGAATATGCAGTAAAATCAAAATTCTGTATGCGCAATTTGAATAAAGTATGCAGTACGTCCATTACATACAACCAAATTCATCCGCGAAATGCCATGATAAGTATTATGTATAATGAAGTACACTTTACTCACACGACGCTTAATGTACTTGAATAGTTACTTAATTATCGCTATCCTACCGGTATATTAGTTTGTTTGTTCTTTTATATCTGTCAGAATTGATTCTCGAAATTCAATAACACGTATTCAATAAATAACAATTTATTCGTTAGATTTATAATCTATTATAAAAACAATTCACGTTAGCATGATCCACTCGTAAGTCGGATTGTAATTTTTTAAAGAATTCCCACGTTTTTGAGAAAACGTTTTTAAACGTAAATCGATCATTTGAAATATGCAGAATACGTGTTTCACTTCTAGCGAATATGTATATACATTTTAAATAACGTTTAATGTTATAGCAATTGCTACGGTCACTGATAACTATACAAATTTTAATGGTGGTCTGACACAGTTTCTATGTATCATTAATAATTGTGATATTTCTGCAAAATTTAATAATATCTCGTTAACATTAGCATTGCCAACTATAGTAGTATGTGTAATAGTTAATAACTCTTTGCAGTCAGAGCCATGTCATTACAAAACGTGCAAACTTGAATTGCGTTGCATTAAATAATGTACCTTTGGAACCATGCAATTCATTCGAATGATATTTTATTTATATGAATCTTTAGGCATCGAGGTACACGTTTAAGAGAAATATTATATTTTTTTTTAATGTGTGGTAATGTATAAAAAAATCACTTTAAGACTACAGTCTCAAACTTGCTTGTTTATTTTTCTTAAATTGTACCATTTCATACATATTAAAATTCTTTTAGGAATAAATAAATTTTATATTCAAGGTTACTAATAATACACTTAACTGGCACGGTTAACAAAAATAGGCACGTGGATTATTTTATATCGTCGTGTAGATTTTCACGAAAAGTTTGTCAACCTCCAGTCTAAATAGTCACACGTGACAATGCTGTCCGACGTGTCACTGTTTTCCTATCACTTATTCACCCCTGTCGTATAACAGAGAGGTAGAAAGGGAGAAAGCGAGAAGCCGTGAGATCGAATGATTTTACAGTGAGCTACACGTACGATTTGGCAGCCGGCCAAGGAAGTTCTTCGATAAAATCCGAACATTCGCCGTGTCTCTGACGAAGCGTCGAACCATGGGATACGAGCATCGAACGAGGGCAAAGGTTACCCAGAGATGCGAAGGCTACTCAAATTACCAACCCTTTCCTTTCGTTTGAGTACTCTGAAGCGAAAAAAAAACATCGATACGAACTACTATGCGCTGAATCATTGAATCCAGAAGATACGTGTACATTCCAGGCTTTGCGCTCTTCGCGATTTTACAACCACTTTCGGCGATCCGCCTGCGATTGGAAAAGAAATCGAGAATGCATTTTGAATTACTGTTAAACATCTGCAACGTTTAAAGACGATGATTGGTAGACTGTGTTTTACAAAATACTGCATTAGGATAATTTGAATAGCAATAATGTGCGATTCCGTCATGTGGGTAATAGTATATTAGATATTGTAACTTAGTTACTAATATTAATTGTTTAAGATTTTTAACACTAATGTGAGTTTTACTTACGATTTTCCTTCCAATAAAAAAAAAATCAAATTCTGAATATCAGAATCAGAAAAAGAAAAATTTGTTTACTAACTGGGAAAATGTATTGATGTATCTGTCACCTGGGAAACAAAAAGTCTCAGTTTGAATATTTGTTGGACAGTTCAATTAACCATTCTTGTTCACGTTATAACTTTGTCTCGCATTTCGAGTTTCGTTTTACTCCAGTTTTCAATAGCAGACATTATTTCATTAATTAATTCCTCTTCTGCTTCTAATTACATATGGTTTACACGGCATACCGCGATTACAGTTTACAATGTGTTATGAGCCGTCGGATTGCAGTTTTTACATTGCATACAATGTCAGGTTTACAACGTTTAATATTTCCATTTTGTGTTAGAGAATTATACAAAAGTGGATCTCCGTTTCATAAAATATACTTTCACTTCTACACTAAAACAAGTAAAATTGCTATGTTTCAAGGAAGTAATAACTTTCCTTATATTTTCCATATGTTAATAATTGTTTGATTGTTAGATTTCGTTAAAATATTGCCCTCAGTCTTTGATCAGAGAGTCAAAACCTATAAATATGTATATAGGGCAGTGTCTCGTTTATTTTGATATAGAAAAATGTGAAACTGTACTTACCTTGAGAAGATTGAAGCAACGAGACCGAAGAATGAAGAAGAAATGTATGCAGCGACAAGGTTAGGGGTTTCTATCGGCCTCCAGCAGCAATGACGGTTGTAGGCCGGCGGAAACTACTTGCTCTTGTTGCTGAAGATCGACGCCTCGAAGAACTCCGAGTACTGGACTTACTTCCTTCAATACTTTTAACCCTTTGACTGCGAGACGTGTTTCCACATCCGTTCGAGCCACTGTCGTCCCTCAGACACACGATACGTCACTCGGTATGGTAGATCAAAGGGCAATCCGAACGTACACGTGATCAGCAGAAACGCGGAAGTATCCCGTGACAATAAAGCAATTTCAAGGACCTTGACACCTTGTTTAGCTAATCGATTGATCCACACACCAGGCATCCGCATCATAAGCCAGACCGTCGAGAAGTCCGCCACAACAGGGGTTGGGGGAGAGGAAGAGTAACTTCATTACTCATGCCACGCGCAGCAAAATCAATCTCTCTCGTCTCTTGTTTATCCCCCCAACAAATCGTGTTTTGCGAACGGTATCGCCAGCACCGCGTGACAGCTAATTTTGAATAGTACAGCAGACGAAAATCCTGACGTACTTTCAACCGCGATACGAGCAACAATTTCCAGTTGAACGTTAAAATTGCTATCGCGGGATGTTACCTATTTAACCGCTATCGATTTTGCGCCACCCACAACGTGATAATGCAATTTTATTGTGATCTTTATGGCCGATACGATTGAAGTATGTCTGTTGCGGAATTATTAGGAAGGATGAATGAATTGTTGTCGCCACTTGACGATGGAAATTGTTTAAGGAATACAAATTTATTCAAATTAGTTTCGATTAGATGAAGTTTTATTCGTTTCTAGCATAATACCTCATAAGTACTTGCGCACACAATAATAAAGTTATATACAATGGATTTTTTGTATCCCTGTAATAATGTCATTTGACATTTAATTGGTTAAACTGTACTGCTATTTATTCGAAGAAAGAAAACTTGATGAAAATAAAGACTATATTCAAAATTGAATCGAGGGAAGTAAAATAAACGTCTTTACAAATTGTGTGGTGGTTTCTGGCAATTCTATTGCAGCGTTAAAGTGATTAAATTCAACAATCTATTAGCAAAATGGTCACTTACCCAAGACTCAAAGTGCAAACGATCATTGAGTTCATAAAAGGGAATTGCTTTCGTAATAGAACACTGGACGTTAATGGGACGTCAACGGATGAAATTTCGACCGACGTTTTAGGCCAGAGGACGTCTTTACGTCTCCTTGTATACATTCCCGGGCTCATCGAAGTTCAATATTGTACAATAAAAAAAAATAGAAACACGATGAAATACTCGATGAAAAAATTAATTTCTGTTCCAGTCTCAGCAGGGCTGCAAGGACAATCGGGAATCCTCGCGCAGCAGAGATACGGATTCTGAAAACGTGTCATCCTCGGGCCATTCCACGAAGATCACACTGGATAGTATCACGGAATCGCCATCGGAATGTAACTCAAGAAATAGTTCCTTGAAGAAACAGGATAACACTCCTCTCCGTGATACGAACTCCATCCTCGAGAAAGTTGCCGAATTTCATAAGGTAAAGTAAGTTTACTCGACCATCCTCGCGACGTAAGACAGAAGAGTGACCGACCGTTTCTGTGTGCACGGGCCATTCCACCCCAAATCGAATCCTCCGATCTACACGACAGTCTATTCGCACGATTTTAAAAATAACCGATTTGTAAAATTGAAAACTGTTAGAAGGAAATATATACGAGCTGCAGGTGCGTTCCCGGTTATCTTTTAGTATCGTTGGTTTGTTAATAGTGGCATTAAATTATCCTCTTATTTCGAGAAAATCACAAACCCGTATTTTGAATGCTATATTATTAATAAACTATTGTACAAGACTTCTCCATTTGTCTATAGTGCAATAATCAATGTTAATTTAATTAGTTCATTACAACTTCAGTAAGATAGCGGAACCTTTTACCATTTTTATAGCTGCACGTTTCCAGCAGAAATTTTTGCTTGCCGTCGGTACGGCGTCTTTCGCGAGAATGCTAATGTAATGAAATCATCCACCCCATTCATTCATCCGGAATTTTTAAATTCAGTATTTTATGAATATTGAAATATTATGTTTGCGTAATTTATTTCTATCCGCACAGTCGCCCTGTCGATATAAATATCGGATCGAGATTATATTTTTCAGATGTGAATTTCTATAAATGGAAAAATTTATTCAATTTCCATCGATGGGCCAAAAATTGTTTCTGTGGCCAGTAGTGGATAAAATAAACGAATTAAATCGAGATACAACTGACGATATAGTTGACTGTAGATACTTTCCTAAATTAAATGGTATTAGATTTTAAAGCAACATGGATAGACTATAACATAAAGAACACGGAATAAAAATATAGTAATAGTATACAGATTGCCACGTCCTGTATATTAATAAACAATTCAATTAACTCTTGTATCATTTGATTTATTTCATGTTTTTTTTTTTGTTATATTTCTATCGTAATAATTATGATTCAAAAGTCAGATCATTTTTCATAACTCGAAACTTGAAATTTAAATTCTGTTACTTCTTGTCTTCTTATTTTAAAATAATAGAAGATATCCATAAGATATATACAGATGTATTTCAACAATTTCATAAATATTTTCGTGTCGTACTTGGTACATTTGAAAATACTGACAGCTCAACAACAATTTTTTTTACTTAATAATTCAAATTGGAAATGGAAAATACTGCGCAATTCCAAAGATCTGAGGGCTACCGTATGTGTAGGAATACTTTATAATGTGAGGAAATTGCTTCCATCATTTCCCTCGAATGGGTAGATTGCAACGCGTGTAAAAATGTGATTGCTAATCTAGCATTGACAGCATCAGGCAGTGTTCGCGAACACGAGAGATGGATAAAGAACGGAATTTATTCAAATTAGATTCATTAGACTCTACTTTTACAAATTGAATGCCTTCCTCGTTCGCTCGAAATGAATCCATACTGCTTCCTGCGTCAGAAGTGCGTTACCTGGACTGCGCTATCTGAAACAACAACCTGTATAAAAAGATAAAAAAGAAAACGGTAATAAAACGAATATGTAGTTCTGAACATGCAATATAAATTTTATTTCAGTGCCACGTGGATATTCCTTTTTGAATTTGCATATTGTAGCGACGTCGTGGTACGTCCATAAACTCAACCCATGTACAATTTTCACACTTTAGAAACTCGAATTTTCGTTCACACATCTATGTGACGAAAACACTTCGTTCCATAGCAAATTTTCTTACTTTAATGGATCGTCCTTCAGATTCATGAGCATCGATGACTCAAAGTATTTATTTTCAACCCTCTATTCGAATGTTTTTCTTTGCAGACAACTTGCGAGTCATTTATTTTTATATTTCAAGTTGATGGTTCTGCCAATCGTCATCAATATTCTTATTGGTAATCAGAGACAATATATAATTAAGACTTACGCGTTATCTTGTGAAAAAAGCTAAAATTCTTTGGAAAAAGGTCGATACGTTAGCACGTGACCTGAAAGTTACATGGGCCCATAGGGGGTTAAATTGCGAAATCTGGTTTTACAACATCACGTGAAAATTCCTTTCTAAATTTGCATATTGTAGCGACGTAATGGTAAATCCATAAACCCAGGTCATGTAAGTTTCACACTTTTGAAACTCGAATTTTCGCTTATGCGCTTATGCCATGAAAATACTTCGTCATATAGCAACTTCCTTACTTTAATGGATCGTACTTCAGATTTATGAACTCTGATCACTTGAAATATTTATTTTTAAATTGCGAGATTTGGTTTTACAGTATCACGTGGAAATTCCTTTCTAAATTTGCATATTGTACCGACGCAATGGTAAATCCATAAATCCAACCCATTAACTCAATAACAAACTATTCAAAACTATTCTTTTCTATTTTTATTTTTATTGCTAATTTTTCAGTCACTTTTTCAAGTTTTCCCACTCTTTTTCCTTTTTGACACAGTTGGACCATATGCGCAAGAAACTTGATCAAATATGGCCTGCATTGATCAATAGAAGACGACCCTGACTACTGTATAACTACGCCCGATCACATATATCACACATCACTGTTCAGAAACTGACCCAGCTGCGATATGAAACTTCAGCTCGTCCTCCATACCCTCCGCACATGTTGCCAACAAATTTTCAGTTTTTCGTACACCTGGAAAATTTGTCAAAGGGACAATTTTTATTTGTTTTTTAAATAAGTTATATTTATTTCAAATTAGCTTGCAAACTCGAGAAGCTGTGGTCGACAGAAAATTTGACTTAAAGCTTCAAATATATTTTTAATGATGTTGCAATGCTATAATCCTAATGTTACCTGCATTGCTAGAATAATTTATTGCGTCACTCGTACCATTGAGTACTATTGAGAAGCTGTCAAACTTGACAGTTCCATAATTTTGTTAAAATTCCCCAAAACTGTTACGACAGAAACTAAATTAAAGCTTGAACCTTCCACTTGTTGACCTTTTGGCTGACTTTATTTAGGTCGTGACGCAAGAGGGAGTTATCAAATTGTACAAATTTCTTGACGTTTAACGAGTGTTGCACCGTGGAAGCGACACCTTTTCTTATTTTGGTGTATAGTGTTATTAATGATCGATCGTTTTCCTTTTATATATTTATTTATATATGATAATTGTATTTACACTTTTGAGTTCAATTGTATTTAGAACTATATTACAATTATGTTTCATATAATTTTAACAAAGTCATGGAACTATGAAGTTTGACAACGTTTCGATAGTATTCGAGTTATGCTATCAATTTTTCTAGCATGACGTAACTGTCTTGTCTGGTAGAAATTCTCGTCATACATATCCACAGCATTTAGGCCGATTTGTAAATTGAGAACTTCCATTAATTTCAAAACACTATCATACCCATTATTAAACATGCAGGAAGCCATAATCACTGCTGTCTCAACTACTTCAAAGCCATTCGTTAGTCTCATCGATGTAATTTTCCAAACCACGCTATTCAGAATTACAATATAGTCCAAATTAATACTATAATCATCAATTACATTACAGAACGCGAAGATATTCTTCTAAACATTTATTTCATCACTATATCACTAAACTTTAAATAACTGCAATTTCTTTACCCTCGAAGTGATATATCGCAACCAAGAAAGATTAAATCAGAATTGAACGAAAACAAAATAAAAAAACAATTAAGGTGCAAAGGGTTGAAGTATTATTATTCCAAGGCAATAATAATGTCCATAATAAAAAATTCAAGCCGGCAATAAAATGTGATTGATATCATTCGTGACTCGCGCACTTAACACGCCTACTCCGAGGTATCCCGATAAGCTCTAATATTTAACGGGAGATCCACATAACGTGTCCAGCACTGATTTTAATGGGACTTGGTGGGTATCTGAAGGACCAAAAAATATTTGACCCACGTTCAGCCGTTTGCTCGAACATTCAACAGTTTATGAGATATTGAGCAATAAAGATGGGCGTTCCGCCCGCTGGTCCGACAAGTACCCATGGCAACGATATTATTCAAAGTAAAGTTATGGCCTCGCGGCTACGGTCGATGCTTCGGAATCGTGCAATCTGGGTCTCGGAGATTGGCGATAGTTTATTCGAATTATAGATGCCGAATGAAAACACTGTATAGCGATTCACGACGACTACTCGATCGAATAATTATACAGACCAGTTTCTGTTCGTTCGACGTAAGACGTAATACCAATCTCCAATTCAAATTATAATTCCCGTTTAACGTGTAACGGATTGCAACTTCTTAATCCTTGAATTGTTAATGCAAAAAAGGAGTTTATTCAAGAAGAGTTGTTTATTATTTTACCTGCCGTTTATATATTCGCACTAGTGGTGCTTTTATTGCAATCTGGTTTTGAAGGAAATTAAGAATATTGAATTGTCTACGAATATGTAACAAATATTGCGTATAAAAAATATCCAGTTTCTGTTGTAGTTACAGTTTTGGGAAAGCCTAGTTCATATCAAGTTGCACTTAACCCCGGTTGTAATGATTGTTACGTCCGTTGAATCGTAGCATATATCGAATGTCTGTTGCATTCGAAACCTTGTATGTATTATATACTATATATTGTAAATTACATATATTATTTACTTTACTTAAATAATAAATACAAAATTATTCAAGAGTATTTGTTCCCAATTATTCATTCAGATAAATGATAAATTTATAAAATCACCTCAAAAAATATCTCATGAACAGATATCTTTTAAAGAAACATGTAGAAGCCATAGCAGAATTTTTAAGCAATTATTATCTTTTATTCAACCACCGGCTGTTCTTTCAACCCTCTATTCTACGTATAAAATTCGCGGAAATCGCTGAACTCCATTTCATCCGTGAAAGTTTTCCTTCGCAGATTGTGCAAGCCCGTGTAAAATTCATGTACCGTATTGTCGAGATATCTCTAAATATTCATGAAATTATTGTATTTCCGTTTAGCATCGACATGCTCGAGGCAGAGATGCCACAACTGGTTCGCTCCATCGCACGCTGAGCATCCATACGACCGCGATCGAGCAAACCTACATGGCTGAAGAATGCGACGAAAACGACTACCACCTTGATCTCGATTCCTACAAGCCGGTGCAGCCAATCGCAATCGACCATGGGGTTGCGTTATTTCCTGTTGCTGCTCCTCACTCCGGAATGGATCTGCATCTTCTCCAGGTGAAAATTCAGATTATGTCATACTTGGACGAAACACTTCCCCGATACCATTTAATCCTTGATACGATATTTCTTCTTTTTGCTTCATCGTTTTAACTGAAATCTTTTCTAATTAGATTTGCATATTCTTCATTTCTTCAGTGTTCGTATATTATATCGTAATTACATCATAATTTACGTAATTAAGAAATTTTAGATTTATAAACCTTCTTATCGACAAGGATCACGTAGCATTTATCCTGCAAAGATATACTGCGTATTGTATGCATTTATCGCGAAAAATATTCTAGAAGGCATACCAAAAATATAGATAATACATGTTAAACATAATTTTCATTTAATAAAATAATATCGTTACTTTGCTTTGGATAAGTGCACATATCTTTTGGTGAAATTTTTAGTATGTATTTATTATATTAGTTTGTATCATAAATGCATCAAATTCGCAGTAATCCGAAATCAACATTTTAGATAGCACTCCATTACATTCCTTTACTACGTTTCTAGTAAATGAAATTCTTTCGTGCTTGAGGTACGAGCAATTCCTGTCCTATTTATTACTTTTGAAAGGGTCGATATATTATGCTTTCATAACATTCGTATACATCGTGTAGCATGAATCAAAACAGAAATTTAGTTGGCTGCAACAAGTTGTTAAGTATCATTCAGCGAAGTCCATTCGATTCAGACTAAATGGAATTTATTACAACGAAAAGTATCGTATATGAGCTAGTTATTTATTCGCATCGCGTGATGTTTGTACGCAAGCAGCTACTATACGGACCTTGAAGAGGAACGAGCATAAAGACGCGACCTTACCCTCGCATGATTTCGAAATATTAATATCCCAGCGTCCAGCTATTTTCCTAGTCGCTGGACATGTCGTAGCACTCGGATAAAAGGCACCGTCAGTTCTCTTGAGCCTCAAAAGGATTTCAAAGAGGCAAAGCCTGGCCCTGCTGCCTCGTGTATATCGCATAGAAATTCGCGAAGAAGAGAGACAGAAGATGGTCCGTGTGTAAGAAAGGAAGGCAGCCAGAAATGAAAAGGATTAAAAGTGGAAAACGACGAGGTGGGAAGTTAGAAAGGCAAAACCGGGTCATCCTCGCGAAGAAACTGTCTTCTTTGTTAATTGGCCATAATATCGGGGAATCTATAACAAATTCGACAACCTCGGGACAGGAATCAAACAAGGATCAGTTTCTCAACCTGTCAAAATGTAAATATTTCAACAAATCAAAACCACAATATGATAAATCATTAATGTGTAACTATGATAATATCAACACAAGAAATCAATACTACATATTATAGTCAGTTCATGTGTGATTATGGTAACATGTCAACTTGTGACTATGCCACTATGTCAATACGTTTCAACACGTATACTATATCAACATGATAATATATCATGATAAAACAACCTCTCTAAGATGTGCAGTTTAATGAACACCATTCACGAAACGTATGAGATACCTTAAACCAAATTAAATTAATTTACCTAATGAGTCTAATGACTGATTTAACACGCGCTAAATCGAAAATCCGTTGAATTGGGGTCCGTTAAATCGAGATAGCCCTCGCCTTCCGGCAAAGATAAATAATTTCACTTAAACACGCGCATCCCTCGCGTGCTTCTGTTAATGTCCACACAAACTGCACTCAGAGCCGACCGCATAAAAGCTGTTCTAAGTGCATTAGAAATTCCATCAGCGTTATAAACACACGCGCGATGCACGCTGCTATTGCCCGCGTGCTACACGTCATAGGACGATTTGGTGCACCGCAACCGAACCAGATACCACAGAAGCTATCTTTAATGGACCATAGATTACCATCGACCGAATCGTGTGGCCAGGTTTTTTTAGACGATTCCTTCTTTTTCCTTCACTTGCTGCGCCGAGATTAAACCTTAACTCATCTTCCATTCTGCAACTTAATCATGAAGTATCAAATCTCGTGCTTTCGAATAGTGTCGCACTAAAAGAATCAATATTGTCGTTGAATACGTAATATTGAGACGCCAAATTACACTAAAGATGAATGTTCAAGTAACTTTAAGATGTGAATATTCAACTTTGAATGTATTAAATTCATAATTCAAGAAAGTTACAAAAATGTGTAAATCCATATAGTCTATAAATTCTTAATATTAAATAACAGGCAAATAATTGTTTATATTATTCGTAATTCAAAATTTAAATCCATCTACGAATTTCGCCCATCTCTGGGTCAATATGATTTCTCGTTTCGTATTACTGAGAATTTTAAGCCTGTCCATTTACATATATGTATCACGAATTATACTTGGTTATGAAACTAATCAAATGATTACTCATTAATATGCATACGCATCAATTTGCAAATATTGTGTAGAGGTATCAGTCAGTTATCGAAATACGGCACTGGCATCGATTAGGTTGTACTCGACATTTCTGGTAGTGTTGATGCAATTAAATAAATTAAAATGTAATGCTGAATAAAATTAGTACTACCGAAATACTATCTTCTATCAAAGTCAACGCATATTTATGTCTTTTTAATTAAAGAAGGGAGGAACAACTCAATTTTTCAATAAAATTCCTTCTCTGTTACAATAGTTGTTCAATAAAATTCCAGTAAAAGTTATCGTGAATAATCGAGCGATTTTAAGAAGAAGTGTGCAGTACACGGGTCAAATTGACAGACTTTAGTGCTAAAAGGCATAATCCTAAAGCACTTCTTAGAAAACCATTTACTTATGAAAATTATTCACAGTCAGTCTCGTAAATATTCATACCCTCTTCGTCTATTAAAGAATTTGTCTGAATTAAACGATAGATTTTGATGTTTTCAAATAAATGTTTCATTATAAATATGTACATGGATAAACGTCACACATAAACGTCATATATATAATGAACAATTTATTTGAGAACATCTTGTCATTTAATTTAGACAAATTCCTTCAATAAACACAGAGAGTACAAATATTTATAGGACTGACTATATGTGTACATTAAATTCACTCCGTCCATTTAAACAGCTGTTGCTAATGAAAACAAAAATTTGTTTGCTCATCAGATGCTGCACCATGGAACAACCTTGGTGCATTGGGACTCCGAAAGCGGTACTACGAGGACGGCCTTGGTATTCGCGCGAGTAGATCGTGCTTGTGGTACCTTCGTTTGGGAAAAGCCACCTTGGAGTCCCCTGAAGACTGCTCAGATCGGCGGCGCAGCCTCCACGGATTTCTCGCTAACTGCCAATCCAGAGGACGTGGTACCAGCCGGTTTATCAACGAGATATGGGACTCAACAGTTGGAGTGCGCTTCCGTGACCCTGGAAGAAGGAGTTTTGGACCTAAGCCTGGTCAAGGAAGTGATGATCGGCTGCTGTGATCGCGACAGAGAAACCGATCTCAGAAGCATCTGCAAGAGGTACGGTCTACCTGGATCCGACTCGTGCATCGGCCTCATGTACGGCTCAAGCTTGCCGGACAATCGACTGATCTTTATCCTTTGCCCTCCTGCCCTTAGCAAGTGAGTATATCGACAATTCAAGCATTGCATGAGGGGAGATTTGCTGGTGAATATTTAATCTTTAACCACTATCACTGGATCGTGTTTTTGTCGAGAGAAGGAAGTTTCTGTTTGAAGAGAAGCAATTAAAGATAGTATCTTCTTCTGGCTCAATTTTAGACAGAGGGGTATCTGAATTAATACTCAATCTAGGTATTCCTGTGCCTCTATTTTAGGGAAAGGAATACCTAGAGCGATGGACATGAACTCTGATCATTTGTTTTTACACAGCACAACTCTCTTTTGTGAAGTTACATACGACCAAGTGGGCATTAATAGTGGTTAATAGTAGTTAAAGGTTAAGGTTCTCATGAACATGCTAAGACGTTTGTATAGTCGTCAAACCATTGTCAGTGTCAATTGAAAGCTGCTAATCGGACAAATGAAGTATGACTATTCAGTCAAGTACATAAAAAATCCACACGGCTCTGGAACTGCGTAACTCTCACCTAAATTAACTTTTAATGAATGACCTTGTTAATAAGGTACATTGGTACTACTACCATACTGTAATATATACCATCCTGGGTTAATTTTTTATGTAGAAGCCTCTAACCTTGATAAAGCTGATTACTCCTACTTAATTAATTATTTGAATATTTAGTGAGATCATGCTTTGTATACGGCTTAACTCATAACTTAGTAATTAACGCAGCGATTCGTACACGTGTGCATATCATGCGTTAGTTGTCGACGCTTTTGTTGCAAAGCAAATGATAAATCTCTCATGTAATCTTCATGGAGGTTCTCTAAACACTTACTTGAATTAATTGAATCTGATAAATTAACTTACTTTACATGTATGCTGAGCAAACTCAGCTCGAAATGTAAATGTGTAATTATCCAGTGCTGGTCTACGAATGTTCGTGAATTCGAATAACTTCTACGCGTGTGGTCTGTTGCAGAGGCAATGGAAATGATTATTATCTAAGAATGTTTCAGTGGTAATATGCTTTTTCATTTGTCCAATTAAATTACAGTTAGTTTACTGGCTGTTAAATGTACAAAAATACCAAACAATTTATATTGTCGCCATAAATAACAGCTATACAAATTAATTATTAACGTTAGCTTCTGTGATAGTATTAGATATTATCTTGGAAATTGAAGGAAATTGCACTAGAGAAATAATTCTTTGAAATTAAATAAATTAGAAGATTGTTCAACAAAATGACTTGGAAACTTGGAAACCAGGGTTACTGGACGTAAAATAATGATTGCTATTGTCGATTGCAGAATTTGGTACATGGGTCTCTGTTGGATATTGCGAGGCCTGAAACGACAACAACAATTAACGGACCGTAGGTCACGGTGGTTGAAAGAAAAATACCTTCAGCTTTATTTCGAAGAAGCTTGCCTTGAGCCAATGACTGCGGACGCTATAAGAGCATTCGGCGGTCGCGATTGGTCGATGACTGAAAACATTGGGACACTTTCGCCAACGAGTAGCACCCTTCGTAAACGAACCATTAACGTTAAGGGGAAAAAAACGAAATCCATTGGCAATATTCATGCATTAACAAAGGTTCGTAACAATTTTAAAATACACTTTAGATGTCACTTTTCCAGCAAACCATACTTTCGCACGAGCCTTCTTTCTTGGAACAAATTCTTGCATTTTTAACCGACTTCGAAAAGGAGGAGTTTACTCAATTCGACATGTATATATATATATTTTTTTAATAAATAATTATCTTATTTCATGAGAACAATCACTTCGTTACTTTAAAAATATGAATTTTGGAGTGTTGTATTTTCTTGAAATAAAGTTGACACGTGTGCTTGCACCCGAGTCTGACAATGTCGTGGTTGTTCGAAACAGGATTTGAGCCTAAAACAGTACGACTCTTCATCCTCGGATGGAGCCTTGTCAGCGGCCCCTCTTCGGCAGATTACGGGCAGCAGAGAATCCTTGACGAAAATCATACCGGCATCTCCACGGTCTAGCAGAGATCGAGTTCCCCCTCGCAGCCCCCCCGCTACTGCTGAACGAATTCTTAGCTCCAACTTGCCTTACTCCAGCTTTCAGAGGTAGGGATTTCAATAATTTACCATCTCATATACGCGACAAGTGGATGCGAAACATATTATAGAACATTTTTTGTTGGATCTCCAAACATTCGCGATAATTACGCAACGCTATCGATTAAGTGCATTACTGTTTCTTTGAATCGCAACTGTAGAAAGTGAAAATGAAAAATATTTTGCCTTTATTTTAGTACTCTAATTTATGGAATGATTGCAATTCCAAGGTAATAATCTCATTATTCTGTATATGCGAATTACTATATTATAATCACGATCCACAGTTTTGTCTATTGCCAAATATTTCAAGCAATGCCTCGAGAAATGTTTGCCTATACGCTACTCACTTTACCATCGGTTCATAAGCATAGCTCTCTAAGTTACTTGCAACAGTTACACCTTAAAATAATAGCAAATAAATGATTACCAGAAGATTTTAAATACTTCGATAAGTACAACTGTATAATGAAGATTCTCGTAATCTTGAAACTTCTCGACTCTAAAGTAGTCAGAAAAATTTCTTTAATTTCAGTATCGCAATTTTAATAAATGACTAACTTGAAGATCAACTTTAAAAGAAGTAAATGCACAATTAGATCTATGCAAATATAGCTTACGTACAATTACTGCATTATCACATTTCTGATGCTAGCTGATCTTCAAAATTAAACTCGTATAAATTTATGTTCAGATTTATTTCCACGTCACCAAGACAAAGAATCTTATTCTACACTTTCTATTTGCTTTTTTTTCATGTTTCGCTGGCTGGTTGCACTGCGATTTATCAAACACGTTTCGTATCTCTTGATTTATTGTCACGACGCTTTGCTGTGATATTTACCGAGCAGTTCCTCCCAACGTACACCGTGACGCAACCTGAATGTAATCATTGTCTTTTTTTCCTTTTCTCCAATTATATTCGCACAGCCTACTATGCGTCACCAGAGAGAAGGACAAAAACGGATCCGGAGTGTCGAGCGGAATGGAAGCACCGTGGCAAGTGAAGTCACGCACAACTTCTATAATGTACGAAACTCAGTTAAACTTCGTTGAGTTCGTCGCACTGTTCCGTTCGTTCAGCCTGAGAGCCCGAAAGGATCTACGGGATCTATTCAGCCAACTAGCGATCACTTGCCGCAGCCAGAGCGACGGTTCCTTGAGAGACTTCAATATACGTCCGCCGGTGTTGAGGCAAACCAGCGATGCGACACCTCAAAGAATCGGTTGGTTTTCTTGGCATTCCTCCGCGGTATAAAACTTTACGAATCTCGGGCGAGCACAGTAGAAGCTCTATTACGTGGATTAATTAGGGGACGAAACTGTTTAGTCGAGGGAATTGTCAAGTAATTGGACAACAAGTGGTCAGAACTCAATTTTACTTAGTACTTGAGACAAAATGAGGTAGAGTGAACGCAATTCGTTTATAAATGACTTTGTGCATGGAATGGAAAACGAAAAAGAAACACTATTGCACAATCCCACCTTTTAATGAAATTCAAGAAATTAATTCTCGAAGTTTTTATGGATCTCTTACTTTGTTTCTGCGTTGGGAGAACCACTGAAATACAAAAACATTCAAATCGATATCTTCCCCTAAAGTTTCTTAACTTGAAGAGGCGTCTATAAATAATTTTTAATATCGCGTTTCCGTTTTTCTTCTTTCTAATCTAATATTTCATATTTGCATTTATGTGCTTAGTTCACGTGAAACAAGGTGCTCTAGCTTCACAACCAGTAGTATTTACACGTTCTCCCTGTTGAAAACGATCACTCGACATAGAAACAAGTGTTTACATGTTGCCTTCAAACGCGGACCGAATAACAGCCCAGGTTTCTGTCATATTGTAGTCGACAGCGCTCGATAAACTTCAATCCGCGCTCGATGGCCATGTTGCACATACCGTTTCATTACAATCAACCCTTTGCAGGGATGTCAAGTATATGTTTTTCAGCTAAATATCGAGCAGCATAGACATTCTATTGTATACAAAAATTCCTTTTTCATAGTGTTCGCAATCACGTTTTCCGTTCGAGCTTATCTCATTGATTTCTATGCTTGAATCATTCCACAGATTAAACATTCACGATTTAAATATAACAGCTAAATCATTTTCTTTTTAATTGTTTTATAAGGTGTTGTGGCAAATTAATTTTGTTTTGTATTAAATAAAGGGTGAAAACTGTCTTTGTATGTACCAGTTACCTAATAATGTTAATTGGAGTTATTAGTCAACGAGGGGGATGATATTATAATTTATATAAATATGTTGTGAATATTATCAAATCGCAATATAATACATCTTGACATTACAATGAAATAATAAAAAAAATTAAAGGTCTCCTAACGAGAAACAACTCCATCGACTGTCACGAGTACAAAACCAGTAGCAACCTTCAGAAAAAACAAGTTTTCGACGCAGTCGCTGCCGCTAGCATCGTTAATAATTGTTCCGGCGTAGACACTTCTAAATCGCAAGTGATCACTCTGACGACGTTCACAAAATTTTTGGAGTCACGACAACAGGAGAAATTAACCGACGATGAGATTAAGACACTCGTTAAGGTACGGTTCATTTTATATCTGCATTTACTTTTCTTAAAATTGAAGTAAATTTTTAATGCAAAATTTAATTCTCTGACTGACAATGAGTAGGGCATGACGAACGTGTCTGACCATTACTGGTTACTACTACTTGCGCTTGGAGTCCGCTGCTACTAGCGGCGCCAATAGAAGTAGCGAGTAATGATCAGACATGCTAGTTTCAAACAAACCATTTTCACAAGGAAAGGAATAAAAACAATATGTTGCGATGGTCTATAGCCTATTAATTTAGCCTTTACTTTTTAAGTTATTTTAAACATTCTACTCTTATCCTATGATTGTATTCAATTTTAAGTATCTATCCATGGAAAAATTAATCCTATTCATAAACAAATATTTATTTATATAAACAATGAAATTATTTACTTATACATATTTATTATCTGTTGAAGTGTTTTGGTTTCCCTGATGCATATTAGTTATGAAAATCTCTAACAGATTAAAAATTGTATACCGATAATTCCCAGTGTATTTAATGGTATTTGTCGTTATAACGGGGTTACGCCATTGTATTACAATACGCATATGAAGATATGCCGGATATCACAATCACCCAGGACGATTTGCTCTGATTCTAGCGACACGAACCGGACCCAGCACTACGTACACAATGGTGTTTGTCTTTCGAGGGCTTTGCGAGGTACATGATGGACAAGGACAATTATGCTTTCCCAAACGAGTATGCGACGCCGTCCGAGACTGAAATGCAACAGCCATTGTCCCAATATTACATCGCCAGCTCGCACAACACCTATTTAACTGGGCATCAACTGAAGGGGGAATCTTCAGTTCAGCTTTACTCCCAAGTAAATAGAATTTTTTTTCGTGTAATACGTTATATCATGTGGTTCAACATTTAGTCATAAATGAGGAGCTTTAGTATTTTTACGTATTTTTCTTAATACTTTTCAGTAATTGAAATGAATAATCAAGATATTAAAAATATACAGATCAAAGATCTTAGGTAATACCTTGATAAAAACAATGTTAAAGGTGGTTTATTTAAATATTAAAGTTAGTAGTATTTAACAATGTTTTAAGAGTGTCTAGTTCGTATATCTAGTATATCTAATTCGTGTATTTATTTGCGATTTTATGATTTGTAAAGTGAATAAAAATATTCATATTGAAATTTGAATGGTATTTGTCAAATGTGGGTGATGCTCGTTAAAATTGTGGATCGACAGTAAACATGGATGTCAAATAACCGAGAATAATTAGCAATGGCGAAAAGTCAATTAATAATACATAATAATTCGTCACCGTGTAAATCCAATACTTTTCATTGCAAATGTTCACTCCAACTGCGATCAATACATTTAATACATTACCTGTAATCTGACAAATCTCTGTCATAATAATATTTTCGAAAATACGATTAGAATTTACACGAAAACTTTGTCCGAAATCAGAAATCAGAAGTTTTTACGAAAATCTGATATTTTTGCGATACCACCATTATCCGCTATATAGAGTACTTCACATGACAAAAAGTTTGCTTTGTAGGTACTGCAAACAGGATGTAGATGCGTAGAACTCGATTGTTGGGATGGCGATGACGGGTCTCCTGTCATCTATCATGGGCACACCTTCACTACCAAGATACCGTTCCGTTCAGTCGTAGAAGCGATTGATAGAAGTGCTTTTGTAAGCTCCCCTTACCCCGTGATTCTCTCCATTGAGAATCATTGTTCGCAGACTCAACAAGCTCGAATGGCTCAAATCTTCCAAGTACGTCGTTAATTATTATGTTTTTAAATATTTCATAGGAAACATTTCCTTACAGAAATCATTTTCACATTAGTTTACTTTTCATGTCAAAATGTATTAATTTTTGTATTAAATTGATGGAAATTTTTGGGAATATCACAAACTTTTATTGCTACAGTATTTTTTATATATCAAAATAGTTATCATTAAAATTGAAATAATTACTTCAATTGATTCAGAAAATGGGCATTTGGATAAACTTGTATCGATGTTGTTTCAGTCGGTTTTCGGAGAGAAATTAGTCACAAAATTCCTGTTTGAGACCGATTTCGGCGACGATCCTCAGCTGCCATCGCCATCTCAGTTGCGCTATAAAATACTAATCAAAAACAAGAAACTAGTGATGGATCCCACCGGCCCCCTAGCGCACCCTCCCTTGAGTCACCGCGGAAAAATGCTGATGTCCGATCGTGCATCGTCTATGAAACAGATGCGCACCGATGTGAGCACTGCATCGGTCGTTGAATATTTCAGCGAGGACGATGACGACGAGGAAGACGACGACGAGGACGATAATATCGATGGTAATTCTTACGTTTCTTTCATTACTACTTTGCATCTCGATTCATGTATTTTACAATCGAATATAATAGTCATTCAATTGTTTGACATTCTTTCTGAACAGTTAATTTCTGTTGTAAAATAGAAAATGCTTGGAAAACATTGACAGTTGATTTATAATGCAAATATTTGAATTTTATGTCTGATTTGTAATTTGTAATTACTAAGACAGTATGATGTAAGGGATAAAAAACACATTCAGATATAGTAATATTAAAAGTGATACTATACTCAAAAAGGAGAGACTAAACTGTTGATACTATTCTATACATAAAATCTTGTATATTTGCCAGTAAAGTTTCGAGAAAATCCAACTTTCAATACATATCGTGTATGTCGTATTAGAACTTGGTCAAACGAACCCTGCAAATGGATTCGAAACTATCGAATAAACAAAGTTATGCAATTACTTAATTGACGACGGAGTTAACGCAAAACTTTTACCTTCCAGATAACTCGATTTCCAGTTACGAGAGGTACTTGGGCGGAATGCAGGTGCCGCACGGTCGATTAAAGTCGGATTCTGCGGTCGATGACAAGTCGCAGAAGCAAAGCAGCCAAATTGCCAAGGAACTATCGGACCTGGTGATATACTTGCAGGCCATTAAATTCCGTGGATTAAACACGACGCCGGGGAACGCTGCGACTGGAAAAGCGCGCCATCAGCCGCACATAGGACCCGTCCAGAGGCATAGTATCGCAGGAATTGGAACCAACACCATAGCTGGTGCTTCGGGATCACCGCAGTCATTATCGACATCAGCTTCGCTAGCCAGCGGTGGCAGCAACATTGACAATCTCTTCAGGTTTGTTCTTTATGCGATAATATACTGTATAAGTAAAACATTTACAGACTTGGCGCACACGAATATTCACACAGTGAAATATTTTTAATCTATTGCTTCAGTCTGTATATTCATGTACAAACGTTGCATAAGACACGAAGCGAATAAAATTTCGTTGAAATATTTCAGGTCCAATCGCGGAGTACCTGCCTGCTTCCAGTGCTCCTCGTTAAATGAAAGTACAGCCAAGAAAATCTGTAGGAAACAGCCGTTGGGCGTTGTTGCTCACGCCGAGACCCAGTTAATTCGAACCTATCCAGCTGGAATGCGTATCGACTCCACGAACTTCAATCCAGTAATCTTCTGGGCCTTTGGCATTCAAATGGTGGCGCTAAATTACCAAACCGACGATGCTGGATTGAACCTAAACGCTGCCATGTTCGAGCAAAATGGACAGTGCGGATATGTCAGGAAACCTTCGGTGATGTGGGACAAGGGCCACATGATGTACAGGTACATACGACGACACCTTTACATTTAAATAAAAACAGTTTCCTACTATAATGTCATTACACGTAGCCTGTGAATTGTTTATTATTATTTGAGCTAATTCGTACAGTGTAATATCGTCTTAAAATATTAAACGATGTTAATTATATGTACATTAATTAGGTCAGATAAATGTAAAAAAAGTAAATGTAGAAATATTTGATGCCCGATACGATTGTTCTTCATCTCGTGCCACCGTTATATTCTATAATATATTCCATATTTCTAAATTAAAGATACACGTGCAAACATATTCTACAAGAACGTGCTCTTAATTTCTAGACGCTTCAATCCATGGGACAAGGAGTTCGACGGGCTGCACTCGGCGCATTTAACTCTGTCGATAGTCTCTGGCCAGTACGTTTCCCCAACGAATTTCGTCGCCAGTACCTACGTTGAGGTCGAGCTGGTCGGCATACCGATCGACTGTGCCAAGCATAAAACAAAAGTAATACAGAACAACGCCCTGAATCCGATCTGGAACGAAAAATTCTGCTTCCAAGTGATGTTCAAAGACCTCGTATTTCTGCGCTTCGGTATCGTCGAGGCGAGCTCCCACCATTTGATCGCTCAAAGAGTCATCCCTCTGAAATGCCTGAGGCCTGGCTACAGGCACGTTCGTTTACGTTCTTGCAAAAACAAACCGTTAGCTCTGTCAACCCTCTTCATTTACTCTCGTTTGGAAGAGGAAAGCCTCGACTACAACACTTGCTGTCGCGACCGCAAGGAGTCATCGAAACGTCCGTTATCAGGCAAAGAGCCAGAAAAACTGACCACCGTGGATCCCGGATTGGGCGGGGTAACATTGAAGAGGAGAATGTTTTTCTTAATGGTTTACCACGTGATACCGGACGAGCCGTACACTATTTTAAAAGTCACCCAAGAGAGCACGACACAAGAGGTGATGCTACAAGCTCTTCAGAAGGCTGGGATATCCGCGGACCGCGTCGACGAGTACATCCTCGTCGAGGAAGTGTCCCGAGGCTGGGAAAAGAGAGACAGAGAGGAACTGCCGACCCAACGCGTGCTGGATCCAACGGAACATCCTCTGCAAGCGCAGGCTCTGTGGAAGGGCCAGGGACGTTTCCTGCTGAAAAGAGTGGGCGACGATCCCAGCAGCAGAGCCTGGCTGGCGTCCATCAGAAGCACCGCGGGTCACTCGAAGCTCGATTCCGATAGGGACACGTCCACCCACATATGGGACGAAGCCGACACCTTCCTAGTTTGCATTTACAACGTCTCACCCGATATACCTTACGCGATTCTTCGAGTTCCCGTCAGCAGCTCCGCCCAGGACGTCCTAGCGCAGGCTTTGGTGAAAGCTAGAAGAATGGAGGACCCGATGAAGTTCGCTCTGGTCGAGGAGCTCGAGTGGGGCGGCACCGGGGCCGTCGGAAGCGGCAATCGTCAGCTGAGAGTCCTGCGCGACGACGAAAACGTCTACAGCACCCAAGCCTTCTGGAAAACCCTTGGGAGATTCATTTTACGCGAACGAGAACAGGCGATACCCAGGCGACACCTGCTGCCAGCCACCTTGGACAGACTCAGTAAGGGTTTTTCTGTTGGGAGATCGGTTTCCTTGCCAGGTTCCAGCAAGGAAAAGGTGCCTGTTTCAGAAGCGCTATCTGATCCGACTTCCAGAGGCCTCAGGCATCGCCTGCTAATGTCTGGCCGCAGGAGGGAGGTCCACTCCGATGGCGAAGACACCCGCGAGTCCGACATACTGAACGCGGCCCTTCACTTGAAGAAAGTGTCGCTTAGAAAGCTAAGGGTTTGGAGGTCATAGTGGCAGTCACGGGCGACGTCGATATCATCGATCTTCGCCGCTCGGAGAAACGAATCGTAAGTTAACGAGACCAGATCATTGCATTTGAGACGTAGAAAAATGTAACGAGGCCGACTGTTTGGCTCGAGGGATCTCGAGGATCATTCGCGTCCACTCTAGAGAGCTTCGTTGGCCATCATTTGGAACACCGACGCGCAACCGATGGAAATAAATTTAACGTAAAAATAACGGAAGCCTAATTATATGCGACACCACTTCGATACGCACGATCCGAGTCTTCGCATCATCGCTTGGAAACAAACCATTATTAGTAAATAGTACGATTGGTTGATACAGAGTTTGATTGGACGTAATGTCGTATAATAGATATTCGAAATTGGACAGCCTCCGAGGTGAAACGAAACGAACCCAAATTATGTTCAACTGATCTTATCGATAGCGTTTGAAGTGAAAAATTATATGATTATTTTATGTGCTGTTATCTACGTAGCTTCAAATCGTTCAATTCCAATGACTAAATTAATAGTTGTGTACATATCCGCAGGTAGTCTTGGATGTTTCGCTGAAAGCGAATTTTATAATAGTATCTTTCGCCAGTCTCGATTTTCACGATCGCCACACTTTTCTAGTCATTATTGATACTGTAACAACGTACAAATGGTAATCTTCAAGAGAACGAGTTCCTCAATGAGCACACGGAGCCACTGAATTCGACACTTCCCAAAGGACTTTCTCGAAATGATACGCAGAGATATTTTTCATCGCGAAGGTTTAGTTCGATCGATCGGTTCGTTTGGTTGGTAGATTAACACAAACCCTGTTTTCCATATTTTTGTATACACGTGTACATATTTTTAATCTAAACTATATATTTTAATACATGTATATATTTGTATTTAACGGATACATTGTATTCAAAGAATCTGTGCGCAATACCACAGGAGGGGCTTCGCTAAATTCATCAGCGATCGAAAGAGTTTCACGGCACAGATTAAGAAAAAAAGAAAAAGAAAAAGAAAAAACAAAACTAGTCAATTCATTTTTAATTTGAATACGAAGCCAAACATCAAACTCCAATATCGATGTAACTTACACCGGGACCTGATTCTTTTTTATAAGCATTTACTTAACCCTCGAGTTATTAACGCTTGCACTTTGTGTACCTGACTTATCCGTAGAAGTCCTTCTTTATTCGCGAACAACGTTCGAGTAGTATCATTCTGAACGATTATTTTAAAATACGAAAAAGATGAGAATTGAAGAAGAAAAGTTCCCGAATTTCGAAATCAGAGATAGAAGGTATCTTTTCACGCGTTGACTATCATTTTTGGCCCGTTTCCGTTTCCGTTGCTTGTAATTGACGAAAGACTTCACTCGACGACAATAACAATTATCTTTTCTATAAGATGTACAACGCTGGTAGCTAATTTTCAATCTACTAGCAAATTTTTCACACCTCGTGAAATTTTGATTCTTTTCTTACGTTTCTTTTTTTTTACAAAGTCTTCTTCGCGTAATAGGCGCAATAAAGATTAACACTTTGGCTTTACTTTGCAAAAAAAATGTTATAAGTTTTTCATTAATTACATTTTTCAATGAAATTTTAAAACTGAAACTATCCAAGATGAAATAAAACAATAAATTGTAAACGTGTAAAATTATTCTGAATCCAGAAATATCAATTATGGCATTCACGAACAATTTATAAAGTATTTTTTTTTATTTTTAAGCATGTATGTGAAAATCCGAATGATGCATGATCCAGAAGCTAAAGTGTTAACGATATTATCTTTATGCAAATCTACTTTTCCCGCGGTACAATTTATTCTCAGTTTAGTTGGACCGATGATTTATTGCGACGTGTCCGTTTGATCGAGTTCGCGTTATGGTTAAACATTGATTATCGATTGGTGTTATCGACGCCTCCGTTCTCGCGTAAAATGAAAGGTAGAAATAGTAACGACACCAAGTGAAACAAAGCGAGAAGCGACCGAATGGTCTACCATTTTTAAATGACAAATGAAGACGTCTAGTCAAGCTCTATCATCGATGTATGCTTAGAGGTACGCTCCCAAGTACGGTGTATTTAAATTATTTTATAGATGCGATGCTTATAGATGTGACTCGTCCGCAAATTAAACGACTGCATTTTAACTAAGAGGTTCATCGTAGGACAAAATTCTTGAATTCGCGATGGAGTAAGTTAACGTTTCTTGCTACCGCGAGTCTTTGGTAAAACCAAGTATAAAGAACAGTATTATTTGCATATATATGTACATATATATACACATTCTCGACGATTGCGTGAATTACGTTCGGCGCAACTATTGTACTATTAGGGTGAACCGAAAGTTTTTTCCGATTTTTTTCTTTCTTCTATGTTCAAATTAGGCGAAAGCAGTTTTATTTAATCTTCTAATCTTTTTAATTTGATCAAATCAGAGATACACAATAGTTCAGTCATACTTATCTAATACCTTATCTGAAACCTATAAATTGGTGTATATATAACACAAAACGTATATATATCCAGTTTAAACATTTGTTAACATAAAACGCAGAGAGAAGAGAAAAAAATTGGACAAAACTTTTAGTTTACCCTAATGTTTAGTTCACACGGACTATTTAAAGTACGGGAAACGAAGGAGTCGACTTGGTCGTCCTCTCATTAAATGTCATGTCGAAGAGAATTCCAACTTCTCATTGTCTCTACTGCGGATTAGAGTGAAACAACAATTGGCTGTCTTGAAGCTGAGAAAGAAGGAGTTCTTATTCCTAGAACTTTCTCACCTAGCCAAGTGAGTGGGTGAATTTTATTTATAAGCGTGCGATGTCGTATAACTTGACTATAGCACCTAATGTAAAATTCGTTTAATTCTTGCTTTACGTTACTATTATCTTCATAACACGCTGGCATCTCCATTAAGAATGCCAATAGTCAAGACCCATTGACCCTCTGAGGGCCTAGCCAAGTCGATTCTTTCGGTTGCAGGACCTTAACGATTCCCGTGTAACGATGGCGTCGGTGATTAGGAACCCACGCGAAACCGTAGCTCCCTGGCTAATAGCCATCAGCACAATCGATGCCGGTTAAACTTGCCTATGAAACGGCAAACGACATACACTTGTACGTTTGGAGATTAAATTTATTACAGATTTGTTAAGAGAATGCAGTGCGGCCAATATTTGTACATATTACATTATCCTTTCCGTTATTATATCCAATCAAGCATACGATCGGATGACAAATCTCAACGCGCGTAGATTCTTGCTACTCGTGAAGGAAGAACGTCACGTTTGTGGCACCAGTTTGACTAAAAATTACTCGTGACATAGAATCACAAGTAAAGAGCTATGTAGAATACTAAGACACGTTTTCCAATTTTTAATTCTAGTCATAATCGGTTATTTTATGTCGCTTTAAGTATTTACACCTTGTACAAATTTAATATTTGTTTGATTTAATATTTAATTGAATATTTTTTGACATGTTATTTATTGCATTCCTTAAGTTTTAGGTCTAAAAAGTTTTTCTATGGCTTCGTCATTCATTTTCATGTGGAATAAGTATAAGAGAAAGAAAAAAGATAAACAATATTTTATAACGCAAACTGGTACGTCTACAAGCTGATGAAATAACGAATACAATGTTGCATGAAGTATAAAAGTTAAAATATATGATGTTTATTACATAAAGGAATGGTATACAATTTTTTTGAAATTCTTTCGATACTTTTCGATATTAAGCCAGGAATATCCAAATATAAGTTGTGAAGATCTAATGGTAGCCTAACGGATCTAACCAAAATCTATTCACAAGGAATATGCATACAGTAAAATGAAATTCTAGTCATTTTACTGCGAATGTAAAGAGTACCATGACAGCCATAGTGTCACCATTACGAAATCTAAATAGCGTATTCTGCGTTTAGAAACATACAAATCACGAATGAATCGACACTTTTCAGTCGAATGAAATTGCGATGTACTCCGTGTAAGAGCATAACTACGTGAAAATGGAGTCAAATTGGTAACTCAAGCGTCGCGTGCTCGCTTCGTAGTAATATTTATTATATATTGTTGATACTGAAGAGGAGAAAGGTTAGATCGGTGTTACTTTTACAATCGTTGCCCATACCCCTGGACTGTTAAACGAGGATACTTGTAGATTGTAAATACGAGACCAAGGAGCGTCGGGTCGTTCTTTCACTTGTAAACATCTCATTTCGATCGCTCGAAGGACAGCACACCACTCGGTTTCGGTACTTCCATCGAAACCTTCCGCCTAATTTTCACGATACTATTCTATATGTACGTATAGGTGCAAGTATTAACGTAAAGAGTAACATGAAATCTATTTACCGCGGGCCAGAGACGCCACGAACACGTTGTTTAACGTATTTCATATTCTAGTATACACTCTACGGTATTTTATAGTCTCAACAAACCTTACCTGACAGTTCTGCATTAATTTTACGCAGTCCTACGTCGGACGGAGCTCATTTTAATTCTGGAAGCGGCGAAAATTCATTTGGAGAACGTTTGTATATTGCAAGGAGAAAGAAAGACCTTTCTAGAAAGCGTATTATATCACATAAAATAGAACCTTGGTTATTCCAAGTCTTTATTAATCTAATACTTTTGTAAACATTTCGATCTTGGGCGATCCACGCACAATAAGGATTTAGCATTTGAAGATTTGGAAATAGTATACAATTTATAACTTCATCAGCTCTCACTATTGCAAATTGACAAATACTATAAAAGAAATAAGTGGTCGCGGGATGAAATCTTGCAATGAGACATTTTTTCTCTGCCGTTTCTAGAATTAACCCCTCGCGGCCCGACGTTGAGTGAGGCTCGACAAAAATGCACTGAAATCATAAAATCTGGACCACGAAGGGTTAAATGGCGCTGTGCGGCGTAGAATAGCTTCTTCGATGATCTTCGTGGCACCGCTGAGCACCCTGATATATTTTTGGACGCCACTTCCTTCGCGTATCTTCTCCCCGTGTTTTCAAACTACGTAATAACGTATCCTAAAACAGGCCACGAAGTTAAAATATAGAACCCGAGAAGAATAAACCGTTGAACAGTTAAATTTGTCCAAATCGGACTAGCTCGAAAGTGATATTCGATAATTGACAATTACCAAATATGAAATTAATAGCAAACACAAAAACAGTGTCTGTCGATTGACTGATATTTTAAAATGTAATTAACTTGACGTTTCGTTTAAGTTTCTAGTGTAAAACTATACTGATTTCTTTATACGTTCGGACAGTATTGATCGTGTTTGTCGAATTCCGAAACAAGTGGCTAGTTATGCAGCTGTTGAAATATTTATATACGAAAATACCTTTACGTTAGTCTCATAAAATGAGTAATTCTCAAACTGTTCTACAATTACATCCATAATTGATCTCACAGAACCTATCTAGATTTGCAACAAATTGTTACAAATTGCTGCAATAGTACTATTTCTTTACAGTTTCTTGAACATATATTATATAAATACTTAAATAACAAACATGTACACTGTTAACGAGTATTTATACGTCACTTATTTGACTATTCGCTTTGTTACTTCACGTTATCGTTACATTTATTTCAATACTTGAATTTTTTACGATGATACGACACGATAAGTAACGTCTTATAGTAAGTAACGTAGCGTATAACAGAATCATGGAACATTGTGTATATAGATCAAACAATGGCTACTAATGACGATAATTAATTCTTACGATTAATTCCAATGCTCCTTGTGTCTCGGACAAAACCCCCGCATCGAGAATATCATCGACTACAACGGACGTCTTTCGAAACTTAGAAAGCAGCTACAAATACTGCAGTAGTTCTCGAATCAAGCTGCTATTTGTTGTTAAACTTTTCAGAAGCATTGGCGTCGCTACGTAGTTATGGGAAGAAAACAAAAATTAAAAAAAGAACGTAAACTCGACGGTGCCAACTATGAATTCCGATGATCAACGAATTCGTTTGAAATTGAATGATTTTAAATAAAACTCGCTTTCCTTTATATTCAGAATTAGCATAGTTTATGTTGCAAAGGCAAGAATTCTTTCGGATTTCTTTTCAAAAATTCCCGTTGAATCGGTGATCGTAACGGCGCTTATGCTCGAAAGACTATTCTTTACGGCTGATTCCGAAAGATTTGTTGAAGATAATTATAAGACGAAAAACTACGTACATTGCACACCATCAGAAAGAAACAACTACTTGTTAAAACTTTTGGGACCATTCTCATTAAGTATATGTTCGAACGTGCTCTCTCAAGGGCCACTTCAACGTAAACGATGCAATATTAAGTTTCTTTTCGTCGATAAAGATGTAGGAACTTAAGGGTAATCGGAGAGGACGAAGAGAAATGAGAACGAGGTTTCGAGATCGGTATTCGACGAGATTTAAAAAGACGCAATCGAGTTTCGTGAATTGCTCGTCATCCATGCGCCGTTTAATCTTTTCCAGCTTTCGAAACAAACTTTTGTGCAAAATACAGTGTTCGTGGGGTGCAGTTTGTCGAGGAAGAATGTGATCGACGTATTTTTTTAACTGTTTATTTTTTCAGTTGTCTTTAGAAAAGTATTCAACACGGTTCTTTTGTAAGACCTATGTGGTTTAATAATTTGAGAACTGTTAAGTATTCCAAAAATATTAGTATGAGAATTGTGTATTACAATAATATGATCTTTTTTATTTCTATTTGTATTTCTTCTTTTTATATATGGAATGCATTCACAGCCGCCTCTGTTATTAGATTCAAAGGAAAATATATTCTTCCTTGACAGACTATATAATACTATCGCTTACGTTTGGCCATTCACAGACACTTGTAACCGTTATCACTGTTTCATTGGTACCGTACTATACGTGGCAACAGACTCGCGTAAATCCTGAATTTTTCAAATTATCCCACTCGAGACCAAGAGGATCGCTAGTATCTAAATCAACGTAAAAGAAACGAGTGAGTTCAGTCAGCCAACTCGATTATCCTTTTTGATCGAATCGAATTCGACGAGGAATATACATATATATATATATAAAGCGCGTTGCGCATATACGAAAGAGATACACATATACCTTGTATTGATCGGGCATATCCCTATTGTACATATCCGTGGTTCTTCGATAGCTGTTACATTAAATATGTGCGCGTAATACCTAAACGATAAATAAATAGATAGATTATACGCATCCGTACGTATACGTATGCTCGAATGTGAAAATGTATCTGCACACGGATACGTATATGTACGCATACGGCGATGCATGCGTGCGTCTATATATGTAACGAGCGGTTCGATAACAATTGGTCGCTGAAGTACATTGTCATTTTGTGATACAACAAATCTCAAAGTGGACGGTCTTTGAAGAATTGCACGATTAAACGCTTCGCGGTTCTACGTCGAGCGAGGCTCGGCAAGAGCGTACCGAAGTCGGAAAATCTAGACCAGTTTCCATTTTTCAAGTACAGTTCCGCCTTTTGGATTGTCACAGGTTTAAAATCTAGTTGCGACCACTCGAAGAGCATGTATTGTCCGTTGCTCAGGAGTTGGCGAACCAGCTCAATTGGCTGTCGCGTGACGAAGGCATTGAACAAAATAGAGCGAGAAAGCATTAGTAACCACTGGCGTAACGTTAACTCTCTGACTATGCAGTGTGACTGCTCGAAAAAAAGAGGAGACCCTGGGAAGGTTTAGGCGGAGCGAACGTGATCCTCTGCCCCCTCGGTCTCCTCTGGTTTGTCGGTACTTCGCCAACTCTTGAGCAACGGCCGATAGGTACAGTTTGAACCGGAGCGAGATGTAATTAACGGCGGATAGGATGATTCCGTGACAAGTTTAAAGACAGGAGTTGCGACAAACTGAGAGGCAGTACTGTCTCTCGGATTGTTATATATTTTGAGGCTACTTGTAACAACTTGAGAAGCGTGCGGGTACAATTTGAATAAGACCAAGATGTTGTTAACAGTGGTGGTGGTGATAACTCAACTTGAGAAATTGTGACAACCTAAGAGACGGTACAATTATTTTCTGTTCGAATTATTGCATATCGTGGGTGGAAAACGTTACGAAATCTCGGGAGTTTTTCTACTATTATTAGAGACTTCAAACTTTCGTCATGAAATATTTAAAAAAAAAAAAAAGAAATGTGAACGTAAGACACAGAAATTGTTTAACGAAATGGAAACTGACATTCAGCGCGGCGATTGTTGTCGAATCAAGTCGTACACGTTACTTTCAACGGCTATGAATTATGCACGACACTTTTTTACGGGGCGCGGGTTCGAAGCCAAAGATGAAAAGCTCTAAGGATAAAATAAAAGTTGATAAAAGCAGTTTAAGTAGCCGTTTCTGCCATGTGGCCAGGCTGGCCCGGCCACGGTTGTTAATCTATCTATTAATATTGAAATAAGATGTCTTTTTCATAAGTGTGAATTTTACGATATAGATACATATATTAAATATATATGTATTACCTAAAGTACGTAAGTACACATTCAACACAACACACACACACACACAAACACACAAGGTGCAAACGCACACGTGCGCGCGCGCGTACGCGTGAATTTAATTGATCGTGGTTCGTTTCCACTGCATTCTCATCGACGGTTTTTTGTTGCATTGTCAAGGAAATTCGGTCGTTGTAACAGTTGGTATGGGTCGCGTGAAAAAATCGTTAAATGGTTAATCGATTAGTAAAGTCTTCGTCGAATAATTGTAACTTAACCAGCTGAGAAGTAACGATTTTAAAATAGTGCCACAAACGATCGTGCCTATTAAAATTTAATTGAAATTCCCAAGTGACTTTCTTTTAAAGCATATATCCACGAAGACTATACTTAGACGCATATGTTGATTTTGCTCATCGCATAAACAAACGGAAGATTAATTTTTTATTTTATTTTATACATTTATCTATAGGTACTTACGTTTAATGTTTTTATGTAAATCTAAATTTTTTTACTTTTGGATATTCAAAGATTTATGGTTCGATTAAAAATATTAATTGGTTCCATCATTTTATTTTGATAAGCGTTATCTGAATAAAATGTTGTTTGTTTAGTTGACTGTGAATGAATTTGGATTTCTTTTAAAGTAAGCATATTTGCAATTCTGTTTAACAGCTAAATTTCTATATTCTTTATAAGAATTTTTAATGATTTTAGATATAAATTGCTTAAGAATAATTAAATGATGACTTTATGTTTGAAACTAGCTTCAACTCAAGTCTTCTCGTTTATTCGTTTATACTGATTTTCTAATAGTAATTTGTAACGCGTACACGTTGTATTCTACTTTTAAATCCGTTTTTTAGTATTGCAAAATACCATTTCATCGAAGAGGTATTTTCTCTGGTAAATACATCTTCTGGTTACGTCACCACTTAAATGTATCCTTCTTGCGTAAGTGTTAACACTGTATTTATCTGGAAATAAGTATAAATTCGAAGCAATTACAGAACAACAATCTCACGAATCGACGTCGACGTTCGAGTCAAAATGAATTGCAATTAAAACTTGAAGGTTCGATTTTGTGCCACAAATTTAGAATGTAATCGATAAATTTGCCAATTTCTCTTAAAGACGTCTGCGTAAATTTCAATTAAAATTTCATCGAAGCTCAAATATTTACACCAATTCGAAGCCACATCAAAATACAAATGTTTGTTTGAAAGAAGATTCCATTTTCATCCCGAGGATGAATTCGATCACAATTTCAAGCACGCATAAGAGTTTCTCGACGTTTCATATGTTCTCAGAAAGTTAAACATCTCAATTGGCGAATTTGTAATCATATTCTAGTCAGTTTCAATTTGTTCCTATTATTACGTAATTACGTTGATACTCTAGTGATCTTTAGTTCCTGTGACTAGTCTCCTACGGATCGATAATCGCCCTCTTTCGAATGCATAAATCCTTAATTGTACATGTTTAGTTCCTTGTCGATCAATTAATACGAGCAAAACTCGGCGAAGAACTCACAGAAAAAGGTGATTGAAAAAGAATTAAGAATTGTATTAATAACGGTAATGGCAAAATGTACGTTAAAAGGAAATGTTTTCGTAGGGTATACGTGGAAGTCATTATTTAAAAGGGAAAGTCCGTGAGGGCAAGTCCTAAAACTGTATTAGTAGTTATCATAATATTTGCCACGACGTCGAGTCCAGGCGTGTTGCGACAGTTATCGAAAAGTACCAGGATAAAGAGGGTAAACGTATCGATAAACGAACAATTATTTTACTAGTACACGCCAGAACGTCGTAGAAGGGATTACGTTGCATTTAAGTGATACTTGTGTAAATTTGAAACGACGAAACAAATGGACGACGTTGCGCGAATAGCGTGTAACATTGCATAGAATTCTCTTTGGCGTTACTATAATAAACTCTTGAGTAGTCTACGTTCTCGTTTCGAGGAACAAACGTACACGTATTAACTATTAAAAACCGAAAACGCATGCGACCGTCTTGAATTTAATATATAATTTATCACTAACGATACTGTGTTAATATATCATCGGCATTGTTGAGAGAAAGAAAATCTACATGTAAATAAACATAAAAGCATTTTTATAAATAGCCCAGAATCTTTGTTATTTATTCAACCCTACCTACGTATATCCAATAAATCTTGACTGTTGGTAAAATTACTAACTGCAATATAAAAATTGCGAACTAATAAAGCAACTATTTCGCGAATATTGGAATTAATTAACTAATCCAATAAAAGTAAAACTGCACTGTAAAATTGCATAAACTTGTAATGCGTTCGTGTCCGATTTTAAATCTCAATCGTATTAATCAGCATTTCTACTACAGTTAATGTTTTATGCATAACGTACAATGCACACTGTCGGCACATAAAATATTTCATAAGCTAAGCTAACAATAAATTTGTTATATTCGTGTAACTGAGAAAAATGGAGAAAGTTATGCAAATGAATGACGGTGGCATGATAAAAAAAAAAGCATCGAAAACATCGGAGAAGATACTGATACGGCTTGGATACAATCTTATCAGAGGCGAACTGAAAATATTCCACGGCGTTCAGTTTCGTATAGTAAGCCAATTAGTTTTGTGCATACTCGTCGTTTCACACTCCACGATGCCGGTACGTATTCTCGCGTGCATTAATTACAATTTTTCAAAAGTCGTTCTCAAACTATAAAACGCTCAATGGGATTAGTCCAATCTTCGTTATTCTAATATCCTTTAAAATATTACGTTCGGTAGATGGTAAAATCAACGTTTGCTTCGCGATACTGCTGTTATCACAAGCACTGTTCATGTTCACGTGACGTTAAGTCATAGCTTGAATTGCCCTAGTAGTAAATGGAAATCATCTTGAAAACTGGAAGCTGTGTTATCATAATATTCCACTAGTTATAGTTATAGTAAGTTTACAGCTGTAGACTTACAAGGGGGAAATGTCACAATTTTCTTTTATAATACCGGATAGGTATAATCATGTTATAATACTGGATATAATCAATTTTAACAATAGGTAGTTTTAATTAGAAACTCTAACTCTCGTAACTCTTATTCATAAACAAATTCCAACTTCTTGATGAATTTTTAATTTCATATTTGTAAAACTTCGTGACATCAATTGTACTACTTAAAATGTAATTGTATTTTAAATAACAAAACTTTGTTCATTTTTTAATTATAGAGAACACCGTTCACTTTCAGAGGACTCGTAGTTCCTGTATTAACACCCTTTAATAATGACAGGTAATTTGTTTGAAATTCATTAGACAACATTACTATACAGACTACAAGAAAGCTAATATTTACGAACATATGGAAATACAATGTGGAATATATTGATATGATTTAATCCGTTATCGTTCTAGCAAAAGAACTCTGAACTTGTCACTTATACCACAGTACGCCGAATATTTAGCTAAAAAAAAAATCACGGGGGTGCTTGGTAAGTAACAATTATATTTTAATTGTATTTGTTCAAATCACTGTACAGTACTGCTGGAAGAATTTCTCAAGCTTAATAAATGAAAACAAAATGGTATCGATTCCATTACTTCTAAGCTAAATAATTTAGGAGTACATAAATACACGAAACCTTTCGAATGGTAAAGACATGTAATCGTTAATCAACAGTAAATGGAACGACCGGGGAAGGTATGTCTATGTCCGTAACGGAAAGGAAATTAATTGTCGAGGCATGGGCAAACGCTGTAAAAACAACAAAGCAACACTTGATGGTTCAAGTAGGCGGTGCTCCTCTTCCGGACGTTCTTGAACTTGTACGTGTAAACTGCACTATTACAACACACATTTACAGAGAACAAAGTCTAGTAAAATTGCATATAAATTATTAACGCTTTAAGTTGAACTTTGAACTCTTCCTTACTTCGGTCGCCTTCTTAACATATTGTAAATCAAATTATCCCTTTCATTTATAGGCGAAACACGCCGAAAGTATCAAAGCGGATTCTTTGTTGTGCTTACCAGAATTATACTTTAAACCAACAACGTCAGATCAGCTGGCCGAATATTTAAAATTAGTCGGCGCGGCAGCTCCAAATACGCCACTTCTTTATTATCACATCCCAATGTTCACTAACGTTAATGGTAAATTAATTATTTAAATAAAATTAAGTCATTTGTAAATAGTGGGAATTTATGTATTGTATCATTGTTTTCGACAGTAAGCATATGACGTATTAATATAAATACTTCTCCTTTAGTGAATATGGGACAATTTCTTGAATCTCTCGGCAAAAGAATTCCAAATTTCGTTGGAATAAAATTCACAAGTCCCAATTTGGAAGAAGGTGCTCTAGCTCTACACGCTGATAACAAGAAATATGTGATTTTCCTTGGAAATGATCAGGTATCGTCGAATACATATTTTATTATAAACACTGGCAATACCAGTTAAGGAAGTAATTCCATAGTTATATATTTAACTATAGCACTATATTTAAACCTTTGAATTAATATTATTAGAAATATAATCTTTCAACTCTATCACAGGATAAGCCAATTGGCCTGAACCTCATATTCACACAAGTTCCAAACACAAAAAAGATCCTTAAACAATTTATATCTTCTTATAATTAGTTCATGCTTGGGTAATGATAACAATTTTTGTACAGAAAGCAATATTATTGTTTCTTCCTGAATCTGTTAGTTGGAATTATCGGTAAAGCTTATCCAGTAGATCCTGCTAGATTACCCTGTCGAGTAATTGGAGATTTTCAAACAATTAATAACGTTGCGTCTAGGGAAGGATTTCCCGGATAAGCCTCTCTCAATCTCTGAAATTTCAACATAGTAGGACGTCACCGCAATTTTCTCGAGAAGTTGAAAATTCCCCGAAGTAATAAACCAAATACACGAAAGTAGACATCAATTAATTTGATATTATACCACACGTTTCTTAACTTCCGATTTAAACAAATTTTAATACGAGATCTATGAATATAATGTACATTAAACAATATGCATTATTTGCATTCTTTCACTATTTTATTCTTGTACACACTATTCTATCTTCCTTCAAATGTTTTTACTTTTTAGCTGATATGTGCTGCCACTGCCTTAGGGATGGATTCGGTTATAGCAACAAGTATAAATATGTTCCCAGAACTTACGCTTGAAATTCTTGCAGAAGGAAAAAAAGGAAATAGCTTGAAAGCAAGAGAATTGCAGGATAAATTGTCGAGGGCTGTCCTCGCTATATCGAAACATGGTAAAACTATTTGCAGATTATTATTTCGCGTATTTGTATTTGAAGAATACACAGTGTAGATCTGTCTAAGTGGCACCTGCAGAGATTAGAACAATGCCACTTAAAGGGTGTGATTGGAAAAATTTGATTGCTTTTTAAAAAATTAATATTAAATGTTAAATTACAGGTAACTGGGTAGAAACTATGAAAGTAGCAATGTCTTTACTAACAAATATCAACGTTGGACCAACACGTGCACCCCTGAAAACTCTATCACGTGAAGTTACAGAAACAATGGCAAAAGAGTTACAAACGTTAGGATTCCAAGTAACAATGTAATTAATTGAGGAAACAGAGAGGAATCGAAATCTTTTATTTTCAAATAAAGTCTTCTAAAATACTCAAAAATTTACAGACTAATTTTCATTCAGAGCATCGATTTCACCCCCATCAACTATCAATAATTAAATGATTTGTGTATGCTCAACAACGAAATAATTTAGTATTTTTTCATGATGACTTCAAGAGAAAAAACGACTAATGTCGCCTATAAGGAGATTTTACAAGAACTCGGTTAAAAGAAAGCTTGGTAGAAAATTTAAAATTGCTCTCAGGTGAAGCCGGGACAGGTCGCTAGTGAAAAATAAATTAATTAGCGTATTAATTTATCCAGAAAAGACTCGTAAGCTACTCAATAGTATCTACAAATGCTTGTAATGGATTTTAATTTAATTAAATAAAAAGAAATTTAAATTTCCCGGGGGACATTAGTGTCTCTATCTAACGATGAACATACCGAACTAATTTCGGAGTTTGGTCTTTACCGACGTCGGTTGGTACATTATCATTCTGTCGGTAAATACCGTGGAATTCGCGCCATCTATCGTTGCCCATTTGAACTATTAAGGACAAACTTGAGCGTTTTCCTGATAGAGGCCCTGACCAAAGTCCAAAAATTAGTTCGGCATCTTCACCACTAGATAGCTATTAATTTGAGCGAAAATACCGGAAACCCACAAGTGAAACCGTGATAGTTTAAAAATTACAAAAAGAATAACAATTATATCATTGTTATTTAATTATTTAATTGTCATTTATTAGATAATACTCTGACTATATTTACACAAAATGTAAAACAACTTGATATTATTTCTACAACCGTGAAAAATGTTACTAAGGTTTATTCGGCATAGGGTGCTGTACGTTGATAGGTTTTGAAATATAAAAACGACTAATGTTGTCTATAAGAAAATCTTATAAGAACTCGGTTTAAAAAACACTCTTGCGTGCGTAATGGAATGCTCATATTTTTTGTTAAGTTTAGCATTTGTTAATATTCTTATGTAACAATAAGAGTAATATTCAATAAGTCATTTGAAATTACCTGAAGACCGTACAATTTAACAATATAATTTAAATGATTATTGTTTGCACTAAGAATTAATATTCAATAGAGTTTACGGAATAATTAATATTTAATATTATATCAAATTATAAATTCTACGTTACATCAAATCGACCGCCTACAGTATTTAGTCGTAACTCCGTGTTCAACAAGCTTCATTTAATATGGCAGCCATGACTCTTGCATGTGGTGATTTTCTAGAGTTTCAGGTATTTCTAAAATAAATGAAAATAACACAAAGGATATTAAATAACAATATTCCCAATTTTTATTAGATTATTTTAGTTATTATTTAACGAATATTACTTGAAATCTTTACGATGTCAACCTAATATATCTTCAACTTGTTTACGATTATAAAGTAATTTATATAATATTTACGCATTAAAAACCATTTAAGTTATGAAACATTATGGAGATTATACTAATATATTAATATAATATAAAATATTAAATTTAATTTATCATTTGCCGTATTAATATTTTGAGTCTAGTTTAGGTTAGGTTGCCGCATGTTCATAAAGAACCGAACATGTAACAATAGTATTTATTTAGAACATGTTTAATAGTTTACCTTTATATAGTTGTATTTAAAATGTTTAAAATAAAAACGATTAAATTATTAAGGAATTTAACATCAGAATAATGGAATATTGATTAATTGAAATATTTTTATTAAGTTATTTAATCATAATTGTTTTCTTCCAGGATGCATTGCAGAAAATGCGACAGATTGATGACAAAATTATTTATATGTTGAACACAACAGTTCCAACAGAATCTTTTAAAAGTCAAATTGATCCAACAGCGAAATGTAAGGATCTCTTTGAACAAATTCAGTCAGGTCATAGAAAAAGAGAACTGGCTATTACAAAATGTTTAAATGCTACTAAAGAAAAAGTAAAACAATTGAGGAATCAACGAGATAATGGTGATGAGAGTCCAGAGCTTCTTAAAACATTAAGAAAAGAACAGAGTACAATGAGATTATTACAATCAGAATTAAATGTAGAAGAAGTTGTAAAAAACCGCACATTTCAAGTGTATTATGAAAGATGCCGCAGTTTTTATAAACCATCGAACATAGGATCTTAATAATATGTCATTGATCACCTTTTTGAACTCCTCATTTAATTAAGTGGTTATAAGCCTAACCGCATTTATAGTTGTGTAGGCTATTATAACCTGACAGAATCATGATAAATTGTAATTAGATGTATAAATATAGTTAGTTACTGCATTTTTGAAATAGTAAATACATAAGATTTGTTATATGTGAAAATGATCATTAAACCATTTTTTTTTGACATCTCTTTATAACCTATTAAAATTATTTCTAATCCATCAATGTATTATATGTAAGTAAAGGAAACCATAGAAACTTCAACATATATTTAAATATAATACAATAGTTTATTAGCCTGATGTTTGAAAATTACTCTAATTCATACATTTGCTATAAATTAATTTTAAAACGTTAGAAGAGTATTTACCGTATGCCGCGTACATTTTACATAACAAAAACAATTTTTCCTAAATGTTAATTTATAAATTAAATTATTATTGATTTAAAAGTATTATAGACATAGTAATCATGTTTAATAGTACATCAGGGAACTATTTGAGATTTTATAAACCTTTTACTGGACAATAGTTAGTCATTAGAATTTTGAAGTATTTCATTGGACACTAAAATATAGACTAGACTGATTTATGACTTTGAAGCAGCAGCAGCACGTGCTTCAGCTTCAGCCTTTCCTTTTGCTTGTTGTTCAGCAATAAACTTCATTCTATCCGATATTATGTGTCTTCCAGATGCTAGTTCCCTTTTTCCACTCATAGCAGACCAAATGAAGCCCACTATTGCAAAAACAATCATGCAATTACATGCATAAATTCTTGCCTTGGAGTGTGCATTCTTTATACAGTCGTACCTAATGAATAGGGAACATAAGTAATACTTAATATGTAAATTCTTAAGGTAATACTTTCAATTTATTGAAAGTACAATACACACGTGCACTTGAAACAATAATGTAATGTGTATAAAAAATCTTAAGATAAACATGTCTACTTCAATATATTTACTTACGATACTTTTCTGGGAACAGCATCCATACTTGGATAACGTTTAACTAATACTAATATTCTTTTATCAAAATTAGTTACAAGATGCATAGGTGCTCCTATAAGTATATAAAAAATAATTTATTTTTTGTGTAACTGAATTATATAAAAAAGTATATTGAGTGTATTTTACCTAACAAATTTTCTTCTTGCTCTGCTTCTGAAACCTTAGGCTTTGATGCCTCTTTTTCTATTACACCTTTATTTTTACTCATAGGTGTAGAATGTAATTGTCTAATTCTTGACAATTTTAATTGCCTCATCACTAATGTACGAAACATTCTATAATATTTCAAATTTTTAATTACAATAAATACATTTGTAAACATATATTTTTATGTTTCAGTGTAATTATAAATGATACTTATGTTAATTTCAACTTTATAAGAAGCAGATTTATAATGTATATATCTTATAAAATTGAAATATAGTTCAAATCATTGCAAACATCTTAATATGTCACTTATATGTTCTAACAAATGTCAATAGGATTAACAGAGAGATATTAATATAAGACCTATATTTTAATTTAATCTTAATGCATTCTGCTCTACCAATAAAACTTAAATTATTTTAATTTATTCTGCTTATACTAAAAATATTAAAACTCTTAATCAATTAATTTGGAAATTTTTTATTTTCTAAACAGTACTCAAATTTACAGTTTCTATATTCTACAAATAATTAATGTTTTATACATTCCACACATATCATTTTTAAGAATTGTACAGGTATTACATCAAACATTGAAATCTTTCCTATCATATGATTTTTATAGGTTGTACGCCTATAAATAAACCATTTTCGTGACAAAATCTAGAAGTCATCGCGATGGTTACACATTGACCTTGCCCGACTAGTTTTATAACCAAGTTCTTTAATTGAAATTTAGTCTTATTTTTTTATCATATTCATCTCCGATAAGTAATATCCGCTTTAAACGTCACATTCTTGTCCAATCTTGTTTATCAAGTATCAGTAGCCACTTTATAAAAGGTAATTACTTACTTGAAATGATTGACACTGTTCACTGTTTGATAACAAACAAAGTGAATCTCTTTCACTTGTTACCGATGATACTGACGCGCATGACTGCGCGTGATACTTATATACTCTTCACGGACACCAATTCTTAAAACGTTGTGTCTGTAATTCCACTATTATATTCCTTTTTTGAACACGCATTATATATAATGTATCCATATTTCAAAATGAGTTACTCATGTGAAAATAACTGTTGATTAAAATTTTTAGTTGATGAATTATTTTCAGTAGTAATTTACGAGTTGTAATAAATTATTGTATTGCCATTTCGAATGAAACTACTGTCTTATGTAGAGTTTACACTTCCTGGAAATGGTTTACGAAGTAATAGGATTCGCTTAATTACAGTTTATGATTTTATATAAATGTTATGTGCAAGGTGTCACGTACGAAACAGTTCTTCGTAAAGAGCTACTGACCCATTCAACCGTAACCTTACTACAAAGAATTCCAGCGTAACGTTAATTCGTTTACGATAGTATTCTTACCTTTCTCTTTATTCTTGTCATCTACTATTACTCAACTTGTTTCTTATGACTTGAAGAATATCTTTTGTACGTTTATTTCATTACAGTTGTTCCTGACTACTATTTTTTTGTAGCTGTTTAAAAACAAAATTTAATTTCACCTTCATTAACTGTCAATAATTAAACAATTTATGTATACTTAACAATGAAATAATTTAGTATTTTTTCGTGATTACATCAAGAGGAAAAGCGATTAATGCGTCTATAAGGAAATCTTATAAGAACAATAGAAAAATTTAAAATTACTCTCATGCGAAGTCGGGACAGATCGCTAGTGAAAAATAAATTGATTAGCGTATTAATTTATCCAGAAAAAACTCGTAGACTAATCAATAGTATCTACAAATGCTTGTAAAAGAAATTCAAATTTCCCGGGGGAAATTGGTGTCTCTATCTAATGGTGAATATGCCGAACTAAATTCGGAGATTGGTCAGCGCCTCTATCAGGAAAACACTCAAGTTTGTCCTCAATAGTTCAAATGGGCAACGATAGATGGCGCAATTTTTATGGTATTACCATTCTGTCGGTAAATACCGTGGAATTCGCGCCATCTATCGTTGCCCATATGAACTATTGAGGACAAACTTGAGCATTTTCCTGATAGAGGCGCTGACAAAGTCCAAAAATTAGTTCGGTACTTTCATTGCTAGATGGCTATTAATTTAAGCGAAAATACCGGGAACCCACAAGTGAAACCGTGATAGTTTAAAAATTACAAAAAGAATAACATTTATATCATTGTTATTTAATCATTTAATTGTCATTTATTACATAATACTCTGACTGTGCTTACACAAAATGTAAAACAACTTGATATTATTGTTGTAACTGTGGAAAATGTTACTTAGGTTTATTCGACATAGGGTGTTGTATGTTGATAGGTTTTGAAATATGTCGCGCGTGTTGCATACGTCCATGCTGTTCAATGTGATTTGATAATTTTTCGTTGACTTCAATCTTTCTTGTGTTTTTTTGTGTGAAAATGAAGGTGAAAATTCTAAAGAGAAATCCGGATGAATACTTACGAGAAACGAAACGTGACATTCATAAAGGTTAGTTATATTTAAGCACGCATACATAACCTTTCAAGTAGCAAATATATTCGTTAATATAAACGTTTTCATATTTTAATGTGCGACTGGTTTAAATTATTCGTTATTGACCGTCTTAACTAATTATTTACACTGCATGTAGTTCCTAGGAATTATGATCCAGCACTACATCCCTTTGAAGCAGCAAGAGAATATACTAGAGCTCTAAATGCAGTGAAATTAGAAAGAGTATTTGCAAAGCCTTTCATAGGATGTTTGGAAGGTCATAAGGATGGAGTGACCAGTTTGTGTAAACATCCCCAAGAACTATCTGTGCTTCTCAGTGGAGCTTTTGATGGTGAAGTAAAGGAATGGAATATTACTCAAAGAACTTGTGAACGATCGATTTTGGCACACGATGGTACAGTACGTGGAATTGTGTATGATGTAAATGCTGAACATTTTATTACTGTTGGTGACGACAAAACCATTAAAATATGGAAAGTAGAAAAGCCATCATTAGGTGAAGAGGAAGAACCTATAAATACAGTTCTCAGTAAAGTAAGATCTGAAGTATTAGAAGATAAACAAATTATTTTGTACAAAATATCAAGTTTAACATTATGAACATTTTATAGACTATTATAACTGGAATCTCTCATCATAAAACAGACCCCATATTTGCAACATGTGGTGAAGTATGTAATCTATGGGAGGAAACTCGAAATGAACCAATTAAAACTTTTAAATGGGGTGTTGATAGCTTATATGACATTAAATATAATCCTGTTCAGCCAAATTTATTTGGTAAATATTTTTCAATATTGTGTTGTCTATCGGATAGTGTTGTATTTAAAAGTTATAAATATTATAAATTTCTACTTGGTAGCTGCTTGTGCAAGCGATCGTAGTATCATCTTGTATGATGCCAGAGAAACAGGTCCCCTGAGAAAAGTGTTCATGAAGTTAAGAACTAATAAACTGTCTTGGAATCCCATGGAAGCTGTAACTTTTACATGTGCTAATGAAGATTATAAGTATGTTTTAAAAAAATGTATTATTCAGTGCACAAGAATTTCTAATAATGAATTATTAATATTTTCATTAGTCTATATACTTACGATATTCGCAAGCTACACACACCAGTAAACGTGCATATGGACCATGTAGAAGCTGTGATAGATGTTGATTATTCACCGACAGGAAAAGAATTTGTATCGGGTAGTTATGATAAATCTATTCGTATTTTTGAAGCCAATAAAGGTCATTCTCGAGAAGTTTATCACACAAAACGTATGCAAAGACTGACATGCACAGCATGGTCTCTAGATAATAAATATATTCTTAGCGGTAGCGACGAGATGAATATTAGAATATGGAAGGCAAGAGCATCAGAAAAATTGGGTGTAGTATGTAATCGAAATAATTTCTTATGTAATTTTTTTCTGTATGGTTTGATATATTAAAACAATTAATGAAATATGTCGCTATAGCTGAAACCTAGAGAGAGATCAGCTTTATATTACAGCGAAGCGTTAAAAGAAAAGTTCGCTGCGCATCCCCAAATTAAAAGAATCGCTCGGCATAGACAGGTTCCGAAACATATTTATAACGCTAAAGCCGAATTACGCACAATCCGCGAGAAAAGTAGCCGGAAGTACGTATCATTGGAACAGAAAACTGATATAAGATATACATACATATATCGCTTAATAGAGCACTTTTCTATGTATGTTCATCTGTTCTTTTAGGGAGGCTAACAGGCGTGCCCATTCCAAACCTGGAACAGTACCTTTCGTTCCAGAGAGACGAAAACATGTCGTTAACCAAGATGTTTAATAAAGAAATATCTATTGTATTACTACAAGTTTTTGTACAATTATAATAAAAATAACATTATTCCTTGCTAAATAAAAATTTATAAAACCTAATATTATAAACTTTAGTCGTTGAATCTATATTTCCCGAATCCCGATACGATAAATAACCATAGGCTACGCGAAGTCTATACTTTTACAAACATCGTGCTTAGCTAATCCTTCCTTCATTAAATAAATTTGGATATAACGAAAAATTACCCCAGTTTCTACCCGAGCCAAATATTGACTATACTTTTTAGACTCAGAGGTCATTCTGAACATGTTCTATCGAAGGCCGCAGTCGGAAGACTTGCTCTTCCGTCTTTGATTTATCGAGATCGTGTACTTGAAAAGCGCCTATTAAATCCCAATGTTATGCATTGTAGGAACGTTTATTCTTGGGATTCCTGTTCTCCTGAAATTTATGAAAATGACATCAGGATGTGAAACTTGTCTGAAAGTGGACAGTTCTTTTTGTTGCCCTCAGGGGCTGTAGCTATGGTAGCTACAGTACGGGTTTAGCGATCCCGAGGTACCCGAGCTATAAGGGACATATGACCCTTAGAAACTACTTATACAAATGCAAAGTAACGTAAAGCAAGAATTGAATGTAAAAAACGAAGGAATGAAAGATTGGTACATTAGGTGTTATAGTCATGTTATATCACTTCGCACCCTTATAAATTAAACTCACTTATTCACTTCTTCCTTTTGAAAATATTACCGTGGACTTCTCACTGCCTGTAGCCTAGAAGGCTAATTATTATTATAGTGGGTAAACTATTTCGGACGTTAGTTTATAGACTAAATTATATTATTTTTATTTATCGTTTATTTTAATAAATAATTTTATTGAAATTATACAACGCATTGCTATAATGATTCGTAAAACGTTACAAACTTCAAGCAGTGATTAATGTCTCGCTTAGCGTAGATTACAACGATTAATTGATTTCCTTTCGTTTTCTTTGCGCATTCATCTTAGCAGAACGTTAATCAATTTGGCGATACAAAGATTTTTCCTGTACCCTAATCTCGATATCGAAGTTACAATGAATGGTTCGTTAACTAACTAAATCACGCTGAAGTTTTATCCTATTCGTTTCTCGAAGGATGACGATAAGCGAATTTTATCTTCGCGATTTTGCTTACATTTGCTCATTGAAGTCCGCATTATAGCTTACATGCGTCCGGTTGATTCGATTTAAATAAATGAATGTAAAACCACATTTATCGATTTTTATATGTAAATCCTAACATGGCAGGGAGTGAGTTGTATACAATTTCGTTGCCAGATGTACTTGAACGCGCGTAAACTTCTTAGTAAAATATTATTTTGTCGTTTGTCGGTTAGCGTACGTCTCAACGACGTTGCTTCGTAGGATAAATTGACGGCCGTTCGTGTAGTTTGATCTGATGTGTTCCGTATCATCGGATATAGAAGGGCGGCAGTTGTCTCGATAAGTCGTTTCGTTACATATTGACAAACAAACAAAAATTGAGGAGTAGGAATTGCACGAAGTGTTCCCTTACAGTTCTATGCTCATGGGCGTACAAAAAGCGGCACACATTTCTCCGTTTCGCTGGTCGATGTTGATAACGCGTGTGTAATTTCCCTATTCTTCCCCCTTCTTTCGTCTTAATTAATCACTATGCGCACGCAAATTCTGTACAAGACTAGGTGAGTCGATCGATTAAATTACCACTGCAAAGTTATTTTCTCCATCGGCTTCGACGCTCCCGGAATTCTACGTCTTGTCGATATTCCAAGGAATACAGCCCCTTCTAACGCTCCACCGCCGAGTTCGTTTAATTAAATATAAGTAGTATGGTATAACAATAATTATAATTTATATACATATAAACACATGTACATTAATTTTGGAACACACTGTTTAGTTGCTTTCACCTCTCAACGATCGATCGAAAAATCAACGAAAACATAATCGCAGTGTCGACGCATTCAAACAAATACAAAATCATACATCGGTCTGTACGCGTTGCTCTTTCCTGATAGTATTCCAGCACCGAATCACAAGATGTAGTGGAATTTTTATAGTACTGGAAATAAGGATAGTACATGTGTGCTATATTTAATCTCTGGACATGGAATTTTCTAGTTTTATTAATCTATGTTGAATAAAGTTTCATTCAAAACCAGTCACTTTCGTATTATATTCCGCGATATTGGGTCCGCCATTTTGAATTTCTACATTTTGAGTTCAAATTCAGAATCAGCGATCAAAAGGAAAAAAAGATATACTCGTATCTCTTCTACAGAACTTGAAGGGTTTTCCATCCAGGAAATACTACAATGTTTACTACTATTTTTGTCGGTCGTTCTTACACATTACGATTAAAGTGTCTGTTAAATAAGAAACTTTAAAGTGTTGTAACTCGGTTTAGAACCATCCCATTCGATTTTAACGAAATGCAGACCGAAGCGCGGAGTTTCTTCTACTTAATAAATATTTATTATCATTGTTAGACACTTTTAAACAATTGTTCCTCATCTAGAAGACACGTTGCTTGACAAAAGAGAACTTTTCTAAAGAGAATATTTTACTTGAAAATCAGATTCCTGTATCTGTGTTGAACCAGAGGCTGCTGAATAATTGAAACTATTTCATTAAATTTAAGTTAGCGTGTTATCATTTCGTCTTTGTTATTTATCTGTGTACCTTATTTATTGTGAAAGTCAGTGGGCACAAACTGATTTAATCCAAGTTTCCTTCTTCCTCGCGCCACGATTAAAAAAACTGTACGTTGTTTTCGAGAAATGTCATATAACACACATGTGCTACCAATTTGTCCAGACCTATAACGATCGTTGTCAACGCAATGGTGTCGGTTAAACTTCGATTCGTAAACTAAACGCGACCGTATCGTGACACCGATACAGTTTTACAGAGTCCACTCAATACGAAATCCATTCAAAATACATTCACAGTAACATTCAAAAATATACTCATCCCATTCTTGCGGTAATTCTTCACTTCACACGAAAGGATGCTGCGAACTAGTTATTCTCCAGGACTCCCCTTCGCAGAGCTGGTGTCAGGATATGTTAACGCGCAAACAGAGCGACGCTCCTAAGGGACTCATGCCAACGAACACATCCGTTGCAACCGCGATATATTCGTTGGCATTTCAATCGAGCGACGTCGATATCAAACGGTCTCGATTTAATAGCAAAACTCTGCGAATCGATCTACAAAATAAGGAGTCAGTTTCCCTGCTGTACGTCCTTCGACTTTTGATTTGCTATTATTTACTCGTTAATAGTACCTTAGCGATATCGACGACTTACGAATACTTATCACCGCGAGAACATACAGTTTCGTTTTCGAGTACACAGCGCATTGTTCTCGTACGCTATCGATCACAATGCCCCTTTTAACGAGCACGATCGACGCGGAATTCAACGCGAACGCGCGTTTTTCCCTCTCGATTTCGCGTATTCCTCGTGTCTGTAAACGCGTTTTCTTTCCAAAGCGTGATTCAGTCTCGCGTGGTCTCTTGGAACGAGCTTGCCACGGTTGTTCGAAGTTTGAAAGCGTCGTTGAACGAATCGATTGTTCCAAATCGCCTTCCGGGTCATTTCGGTTCCCCAGAGATTCATTCTAGACGTTCAAATCGGCCATCATCTTCCGGAAGTCGGCCAGGGTGTTGTAATCAGGATCCGAATCGATGTCCGCAAAGTCCTTGTTGGAATCACTCTTCACGAAGCTGGGATTGTACCGGCTTAGAGACAGTGGGCACGGCAACAACTCTGGCATCACCGAGTGATGAGTAATTAGGGCAGTGAGCGTCGTGAACTCCTTCGTGAAACCCTGAAACATAAGCGAAAGAAACAGAATTATCGTTTGGTATCGATTATTATTGTGAGAAATAATGTTTACTATCGTGGCTGCAGGAGCTTATAGAGCAATATTCGATATTCTTTAACATTATTTCTATAAAAGTTGTTAGAGGACACCTTTTGAAATTTTCAATTTAAATCGTTTGACAAATTTAATCATCTTTTTCCTCGATCGACTTTTCGAATTTTTGTATAATGATTGTAAAATTAATTCAAGGGTATCTCCTTTTCCTCTACTTCCTCCTGGATCCGAAGTATATATACGTTACATAATATATCTATTCATCCATATTATATTTATTTCCACTATGAAGTGTATTTTGACATGTTAAAGATTTTATAAATTATTTTATACACAGATGCCAACATCATAATGCAACACCATTTCAATTCAAATTCGACAATTTCCATTTCTGTGTCTCTATTTTTTATTCGTATTTAATTTTATTTCACATTCAAATAAATTAATGTAACAGTCTAAATTATATCCCCATTTTTTATTATGAATAGTGGTATAGTGGTAAAAAAGTAATTCAAGGGTGTACGCCATGAAATATCCCCAATGTTCTTTATTTCTGTCGTCATACAGGGTAACTAGGGGGTCCACGCGATGTATTATTTGTCCATCAAATGAGCCAACGTCAAAATTATCATGTGTCGTAGGTATTCGAATCTCATGGCGTGTTGCTACGGCAATGCAATCCCAGACGAAAAGAGAGGGGGAGTTTTGATTTCCCTGCGGCCCAACGAAACTCATTTATACTGGTTTCAGAGATTATCAAAGTCCGCGGACCCATTTAATTTATCCTCCTACAAGGAAAGTTCGATCATTTAAATACGCATGCTCAAACGGCAAAATTCGCAATACCGTAGTAACTTCATACTTGCACGGTATCTCTATTATGATGTTTTCGGTGCTGGAAGCTCTGGTATAAATGCGACATTACTCTGTAGAGATTAATAACCGCACACAAAGTGACTCCCAACGAACTTCCGTTCAGCGTTCGACGTCGATTTTTATGAAAAGCCGCACGCTCGTGGAACAGCCATAAAATGAAGGACGTGTAGGTTTAATTACAGAGATACAAACTGGACGATAGATTTTCGGATTTCATTAGCGTCATTCCAGAAACTGCTGCTATTATTTTCAAGCAATTCTTGCTGACTTCTATTAATGGAACTTTAATATTCGAACACTTCGTTTCTTTATTTTTTAGATTATCTCTGTTTTCAATTGGGAGACTGATTTGAACAGCTTATTTTTACAATATAATCGTAAAGAAAATGTGATACAGAATAAATACACGATAAAGTTAGAAAACTTTATATTCTACACTACGAATACTCAGATACTTGATCAATACACAAAGTATTTAAATACTCTAACAGTGTCCACGATTAGGAATGGAATACATATGGACATTTTTTCATTGAAAATATCGAATAGAATTCGAAATTTATTCACTTAAAATTGAAGGACACATACAGTCAGTCCTATAAATATTCGTACCCTCGGTGTTTATCAAAGAAGTTTGTTTAAATTAAATGAGAGGTTTGATGTTTCCAAATAAATTTTTCATTATGGATACATGTACATGTAAAATATATTTATGTACGTATTTATTACAGAAAATTTATTTGGTACATCAAACTCGTCATTTAATTTAATCAAATTTTTTCAATGGACACAGAGGATACGAATATATATGGAACTGACTGTATATGCTATAAAATGTCAAATCTTACATAAAATTCGAAGCATAAAATTCGAAAGCATGAATGTTTCGAGCACTCGTGTAATTGAACTTTATCAGTGGTATTCGTATACTCGATGGAAGCATTGTTAAGCCATTCGAATAGTTACAGGCCTAGTCTCAAGCGAAAGTTGCGATTACCGCGGTTAAGATATAGATAGTTTACAGGTGTTTAAGGCCTTTCATAGAAACGACCATCTCGCGAAGACTTGCAGGAAGATTTACCTTGATTTTGTAGCCTTTGTTCGTACGCATTATAAGATAATGGGCTATTCCGCTCGGTTGGAATTCGCGCGGTACTCGAAGCGAGAGGGCATAACATCCGGGTTTACTGGTGCTTTCCCTCACCATGAAGGCTCCTTCCGGCTCCTGGCTCAATACTTCCAACGTTATTTCCCTGGAATCATAAATGACCGTCGCACCGTGAAAATGCAAATCCGTATAAATAAGCGACAAAAATAACGACCGCAACGGAACCCCGATCATAATTCTGCGTAACGACACCGTATATATCGCGCAACTATAAAAAGTAGCTATTTTGTTTGCAAAATTCCGTGGACGAGAATCGAGCGCGAACCGTGTACAGGCTAAATAACCGAATTAATTATTTATGAATCTGGCAATATCACGCGAATACGTAGAGACGTCTCATCTCTTTTAGTGGCCGAGCCAAGGAATTGGAACATGAACGAGAAATGCTGAGCATAACTGATGTAGCTTGATAAAGTTTGAGACGAAAATTATACAAATTTAGTTTTAGATGATAATTGGAAAATTGAGAAAGATATATGTTGAGAAATTCTGAGGGAGAATTAATCGATGACTGAAATATTTTAATGTTTGGTGAAGATTATGTTGATAATGTTTATTTATAATTTTAATCGTTGGGTATTCTTGATAAACAGTATTTACAAATAGAAAAAGTTATCACCTCAAAAATATTACAAGTCTTTCATCACTTAATTTCACATTATACTGAGACGTTACATAGACACAAACGATTGCTCGTTACGTATGTTAATTATTCATCGGGAAGTGAGTCAATTATTAAAATCTTTTCGTTAATAATTTGCAAAAACGTACATTTCTTGAATTCTTTTAACACGATTCTAATATATTCTATAGAAGATATTTTTTCCAAGTTGTTATTCAGAACTTTGTGAGTTCTTATCAAATAAATTTAGAATAATTTAAAAGAATAATCAAAAACCTTGGTATTCCAGCCTGGAACCAGGGAGCTTTACGCAATTCAGCCTCCTCGCTACGATTGTTCAAGCTATCCGTTCTTTCAGGCAGGGGTGGAGGTGTGGGTGTCGATCCGTGAGTACTTCCGTCAGCAGGTACCGAACTGCTCGAAGTACTAATTTGGGATCTTCTCTTCGACTTGAATTCTGTTTCCGTACCCGAACTTGGAGAGTTATGTCCTATCCTGAAGGTTTAATAATTGTTAATAATCACCAACTCTCTTTTACCTGTGCTTGCACCCTTTACATTTTCACCATTATTTCATCATTTTTCAAAACAACTATCGTTCCCTTCTATTTCTATCAAGTAAGAATCATCGAGTTAAATTTTATTTTTTACCTAAATTGAAAGAAGTCTCTTTAAGACCAGTCATTTGATAAATCACAGTAAAATTCGTATAAAGAAATATTGGAAGATTCGGTATTAATTGTATATCTGTAGAAATATAAATTTGCGTAAACATTCGCAGTGAAGCGACAACCAGTCATCATCAGCCGTTTTGGAATTACCTGTTGTTCTCGATGTTGAAGTTTTTCGCGGTAATGGAGGCATTGATAGTGTTGTCCAGACTCTCGGACGGGGGTATTTTGTTGTAGGTAGGTCTGGTGCCCTCCGAGTCGATGATCGCCTCGTTTATGTAACCCCCCGAATGGGGCCTATTCGATGGGCTCGTCGGCGTACTGCTACCGCTGACGAGGGGGCAGCTGTCATCCTCACCGTTTAGTCCAAGAACGTCACGTCCACCTGTCAAACCCATCGCCAGCCGCTTTATCAGAGGCGGCTTGTCCGTTAGCCTCTTGTACGAGTTCAGTTCCGTCGGGGAGTTGCTCTCATCGCTGCTCGGTGTACTTTGCTGAGAGATACTCTTTGGCTCGTCCTCGTTCGTTATAGGGCCGAGAACGTTCGTGAAATTGTGCGTCGGCCGTAGTCCTGGGATCGAGTTCGGTGTCTGGTTTAGGGACAAACGAGAAAGTGATTAATTACCATAGTACAGCTTGTCGACGTTCAGGGGACGTCTAACGTCTTAGGTCGCGGGAACTTTAACACGTTGGCAGCCGGATTAACAATTAGGAAAAATATCAGTCTAACGCTTCGTCTCTATACGACTGAAACTTATTTTTATCGAATTTAAACTTGTACTTATTTTTGCGATTTCGCAAAATTCACGAATTCTACGCAAATTTATTTTCCTCAACTTTTCATGTTCGGAATTGATTTATTTATTTCTTTAGTGAGAAGCCCTATCACCCATATATGGGTACACTGAATATTTTTTGACAATTATTACATTCCTCGTTATATTTAAAATGTTGCTAATTTCAAGGATGATGATGATGTTTGGGGGAAGTGTGAGAACAGTGTCAATCAAAATAATGTTCATTTTGGAGTTCTTAGTTTCTTATGTAAGTAAACGATCATTAATTTTTGAGGGATTGCATTATTTATGAAATTTGACGCAAAACAGTAGAAATACGTTACAATTATTACAAATAGTTTACTACTTAAAGTATATTAGGGTTCACATTAAAGTGAATTAGAATTGGCAATTCTGACTGAAATTGTTCAAATGGGTAAAATATGATACTTTTATATTTAAAAATAAGTAATAATATCATGCAGGGTGTGTGGATACTTTTGTAAATAACTGTATTTCATAAGGGAAAATTATTTCTACACGCTTGGATAAATCTTTTCAACCGGTTATTTGCATTATACTGGACATTGTTGTTTATCGAGTTTCATCACTTAATCAGAGCTTTTGATATCTGGGTAACCGGGTACTCGGTAAACCAAATCGAACTCGAGTATAGGGATAATACGATTATGGTTACCCGAATAAACGCACGATATGGTTAACCGATGAAATACAGTCAGCCGGTTAATGCAGCGAATTATAATGTTCTAATTACCATTATTTTCTATTTGTGCTCAGTGGGATGTTTTATTTAATTTTATGGTAGAAACCAGAAACAGTGTTCTTTGTAAAACAAAATGGCCATAATAGTAATATGAAATAAATATTACAAAGAAAATTAATTTAAACGAGATGTATAACGATGGTATAATATATTCGATCATTTTCAAATATCGTGAACAAAGAAAAAATGTATATTACATAGAAAGATGCATGAAATTTGAAATGAACGTATATAAACAAATTTTTATAAATTTAAAACACGTAAACACAAATTCATACAAATGTATTATTATTATCCACAGTTATCTACGATAAAATAACACGATATGAATATTTAAGGTTAAAAAGATATCAAAATATATATTGTATATTACAAAGGTATTCTCTAAAATATTAAATAAAAATAAATATTAAATAAATAAAATATAAAATTCAGCAAGTATGCCAGCCCTACTTGTTCGCAGTATTGCCTTACATTCAGGAAGTGGCGACAATTATATTGGAAAATTTAGTACATGTCATCTCGACCATTTTCATAGAAAGTCTGTTTAAACTTCTCCTTTGAGGAAAGTTTCTCTTCCACTGCATGTATTTAATGAACAGTGTTCTTCAGAAGGAAGCAAGGTTACGCAATAGAGCTCTAGAGGCTTGTAAATCCATCTAGAAAGTGCTTATAAAATTTCTCTTCATACTGCAGTTTCCCTCGCGTTAACGAAGAAGAGTTTAATTCCCAAGCGCTGTAACTAAATAAAATATAATTTGCTATTCGTATGAAGATGATAAGAGAACCGATTACAAGTAACTACTACCAAAGTGACTTTAATCCCAAGTTCTACTAAAAGCTTCTTTCTTTGTCGGTTGTTGATCAATTATAAACGATAAAGCAGCGTTGTCAACCAAGTTCATCAGACAGAAGTTGAGTTTGATTTAGGCGCACGCATTTCAGTGAATACAAATTTGCAGCCACGCAGATGCAAATTTGCAGAGAAGCAATCTTCCTCCGTACCAAGGATGACCAGTTTCTGAGAAAAAGGACGATTCGAGTTCCGGATGAGATACCAGTAGATGATCGAGGGACAGGTTTCAGCACCTGTCCGCTATGAGCTTTACGTGCTCTTTCCATACGTGTTCGTCGTGGTAAATAGAACGGACCCACGAATTATGTAATAAGAAGACCTTTCGAAGGAATTGTTTAAACATAGGCTCGCAACCGTTTTGAAGTACAAAATAGTAGGCACAGGCCGTCAAGCAATTGTAAATATTCCCAAAGAGTCCTTATGCGTGGCAGCACTTATTTAAAGGTCTGATGCTTGATACTGTCGAAACTGAATGACCTCGGATATGAAATTTACCATGATCTCTACCTTCGGACTCCGTGGAACTCCACACTTTCTCTTATTCAAATAATCGCCTACCAGAGATTAATGTTTGAAAAATAAAAAGAAACGCCTGTTGGAGTGTCCTATGTATACATTCATACATCTTCGCCACCTTACACGGATTGTCTTCAAACATTCAGCGATTATTTCTAGCATTATACACTTTAAGAAAACGTAAACAAAAAAAATCAAAAGTTTCAGGATTAATAAAATCTTTGCAAACGAACCTAAGAAAATTGAATCTAAACGGAAATTTATTTTACTCTGCAAATATTATAATGTGAACTTGACTTTCAATATTTTTTTTATATTCTTGCATACTGTGTGCATTTCGTGGTTCCTCGTACATTCAAATTTCTTAAAAATGTCTAAAAATCCGCAGTGTAGTTATCATCATGCAAGATTTCGCGTAAATGACGCCACCAAAGCGACGCAAGAACGTCTCTATTTAAGTTCAGACCGAAAAGCGTGGCGAATAGAGGCGTGAAATAACATCGTATGTTTCTTGAAAAAGCCATCACGGGGAAATATGGAGGAACAAAATGCGTAAGCTACCTTCACGCTGGCGAGTCGCAGCGTGGGCGAGCCGGCACTGCCAAGCTGTACGTTCATGTCCGCCACAGACGAACCGCTTCCACTTCTGGACGTGGGCGACGTTCGACTTTTTAGCCACGAATTCGAGGATGAATTTCTGCAACCACCGCCCACACCGGCGATCGAATTGTCGCCAGCTAGCGATTGGTTCTGCAACAGAAACAAATTATCGATTAAATACAATACGTTCGAGAATGTGTTATTTTATACGTCGTTACTTTTCAAAAATGTTACAGTTGCTCTTTGTTACATCCAATCCTTGTGTCGCGTGTATTAGATTATCGTCATGGTATTTTTTCTTTTTAAATACATTTCTTCGATTGAGCTATTCTAGAAAAGAGGGAACCGGCAGTCTTTTGAAATATATTTTGTAGATTTTTTATCTTATATATTAATAAGATAATATTATATATTAACCTTTAGCAGCCTAATTTTCCAAAAACCAACTAAAACAAAGGTCAGAATAATGTTAGACTAACGTTAATCGTACAATCGTCTGGGAAGACACTTTGCGTCCAAATAACAGAGAACATTTTTCTCCTAATTGTATCCACAAAGAACGAAGTTAGAATCAGAAGCGAGCACGAGCATTTCAGAGAATCCCGGAAGGAAAGGTGAGAACGGGATTGCACTGAATATTTATCACGTTCTACAGGACCTCTGTCAGGGATCGTGTGGCGGTCTCGAAGTTTACTTACCAATTTTGTCTCGGGAATAGTTGGAACGCTATTCATTCGAAGGTAGGCGACGAAACTTGGAAGCCGATGAATAGTTTATCGACAGAATCCTACAATTTCCAGGACAATTGCGTAGGTAGAACTAGCCGACAGGCGGCGATGAGCTGACCGTTTACTTGGAGACGCGACGCGGCCAAGAGACTCAGGTCGAATTTATAATTAACACGGCCAGTAAATGGGACACATCCACTGGAGCCGGATGCCCCTATGAAAACGCGCTAGACGTCGTTTCCTTTCCTCCCAACGTTTAGGTATTCGAAGAAAAACAACGAATTTTTTCCCTTTAAGGTGGAAACTTCCCATAACATATGAAAATCACAGCTGTAACAATTCTTTTTTCGAAAACAATTGACTTAATGAAAGTTCTATTCCCTGGGATTTATTATATATATTGAATAATATAAAAATTATTTTTATTCGGATTATTTAAATAAAATAGCGATGTTGGAGCAAGGATGACTTTTTAATCGACCTAGCAGGATTCTCAAGTGTAATGACTCCAGCGTCGAACTATTTTATTTACAAAATATCAATAAAAATTATTTTTGTATCTCTGAATATATGTATAATAAACTCCAGTAAACAGATCTTTCATTAAGTCAATTGCTTCCGAAAAATAAATTGTTGGATATAGCTATGATTTTCACGTCTCCCCTTAACGGGCATAAATTTATTCCATTTCCTGTGTACGGGAACATCTCGCTGGGACTTCGAAATTATTTCCACGTTCCTTCCTGCTCCCTTGTCTGGTTGTAACAGAATTTTATTTTTGAGGAATTGTTCCACTAAATATTGGTGACAGCCAGTCATTTCTAACGTCCGAACGTGAAAAATTGCTGCAAAACGAAGGCCGATCAAAGCACAGGTCCTTTAGCATTCGGACATTCCGCAACTTTTACTCCGTCAGAGAACGGAGAAATACCTTGCTTGTTATGTCAGGTTAGACAAACGTTACGACCGAGTGATATTGAGGTAGCCATTATGTTATTTGGTCTCTGTTAACATGAAAACGAAGGTGTGGAAATTAAAAAAGGTACGCACCCACGAAGACCGAGTCTCCTGTTTGTCCTTGCGATAGGGTGGCGCTGATTGCTGTGAGATCACATCGTGAAGGATCGGCTGGCGCTGAAGTTGCGCCACGTATGCCATACGAAAAGCATTGCCGACTAGGGTGTTCAACTCCTCCGCCTGCGACAGAAAAGGAGAAAGAAACTATTTAAATATATTTGTTTTTTGTGTAGACTTTGTTTGACAACCTATGATGACTACGCGTCATTCATTCATACATATTTAATGATCGAATACTTGCTCGTATTTTATCTCCTGTTCGAGCTTTGGTTAAAAACATCAGCTATCATACTTTCGGATTCTACATGTTCAAACTTAATATTATTGTTCGTTACTGTCTTGTTCAGTAGATTTAAAGTCGCATCAACAGCTTTAGTATGGTTATTACTGACGACTGTTAGGAGTGGAGAGTACGAAGTGGTTAAATCTTGTTATGTAATGTTGAGTATTCGACAGACTCGAGATATTTGTTAAGTGTGTCTTGTTACACAAAACGATATTAATGTATTTATTATATTGTAAGAGGAAGAAATCATCTGTTTGACGGTCACTTTAATAATATAATGAAATGGTGCTGCGTTTATGACGGTGATCCAACGATTGACCTAAACGCAAGCTGGTGAACTAATTAATATTGAACCAGGGAATTTCAATTAATTCGCTAACCACCCTTTACCCCTCTGCGTTCCGATCCATGTCAAGGATGGATTTCAAACTCTAATCTAGGGTCGATCAGGACTAGAAATCGAACTTCGTGTTTATAGCTTCTAGTTCAATTCGCTTTCTTTGATAATTTTGAAACATCCTAACAACACTGGTAGGGACACGAGATATAATTTGAGCCCTATCTGCAACACGATCCTCTTGATTTATTGATTATTCAGTCTCACTATCGAAACATCATTAGTAGTTTTCTTGTACTGGCATAAGCTCGAGTTTAATGAGCGCAGGTACCTTAACATTAGGACTCGGAGACACTTTTTTCAATGAAATGCAAAAATATTTCTCGTAAAACTAAATTGAATAATGCATGTATATAATTCATATGTAGCATTTAAGAACTGTATAAAAAAATTTGAAAACGGTCATTTGACCAGTCGTGGTAGGTTTAGCGTTAAAAGGACTCAAGTTACTCGACGCACGTCAATATTAGCGTGTCACAGGAGTATCTTTCTCAAAGGACGGGGCTTACACACGGAAGTCTCTCAGTTGGTATCAACTATCGTGCCCTCAATTCATTGGAGACCCTATGTTGACCCTATGTAACCTATTTTTACTTTTTCTACTTAATATCTATGCTAATGAACGGAGGGGATGATTCTGTTACTCGAATTCTATTGCTGGTAGATACCAGAAAAAAAGATTTCGAGCGCAAAGGGTTAATAGAGACAACAGTGAAGTAGGGACCCTACAAATGACGAAACTACTTCTACGTTTCGTCAGCGTTGTATCTCGTTCTTCGAACGACACGCTGATATTGGGGTACGACGTGTAACTTGAGTCTCTTTTGGGTTAACCTCCGTCTACTTTCGCTACGCAATATTTATGCTACCAAGCGAAAGGTACGTCTCTATTACTCGAATCTAGTGAGAGAGTCGTCACTCGAAAGCGCGAATTATCTTCGAACTAGTATGCATAACGAAAAAAGGACGATGAGAAACGGACACCGGGGCGTAATCTATATCTATTCCATACATCACGGCTGAGGAGACGCTAACGGAAGCGGAGTCGATACGGAAAATAAACTACGCCAAAGAACCCGTAGGTGTATGCGTATCGCGGCGGTACCGTGGCGTTCGCAGAGGAAGCGCAGAGAGAAATGAGACACGATGGTAACAAGCCAGAAAGCGGAAAAGAGGACGAGACGCGGGGAAAAATAAAGGGAGCAGAGACGTGACTGAAAAAAGGAAGGAGTAAGACAGATCAACGGAAAAGGGAAATGGAGATGGCAGGGGGTGGAAGGGATGTAAGGGGCGTGGGGACGGCAGCCGCATTCGATACTATCCCGGAGGCTGCGGTCGGCACTTGCCTAAGCCGGATATTCGAAATGGAAACCGAATGTGAACACGATGCCGGCGCTGGTGTGACGCGCGCATTCCACGTGTCTGCGGCCAGAATACGGCATGTTTGATATTTGCGATTTAGGCGATGCCGCGGGATTGACCCGCGTCGACCGTCGACAAGAATTTTATTCCGCGGAACGTCTGCCGGGCAGCCGGTCGAAACGGGTGATCGCTACTGAAAGTTATTTTACCCGGCCAATTGTTCGACGCTTTATCGCGTGTTTTACGAGCCCAGTCCTACCGTTTCATTGGAACACGCACATGGGCAGGTGTAAAATCAACATTCTATTACGGTGACACTACGACCATTCTGGATTCTTTTTTCCTATTAGCTGTTCATGCATACAGCCAGTCTCATAAATATTCGTACCCTCTTCGTCTATTAAAGAATTTGTCTGAATTAAACGATAGATTTTGATGTTTTCAAATAAATGTTTCATTATAAATATGTACATGGATAAACTTCTCACTTGTATATACATAATGGAAAATTTATTTGGAAACATTGAAACTATCGTTTAATTTAGACAAATTCCTTCAATAGATACAGAGGGTACGAATGTTTATCGGACTGACTGTAGTTGCATGTACCAGTTTATAGGGCTACTGGCGACTTAATCCTTTGACTGCGAAGGGTGTATATGTATATACGCTCTCGAGAAATGGGTTCGGAGAAATGTTTGTATTCGTTGAATGAATTTTTAAAAAATATCAGCTTACAGGGAATAATGAGACCTGTTACCTACTGAGATAGTAATTTTTCTGTAAGCGTGACGACAAAACGAAAGCTTCCAATTTCTAAATATATTCGCGTTTTTAAACACAGATCTTTCTGAGATTTAAATATACAATTCCGCACTATCTGCGGGTACTCGATACATAAAAAATGACTCGAAAAATCCACACCGCGACTGGAAGAAGAGTCACGATCGCTCATAACATCAGAAGCCTTTGAAGCCGATCCTCGTTCAGAAATGGACGATAAATCTCACAAAAGGTGGCTGTGCCCCCCCCCCCCACCCCCTCGCGCAAAAAGGAAGCAAAGAAAGCAAGACCAGGAAAGGAATTCGCGAAATCCGGTAAGGGGGTAGATGGGGAGCCGGCATCGCGCACAATATGTCTCGTGTATAGGCGGCCGTGTAGCGGGTAAGGCGAATGTAAAAAGTAGAAGGGTGGTATACTCTCATTCCTGTTCGCACAATGCGTCGTCTTTTAGGTGGCTCTCGTGCAACACACAGTCAACATCGCGCATTAATACGCACTACCGTGGCTTTTATGAGCTTTGGAAAAGAGAGCGATAGCGTTCTGCCCCTCCACCGGCAATTTCACCCTGTTTTCATCCCTAGCGCGGGTGCCTCGGCGATGCGTGTTTGCCTCACGGCCTGGCAGGCAACGGCGTCGTCGTCCGTTCGCAATCAAACTTGCGTCGACAGTGCCGTATCATTCTGAACTATGCACACGGGACAAGCATCCGCGTGTGGTCGACGCGATCCCGCGCACGACTAACCGTTGCCCGCGTGTGCGTGCCAGGACCTTTCTAAACGCAGACACGAGCCGCTGGTCTAGCCAAGGGTTGCGACGTGAGTGCTTATTACACATTCAAGGCTTGCATTTGCACTGTACCCCGCTGGAAAGCTGTACGCCATTTCCCCCCCTACCCCACCGCGGCCATCGTCGGTTCTACGCCACCCTGGTCACTCTTCTTCTTTCTATTCCTTCTCGTACGACTAAGGGCGTTTCGTTACATACGACATGCCACGGCCATTGCCGAGGATCCGACAAAAAGATCCACCGCCGCGCGCAACCGAGATTCTTTTCCTCGACATTTTCATTTCCTTTCACCGCTGCACCCCTCCGAGCCTGTTTTCCATCTCCGTTTGGTCCCTGACGCTTTCGCGGAGGTCAACGAAAATCTTTTATTCCTCACCGAGAGGGATTGATAGGGGGTCGTATTGCGATAAATCGATCACTTTTAGGGGTCGATGTCAGGGATTTCGGTCTAATTGAAATACCTATAGCGATGTCTGAACAGGTCGAGGGACAAGCGAACAGTTTTATGTATAGAGCTTGGGTACAAATTTTCTTCAATTCTTTTTATTAGTTCGGATAATAAAAGCTAATAATTGGAAATCTAAGGTCGACTGTTTATTTTGTTTAACGATGAAAGTTCAGCATAAAGAAGATTGTGTGATTAATAAATGTCTAGGCTACGTTAAGTGAATTGCGAACGGCTAATAGGAATATCTGACGCATAATTTATTCGAAAACAATTATAGGTACGCGTACACATGCTCGATTCAAAAATACAAAATAATTCAGTTTTAATAGGAATACAAACCATAAGAAATCATATCATATTGTATTAAAAAAAAATAATACATTCGTGCTAGAATTTAGAGCTGCGTCAATCTAATAACGCGATAATGCACCGTTCCAGTGCGTAAATATTCGCGTAAAAATAATTGTAACGCTCTTGATAATAGTGCAAATGGAATACGACGATTTATTTTAAATGTAAGCGCCTGAATGTCATTACATGTTTTAATATGAGTAAAAACTGACATACATTTCATATTTCAACATCCTCCATTTTTATGCGGACGACAACATAAATATTTCAATTTGCAACATTGAGTAAAAAAAAAATGTGCATTCAGACACAATTATTATACGTAACTCGTCAAGGGTGTTATTAGACGAGAGGTATCGATGTTTTGATTACAAGTGACGGTTGAAATCATAAATTATAACTAGCATCAGAATATATGAATTAGAAAAAGTAATACAAGCAGATATTATTATAAAATAAAAATGAACCTCACTATAAGCCTCACTATAATTTCAACATTACATTTTCAAATTGATTCATACAATTTTGTTAGAATAAAATAATTCGCCCTCGTTCATTATGATCGAGATCATAAGCTCCTTATAAAGATTAAAAGAAAATAAATCTACCACGTGGAAATTTTAAAAAATATTAATTTTATGCTGTGAGCTATCTCTTTACTACTCGTACGTCTGGTGAATAGAATGATCGAAAGAAGGGAACTATCGCGGTGAATCGTTGGCGTGGGAATAATTCTAGGTCAATTTATCCGGCTGAATACTTCACGATTAGCCTGATTTTATCTGTCAGTTTACACGATTAATGGTTGTCGAAAGGTCAGATGTCCAAGCTCGAATTACGTGAAGAGTAACGAGAGAAATGGAACAAGTTTTTGGCAACAAAGGTTATATTACTTCACGGTGGGTTACGGGTTGTGTTGAGAAAAATTTATCCCCGTTGTAGGCGGTGCAGGAACAGTTATGTTCGCCGACAAAGGAAAAGTCTCGAGATTTCCGACCAAAAAGAGATTTCACCTAGAAAAGAACGCTCCCACTCTCTGCCACGAATTCGAGGGCGATTTTCTTATGGGCGTTGACGTCGGACCCTCTTCAACGTTCTTAGATCTTGGGTTTCTTTGAGTAATCACTGGTTAACGTCGACTTCCCGTTGTTGAATTCTTCACCTAAATAGTACGAACCTAAGAGTTGCTGGTGTTCTTTTCTCCTGAGAAACTCGGTCTAGATTTAGTGGAAGTATATCATGACCAGTATCGATGTTAGCCTTCTTATTTTATAGTACAGTAGAACTTCAAATATTAAGTATTACTCGATTCTTGGACAGTGGAATTAAGAAGTAAGAGTTAAGTTTATCATATCCGTGGAGTAAAATGAGTACAATTGTTTACAATCTTTTTTCAAGTTTTTTCAATCGAAAAAACACTATTGCATGGATATGGAAAAAACAATATCACGATTATGTCACGAAATTCATTCAAAGCTTCGTCCAAAGCATTCATCCTTGGCTCGGAGGCAGCCTAATTATAACTAGCGGGCTGAATTCGACTAGCGAGTCATAGTTTGGCGACCCCAGCTACGCATCATGATCTATTTATGGTTCCGAGAAGACATGATTTAATAATGAGAGAATTATATCTAGTGTAAACTGCGCCGAGAGGTCATCGTACAGCGTAAGCCAGGATTTTCCAAGCAAACCGTGGTAACATGTTCTTTGACCAAGTGTTATTTCGTTAGAGTAAATAATAATTAAATGCAAATTTGTTAACTCCTTAAATTAAAATTCATTATTAAACGAAAATTAAATAAAAAATAATAAATTCATTTAATGACAAGCTTCATGGAAGTCTCGTTTAAAGAAATGTTACAGTTCGATTATTTTTTCATCATTAAGCTCCAGAAGCATTACAATAATTTACATGGCGTATAAGTTACGTTATCGGAACGCGATTTCTGTTTGGCTGTTTGCACATTCTGCAACGAAATGGCTCCGAGTGCAAAGGGTTAAATAGTACGAATTAAATGCACGGTGGAGGAATTGCGTTCGATTGATACGCAATTTCACGTGGACGTCTGAGCGTAAAGACGGGGGAAACGAGGATCGAAGTGGATCGAGAGGATGGCGGGCTGCCGTGGCTTTACCCCGGCGTGACGGGCCACATTCCACGCATTCCACGCGGTCACGGCCATATCTCCCATTCCTCTAGATTTCTCGTCCCACCAGCAGCCATCGGTACCATCGCCACCACCGACACCATCCTCTTCACCAGCGCCACCACCTCTCACCGTGCACTCTAGCCTACTCTTTTCATACATCACCCACGCCTGGAATATCCATATGTTATTTACCTTCCCCTCCCACTTATGAATTTTTTCTAAACAATGCAAGAGTATAACGAAATATCCGACAAAAACATTCGATTACTGCATTATCAGGTGTGTAGAAATCAATTCTGTGCCTTCATAATTGATCACTTCGTAATTAATCACAGTCTGGATTAAGTGGCAAACAATGATGTATCATCGTTGGGTATACTTCCTTTTTGTTTTCATTTTTAAATGAAGCTCTTTAATTAAATCTAACCACAATCTGCGATATGACCTAATAATATGGAACACCACATTCAGGAAGAGAGTTCTTTGCCATCGAAATCGAGTTTATCCCTATGACCAAATAAGAAATCTAAAAGCAAACGGTCTAATGATCCTAAGACTCCTTTTCTGTGTAATTTTCGAATGAACAGAAGCAATTTAAAAAAAATATCATCTTACAGGGAATAATGAGACGAAATTTTTTTATATTTACAGTTTATTTATAGGATGCTTTCTTTCGAAGATAAAAATTGAAAATTTAGAAGTTCGTTGGAAAAATTGAATTTCAGGATACAGGTGTTCTAAGTTTTTAATTTTTATCTCTGTAACTAAACGTCCTATGAATTAACTGTATATATAACAAAATTTCGTCTTATCATTCCCTATAAGCTGATATGTTTTTTAAATTGACACCTCCACACCTCTTAGAATTTCCAGCAAAAATCGTCCCGTGGTTGAAGGGTTAAGGGAGTATTCCAACGTAGATGCCGGTCTTACGCGCTATTTTTCGAATTTAATCCCATGACCCAATAGGAAACCTGAAAGCAAACGGTCTAATGATATTGCCCAGCAAGACAGAGACTCCTTTTCTGTTTAATTTTCGAATGAACAGCTCACAACGCTTTATGCTGGTCACTCTGTACACGGTGGAGGGAGATTCAGTTCACAGAGGCGTACGGATTGGGCGCCAGTTCTAGTTGAAGCCGGTTCTTTGATCAGCAATTAACACCACTCGCAGCTCTGAGCTCGATCTTCCGTATGCTCATTGGATGAACCCTCTCTCGAGACACCAGAGCGATTTTCCTCTGGTTAGTCTCCTCGCAAATCGAATGGTTCACCTGTTTCATCATCCTTCGTTGCACCTGACGGGCTTTGCAAGATATCGGTAGGTAGTTGCTTGCACACGCCAGCATAGTCTGGTCACGCTTCTGATTGATCATGTTTCCGAATGCGTTGGCCAAGAGCTGTTCAGTACAGTCAGAAGCGAAGCTTTCTGGAAAATTGCTGCCCAGAGTTCCAATTGCGATGGAGTCGGGCTTATTTCTTCGACCTTAGCCAGGGTGTTCGTGATAAGAAAGTGCCTGTGGCGAGCTTTTATATATTTATTCTGGAAACTATGCTATGCACGATTTTATACGTTTTGTTCCGTTTAATGTATGTGCACTTTATTGTCGTTCCGATTATTTGGTAAATTAACAAGATTTAAGTGTTTTGGATTTTGAAGTAAAATACTTCGCGAATCTTTAGAGAGTTTAATTTTGTAATGTTTAATTCTTTGTTGATTTTGATAATTTGGCCAAGTCAGAATTAAGCAATTTTGCTTAGCTTAAATACATAACGTATGTTCTGTTTTTGAGATGGCGCTAAAGAGAATTTTAATATCACAATGCTTAACGTACACACGTAGTTTAATAGCGAAGCGACTAGATTTTATGTCCGAAAACAATAATTAATTTTCTTGGAACAGTAAATCGAAATTCCAGTGCAATTTATTATCACTATCCGTTTGTAACGTAAACCAGTATGATTGTTCTTAGCAATTCGCTATGTCGAACGGTTAGTTAGTATTGTTGAAAGGTCAGAGCTATCGTGACAGATTATTTTAGTTGCGATCCCCTCGCGAAGCCAATGTTCAATAGGAGCGATACACGATACACGATATCGTCTATCCGATTCCGGATTCTTTTCAGAAAATCCCGTCTGGACCAAACTGCTGGCGCATCCAATCGAGATCCAATGTGCAAGATGGCGTTTCCTTACGTAACACACGGTCGCCTACATAGTAACCTATGGAACGTGTCGTCTTTGGGTTCCTTTTTTCTTGCGCTAGTTTTCCTTCGAGACTGGCAGAGGCTGTAACGCCGGCATTAGACGCTGTAGCAAGATTAGATCGGGAGACACGGTTAGGGCACGAGGATTGAGGAATCACTTTAGACTTGCGCAAGTTTCTTTCAATTTTCGTCTAGCAATCAACGTAAACGTTTTAAGGGGAATGATTTTTGCGAATAACAAACGATAGATTTAAATACTAACTTTTTAGGTTCCGTACAAACATTTATTTATGGTTTGAACGATTGTACAAATTTGTGGGGTCCAAACCATGAATACACTGATGACTGAGGAAACCAAAAAATAGTTAAGAATATTCGTATACATTATACCTACGAAGACAGATATACAGTTATTCTAAAATTGATAGTTGTTGTTGAGACATGGCTTTCAAACAGGGACTCTTTCCACTGTATTATTGTTTCTTCAAATACATGCAACTATAATTTTCGACACTTCTTCCTATCTTTATCTAAAATGCAGTATGCAATTGAGTTTTATTAAATTCAACCATTTATTTTAAATTAATAATAATTCATAGAAAGTTACATTATCGAGATAAAGATTTGTTAAAGGTTTGAATTAAAATATACACACTCCAGAAACAATATTTTAATTATGTGCGGTCATAAAATACACAATTACAAGAATATCAATGATGGTATACCTTGCTGGATATACCTTGTGCCACTCATGTGTATATAACACCGAAGCTTAGCCGCCGTTATATTTATCCTTTTATTTTCTTCGGGAAAAAGGAAAAGAATGTTTTAGTATGGCGAAATTACCCGAGTTTCCTCTACATTTGACTAATTAGCAATTAGCATTAATGCTACATGAAAGGGGAAAGAATTTTTACTGTCCCAGTTATTGTTATTGTTCAGCATAGTTTTTTGCAGAATTGTGTTGTTTTCGAGCAACGCAAAGAGCCTAAGGGTTCGTACATATATTAGACCACGTATTCGGGGGACAATGGTCCTACCACCACCTTGGCCCTTTCTAGTGGCCCCAGGCGATACCGGCAACTCAGGAACAATGGTCCCCCGTCGAAACACAAACTACAGTTTCATTAGTACTCATAACTGACGAAATTAAGCCCCTCTTTCCTGTCGCAACCGCTCCCCCTAACCCCTCCTTCTTAACGGCACTATGCGTGTCACGGGTTAATTAAATCTGACGAAAAACATTTCACGAAATTCCACATTTTCTGGTGTTTTTGTTCTGCATGCTTCCATGCAGCTTATTCTTTAATCTTGAAAATTAAAAATGCTCTTCGATGTTTCTTGTGAAACGAGCTTGAAACATTTGTATTCATTATCTTGTGTGCGATTAGATAAAATTAGAGAACGTTGACTCGTTCGGTAATTATAATTTGAAATTTGATGTATTTATGTTTAGAACGATGACCGCCAGGTTAGTACCCGTGAAAGTTTCTACGAGGCTAAAATTCAGCGGTCGCTGATTATTCTCGGAATAATGATAAAAGAAAGCTTGCCCTCGTCTCTGTCTATCAGAAACATGCGCGTAGGCTGTTATGCATCGTTCTGGTAGCCTCGTAATCAGCAGGGGCTGGCATTTGTCTTCTGAGACTATCGCTCGTAGTAGCTTCTGATGGATTATTAATAGTAAACACAGAGTAAATATAGCCAGATTATTGACAGTTAATGGATGGAGTAATTTATTGGTGGGGAATCGGCGAAGATAGAGGTAAACCGAAGACCTGCAATCATTTCGTCCACGTAAAACGAACAGTCACCTTGTATCGCCGATGGGTAAGTTCTACTTGGTGTTTTATTGTTTTCTTGTTGATAGGAAAAGTCGATCGTGTTGGTAGCATGGAATTGTGGTACCACCAGAAGGATCCAATATACATATAATTCAATAAAATATTTTGATATTAAAAAAGAAAATGATTGTTTTGCATGAACAGAGAAACGAAATTATTTTCCGAACAATCCAATCAATCCACTTTTATCCAAACACGATGAACTATGTTCAGATATAGTCTGATACAGTGTTTGAAACAAATTCGTTCAAAAGAATAAATAGTCCAATTAATTGGTCGCCTAAAACGGCCACTCAGACGTTCAAAGAAATTCGTTGCTGACGTTCTGATTCAATAATAACATAGGGGTCCACTCGTATATGGGTATCATGAATCTTTATAATGCCATAATGCCTTGTAATGCTAAATGTCAGTTGCAAAGGACCGATTTTCACCACGTTCTGTGAGAGTCTGTTGACGAAACATCTTGTCTGGTGGATAATGAGAAGAAGCCAGGAGTTGTATTAGCTAGAAATCATGCGGGCATTCGTGAAGACTCTTCCAAGCAATGGGAGACAAATTTGCATAATAACCATAAGCGGTCAGATGAAAGCCCTCACGTGTCGGAAACTGAATCAGGACATCGAGGAAGGCATGAATTTATTAATTATTTGTTGATTTTTATTGTTTATAGTTACGTTAGTTTATTGATTTTCAAATATTGGTGAAAGGAAAGTGACTTTTCCGAAATGTCTACTAAAATTTTTTAATTATTTTACGAATAGCAAAAACATACAGAAAAAATGTTATCAGTGAAAATAAACTGTGCAATCTTGTTTTGTTGGCCGTCGACTATAGATAAGCCAAGATAAGCCACGATGGATTTACTTGAAATATTATTAACGATTTTGCAAACATGTAAGAGTGAAAACTGATATTTGAACTTTATTTACAAACGTATAAGTAAGAATATTTGTGTGTATATTTCTATGTATGCCAAGCTGTTTTTATCAAGTAGCATAATATAGTAATATCAATTTCCATGTTATCGATGCTTTTGAGTCTATAAAGAAATTTTAAATAAAACCTATATTTTTCTTCCTAAAATGCTTCAACGTCTAAATAGACGTAATCATATATTTCAATAAAAACGAGTTTTTAAATTTAACAAACCTAAGCTAAGTAAACGCTCTTTACATTTTCCCCTGGCAATTGAACTGAACTTCAAAAATCATAAATTGTGCTATCCTATCTTCTCGCGTCGTAAACAGCCTTTATAGGCTACCGTAACATTCGTTTTATGATTTTTATTCGAGCCTAATCGGGGACTTCCCGTGGAATGATATTATTAGAACAGAAAAATATCAATCGTATCGGGGCTAACAACGTGCGACGGGAAAAGGAAGAAATTGTGTGTGGCCGTGAATGTCAGTATGAATAATTGTTATTACCCAGAGAGGAGTGAAACCACGAGACAAAACCGGAAGTGCACTCGAGTAAAGTGGATAAGCGTAATGGTGCGTTGCGCATACAGAGGGAACACGCACTGGCGTTGTCAAAGGGAGTGCGTACACCGTATAAATTCTAGAAGGGAGGAAAGAACTGTGGCAGAACAGCGAAAAACACGGGAAGAAAATTCCATCTTACCCAACTTAGCTTTCTGGAAACGGCCATCGTTGCGAAAAGCGTTATTCTTATCTGTTTGGTTTCACAGAATTTCCTACTAAGACATCGAGCTGTTTAAAACAGGTGTTGATTCGAATAGATTGGTAATTATTCTTCTGAATAACTTTCTATAGTGTTGGTTAAAAGAAAAGTAACAAAGTTGAAATACTTTTTAAAGTATTTTACAATTATGTTTGTCGTTCGTTGAAAATGTTCAGACATTTCAAAATATTTGACCAATATTTTTCCAATGTTTAATACTTTTTATGAACAAAGCAATTTGAAAAACTCAATGCACGTGATTACAATAATTCTTCTTAGAAAAGTCACAATTTTCCATAACCACAATATCAGATAAAGTAATGTCGTACGCTTGATAATAAAACAGTTAAATTTCTTCCCCTGTCACTTTCCTTTATTATCAACCATACGAGGGACATACTTGTGTCGTGTTTGCGACTACATTGTAGCGTGTACATATTGTATTTTACAAGAAGAGCGGTAACATCTTTGAATACCTTGTAAAATTGAAACTCCTCACGCTACGAGCTAAAACGCCCCATTACCATACCATAAGTTTGTTATGTATGCGCTTGAAATCTTTTGTTAAGTGCCGACACGATGGTTACCGCGGAATGGCAAACTTAAACCGCCGGAAGGTTGCAGTGTACACGTGGAATGTCTTCATACAAGAAACGTATAAGGATATTACGAGGATCTGAAGTCACTTGATGCCTCGCCTAAGGGTCCACTCCGCCTAACATTTTACCCCACAAAGAAACACTGTATTTTTGTTTCCAGGACAAGTCTGGTTTACTGTTTCTCTTCTCCTTTTCCAGACAAGCAATCACTAAATACAAAAATTACGCTAGAACCTCCATTACTCAAACTAATAGGAAGATACGAGTGGTTGGGTAAGAGAATGCTTTGCTGATAGAACACTTCTATTTCTAACATCGACCATTCTCTGTTTAATAATGTTCAAATAACTGGACAGACTTACAGACGAAGACACCTTCATGAAAAATAAGTATGATTTCAAATATTCGAATTAATTGTGTTCTCACTGTTTTATACTAAATTTAATTAGAATGTCTTCTTGTATTAATTATTTATATAGTCAATATCATTGAACACAAACAAAGCTGGCTTTAGTTATTACCAGACAATATTAAAAATATTTAATTTATAGTAAAATATTTAAACTGCTTACATAATGAACACTCAATAATTATTTTTTCATTCGTAACTAAATTCCAACTTCGTTCTCATTCGCGTGCATATTCCAACAGCTACAGGAACATGTGTAATTAATGGAACATACGTTACAATGATAAAGTGCACTTTATACCACTGATTTAATAATATTACACAGAATCACACCCCAACATAGTATTTAATAAGCATTTCATTTTCTTTGTAATAAGTGTTTGCCGAGCGTGGGAGTTGCAAGAAAGGCTTCAATTAGGGACACCACTCACATCGGTCGCAACAAGTAGCAAAGTAATGTTTGAAAATGTTCTCCGCTCGAAAGAAGCAAAGTGGATAAACGTAGTGGCGTAATGTGCACGCAGAGGGTGGCGTGTGCTGCATTTAAACATACTGTTTACACATCGTGGAAATCCCGAGTGGACAGTAGCCACGGCCGTCGTCGTGTCGTCCTCGAGAATTTTCAAAACTTGAAACCTTCTTGCGTCTCGTATTTCTACAGCCACCAAAGTGTGTAAAAATAAAAATACATAAAGATCAGGAGTCACGTAGCGTGCAACTAGACCATCGTTTCTCAGCCTTTTTCGGTCCAACGCCCCTTTACCAAATCTTTCTCGGCCCAACGCCCCCATCACACTGCGTACACACCGACACCCCTTTGTTGTGCTCTTAAAGAAGATAAGATGATAGTCAACGAAAATCGATCGTTTCTTTCTTATATTTGTTTGAAAGTGTAATTTCTTTTAGCCTTCCATAGTGACATTCAAATTCACTCAGGATTGGATATTTGTTGGGCAGTTGTATTCTTCAAATTTAATTTCAAATGTTCAAATTGATATTAGTTTCGGAAATGATAATGTTCGGAGAACCGTGGAAGGGGATGGAGCATATATATTCCATATGTTTTTCATGATAGGGTAGATACGTATTATTCAAAGGAATTGTTGAAACATATACAGTCAATCCCATAAGTATTCGTACCCTCTATGTATATTGAAGTAGTTTGCCTAAATTAAATGATAGTCTTGATGTTTCCAAACAAATGTTTCATTATGGATATGTACATGCACAGGCTTTACACACGTATATATTTCATACAAAAATTTATTTGGAGGCATCAAACTTGACATTTAATTTAGACTTTCTTCAATATGTATAGAGTACGAATACTTAATATATTCTTACTTAATAAATTTCAATAGTTGTCTATTATAGTTAAATTACAACACGTTCATTGGTCAAGTGTCACCCAATCAAAGGTAGCATTCAATATTTCCGCGCCGCGCTATACTCTCCCCCCCCTTCCTCCCCCCATTATTATCACCTTCCCTTGTAGAAATGCTCCGTCCCTATATTCCTAGGTCCACGACAACGACTGCGTAACTTATCGCTCCTATAGGAACGTCCAATGGATCCAGGGACCGAAACGAAGGTCAGGATACCTGTGTGCCGGGGCGCCAATTATATTCTCATGGGTTTCTCGTACTTGGGCGAGAAGCTTCCAAGCAGAGGAAAATACCACAAAAAGGTGCTTTCAGTTCTACAACAAAACGAGAAAGGGAGAATGAGCGAGTGAGTTCGAGTGGCACGACGAATCCACGACGAAGCCATTACTACGTTCTTTGCCGGGGAAGTAATGTGTTATTGAGGAGCTACCAGGTGTAACTTATGCCTGCACCAAGGCTCGAGAGTTCATATTGTACCTGGGGCTCCTATGAAGTGCCCCGACAATAATGGGCCACCCTTTGTGCATGATGCTCTATTGATGTCGAGAGGAATTCCGTAACGTCTGCGACCTGGAAGCGGGCTCGGTCTCTCCCTCTCTGTGCTCCTCGTTTCTTTCGCTCTATCTCCCTCGATCCCTCTGGCTCACCTGGGGTATCTGGTTCTTTTCTTAACCTGAAATATCTACGTTTCGACTGCGGTCCACGTTGAGGACGAAAACGAGTATCGTATACGGGCCGCATGCTATTGTCGTGGCACAAGAGCCGAGTTACCTAGACCCACCTGGATCTTTCAAGACTGTCGACTCCATCGAGGCATCCATTAGAGGGGGCCTCGTGTGTCCCGATCGAATTCGGACTCTATTATCTAAGGGCTCGTTAAAAGACTTCGGGGTTTTGTCTGCGGACACGCTGGAGTGAGATCAATCTCGTGCTTTCCATTGTCAACGTCGGCGAGGGTGTCCAGAATGCCGTTTCAATGGGTCCCCGAGGGTTGCTTCGACAGCCACGGGAAGTCTTCACGGTGGTGGAATAACTCTTGACGACGTCATTCAAAATATCTCTTGTGTAGGCGAAACATTTGAGGACGTGTTCGATATTCTTACGAGAAAAGCACGATTGTTGAACTCGTTATCTCCGGGAATGATGTATTGGGAACGATTGTTGGGTGGCAGGGTGCAATTTGGAGATTCTAAATTAAATGATAGGTTTCATATATCCAAATAAATCTTTCATTATGAATATGTACATTAACAAACTTTACGCATGCATATACTCATAATGAAAAATTTGTTTGGTAGCATCAAACCTATCATTCAATCTAGACAAATTTCTTTAACAGACAAAGAGAGTACGAATAATTATGGGGCTGACTTTTCAAATAAATATTTATTCAAATGATCAAAAGAATAACCTAATATTTTGACTTTTTGTTCACTACTGAATACATAGCAGAATTTGAATGATTGAAATATTAATATTTTGGGGAAGTTTGAAATTATTTCCATGTCTACAGAACAATGCAAAATTTACGACAACGGAAACGGTTGATTCGAAAGCTAAAGATAACAGAGCCCGATGCAAGCGGCCCGCGGGCATTGATGTTTCTTTCATAGCAAAATATGCGAGGGCGAAGCGTCGTTATCCGTTCGTCTTATTAGAATATTCTGCAACGCTCGTCCCACTCGAACACGTTGGGCAACGAGAAGACGGAGAAGGAGCCAGTCGTTCTTCGCGAAGGATACCGATTGTACGTTCTCACGTGAACAGGAATAAGAGTATGCCGGAGTTTCATTTGCTATCACTCTCGGTTAATCTCAGGGTGAAGAGGCGATCCAACTTATGGAGACCTACTAACATTTCATCGAATCGTGATAGTTGCGTAATTGCTGGGACGGGGTAAGATGAGATCAGAATTGTAAGAACTTTTACCGATACACTGTGGAGATCGTACCAAATTATCTTTTAGAGAAACGTTGGACGAATTGGATTATTTTTAATAACTTTTGAAATTGCAATACTAGGTGTATTTACTCAGCCTGAGTTCGAAACATCAAAGTCATCATTTAATTTAGACAAATTTCTTTAATAGACAAAGGGGGTACGAATACTCACGAGACTGACATTATGTTATTAGTGTCAAAATATATAGCAGGAAAAAGACAGTAGCCATACATAGAAATTATGCGTTTTATTAAATCACAGTAACAGTTATACAAGAATTATATAACTCTGCAGAATTAACCATTTACTTTTTAGTTTGTGTATTAATTAATTCATGGAGGCTCGTACAAATAAGAAAATAATTTTCACGAGCATTTTACTTCGAAGGCAATGTAAATATATTTCTAGAATTAAATCGATGCATTTCTAATAAATTTCTTTGTGTTCTATCATCGATAACAATGTCCAATAAATAAGTTTTTTTTCTTTTTTTTTTTTAAAAAAGATGGTCCCTTTCCGATTATGTCCGTGAGTTGTGTCCCAGTCTATTCGTAACTTCTGGTAAGGTCATGGTTCAAGTGGCGGCAATTAACGTACTCTGTTTTCTCGGCTAACCTTTTAATCTCTCCGCTACGCTGGGTTTATCTAAATTGTGCTAGTCGGTAGTGTGGGAATGGTGTACACGAAGTGTCACGGGGAGGAAATAGAGCGAACGCATCGCGATAAATGCGTCTGGGCTGAGCATGACTTTAAAGGGCGGAGCTAAAAAAGGATTGAAGACGATTTACATGAACGGTAGCGATAAGTGCCTTAACAGCACCACTCCCCGCTATTTATTTATTTTATCTATTTTTATGCCCGCGCATGGGAACGTTCGTTGATCGAACTTATGCCAGAGCCGTCGAAAAGTGAACTACGTTAACCTTCTATCAGCCAGCTCGGTGTTTTTTGACGCAAGATAAATTTCATGTTCAAAGTAGGGACTTGATAACACCAAGTTGCGTATTTTTAGTCAGAAAGGTTTCGAAGGGTACTCCTGAGTTTTTCAAATTTTTGTAAACATATTATAGGAAGAAAACTGGCCAATGTTCTATTCTCCTTTTAACCCGCTTTTAGCTAGCTATGTCTACTTTGACACAAACTAAATTTCATGTTCAAAGTAGGTCCTTGACAACACTAAGTTGTAAATTTAAATAGATTTTGAAGTGTAACTCTGAGATTTTTCAAAATTTATTGAACGTAACATGGCACAAAGAACGGAACATAATTTTATTGTACATACAGTTTATACGAAATATTAAAATATTGCTCTCACATTATGTTAATTCTGACGACGAGTTGAAACGAAAATAAAAATAGTTTCTTCAAACCTGAGGGCATATTAATTTTATCATCATTTATAAACGGAGCATTAATCGAATAAACAGTTTCAAACGGTCTTCTAATGTGTCTTACTTTGCCTCATTATACTTTAACCAAATAGTCAATACTTTTGGGAATTAAACTCGCGAGCTACTCCGACTTTGGTTCCCGAATTTCGTCGCGTTTCCAAGCACCACCGGAGTCTCTCGATCACGAAGAACTCTCATAAGTGTGTGCTTGAAGAGCACGAAGGAGACTGCTGAAATATCAGTATGTATTATGCAGGTAGTCTATCGGTAAAGAAGCACGAGGCAGCAAGCATAGGCATCCGATGCCATGAGCAGCTATAAGTACTTACGGACCTGAGGAATGTGCCCGTCCGATCCCACGGCTTATCCCCTCCTTGCTCTTTCTCTTTTCTCTCTCACTTTCTCTTTCTCTCTCTCGTCTGTCCTGGACGGCAATATCACTAAGGTTAGGCTGCTCGAAGGCTCCTGTGCGGATTTGAATAATCGAGGACTCTTCAGGATCGGCGGATCCGACGTTCTATTTGCGGCTAAGTCGATCTTTCTAATTGTTCCGGGTGCCAATTAAATCGGTAAAGTGGCCAACACCGTTCGATATTATTTCAGGTAAAATTAATTCAGGTCCGAAAGGGTTAACCCGCAGGGTCTGTAGCTACGTTTGATTATAGCTACAGTGTGAGCTCAGCGATCCCGATGTACCCTACCTAGAGGGAGTTTAATGGACTCCGACAGACTTGTTAAGGAATTTAATGTTAGAACTTAGGAAATCATGTGTTCGAAGTCCAGTTGTCCATTTATCTATATTTGCCCTGATTCGTCAAAGACAGTTCCGACGATAGCCAGACTTCTTCAAATGTGCACATTTAATCATCTTAGATACTCCAATCAAATTGGCTGACCAGGAAAAACACCTTACGTGCTTTCCAATTCAAAGTTCAAGTCTCAGCTTCCAGAAATCTTCAACTCAGCTAGTAACTAAGGTCCCGGTCATCTTCATCCTCCTCAAATAGTTGAAATATAAAACCCTGTGTTTCTCTATATTTTTATCATGGTGTTCGGGATTTCCCAGCTGTCTAAAATCTTTTTAGTCGTTTTATTATCTATCAGAATGCAACAATATTTAGTATGTAGTCCCTTAATGTCTTAACGCAATTCCAATCTTTTGTCATCGACGAATATGCTCGAACAAGGGTACAACTGCGTAATTATATATTTCACTGATAAAAGCACTTTACGTCTAAAGTGTTCATAGCGTTAGAGATTAGCTGTTAGACACTTTCTGCTGCGCCTCTTTAAGGTAACTTTAATCTGTCCCTTTCGGATGCATTTCAAGCAGATAGGAGAGTTTCTTAGTATGCCACGGAATCTTTTTTCCTGCAAGAAATTCCTTCGCCAGTTTAGATACAATATTTATTTCTTCGACTTTCTTGGAATTCCAACTTCTTCCACGGGGTTCTCGTTGCATCGTACGTCTTGAAAGCGATCCGTGGCTCTCCAGATTTTCTTGTGCCTTTTTCACCGTAACCATGTTTGGATTAACCAGTTCGTTTAAGATTTACTAGGATAGCGGATCTATTTAACACGTCAACCGGTCGAACAGGTAGAAAACAGCACGAGAAGTGACAGGTTGTTGTTTCTATGCGCTTTCCGTTGGATACGTGGCGATCATTGCGCGATATTTCTTCCGTTAAAATTCCACGTTGTTTGTTGAAATTGTCTCTTGAATATCAATTCATAAAATATTTGTGCATATCGTGCTTATTTAGACTTTACAGAGTGAATGATGTTGATTAGAAAATTGTGTACTTTAAGCACCCTTTAGGAATTGGGTGAATTAATTAAATTACGACTGCAAAATTTTCTTAAGTTTATAAATATCTAGATATAGAAATTGATATAAGGCAATTACATTTCTACAAGGGCCCTGTAGAACTTAACCATCTTCCTATTTAATGTTACTGTTTTTACTTATACTATTTTTCTGAAACATTTACAATAAAAATTGTATACTTTTACAACAACACAGTTAATAAATTCCAACAGGTAGATATTTGAATAAAAAAGCCTGTAAATAAACTGCTGGTAGATAAAGTGTTGGAACAAAAACGTCAAAACTTGTCGATAAACATTAATTTGCGTGTTTCTTCTCGGCGAAATGACAGGGACTCGCTCTCGTGAAGCCCTACCTGCCATATGCACCGGCAGTGTTTGGAGTCGTATTACTGCAACTTAATAGCGATTGGTTAATATATATCGCAAGGTGTTCTCAGTGACTCTCAGAAGCGCGCAGAACGAGCGACGACAGCTTTGCGAAAGAAAGGGTAGATAAAAAAGGAGATAAATCTGACGTTACGAAACCTTAGGGCTATCTTAATGACGCAACCAGCGTTTGCTCTCGTGAAAACTGTCTGTCCTACTTGCTTCTTTTATCAAAAAGTAAATATTTGAAAAATATTTATATTTATATTCAACCCTGTATTACGAAACCTGCAGATTTTTCTATTTATTCTATACTTTGAGTAAATTTTATTTATACGATAGAGAGTTAAACTCGTGCTTGTTTCAGATTCGATTTTGTATCTTTATTAAATCATAGTAATATTTATAGAAACGTTTAATAGCCTTTGCATACGCGACCATCTATTATTTATGTTTGAGAATAATGCTCAGTTGTTTAAGTAATTAGAAAATAATTTCATGTTTGGAAGATAAAATCCAATTCATGGACCAGCTAGTTAAACTGCTGCTTCTTTCAAATAGAGCAAATATAGACCACTATTTCAGCCAAACATGTACAGCACAGTGATCAAAAAGTACATGCTCTAAAACATCTAGCTTCCCACGCCGTTTAATCGAAGATAGAATCAATAAAACAACTTTCTCTTCGTCCACGATTATCTAATCACCGCGATTAAGATTCGACGAAATGAATAAGTCCTAACGTCATCGACGTTTCTTAGCGCGGCGCCAGGTGTTTGACGCTACCGCTGAATATTCCGTCAGGTGAGAAAGACGTAAAAAAAACTTACTTTGAGTTTCTGAGTGTGACCACATCGACAACAGCAGTACGACATGTAGTCGGGCAACGCTGGCATAAACTTCAGCTGTTCTTGTTGCTGCGAGTACTCGTCTACAAGTTTGCGATACTGCACCCTGAAGATGGGCCTCGTCGTGCTCTGCGAGGCTTTACCAAGGCGTCCCATAATCGCAGAGAATGCGGCCAGGGTTTTGCGCCTGCGTGTGAACCTCCTCATGCCACGGCGACCGTTGCACCTCTTCGTCTTCCAACTCGATTCGAAGCGCACGGCTCGTGGCTTTCGCCGAATTTTCGAAATTTTTTCGACACGCCGGAAACCCTGGTTTCAGTTACACAACGGACGCGTCTTTGTTCCACCGATCATTGTTCCAGTTGGACGCGTTACATGGTTCGCTGACGGCTCGAAAAACGAGCATGGATCCGTCATGGCGCACCGTTCGCGTATGTTTATAATCCCTTTTAAAAAAGAAATCGTTAAGTGGGTACTTTTCTTTTTGGAGCAGTTCCGAGATAATTCTTTTTATTTCAATGCGGTCAAAGTACTCGACGTAAACTTTTGTTGACAGATCTATTTACACTTAGATATACAGAGTGGGCAAAGTAAAGGTGATAAGTCGTAATTCCGTTATCAGTACCTCTAGAGAAAAATATCAAAGTGAAATGATGTATGGCTCAAAGAGTATTATACTTGTAGGTTCATTTTTTTGTATAAGTGCAATTGTGCATGTGCATTCGGTAGTTGCATTATTTTTATAATATTCATTAGTACTATTTATTACTTTACATTTAATTATTTGTAACTCCAGTTTAAACAAAAATATTTACTTCGAGATTTGATTTTACAGTCATATGTGCCCTTTTGGATTATGTGACTAAGGATAGATTAGCACTTGCATACTCTTTCTTTTCTAAATAAATAGTGAGTTCACCTTCGAGTGGCACGGAATTAATTATTACAACTAATAATTTTGTGGAAATATTTCAGAGACCTTAAAAGACAAAAATATTAACCGTAAAAAAAATCTATTATTCAACTCAGAAAAAAGAGTACCCTTTTAACTGTCGAAGATGGTCGAACACAGCAGTTGGACGCGATTTTTCATACTTCGTACACGTTCGTCGTTCACTTAGAATATTCCACGAAACCTATAAATCCAATTCGTTCACAATAGGCGTGCGAGCTTCCCTCTAAATCCGTCGTTGTTTCAACCGGCACCCATTTGTTCACGGCATCACCGAACACACTTTCTAATTCGTATAGTAATGGCATACCGGCTTCAATCCGGTAGCCACGCACTCAACACCGCCGTGTGGAATCTTCATTCACTTATCAGCTAGCGAACGCACATCCCGAGAAATTCACTTTGCCGAGAACTGCGACGAATCGCGTCATATCACTGGCGCCTCTCTCATTAACGAATTCCTCCAAACACACTTTCGAAGGTAAATCGACGCAGGATCACTTCAGCTCGTCTCCTTGGAAATCTCGGGAACTTGGATCACGAACGGTTAAAAATATCCCACCGAACCGCAACGTAGGCACGTTTCGATGATTGACACGCGCGTTTCTGTTACGGGTTGACGTCCCCTCGTTTACCCTTCGTGCTACGACTGCTAGGACAACAACCCCGTCAACGAGCGCTTACGTTATAATTTCTATTTTCAAACGGCGCTCGAGTTTCCTCGCTATCGCGAGCGAGATATACTCGACGACCACGATTATACCTTATTCCAGTTAACGCTTATCAGGGACGAGGTTTAAGAATTATCCAGGTCCAACACAGTCGCGGCGAGATATATTATCGTTGGCAGGTGATCATCCGTCTCCGATCCAGTGGACCGGTCCGATCGCTTTACGCGTGGTACACGCACGGAAGATCGAGGGCTCCACTTCGTGGCGTACGTAGTCTTCACCGAGTGTCGTTCTGCATGCCGATCCGCGGAAACCGGTTAACGAGTTCGGAGCTGCCTTTCGCTTCGTCCTCGTCGACTGTCAACCATACTTGCGTCCACCACTGGCACGTTAAGTCCGCGGCACTTCTCTCTTCCGCTCTCTCCTTCACGGTTTTGTTTTACCTTTACAACTCGGCTGACGTGACCAGGAATCGGCTAGGATTATTCCCATTCAAGCTTCAAGCTGGCTTCGAGCGACTCCGCTAATGATAACCGTCGCATGAAATAATATTTAAGCGCATCCGCGCTCCGGAATATCCGTGTCGTCTTATCTCGGGATCAATGATCCAGACTCGAACAAGGTAAGCTCGACTTCGCTATTAGCTTTACACATTTTCCCTTCTTTTTTTTTTTGCAGCGACCGCTGCCGGATACGATTCCGTTATACCGTAACGATACCAACCGCAGCCGACCACACCGACCATGAAAACACGCTCTCAATTCGACGACATTTTCACCGCGGATGGAAACGGTGTCGGAGTCGAGAGATTCTCGCCGCGAGACACGATTTCACTGGATCTTTCACGGACACTACCGACGTACTCGATCTATCTTCGTCGATGTTATCTTCGCGGGATAACCGATCGAGCCAATTAACAACGATCGGGAGAAGGAGAAGTCTCAAAACGGGTCACGTCGCCTCGGCTAATCTCCGTTTTATGGATTGATTCACGGAGTCGACAGCGGCCTTTCGCGGGTCTGCCTTTCTACTGTCAACCGGAGATGCTCTGCCAGAAGAAATGGTGGAACCTCGCTCCAAACCCCCCACCTCTGGACGTCTCGGTTTCGGTCGTACCTGACGGAAGCCAGGTCCAGGTGGTGGTCCAATCAAGCGAGTCAAGCGGCCTAGAGCATGCTAGTCCCGCTTGGCAATGGCAATACCTCCCGGTACGTATAGAGAGAAACTGAAGTCGAAGAGGAACACGAAGCAGGGGTAGCACCGTCGCGGCCCACACGGTTCTATCCCCACCATAACCGCGAAACCGAGCGGAGCGACCGGCCGATCTCTTCTCTCCGACCGCTTTCTTGCTCCAACTGCGGCATTGAACACGTTCAACGGCAGCTGGCGAATACCAGCTGTCTCTATCCTCGTCCTACCTCGACATCTGCCCGGCTCTCCTCGCTCGGCTCTCTCGCGCCAAGAGTACACCACTCTCGAGAGAGCCGGCAACGCGCCGATCGCATGAGTTTGCGATTCGCGTTCTTTGACCTCCTGCCGGCACGATCGCGGACTCGTGTCTGACTACGGACGTTACTTTTGATGCAATCCACTTCGGTGCACGACGCGCGACGTTCCGACGTCATCGGCGAGGATCGATCGTCGCAGGGATCCACGAACAAGGATCAAGGGAACCTTCGATCGAGCGCATTTTTCGCGGCGTTCGTGTCTCCGCCGGTCGACGACTTCGACCCTCGACCGGGGTTGTTCTCGACGCTTTTTAGGAAAACGAGCCACTGTGGGTCATAATCGTAGCGTGACGAAAATTCTTTTTTAAACGGCGAGAGGTAAGTAGCTTGCGAAGTCGAATTCTTTTTTGATAAGGTACGTTTAACTTTTTACAGACGAATTAGTCTTCCAGGTCCTATGATTTTCGAGCTGTTGTAAAATAACGCTAATCGATTAATTAGGGATTCATGTTGGCGTAGTTCTCTTAAATAACATTAAATGTAATCATTAACACCATTAGGAGTCGTAATAAACAGTCAAGTGTTGGTAGGATGACCAATATGACAACGCAACCTTGTCAATTTTCGAACTTCCTAAATAGTACTCGATTATTTCGGCAAGTAGATCTTCATAAATGTAGAAGTAAAAGATTATGCTACGCCAAGTCCATTTCGTCTAAATTAAAATAACATTCTTCTGACTATTGATCAAAATTGCACCCTTAAGCTTCCTATTCAATTTTAGTAAATCGACTTCACTTACTGAAACATTACTTCGGTAATAGAAATCTGCTCGATTTTTATCGTGCTACGAACTATATCCACTGCTTCAAAGTTTAGGTCGTAAAGTGGGTGGAAGAAATTTATTCGAGGGGATCGACTCGTTTCGAGACGATCCGATAGTAATTGTCGCGATGGCTGGAAGCAGTGGCGAGTACCGTTGGATAGGTGGATTCCGTAGCCACGACTCGAAAGAGGCTAATCGTGCGTGGAGGAGTACCTAGTACTAGTATTAATATTCTGAATGCGCTTATGACTCGGCGGAATGAATGCGCTTGCGAGCGCGCGTACCGGTGGATCAAAGGTCGATAGCATTTTATGTGTTTGACGGCGGAACCAAATTTGATGGATTAGATTGTTCCGAGAAGAATTTTATTTCATGAAACGTCTGTCGACGGGGTGTGAAATGGGTGATTGCTACGGAGAGTTATTTTATGTAGCCAATTGTTCGACGCTTTATCGCGCGTTTTACGATTCAGGCATATTGTTCCATTGGGTTGTTGTGCACTGTTGACTCGGTCATGCATAAGATCAACTTTCTTTTACGATAATACTGTAGGAAATATTTTGGATTTGTTGAGTAATTATGCAGAATGCAAGAGTATCCCAACTAACAACTGCATGTTTTATGATCGTTATGCTGTTGCATTAGAGCATACACATATGCAAAATCATCTTTTCGATATTCGTATATTAGGATTGAATCGGATTTTTTTTTATCAGTGATTTACAGTCTCGTGAAGCATCTTGTAGAATTATTAGCAACTCAATGGGAAGTTATTTGGTCATCAGTTATAATTTATGGAGGAGGTTGGTTTCTTTCGAAAAGTTTAGTAGTCGGAATACATTGTCTGTAACAGAATGTTTTATCGTTGTCGTATATTAAACATGTATAAAGATAATTTATTAGCATGTATCTGAATTGACATATGCCAATGTTGATGGTGATGGCTGTAACTAGTATAACGATGGCAGTAACGACGACGATGGTTACGTGTGACGATGACAGTGACGATATTGATTATATTTGCATGTATCTTGCCCTTCCGCATCTTTCCTACAAATTTATATACAATCTGCATACAAGTGTATAATTGCAAATAGAATATGGTACCGTTAACGAAATAACCTCTAGGACGGCTCTAGCGAATCCTTTTTCTCATACGAACTCGCAGCAAAGGATGAGGATGTTACTTTTTGTCACATCGCCGTCTTCGTCTTTTTCGTTGTGTGCAACGGCGGGGATGCCCATGGTAGGGTTAATAAAAAGTTACAAAAAGGTTCGAGGCTGCATACCTTACATAGTCGCACGCCTCCACGCGACTCGTGTCCTGCAAACCGTCCGCGGTGCTCTGTTCTGTTCATCCTAACGGTTCCGCCGGTTGGGACGCCTTACACCATGCACTTTGAACCTCGCTCTCAAATCTTTATTTAGCCAGAACCCTCGAGGGGTTTCGGTGTGTTTAATGCCACCTTTGATGTCGCGGACAAGTTGACTTACGCGTGGCCAAAGGTGCTGGTAATTGTCGGCAGCAAGAACGAAAAAAGAAATTTGATTCATCTCTTTCGGTTGACAAACCTTATCTAGTAACAATCGAAGCATCGAAACACAAAAACAGGAACGGACATGAGCTTGGACTAGATTAAGAACTGGTCATTTAAAAATGATTGTCCAAGATTAAATAAAAGTAGAATTAATTCAAAGTGGAATAGAATATTTAATTATACTTCTTTATGAGAATTTGTACAAACGCAATAATACATACAACATTGACAATAATGTACGTGTTATACCATTTAGAAGATAAGAAATACTTCCGTTTAAGATTCAATTCTTTTTCTGTATCTATGAAAATATGAATTTGCATTAATATCCACAGGTTAGTTTCAAGACATTAATCTATTAAACAATATTTGACAACTTATAATAAATCGCTAGTAACCATTAGTAGCTAATGTGAGTTTGAACTTGTATGTTAAAGAGGGATAACTGTTTTTAGTACTGATAATTAGAAATGTTTTAACGAGTACTTTAATTGGTCTGAGAATAAGAAATTATCTCGTGATCGCTACATTAACTTATGGCTGTTTATGATTGAACAGTTCTTCAAATAGTCCACACTGTTAATAGCAAAGGCAAGCACACTTACTCTTCTAGTAAGTATGATCGATTAATTTTTTCTTGGGTTCAATAATGCCAGTTCTTGCATAAATGACGAGGATGTAATTTGCACTTTTTGTTGTTGCACCTTCATCGATCACTCTTTGGAACGTCTTCGACTGGTAGAGCTCAAGTTGTGAAACAGTATTATATTTTATATCCTTTTTCATTCCAGTTATTAGATGAATATTTCCACCCTTAAGTCAAATACTTCTTTTTCTACATAGTTCCTTCACTTTTCTAATCTTCTAACTACGCAACAGATAATCTAATAAACTCATTTATACATTTTCAAATTTCAGGTACATATTCACTTTTTCATAATTTTTTGACACAGAAGATCTTCTTTACTACATCCAAAAAAAAATTATCCTTTATCCTCTTATTCCTTTAAACAACATTATCTCGAATTCGAACAAAATTCTCCACTTCTGTTTGACATAAAACACCAGAATATATATTTTCTATTAATATTCTACTTTAATACATAAAGGTATCGAAAGAGAAGCGAGCATGGCAATACTACTTTTACCCACTGTACCTGCAGAGTGAGGTCGCACGAAGCGAAACGAGGGTACCAACATCCAAAAGAATGGAGCGTATGTAGCCACCAACTAGATACCACTATTATCTGTACGGAGAATGCCAAGGTCAACCTCATTCCGAGGAAACAGTGGCAAGTATCGGTGTATGTACCCGCTTACTGACATCATTCTGCCTTGAAGTTACCTGCGCCAATGATTTTTCATGATTTTTTTTTTTTTTTGAGATCCATTTCTCCACGTTTCTTTGAAAACTCTGTCAGTTGTTACGTGTCGTCGGGTATTGAAGTAATAGTTACTTTGTCTGATACCACAGTGTACCATGTGGAAACACAACTATACTGTCTTTACGACAAGTTAATACCATAGAAGCGACTTTTGATCGGAGAGCTATGTCGTGATGAAAATGAAGAATCTCTTGCTTGCATACCGAAGATATTTCACGATAATAAAGGAGAAATAGAACAATTCTACTTCGATTTCTCGATTGTATTACAATTGTAGGAACACCCTATAGAACTAGTAAAAATCCTTGCTATTTGTAGAGAAAGTTTCAGTCCACGATCTAATTGGTTGTTACCCACAGTATTTCTTTATAAGGGACAGCAAGTCTCGGATTCCTAGAAATATAAGTGGCAAATTCCGGAGACCTATCGTGTTGCTATAGCATTTCATCCAAGTAGTCCAGTTACTGTAGATTACACCATGAAAAATGATAACTACAAATATTTTCCATTACAAGATTTGAACAATATATCTCATATCAGACATATGATAATTGGTATCTACATATATCAAACTGGTTTTGATGATTTTGATGTTTCTTTTTTATATTAACTAATTGCAGAATTAGTTACGAATTTATTTTCTCATCACTTATTTCTCGATTATTTTTTCCCTTTATACTTACAGTGTTCCTTTTCACGTCCTTTTTTTTTGTCAAGTAAAAATTTAAAATGACTGTAGAACTAAGGAGTAAGAAATGTTTTAGAAACCATTTTATGGACGAAATAGAACGCTTGATTCGACTGTAAAAGATAATTAGTAGAATTTTATGTTCGAAGTGTAATCGACGCTGATTAGCATTGACCTTCGTGGAGTACTGTTCTCTGGACAGTCATCAGTGTTACGCCGTTGGAAAGGAAACGATGGCAAACAGATAGTGGAACGAAACAGGTGGTTTTCTATTCAACTTTCGCGCCCGGCTATGGCCGGCGCGGATAGAGGTTCCTATGAAAAGTAACTGCCATTTGTGCAGGTGCATAGTGTTGGCATTTGGCATCGCGAACAGCGCCGAACGATTACTATGAAAGCCTGGCTAAGGTTGCACCGTTATCATTGCGCACTTTTGACATCAAACAAAACCACAAACACCGCAGAATTGCCTTCCATCGCGGAACACGGAAGACTGTTAATATGCGGAAGAATGTTTCGCCGTCTTCAAAAGCGACAAGGGTAGCATCTCCCGCGGCATGATAGACTATTAACTGCGCGGATCGAGCGCTATTGGAAATAATGATGCGCAATTCGGATATATGATATAGTATAATAAAATGGAAACGTAGAAATCTTATGAACTCGAGACTTTTGTTCCAATTGAAGTACCGTATATTGCAGTCCATGCAAAAGTAGGGAGGGTTTATGTCATCGTTTCGCTGGTTTCAAAATTGTTTAAAGTATACAGACACACAAAGCAGACAGATATTACGGATTTTTTTTTTAAACTGCATTTGCAAAAGGATTGTCATATTCGCAGTTGTTAATTGTGTGAATGAAAAAACAAAAAAATTGTTAAAAAGGATACAACAAAAAAAGATTAAAGTTCATGGCAGTTTTAAATTCAGAATCTCATACATTTTGGAAGTTTAATTTGTATTTTTCCATGTTATTCAGTTTAAAAAAAGAAATAATTTAATGCTGTAAGTTTGTGTACTTTAGTGCTTTAACATTCTTATTCATTTGTTCGAAATTATTTATCCATTCAAATTATCCAGGATAGTTATCGGTGTAAAACAACCCTCGTTATATTATTTGTAAAAAAATGTGTCTTCAATATGAGAAAAGAATACTTTTCATTCAACATATTTCTATTCATTAACCGTCTATACATTGTGCGGTGATATTCCTCTAGAGAAATGTGCTAGAAACATTGAGCATCATTGAAACTAGTTGTTGATTTCCGCGTGTAATATTCGCGTTTCAATACAGCCCTATACTTCATTTCTCTATTCATTAATCTAGGCTTCCGTTCATTCAAACTTATTTCCTGCAATTCTCCATTGCATGTTTACTAATGAATGTTTACACGGATTCTCGTTGTACTCAATTATTAACGAGAGCAATACGACGTGTCGTTGGGTCAGTGATCTTTCTAGTATCAAAATATAATTTTACGATAGGATGTATTTTTGTTCTGCTCAGTAACAATATTTGATATATTGTGAAATATTTTCTAAGATATCTACCAAGAAATATTCTGATTACACCTAGTACGATTCAATAAAATACAATAACGTTGTCTCAAACGATTTGATAAACGTATAAGGCATAAAATTAGTTCGGTAAAAACATGTTCACAATGTCCCGAGTATTTTAGGCTGGAGTGACTCCCGAGGAGTTCGCTATATCACTTCCACCGAATATTCGTGTTGCATTTCAAAATTGTCTGAGTGACGAGCCCAGAATTATTTTTACTCTCGTCCTGCACGTTCCAGATTTCTTTCCTTCCGTTGAGAAATGGGGAAACAATCCGGCGTGACGACTGTTAGGCCGATGCATGCTCGGAGCAAATGCACGACAAATCGTACCAGCTACCGTGCAGGAAAAAGAAATAAACCCGAACTATTTCAGTCTTCGTAAAAGATGAAAAAGAAGAGGAGCGGAGAAAAAGACTGATTCAGCAGTCACCAAGGAGCTTTATCGAACGTTTCGCTGTTTTAAAAAGTCGATAACGAAGGGAAATGCCCAAGTGTGCTTGTAGTTTAATCACAGATCAGGCGCAGGATACTTTATTATGGACGAGGGTACTAATGAAAGATTGGAATACCAATATGGACTTTGTCCGTTTCGTGAATACAAAACATTTCTCGATTGTATCTGGATGAAAAGGCAAATCAAAGGAAGCTATACGACGAGGTTGCATGGCGCAATGTAAGAGTTTTCAATGAAATTAGTTTTGAACTTCGATAATCAAACTTCTGAAGTTTCTAACGGAAGTCATTGAACTGTACTCTATCTAACTTCGCAACTTTTCGCCAACAAAGCTCTGTAACAAATTCGACCGCTTGCAAATTCAACACATGGAGTATGTGAACGCTCGAACAGAGAAAAATCAATGGGAAATAAATGTGTGGTGCTGTAAATAATTAATCGATGCTGGATCTGGAAACTAGTACTGAATTTCTGTAATACGTTGCGATATACAGCTGACCTCGAGCATTTCATCGCACACTGCCTTTCAATGCCTTTATGTCTTTATTTCAATCTTCTGCAGCTGTTTCGTACCTTGACTGATTGGTAATAAGACAGCAATAATAGTATTGGCACCGTGAATAAAAATTGAGTGCGCAGAAAATGGCATTTTATGCGAGCCATACAAAGAAAGGAAGCGTCTTTCAATACAAACCAAATGATTCTGCATTTGCTGCCGAGGGAAAGTTAATAATTTGTAAAATGACTGCAAAACGCATAGACAGCATTTCATCAATGTCAGTTCCAAATGCATTTCAATTTGAGATTTTTAACAGTAAATCTACCAACAATTTCCAGTCTTAAAGATAGTTGAATTGAATGCGAAAATATTTAACTTGGTAACGGAGTGATTTCCGTTCATTTCGAGCTAACTTATTCTTGAAAAGGTTAATTTATAAAATTCTACTGCAATCCCATTGTTTCTGTCTGAAACCAGACGTTCTGGCGAATTCACTCTACCCCAATCGCTACATCGAGAAACAAGGAGATACCTCAAGATCGCCAAGTTTTAATTAGAAGTTGGGGTTTTCTTATCCGCAAATAACAAACTTGAAGAGCGTTAAGATCAAGGATCATTCAAACTCTAAATCCCAACAATAACAAAAGTCGCGATTGTAGCATAATTTTAGTTAATTGTCGTAAACTTTAACAATCTCATTTTCTTATCGCTGCACTCTGACGATATAATTGGCTGATTGTAAACTGAACAACTTACGATGACTTAGGACGTCGTGCAACACTATACTAAGTAATTGAAATAAATATTTCAAATTTGGTACGTTTAGAGATCGCCACAGGTCTCCGACGATCCTCCTGGCGATCTATGGATCGAGGGTGACCGTAGATTGATCACTGACCACAGCGGTTCCAAAGAGAGGTTACTGACTTTTTTCCTTTCATGTTTCAGATATAATTAAATTTCAACCGCCAACTTGATGAATAACTCCATATTTTCACTAATAGTTTTCTATTCATATTTCAGGTTATTTCATCATATCACTTATCGTGTATTTATATTTAACCGATCTATTCCCATTCTTTAACTCTCTTCTCTCTAGCTCCAACTTCCCTCGATACTTTTTCGATTTCTAGTAAAATCATCCTGCATTAAAGGTTTAATGATCGGAAAAAAGTCCGAAACGACGGCGGTACTCGACAACCGTGGTGTCAGTGTGTCGCGCGTTAAGAGCTGTCAGAGTAGTTTCGAGCGATCAGTTGCTAAGACGGACCACTCTTGCAGGCTGCCAAGTAAATAAAAGGTTCAATGGGCCGCGTGGTCGTTTCGGGGCGACAGGAAAATACCTCGAATTCCGTTGGTACATCCTTCCTTCTCCGTCATCCCGATCGTCTCGCTTCAACTTCGCGGTCTTGTCTCGCTTTTTCTGCTTTCGAAAGAGGCAGCAGCCGAAAACGCAGAAGAGGAGGAAAGATAGTTCATGAAGCTGATCGTTCCCTTCGTCTCTGGAGGTCGAATAACATCTTGAGATCGGCCAGGATGCATTGTGCCACGGACGAAATGAACGCGCAAAGGCTTCACCGAGATCCTGGAATTCGCTTCGGAAATGAGATCCGAAAACTCGTTTCCAAGTTCGCGGAAAAATTTAATTCGAAGTCTGAGATCGACGCGAACTACGCCCTTTGATGCTGGTATTACAAGGGGTCACGGAAGAATTACGGTGAACGAGGGTAACACGTCCATTAATCTTTTCCACTTTGAATTTCTTTCGATTCTCTCACCGATAACTACCTATTATTTTATGGGGTTTTATTTGAAACGGACTTCAAAGGACAGTTTCTCGATTGGCACGGACTTTGCATAGTTCTTTGTATTAAAAATGTTGAAATAGCTTTCGAATACGTGGTAATCTAATATTTATGGAACTTCTACCATTTTTAATGTAGTCATTTTAATCTATCTTCTTGTTATTTTGAAGGAAGAAATCAAGTGTATTGGATTTCATCTCATTGTTGAATATTATTTGTCTAACTACCACCAAAAACGTTGAATGAGCAATCATCTTGCCCACCACTGTATGAGCCGCTCATCGCACAAATCGATTAACTCCATGAAAGAAAAAGTTGAGGAATGCGATGAAATAATGTAAATTGTTTTTTAAAAATTCCCTTTATAATATAAATTCGAATATTATAGAATGCATAAATACAAATTAATAAAAAAGAATAGCCAAAAACTAATCGTCAGTAATTACAATTTTTATGCGACTGGTGGGGTTAATTGATTTACGCAAGTGAACGGCTCACATAATAGTTGTAAATCAGCAGCCTGACGAGTTCTCATCAAGAATCGATCCGCCCTCGAATCCCGAGACCTCCCTGCTAAGATCTCCCAATTAATCCGTCCCCGATGTGTGTTCATTCTCACAAAGCATTTCCCGTGAATAAGACGTTGCTCTTATGCCTAGACATTTACGAGTTTCACGAACGACGGCGTTCTTAATTCACCGGAAGGTATTTAAAGTTTAATCCGAGGAGTGCCATTAGGATTGACTAAACGCTTGGCACAGACCGAGCGCAAAGTTCGAAGTGCAAAGTCTACTACTCGCCACTTTGGAGGCCTTCGCCCAAAGAAGTTGCTCCTGCCATTCTTAGTAATCCCGAAGAAAAAGAGTCCGTGCCCGTCTCCTTTGCTGCCAACGGACACCGAAGCCTTAGGCAGGCGGCAAAATCTTTCAGACAACAGGAAGATGCTTTTAGATCGTGCCTCGGGTGGATCACGGAGGCGGATGCTCCTCGCCTCCTGCGAAGCCAAAGTTACGTCGCGGGTTGCGCGTGCTGCAGACTGGTGCGTTTGAATGCTCCTGCGATGGTGGTCAAAGGAAATTAGCTGTTCCTTTGTGGGTTTTAGCTCTTTCGAGGGTTGGAATTCGAATACGGTTGCTGATCGAGTTTCGCTGACTGGTGATCGAGGCGATTGATTTTTGAACTAGTGTTCAGTATATTGTGAAATGTAACGGACAGATTGTTGCATGTTTTGTGAGAATAACATTAATCGATCAAAAATAATGATAACAGGAAAGGATAATTTTAATCATGTTTAACGACGTGCAGTCAGTCCTATAAATATTCGTACCTTCTATGTCTATTAAAGAAATCTGTCTAAATTAAATAATAGGTTTGATATATTCAAATAAATGTCAACAAGCAAAAATTTGAACCTCTTCTGTTGTTACATTACGACTCGTTAGTAGAACTACTAACGTAAATATCTTCAAGTCTGCTACCTGACAAATTTTTACCTGACTCCTTGTAGATCGCGACTTGTGCTAATCTACGCTTATTCATTCCATTCATTCGTCTGTCAAATGAGAACAAAGTGTTATTCCAATAGTCCTAATAAGCCCAGAAGCTCGTGCATGTGCTCGGTGAATTAAAGGATCTGCTCGCCAGGAATCCACGTTAAGTATACTAAGCAAATAAGGCGAAAATGAGCATAACCCCGATGGATTCAGTGCTGATACACGCGCTATCGACTGTACTAGGTATCGCGTTACAAACGGCACCAACAGCGGGATGTAACTCAAGAACTGCTGGACGCCGATATAATTGAAGACGGTCAATCACCATTCCTCAAATCCTGTTCTACTTGTTCGGGAGAAGACGGTTGATGTATGTATGCGTATTGATTATAGAGCTATAATCGTAAAACTATTAAACACGGTTAACCCATGCTCGGGAATCAACGATTATCCCGACCGTCCGAAGGAAGCTACGTATTACTCCGTGCTACGTTTAAGTAGTGGATATTATCGGATACCTATGGCTGGAAACACCGAACGTATTACTGAATCCAGCACAGCCGATGGTCATCATCAGTCCATCAGGATGCTATTTGGGTTCTGTAATGTATCCGCAATTAAACTACAGTTACATATGGTTACGGTGAGTAACTTTAATGTTTGGACACTACAATTTTTAGTTCGTCGGTTTCTAACTGTGTCTGTGATGAAAGATGGAGTGATCGAGTTATACGTATGTATATCCCTAAGAGTTCAAATTTCTGTATTTCATTAAGAGTGTGTCAAATAAAATAGGTCTCATTACACGACGTGTAATACTGGCTTTATGTTTTGGTGTTATTGTCCTAATAAATCTTAAACGTGTTACTCGTCGCACTTTTATATAAATTGTTCCTTAAGAAATTTAAATACACAGAGTTTTTGCGAGTTGTAAGAATACGTAAAGACGACGAATGTAATTATAATTAAATGCAGCTGATTAAATGCATATTAAATATGAGTGCAGTTGAAGTGACATATACATATAATTTACATTTACAGTTATGATACATCTTGATGACAAGTTTAAAATTTGTATAATTGAATACGAAAAATAATAATCAAATCGATACTTTAATGACCACAATTCGTACAGTGTCTGTATAATATTAATACTTAAAAAGAATACGTAATTTACAACTAAGTAATACTGGTTGGCTCGTTTACTCAAAGTTTCCGATGATTGATACCGAAACTGTATAGAATAAAAGGATAGGTGACCAGGCAAAGTATCTTTTCACGTCAACGGGGAACGGTGTTCAGAACTTACACGTTAAAGCGAAGGTAAACGGTTTACGGACGCCGTTCAACCCGAACTTATAACTTTAAAACGCCGATGAATTATTCAAGGAGACACTCAACTGAATAATTGATACACATGGGAAGTCACTGGGAGCATATACATACATATACAGGGTGTCCCGTACTGAAGAGTTACAAGCTGTTTTTCTCAGAATTTAATGAAGATATCGGTGTCATTTTTGCTACAAATAAATGCCACGGGGTTATTGATCTTTTAGTGCATAACATGAACGGAACTATTAGAAAAGCAGGGTTCTAATTGTAATTCTTACTTTCATAACAATATAATTTCAAATACCGTAAAATCTTGTTATACTCCAATTTCAGTAGACTGAAATTACGTCATGCACGGTCCTGAGGTTTCCTAGGACGTAGCTGATAAGCATTCCGTGGTGTAATGGAATCTCAATACCGAACTGTCATTAATTCCAACTATGAATCACTGTGATATAAGTTAATAGCGTGGCAACCTACGAGATTGTTTTGTTCAATTTAACTTTCGAATTCCATAGCTACGAAATCATAAATATATTTCTTATATAATCAACGCCTAACATAAGAAAAATAAAACATATTCCACAAGTGTAAGAATCGATTGAATATATTTTTTATATTTTTTTTTTTACGTTGGAAAAAGGATATTTTTTCTGCAACATTATGTTCCTAGAAACAAGGGAAGATGGGCATCCACTACTTTAATAATGAACGGCTCGAGTAGTAAGGCCGAGTTCAGTCTTTAGAGTGTAACACACTCAAGTAAAGCCTGTCCAGTGTGCTAAAAGTTTGTTCCATTTTTTTAATTACAAAATTTCGTTATTTCTAATGCTCTACAACATCGCAACATCAGAGTTTTAAATACAAATTATTGTTTAAGAATATCCCCTAATGCTCCCTTAAAGTAAAAATCAATCTAGAATTATTTAAGCACTGAAGATAGTCTTCTTCATTGACTGTTTGAACTGAAATTCAAGGAAAAGGTTTTCTAGAACGCATAATGTAAACGATGCGTCAGCTTTAAGCAACGACACAGTCCTAGTTTCCTCTTGAAACCTACGGTTGTTCGTTAGATGTAGAGGAGGTCGGTCACGTACAATACTTTGGACAAGATCCCTAGCGATGCTACACTTTCGTGGATCTATTAGTTGCCCAATTAACCAAAATACTCTGAGGTACGTGCGTTGTCTACAGAGACATCTGACAGTGATTGAAGAGATTCGGTCGTTTTCGATGTTGCTGTGATAATATCCAGAGAGACTGACATTCATTTAAATCCATGTAAACAATATATATACATATAAAACATTTAATTTTAATTAAACAATTATTTTTTAAGTAACTTTCTTACAATTCTGTTTATCAACCTATAAAAGTTTACAGTTCGTTGAAATGTAAATTTTATCTTACTTTGAAAATTAATTTTGTTATTGTACAAAATATTTACGTTAAAATCCTCGTAAATGACGCGGTGCGCTTTTTACAAACTACAACATTTAGAAAAAGAAATTTCCATTCGTTTCGCCATCATTCTTCTCTCATATCCCAATGTAAGGGAGTTTGAAATGGTTACTACTGCTGGTATCGCCAACTAGCGGAGTAAATTCTCTCATTAATTTGATGCAACGATTATGACTCGCGAATCTCAGGCCGTTGGGTACCATATCCACAGGGTTATCATTCGTTGGAATGCGCGTTATCTAAATGACTCCCTGTTCTAGGTTCCCTCCGACCAAATGGTTCTGAATGTGTTCTGTACTCGTCTTCCCTATTCTATTTTATGATAAATCTATCGCTACAGGATTATTATTGCATCCGTAAACTTCCTAAAATAAAACCTGTTAATTCCACTTCTTCTAAGCATTATTTACAACTTCTGTACCAGCTGCAGCACTTTCTGGAAACACTATCAGGGTCAATCCACGCGATATCGGACATTAAAATGGAGCAGTATCTCAGCTTTTGTACAAATTTGAGCATGTTGCTGTCTTTGATGAAAAATCTTTAATTATTGAGAAAATTCTTTTAACACAATATTGTATACACTGAAGCTTTTATATCAAACGAATAACATTTTTGGTTTTTTGAATCCAATAAAGTGGTGCACCCTACTACAGCTGTTTTTGGTTTTTAGAGGGGACAGGCCGCTACAGAAACAGTAGTATCGACGAAATTTTTGCACCAGCTACAGAGACTGACGTGTCAACGACCGGACGATTACGGTCAGTCGAATCCCTCACAGTATAACAGGTCTCTGACTCCCGGTTTCTACTTTTACTCTTCTCGCTTCCTTCGTTGCGTGCCCGAGGAACTCGTGCCCCGTACCATTGATGACTGTCCAATTAGCGAACCCAATTCATTATAACGTAATCCTCTCTCATGGTTTCTGCGTCGGCTTGTGCCTTCGAAAATCGATAATGTGACAGACCCGTCTCTTCATGTTAATAGCTAGGGTACCTGTTCTATTAAACGAGCATGTTCCAGTGATTAGACTTTTGGCAAACATTTTTTCTTTCGAATATCAGAAAAACACGGACGTATCCGTGTGGAATATTACAATATCATTAACCAGATGAAAATCGTAAAACTTAATGCTTGACTTTTTGAAATTAGAACCACGTTGAATCACTTTTCCTAAGTTACGTGAAACGACAAGTGGACTATCATAGTTTTCTGTTCTTATCGGAAACAAATTTTGATTACAGTATCTCAATCCTTATCGAGTGTTATTAAATATTTTCACTGTAATCAGTGTAAACTGCAGTAGTGTGAGAAGTGTTTACCATTTCGAAAATGGATAAATTGTCACGAAAAGTGGACGTATTACCAGTAAAGAAAAATTCTGATCGTTTTAATTGATGTGTTCGCCCGAAGAGTTTAGAAGAAAAATTGGCGAAATTAAAACGTGGCAGTTGGCACGCAGCCCGCACACTTTACGTTTTCATTAAGCCCATGCGTACACAGTGAAAAGTAATTTGTCCGTAGTACGTGAAAGGAGTGAAATTACACGAACGCTTCTATAAGGCGGCCGTAGACGGCACAATGGCATAGTGGATACGTTTTGTTATGTCGCGTTCGTTCTAATTGCCAGCTCGTGCAAATCGCGTTGAAAATACTGTGCCCCCCAAACATGAAGAAATATGCAAAAAAAAAGTTTAATTAGCTCGCGCGTTTGTTATGCTATTGGAAAGTATACGAGTGGATGTATTGTCTTGCTTCCTTGTAGAAACGGTTGAAGAGAGTCAACTTGTTTTAATTTTACAGTAAATTGTGGTTTTGCATTGAATTTAAGTTGTTAATATTGTAATGGCAATGTGGCTGATGGACAAACCCAAATTCATTTGAAAATGAAACTAAAAGTCAAAGATGTAAAAGTCAAGACTGTAATTAATTCTATTAAATAACAGAGAAGGATAATTTAATTTTTGTATAATATTACAATGACAACGATTAGGTTGACAACAGTCTCCTTCAAGCTTTTATATTCCTAAAGATAAAATTAATAATCGATAATACAATAATGATAGTGAAATAATGAAAACAGAGAATCAATATTTAATATGGCACGATATTGCGATTAATATTGCAAAACTGGAAGCGTAGAAGTTGATTAGAAATAAGCAAGACAACACTTTTTCTTAATAAATACAAAATATAATTTCATTCTATAATTCAAACTTTAATTTGTATTATTTGTATGCAGTAAACAATAGTTTCAGATTTTTATACGCAAATTTTGTAAAAAAATCTATTTATTTTATAGAAAGACGTAACGCAATTACCCCAGCCGGTCGGTAGTTTATTTAGCTCGGCGAAAAGCAGTTTCTTCTATCTAATTAATTAACCAATTAAGATTCAAGGAAACAGCGTTCGTATTCTCTCGGAGAAACATCTACTGTGGAATATTAATTCGTATATTTTCACGGATCAAGTATCCCGAGGAGGAATTAATTATCGACACTTTGAAATTAACTTTGCAATTAGAAATGAAGTCATAATACCAACTTTCGTTATTATGGAAGTGTTTTTAATGTATATTATAACATTGCTTATTTTTCAGGAACTTTAAATTAAGATTTCCAGATTAATAATACATGCTATTTATTTGTTCGTATTTGTTTAAAATAGTTACACTTACGTTCAGTGAATTATACAAACATCACGGGTCTATAAATAATAGAACACAAACTGTTCGCATTTGCATTTTGCAAAAGTAAATACGTCAAAATCGTAATGGTCTTCGCTCTAAAACAGATTTCGCTGGTGTCTACGGGGAACATCAAGATCTTATGACACGTGTGTACACGATTTATTCGCATAGTGGATCCGTGCGACGAGTAATATCCTGCACGCGTCTGTCTTTTCCGTGTGTCGGTGCAATTTATCCTGGATGATGGCGATGCACTATTGCAATATCACCAAGGACAACTTGTGACTCCCTTTTTTCCCGCCTCTTTTCTTTTTCCATCCGGTACGCGTTACCGCAGATTGTGTCGATCAGCGATATAAAGCGGACGTGGAGGAATTTTTTTTATCCCACCACGACATGTGTCGCGTGAAAGATTTTCCCATTCTAAAGAACTCGTGTCGTTTTACAGATCGTTCACATGTATCGAATCTTTAAGTCCTACAAAGAAATACACTCGCCAGCTGGCCATGTTCGAGCATAATTTCACTCGATGTGCATCTTGTTTTCTTTACTATAGAAAACAACTTTACTATATTCTTTTTAACTCTATGGTCAGTATAAGTCAATAAATATCAGATATTCCTAATTATTTTGAGAAGTATACATATACTATGTAAAATATTTCACAAACTTTTATTGTCTTCTATATTATCGTGTAACCCCCTAAATATCAAACTAATATACAGTAAGACATCTTTAGACAAGTCAATTAAATTAGACAGTTGGTTAACTCGATAAATGTCAGTCATTTTCTAATTATTTTGAGTTTTATGCTTGCACTACACAAAATTATATGTATAGTATACATTTGTAATTCTTGGGAACTTTGTAAACGTGCAATCGCGATTGTGGGTTATAGGAGCAGGTGGAAAATGGGAAAGTGTACTCACCTGTTCTGCAGATTCGGTGATGAAAGAATGGCAATATTGTATGCTGAAGTGCGCTCTCGGCTCTCGAGCGAGGAAGCTGAATTGAGCGTGCTGAGGTTCACAGGTTGCGTACGAGATGCGCCTCAACGCGTGCGCCATTTGCACGCACTAAAAAATAAAAATGAACGTCCTACTTTAACAGTCGTGTACTTACGAAAATGGGGCGAAATGTTACGAAAATTTTATTTAAAGTATACATGTATGGTTGGTATTGTTTACACATGAAATCAGGAAATTACAATTGTTTGGAAAGCAAACAAAATTCTTTAATTCGGAAGCTACGAGTTTTTGAAAGAAACAAACTTGTACGGGTAACTACAGAAGTTATTTTCAAATCATATTAAACTCATACTTTTATAGTGATCCTTAATAAATATTGTCATCTATGTTTAATCGAAAATGCATTAACTCAGCTTTAAAAAATTGGAGTTGTAATATTTTTAAAGAAAACATTCTCGAATAATGTACTACAGTAAAATTTCTTTTAAAGAATTTATTAGGATAATGTTCACCATCGACTCTGCTACTATACACATTGTATTAGCTTTCGAAAAAAAAGAAATACCGTTCACACGATGCTTTACCAGCAGTGTTCCGACGATCTCAAATATTATCAAAAATCATTGATATCATGTGGTAATCGTTGCGTCCTCAAGGATCGTAAATTAAACAATTTTCCCCGTGTTTACCACGTCGGGTTCTCCCTATTTGCAAAACAGATGGTAATTGCGAGCTTTCCTGCCCTTTTGAATACTAAATAAAAACGTCTACCGAATAATGATCCGCCACTCCGAACGCACGGAAGGTCAGGAGATCAAAGCAGCTTGTTACGTTTTAGTCTGGAGGTACCAGGAACATTTCTCAAGCATAAAGTAGCGACGTCTCTCGCGACACCGTTCCCGCGTGTTATCTTGTGTTATATATTGCGGGGCTCGTTGAATTTCTCTTTGCGATTTTATGCGTTCTTACTAGTTTTCACCGTTTGCTTGCTTCCACCGTGGCTCTGGCTCCTCTTCGCGTGGGTTTTCAAACTTTCGCGTGCCTTTGAAGTCAGGTATATCTCCAGCGTACCTCAAACGGTGGTTTATCTCGCGGTTCTAGGTAATGCTAATAAAATGCATGCCTTTGCTTTGAATATAGAAATTATTCGAATTTTCTGCTACCCGAGGACCAATATTTGCTGGGCTCCAAATAACCATTACTTACTACGTTTCGAATCTAGCTTTTTTAATCCTCTTTAGGGACTATGAACGTGACGATTAAATTTGAATAACAAATTGTTTAGTTTATTACGTAAAGACGTGTGATTATATCGGTTCAGTTTTTATTGTTTATGTTTTATATAACTATAATAATGTTTAATTTTATTTCGCACGCCAAGGTTATCAAAATTTTCTATTTCAAAATGTTAACTTTATTGTAATACCTCTTTCTGTAATCAACTTGATAAATGAAAATTTAATTATCATACTGACGAATTTGTAACCAAATAAAATCGTTACTATAACTTATGTTGATAAAATGAATTTCTTAAACGACGAAACAATAATTCATGAAAGAATATGTGTGATGTATATTAGAGACACAATGATATCATTTACTATAATAGAGTAATGCTAGCATCTGCCCTTTTCAATTTTCTCAGCGGGAATTGGTAAAATGCTGTTTCATTATCGCTTTGTTCTTGCTGAATCGAATGATTAAACAACGTTAAATCGATGAGTTCCGTTACGAAGCATAACGACTGATGCATGAGTTCTATTTTAAAACGGCACAAGAAAATAGCATCCTCATTAAAGTGAGTAACTCATAAATATCACTTAGCTACAGCAAAGTGCCAGAGGTATCGCATCTTGTTACTTCTAAGACTGATATGATGAGTGTGGGCTGAGATTTGAGTACGAGATAATTAAATAAAATGAGCGTGGTATTATTCACGCGGCGAGTTACGTGAATAAAGAATCGGAGGCGACACCGAAATGATGTTTGCATTCGAAGAAAGCACTTTTATCTAAGTGACATCATCTATTTCACGCTGTTTGAAAGTAATTCAATCATAAATGCACCAGTCTAGTGTCGTAAGCTTTAAGCATTGAACGCAGCTTTTGTAAAAAGAAACGATCAGCATTAGCAAACAGAGGAAAAGTTTTATTCCGCTGTTATAATGCACGAACGCACACTGCGCAAGCAACGCGGCAGAAAATTAAAGAGTTTAACTGGGAACTTGTTATCCCACAGACATTGCACGAAGTGATTACCGTCTGTTTCGTAGTTTACATAACTGTCTAGTAGAAAAGGAATCTTTAAACAAAAGTGAAGTTGAAACAGCGATGCTTGTGTATACTTTACATCAAAATTGGAGTCTTTCTTCTGAGAAGTTACATGTAAGATGGCGTAATGTTGTAAAGTAACAGAGAAGAATACATCGTTAAATATGAAATAACGAATCGATTATTTTTTCAGAAATAAAAGTTTACAAAAGTTAATAAGTAGAAATTAAGTGCTTATTATAATGAAAATAAATTTTTATTCATTTATTTATGTACTTATAGATTTTGCATGAAGTTTGTGTAGGTTCGTATATAAATATTTAAAGATGTTTTAGGATACATTGAATATTTTTTAAAAAAACCGGAATAAAATGTATCGTTTGCTTGATCAAAACTGTTCACGTTTATAAATCTTCTATACTTTAATAATTAACTTTATAAGTTTTAAAAAGTGTCATTAATACGATTTAGAACTTGCTTATAAATATATCAATTGATATATTGTTTCTTCTAAGTCGCGATGCAATATTCGAATAGTTTACTATCGTGGAAGTGACTATAATACCGACGCATATGAGCCGAGATATTTTACCCTAAAGGTTTTAGTTTCGTTGATCGTCGGCAGAGTTCGCTGTTCACTACGAAGCATTTATCTTGTTCGAAATGAAGATAACTAATATTCATGTATCGAATAAATAATATTTATAATAATTCCATTTCTTCACTCGGAAAGTTGGTTATTGGTACTCTTTTATCTAATTTATAATTAGATCCTCTTCCCTTTAGTTGTAAAACAGTGCTTTGCTACACTATCAATGTATAAAAAGAAGACATATACTTCACTTTATATTGTTATCGAATAACAACTCTCTCGCGAATCATGGAAGAATAAGTGCCTTTGACATTTCCGTTTGAGGGGGCAGTTTGATAATTAGACGATTAATTCTACATCGGCGGCAAGGCATTGTTATAGCGCTATGTCGATTAACGTGAGGGCGAAAAGGAACGAATAAATCACAATTATTGGCCACTTCGGGTCGAGATGAAGTTTCGTTCATCGAATTCGTTCAGCACCACGGAACTTTTAATGGCTCACAGCGTCGGTGCGCCGTTCGCAGAAAAATCCGGCAGGAAGTTCGTCGCTCCTGCCGCGCGAAGTATGCTCCCGAAGTTTCAAGCGATTTCGAGATATTGTTCGACTTCGTTGCGAGTTACTGAATAGTCCTGGACTTGTAATTACGAATGCTAACACGACCTATCATTTTAAATTATTACTCGTTGCATCGTTACATAGTTCGCCGAGAATATTTATTTCTGGATACTGATTTCAATTAAAAAATTAATTTACGAATGCAACATACACCAGTTTAGGAATTAATATAACACTATTTACACGGAAGTAAACTGTGCTCGACTCTGCAACAACTTTAATACACTCTTTAGACCAGAGCTGAGTACTGTTAAAATGAATTTTTATTTAATTAATTATTTGGATTAGAATTATAAGTTACTGCTTGAAAGTTTAAGTACAGAAATTGCTTAAACTGAAGAAGCCGAGTAAATGATTAAAAGTAGTAAAATCATTAAAGAATTCTTTGAAGAAATAAACTTTCAAAGATTTATTTGGAGTTTCCAATGATGCGCTCAAAAATTGTCATATATGTCATAAGCTTACGGTACAAACTAAATTTTATTTAGAATTCAACTCCTTGGCAATTAAATCGTACCGCCACCATGGTGCCATATATTTGCCACCCCCGCGATAGGAGGTTAAAAAGAGTCTTGCGTAATCTATCCTCGCGACCCAAAGACGGTAATCCTAGAAGGAACCGATGTATGACGGATCGTTGGGCGAGAAACAATTGCACTCGTGAGAAATAAAGTCCGGCTTCAAAGCGGGAATTTCCAGCTGCTAAATTCCATAACGTTTCACTTCGGTTCGGTCGTATATTCTCCCACAGAATTCCGCGACATCAAGGCGTTGGTTATATGCCCTCTGGAATTTAATAAATCGAAACTAAGCGCGTATTGAATTCTTCCCACAATGATACCTCCTGGCGAAGGTACCAAGATCCTTTTCCCTGCATTCTTTCCCCGGGAAAAGTTATGATTATGCCACTACGCTGCCACGAGGAAGATGTATTCTCACCTGAACCCTACGGAAAACGTGAGGTCACGTATGCTTTGCACAGCCTCCCTCTATGTATACACGTGTGCACTTCAGTATGCATAATGTTTATAAGCCGGCGCATCCGCATCATAGCGGTATCCGCGGCGACATAAAATATTTTTATATCGAAGGATACCTGCTCTGGAAAATATTTGTATTTCCGCGACTATCACTGGCGCATCGTAAACAACTCGTTCCCTAGACGCGTTATTCGACGAGCAACATTTTCATCGATTTTCCAAGTCCCCTTTCTCACCGTACTACCCTCATCGCGGCATGATGGCATTTGAATAGAAAATTTACACTCAGTGATCGATATCAAAATATTGGAATTTATTTGAAGTATATTCGTTTTTCAGAAATTTTTTAGGATTTTTTAAAATCTATTATTTATGAATATTTTTATCAGTTTCGGCATTTATTAAAATTTAAAGAGGAGTATTCACTACTTCTTGTGAATCATAACATTCATTGATGTTTGAATCTGTATTAATTTTAATGTCTCGATATCTTCTCAATTTTGTTCCTGAAAATCCACACATCAATTAGTTTTGAGTTTTAAATTCTGAATCTGGACTCTAAATAAAAAATTAGAAAATGGTGAGGTCAAGTGTATGGAGCTTTAAAAAGGGGGTCAAATGGTGGGGTAGGCACTCGTATCGAAATAAAGAACTGAACTAGAAAGAAGTCTGTTCCACATAAAACTCATCAAAACTGGGTATAGTAATTTGCAGTGGATTAATCTATTAAATTATTCAAATAAAGTAACGAATCGAAAAATGTTAAAAATCCAAGCCACTTTCTCACACATATTAATATGGTTACATAGAGACTATATTAAAATTGACAATGTTTAGCCATGCAGCTATAGAAATTCAATTTCCTCATAATATATTAATACATAAAATGATATACACATCTTGATGAGAATTTTCCATTATGAAAAGTAATCTCAGAAATAAATTGGAACAACAGATATAAAACAGTATAAAGTATCAAGTCGCAACTAACAATGTTAAAAAGTGACCTAATAAACATATTTATTTACTACGTGTTTTTAGTAACAGTAACCATTTTCTAGGATTTCAATAAAGTCTCATACGGTCACACGGATGTCGAAGAGCTTCTAGAATGTTGTCCAGTGATTGCTACTACATTGTGCATCGTTCCTAAATTCCGAGTAAAATATTTTGAAGAAGTCATTTTTGGAAGGGAACACTTTTTCGTTCTTTCCCCGTGAATTTTTCATCTTCATAACACGGCTTGCTCCAAGCGCCAAGGTTCTACGTGAGAAAGTTACGAATGATTTTCATGAATAGAAACACGAACACGAACTCGATATCGTGCTTGCGAAAAGATGTAATCTATCCTTATTAGTATCATCGACGCGTAGCACAAAGAAGACAATGAAATTTTTGGATGGAACGTTTAGCGACGGGATCATCGTCTACGTGTTTTTATCGTTCAATTTCTCGTTTGTACACGTGGCTGAAATTCTAGTCAATGATGAAGGGCAAAGAACGCGATTGGTTCTAAATAGAAATGTCTAGTGAAATTTAGTATACGAAAACAATGTCATTTCTTTTACATTAAATTCAAACAAATTTCTAATTATCAAAAATGGGCCTTTTGCCATCTAGTGTGCAAATTTTGAATACCAGATCAAACAGCTGATGAGTGATAAACAAGTATCTAAAATTGCAAAAACGACATTACAGATTCAGACATCCGAATGAAATCGATTAAATTCATTTTCCTTTTTTTTTTCTGCCGCATTGAAAAATTGTTTGCTTGGGACAGCGGAAGGAAATCCGAAAGAATCAATTCCGTTCCCCTACAAGTGGGCAATTCTCATCTCCGAGTTGTCGCGGAGAGAACCAAAGAAACTGGAAGGAAGATGATAGATGCGGAGGAACAAATATGGACTCCGTTGCCGAGAATCTCTTACGGTAGAGCCGCGATCTGTGTATTCACTTCAAGTGGTGACTGTGCGCGCGGAAGATATAAACGATGCCACGGAGCAAGGACCATCAATAACTTCTCCTCCCTCTGTTCTCGGCCTGTTCCGTTTGTACAGGAAGTATCGTCTATGTAGGTAAGCCGTTGTCCTTCGTCTTTGTACCTTTTCAGACCGGCTTTCACCATACGGTTTTTCAGGCATCGTTCCGCGACCTTATCGCCCTCGCCCATTCGTGAGCGTACGGAGAATTTTGATGGGCCTCTGTTGAAATTCATTAAGGGGGTACACTTTTGGTCACAATACATACAAAAGCTTCGAGGCAATTGTCGCGACTTTTTTGTGATCAAAGTAGTCGACATGAACATTTGAAATCTGGTATGTTTATTTCTATATGTCTACACCAGATTCTGTTAAATTTGCAACTGATTTTCTCAATTTCTGTCAAAGTTAGATGCATTATTCTAAACTATATATCTTTTAAATGTACTTGATTCTTCGTTAAAATATCTCTGTTTAGTTATAGGCGGTTAAACTTGTTACAGAATCATTATAATTTATCGAGCAGAGGATGACTTTTCAATAAAGGAGTGTTAAATAAAGTACTGTTCAAAGCCTATACCATGAACGAAGAAAGATGAGGAAAACATACCTAACAATAGAATTGTGAGTAATATAACGAAGTCTCATATGTTTGTTGTATCGAGTAAAACGGCATGAAACACATATTGTGCAAAGAAATAAGTATACAAAAATCTAACGATCCGTGTAATTTTATCTGAATAATGTGAACGCGAGGATAAGAATATTTTCTTATCAAAGAGCTTACAGCAAAGAAAAGAAAAAGAATCGAGGGCTGCCCATTACTGTCTTTTAAAAGAGGTGTCGATGCAGCAAACTCGCGTAAAGGGAGCAATGGGATTCCTTCGGGATTTCTGAATCCCCCGGAATTCCGTAGTACCTCGCTGCGGTCCATTTCCGTCGTGGAACTTTTTAACGAGCTCTAAGAAAAAGGTTCTTCATCCTGCGTGCTTCTTGATCGACCTTGACGACAGGAATGCGCGTTGAACCCTGGCTTATATTTTTTTTCATTGTAAAACGATAAATACGGAGTTTCGTTACACAGAATAACAGATGCACCATATTATAATTAATGATAAACATTTAATTACATATCAACTTTTTGTCGTATGTCATCTTTAGTTCAATAATTATTAAATTACAAATTAATGATACTGGAATTGAAATCAATGCAAATGAGAAACAAATAAAGACTATGACGATAAAGTGGGTAATGAGTAATAACAAAAAGAAATTATACTAAGATGAAACAAGAATTACAGAATTGTATAAAGAAAGGAAACAACAAGAAAAAGGAAAATTGCATTAGAAAATGATATATTACGCACAATAGTTTAGGTGTATCGTCTCTGTTTATATTTTCAATGGCATGGTGTGTTCGATAAATTTTAATAATTTAGCAGAAAAGTGGTTTAATTTAATAGAATCTTGCACGTACGTACATAAATAAACCAATCATTATAAAAAAAGCCTAGAAACTGATATAAATAAAATATCATCCCTCTGGCCAAATACTTGTATAACTCTGTAACAGAATCTACGAATAATAAATGTTAGGGGAACGCGACACCAATGACCGCTATTAACTGCAAGACGCAGAATGAGACGCGGTGCAATTTCGTTAACGTGCCAGCTAGCCGATCTAATTTCGCGATCGGTGAACCTAATTTACCATCGTTATAGTGCAACATTACGTAGCGTAAGTATCGTGTTCTAGCGCGATATAATCGGGAAACCGCCGCCGCCCGCGCTTGCGTTTCAATAAACAGTGAATTATTACGTACACCGATATTTGCATAATGTGTGTGCAGTATACCGCCATTACGGCAAAATCGATAACCTAGCCCTAGGCGAGTGCCGATCGCGACAACTATACAGTAACACGCCGAGATTCTTGCGTTTCAAGATGCTTTTCCACGTGCACGGACCATTTTATGCCAATCCCATCGCTCTTGAACTCGGTACGAGTGATACTGTTCAATGTCAAATAATTTACACCTCGTGTGAAAGTTAGGGACGTTTACATCGTCACTTTGCCGAGTTAGAAATTGGTTAAAGAATCAAAACTTTCAAAGACTAAAGTTTTCAGTGATTTTCATGAAAAATGTTTTCAAAAGTGAATTTTAATTTCTGAAATTGTTAAACATAGAAGTTTCGATTTCGTTTTGTTTTAAGAAAGGATTGTAGCCTTCGATTCTATATTTAACAATTGTGAAAATAAAAATTAGCACATCAATTTCGCGGAGCTGATTTTTCAAACAATTTTGAAAAGAGTATAATGATGAGGAAGCCTCCCTTATTTTCGCATGGTTTTAATTCGAATGGATTTTGATCCCATTACGCTGATAATAATGAAACAATTACGGTAAAAGTAGCATTGTTTCGAGCCACAAATGTGCATTGCCAGGATTTCGTCATGCTTAATTAATATCTGAATTTATTATAATTCGATTGAACCAGTACGGCGATCCCTTTAATGGCTATTACTGTAACAATAATTAATCGTCGTATTAATTAAATGATTAAATCGAATGGTGTACCGTTCGCATTATATGATTATTATCAAAAGCGCAATATCGACGATACGACTAATATTATTATTTATGTTCTAGGTGCGAGATATGAAATTGCCGCACGATATTTACAATCTCTGTACGGTGGACTACAATTGCACCATTCCTAAGCAGTGTTGCTAACATTTTTAACACGTATCTCGATATAAAAATAAATATCACAACACGGAAATTACAGAACTGTCGAGCAAGGTCCGTTAAAAGTTTCTCTTCGAATTGTTTTTAGCTGGTTAGAGCTGCGTGCAGTAATTTCGAGAATTACGTTAATTTCAATTAGGTTCCCGGCCCCGTTGGCCAATTTTGAGGAACAATGGCAGCTGTACGTGCCACTTGGTTTGAAATTTCCTTAACATCGTGCATAGTTACGAGCTCGTGGAAACTTTCGGCAAGTTGTTAGTCCTCGAAGTGGAGTGGAGGGCTCTTAACGGTGTCCGGCAGCTGAGCAACGAACCAACTATGTCCTGGCAACTATGCGCGATACCAATCGGTTTTGGCGTGCGACAAACGACCCTTTCGAGAGGATCGTTTCCACGGTTTCGTCAAATTCTTGCCAGTATCCGAACACGGTCAACATTCCTTCGACGTTCGATGGAGTCATTCGTTATTACATCTCTGTTCGACAGTAATTGATCAACGTCTTATGCGTTGAATAATTAACGAAATGGACGATTGAGGTTTGCTGTTATTATACAGTTGCACCTTGAGAAAGTGGACTGAATGGGGGATTTGACGATTGTATATTTGAGTTTAATTTTACTTTCATTAATATTTATATTGATGTAAGTTTATCTAAGGTGTTGAAGTATGCTCGATTTTCATGTGTTATGTATATACAAAAGATTTGAAAGATCCAACTATTACATGTTGCAAATTTTCTTAAATGGAAGATGGTTTCTTTACTTGGCTAGTTCTTATAAAACTGAAGAATATTTACTCGCATCGTATTTCCGCATATTTCGCATAGTCGCAGAGTGACGACAATTCGAGATTGAATCCCCACGATTATATTTTTATTACACAGTTCAATTACATCTGTTGGCCCACGGTCTTTAATACTAACAAAATTGGTACACTCCATTCAATTCGTACTGATTCATTCCAAATAAAAATACAAACCTACTATTGCTCACAAAATATAATTTTGTACATAGAATTATGGATAAGTGGGTTCGAGGAGCTCCCCTTTAGCGTTTAAAGTGACGGTTCAGTCTTTCTAAGGTTAGTAGCCGTCAACTGTTAATTTCGTCGGAGGCTCTCGCAAACGACGGGCAGCAAATTACGGTGAAAATTTGCGAAGGACACTCGAGGACAGACGCCGAAGGAAAAACTAGGGACACGTGCTGGGCGAAATCTTTCGCTAACGAGACGGGCGCAAACAAATTTGCAACAACGTGACTCGTAACTCAAAGGGGACGTGCGTTAAGGGCGGTCTGGTCACCGTGTGTACAACTTTCGCCATAAACACCCTTTGTGCGTGCACTGCGAACGCGTGTATTGCATTACAGTTGATTACGGTGTGTTTAGACATGTACGGCCACGTCGGGACTCATCGGCAAGTAGTAAGATAAACAGTCGTAGACGAGGTCGAGGATCAGTACTCCGGCTAATGCACCACTTTTCGCCTTTTTCTTGAAATCCAACCAGCCCTTTCCGCCTTGGTCTAACACCGCACTCGCGCAACGAGCGAGGGGTTGCGTCAAGAGCTGTCTCCTGATGGAATTGTCCACACTAGACGAAACTGGTTGGACAGCTAAATCGAAGATGTAGTGACGAGCATGTAAATAGAGAAAACGTCTACAGCACAGCTAAAGTAAAAATTTGAAGTAAAAATTTGAAATTGGAAAAGGTAAGAGAAATAAGGGGTGAAAAATGTTACACTAATGGTGACAAGTAGACTGCGTACTTTATGCATTTATGATGCAAACTAATATAATAAACACATTCTAAACGTAATCAAAATGTATGTGCACTTATGCAAAATGAAATAACAATATCATTATAATAATTGTAAAATATATTCAATATACATTGTGTATATTATATGTGACGCTGACTAGCCGTAGTCCTGCATAGTTTAGTGGAGAAATAAGACTGAAATATGATTCATCAATCAATTATTATTACTAGTTATTTCATCAAATTATTTTACTAGCTTATAGCTGTTTCATTATAAATTATTTTATAACGCAACTATAAATATTTTGCATGTGGTTCCGATTTAATTATTACGTTTTATATCGAAGAAATACTTCGTTACTACTCAACAACATATGAACATAAATGTTCTCTTGTAATCTTAAATAATTATTTTGTAAAATAATATATGTACTGAAAATAACTAGTGGGTCGAAAATATTTTGCAATAAAATCTTGAATCGACTAGGTAAACATGTTACATTATTTTAAACGATAATGTTCGAATCTACTACATGCGTTTAAAACCTTTTTTAGTTGAGAAACTGCTGGAACCATGTTGCTTTCAAGGTTCACGTTTCGTTTCCCTAGTTGTTGGATTTTGTCTGACGCCTGTGGGCCGTAGAGCTAATCTTCCTTTGGTCCATGGAACAGAGATAACATCTGGCGTAGAAAAGAACGCTCCAGTGAAATTATTTATTGTCGCTAAACGTAGACAGTGTTTACTCCGTGCAGATTCTTGTAGGGACGGCGTGCCTTTGGATACCATGCAACCCCTTCGACGGGGTGAAACCCATGCGTGACGTACCGCTTGATCTTTTCATGTTTGGTAAGCAACAAAAGCTTAACTACGACAGCGGCACTCAAGCTCTGAAAGCTTTCAAGGGTAACCCAGTGTTCTGCGACTTCGCGATGTGTTTCACTAAACAGTGAGTGAAAACGAAAATTTGTACTTACTGTTTCGAATTTCAGTTTTAATTGATTGTTATGTTTCAACGTTTACTGCGAGTAATTCTTTTATAATCTAATCTTGAAATATCGGTAGATTTCATTTTACGGTCATTACGTGGGACTTCTGAAGCTATAAATAAATATAAGTTTTCTCAAAAATAAATCTCTGCTAAAGTGTATCCCACATGTTACGATACTTCATCACTCAAATAATAATTTAAAAGACGCTTAAAAAGAATTTGAAGATTGGAAAATAATAGAACTCTCTACAAATATTTTACTGATCCAAAATTCTCTGAAGCGATAGAACTATCTCATGTTTCAGTACTGCAAAAAAAATGAAACGAGACGAAAGCAATTTTATTTACATCAAACTATTGTGGAAATACCACGCAGTTCACTGTTATGTAAACGGGAAGCTAGAACAAATCATGTGTTGTGCAGTTATTTGACAAATATTGTATAGACAGCGTAGACGGACAGTAGTCGATGATGGCGGAGAGCGAAGACAGGATGCGAAAGAGATATGCGTTTCCAGCGTGAGTGCTGTTTCGTGTATGCACGAGTAAATCCGCAGGTGGAGGGCAAATATATTCCACGATCGTGGGCGAAGTATAGGCACGAAGTGGGTTCGTCTGTTTTTTTGTTAATCGTACATTGCAGCAACGTCAATGCTCTCCGACACGCTTTATTGGTAGTATTAATATCAGCGAAACCCTGGTACGTTTAAAAGGAATTTAATTCAGAGTTGCACGATGAATACAATCTATGAATCCGTGTGATCAATGATTGAATACAGCAAAATTAAAAACTGAAATGTTTACTGAAATGTATCGATATCGGTGAAACCTTAGTGCGTTTAAAAGGAATTTAATTGGAAATGTCGGAACGATGAATGTAATCGATGCATCCGCAGGATTACTCATTGAATATTGAAAAATAAAAGTGTATACTGTTTGGTTATTTGATGCTTTATTGGAAGTATTAATATCAACGAGTCCCTAGTACGTAAAAGGAATTTAATTCAGAATTGTACAATAAATGAAATCGATGAATGCTTATAATTACTAATTGAATGTAGGAAAACAATCAAGGTTTTATAATCAAGATACGTGCAGAGATGTAGTTGCTGCTTTATTGGATTTTTCAAGTATGTTCGCCCTTTAAGCGCTTGTGGTGGGTATATCCGTACGAAGTAACTTTCGCGAAACTCCATGGATAGGCTTTACAAGATCACGTGTAGTTTACTTGCGTTATAAGATGCTAACGCAATATATCAATAAGCTTGTTGGTACATATAGAGCAGTGCATAGGTATTTTGGTGCCCTGGGCAATAGTAAATACGACAAAGGGCTAAGAAAATCTTATAGAAAGTATTCTTATAGAAGAATATCCTTTGAAAGAACTAATACACGATTCGATATATACAGCCAAATATTAAAATACAAAATTGCAAGTGTACAATTCGATTCAAAAGTTCGGCATCAAATTTGACACTCAGGGCATTTAAGGGCTACCGATTTGGCTAATGATTGAATGATTTGTAAGTGACGACAGGAGCTTTAAATTCCCGAAAATATCGTTGGCCTATGCCAAAATTGGATGAAAGTGGCTTCGAGGAGCGGAAGAAAGGGTTTATAGAAAGTTTCCGGCACATGAAAGAGTCAAGGATCTTTTAATGGGGCTAAAATAATGGAGTATCGTCGGCGCGGAATCTGGCATACAACCCACGAATGGACACTGTTCGACGTTCCTGGATGCTCGGGAGATGCATTTTATCCCGGAGTGCTGTTCCGTGTATGCACGAGTAAATCCGCAGGTGGAGGGTAAACATCGCCCTCGGTGATCGCGGCTGGAAAGGTCTGCTCGGGACCAGCCATCCCTTATGCCGCTGCCGTTTTCAAAGGTTGGCGCCCTTTTTCGTCGTCTCGTCTGTTTGCCCGGTACCAGCCTCTTTCGTTTTCTCGTGTGTGCATTCACGTGTGCCTCATTGATACTGTATTCCCCTATCGCTAGCCCGGTCTATTCCCATTCAACCTGCCGCCCTGTTGTCTCGAGATGATCGTTCCCTTCTGGAGGTTCATCAGATGGTATGATCTCCTCGAACGGTAAGTAAGACTTCCCAATCGGGATTTCGTTTGACCCTTCGTCGTTCAAGGTCCTGCCGAATCGTTCGGAATTCCGCAAAGAGGCACGCTACGTAAGAGGAATCGATGAATTCGACATATCGCACTCGCGGGTAACCTCATTTGCTGGAACACTGTACGAGTCGATGCGGTTTATGATTTTGCTAAATTTTACGCAAATTATCACAAAAATATAGATTAGAAGTGACGTGCTTTGTTTATACAAATACTTGTTCAGGTGCATATAGTCTTATCATAACAAGCGAGTTACTAGATGGAGAATGAAAGAATCGAGTCGTTAATCAAGCCTGTTTCAACCCTGTGCGTCACTGGTATCTCAAAGCGCGTTCTCTTTATTTTTCCACGCTGTTTACACGTCGGTATCCTTTCTTGTTCCTGGTAAATGTGACGCTCTTGGGAACGAGAAATACAAAAAAAGAAAAAAAAAACGCAGGAAGCAAAGATCGTGACTTCTATTATGAACGTTAACGTTCATGTCGTTGAGTGGGCTTTTGATGTTTACGTGTGTGCCGGAAGAACCTCGAAGGGGACATGTATCGGTGAGCTTTTCTTTAGATCCTGCGTTGAATATTCAGAACTCGATCGCAAAAGAGTCAACAAAATCAACAAACCTGTATCCATTTACAGAGAAATTATAACGTTCAAGGAAAATATAAAAACATTCAAATTGATCAGAAATTGTATACAACTTGATGAAACGTAAGTACCTATTTCTACGAAACAGGATTTAATTCTACTGCGAGATGTTCTCAAAAGTTTCTCCTTTTTTGGAAAGTAATATTATTTTATTTTGCTTTAGTGCTTTAACTTTAGTTATTTATTATATCAACTAGTATCACAACTGCATAAAATCCGGGAACTAGTTATAAGTCAATCTAATTAGGATTGGTGCAGAAAACAACTTTAAATTGATACTTTCGTCAAGACATTGTGTCATCTTTTATCGCTGCGAATGTCATTTTGCTAACTTGATCCCTTTGACACGGGGAAAGTCAGTCAAAGTGTTATCACCAGAAAAATTCCTGTTCTGTCTGGAGGGTGCACGTTTGATTCCTCTTCTCGTTTTCTCTTTGTAACTTTATTCGCCTTAAAACGTCTGACAAGCACAAGGAGGGACGTTTCTACCGGTATATATATATATAAATCTGTTCGCTTGTTACGATTGTTACTGCTTTATCTTCATCATTTTCCCTCGGTATCTCTGTTTCTTTCCGATTTACTCTGCAAAACGTCCCCGTTTATCCTGTTGCTTGTTAGCTGTACGTCGTGTATACGCCGTCGTGGACTGCAAAGGCGCGATATTTTTATTTGTACGAGCGTGGGATACTTTTGTGCGACAGGAATTCACGATCCATTTTCATTTATATTCAACTATTCCTTTATAATTTGATGTTAGGCTCGTTCGAGTAAACTCAGCCTTCATGGGAATATCGATAAATTCTAGAAGGGAAGTCGATGCGAAATGATATACGGTATTTCTCTGAAGGATGTTCACGACTATGGCGATGGAGCACCGTTTAAGCCACTGTACAGGTTTGTTTGGGTGAAAAATTAACTTGTTCGGTAACAGTTATGTACGAAGACTTCAAATCGCAAAAGAGCATTTTTGAAATCGTTGAAGTAAGGACTACGTTATTTAATGTTGTATCAGCTGATATTTTGCCACATTCATCGATAATACCCTGCTCGACGTTTTCTTATGAGGCTATTTAAAGGATAAAGTTTACGCGAATGTTTCGTCTGCAGCGAGTGATATGAAGCTACATATTATCGATGAATGTGGCAAGTTATCTGCCAAAATCCAATAAACTATACTGCCCAGAATTTATTTCAGCTCTGATTACGTTTAATCGCCGAGCTGTTACCAAACAACTGTAATTGATCTGTTGATCGATTGAACTTGGACCGTAAAAACTTGGATCCTGTTTCTGCTCGTCGAACCGCACCAGCCACGCATGATTAACTTGAGCGTGGCTCGGCGGCACGAACTTTAGCACAGTGACTCTAATACTGGCTACAACAAGTTTCCATTTGCTTTAATCATCTTAGGCGGATGCGTTCAGTCGGTATTGCTCGGCAAACTTCCCATCTACCTATATTTCAGCTGGTCATATTAAGGAAGTCGATTATTTCCTCGTGGAGGGAAACTATTCGACCAGCACAAACAGAGCTTCGTTCAATTTAAACAAATCACACCCCAGAATCCTATAGTTTACCTCGCATAACGAACAATGCGAAGTTTGGGTCTCTGAAGTATGTTGCTGAATTTCTAGAATGCGAGGGGAAATATTGCTAGGCGCTGTTCTATGTATCCCTCTCTATCCCTTCTAAATACGTGCAGATAGTGATCGAAGTTTTCTGAAATGATTATTAAATCATTATACGACCAGGATCTTAACGCTTCAGGTGTTTACACATCCGAGAATCCCAAATAACATTGCTTTGTTGGTAATATAACAAAAGCAGAAAGGTCAGTGCCTTTTAAGCCCACAGCTTGTTCAATTTACAGTCAAAGCACCACAGCCTAGTCCAGATATGACCAACTGGGCTTCTCACGACCTCGGGCACCCATCGTTGCCCCACGGCAAAGCTTCGGGTATTGCTTCGAGCAAGTAACGTCACAACAGGAAATGACGGTTGGGGATCAAGTGCAGTAGTAGGGATGCAGCGTCGCGCGCTTAACACTGACAGCCGCTGTACACATGTGCAATTTCAGCCACCAGCGACTATCTGCCCCTGTTACATGCGTGTGTTATTACTTTTCCAACCGCTATATCATCGTCCACTCAATTTATGTCATCCTTTGTTTCGGTTCAGGTCGTGGATGAGAAACCTTTGGAATTGTAAAGGCGTGACTCGATGCGTAATGATTGAAACCGTATGATTTACAAACGATCAGGATCATCTCGAAGAATTATGCTCGACAATTTTAAGTTCCTTAGCTATGGTTCAGGCATTACATCACGTGCTTATATGATATTTTAGAGGGTTGCTGTTAGTTAAATGAGTCTCACAGTCTATCATACACTCTTTTGCATTCGTACAGTACTCGATCATGGGATCTTTGCCCTACGGAGGTGTGGTTTCGTGTCCACAGGAAGCTATTTATCAGGAGCAGCGAAGCTGCCCGTGTGGGAAACGAGTTGACCATCCCTGGTTTCCCAGTACTCCGTGAGCCTGGAAGCTGTTCATGTAACTTAAACGCGAGTGGAATTCGATCGAGGTTACCACTGCCCCGAAGGCCTGAAAGCTGATCAATTATGTTTCTTCGAATCAAGTCCAAATCAAGCGAAGAGATTCTCGGTACCCTTTAGACCTAAGTCATGACCAAATCATGTTTCTTCCAAGTAAAACAAAATTAAACGATTCTTGGTAGCTCGTAGACCTAATCGTAGCTCTTGAAAGTCAGGCTAATAGTCACAATTTCAAATCAAAACCAAATTAAACGAGATTTTTCTGATTAATTATGTTTCTTTTCACATCAAGTTTGAACTTGACGTACTTGCCTTTGTAATGTGGATATAAAATCTATGCAAATAGTATGTATACAAATACAATGTAGTAGCGAATGTAAAAGAGTTCAAAGGTGGGAGGAAGCATGTAGTAATCGTGAAAAGATTGGAGGATTCGAGTACCCCAACCCCAAGAATAATAACAATTAATTAATATTTACACTTATGAATTATTAATGAAGGAATCCCTTGAATAGGTATTTGTTTGGTGAATGCGAGAGGTCTCCCAACCCTTGTAGCCTCCCTACTTCGTATTCGTCACTGGTGGGGTGTAATTCGTGATATATACACCTGGTGTCTGCGATTTGTACCGTTTGAAGGGCAAGCCTCTCATATCACATTCATCCCTTATTCCTATCGGCAAGCTTCCAGATGCCGCACGACTGAATCGCTAGATGGAGTTACTACGACTATACGATACAGTGGAACAGAGAAAGCATCTGGAATTAATTAAAAAAAAGGAATAAACTTTGACGAATAAATTTGCCAAAGAAGCAAGCAACAGTTATCCTTAATCCTTTTGAAAGGTTCCAGCACAAGACTTTAGAGGATCCCACAAACAAGAGATATGGAGCAACTCGATCAACGTTTTAATCAATTCACCCTTCCTAACATGGAGAGACCAATTGGAGCGAAATCAGTTCAAGCGATCATGAATTTGATTTTTCTCAGTCACAAGACGAAGTTACTTGTATAATAAATACAGAGCTCAATACTAAAAACATATGTTTTTCAAGATGTAATGATAGATAAAATATTACAAAGGGCTAATATTTTTTCAGATGAATAAATTCTGTTTGTTTTTACAGACTCAGTTTGTGGTATTTTCGTTGAAATTGTCGTTCATCGGGGACGCCAAGTAACGTAATTTGGAGTAAATTCTGGATGTTTTTGCGCAATAGTTTCATTCGTGTTCGTCGTCATCGATGGTTGCACAGCCATCCACTGCGCCATTAATCAACGCCGTTCGAAATTGAGCACGAAGCAAATTGTAATTGAAGGGTAATTTTAGCTTTCTGTATAAATCACGACCGCAATAATCTACAGTAATTACTATCAATCGACGATGGTTCCGTAGTTCCATCCACTCCATGGTCAAGCGGTGCACTGTCCCTTGAGTTACGTTTAACCTCCAACCCCTATTTACACTCTCAGGTTTCTGCATTGAATTTCGCGGGTGCAACGTTATCAACTATCAAATACGTACACGCTCCTTAATCAAATTAGAGGGCTACTTTAAATCGCCAGGAGTTTCCGAATTTCGGTAATTTTGGAATCACGATGTTATTTTTTATTGTATTTTGACGTTTTAATCAAACTCTATATCCATTGTTTGGAACAATTAAAACTTGATGTCTCTGATATAATTAAAAATTGTCACTATTGCTTCGTGCTATAAGCAGAGCGACCAACCGAATTTACCATAATTAGGAATGTGCATTTCTCCCGGACCGAATTATTTCCTCTTAAGATTCTTGCATCGAGGAGATGACGAGGGGACGATAAATGTAAGAAATTTTTCGAGTAGAAAATTAAAGCAAGAGCTTAGGAGAAGCCCTCGAAATAAAACACTAATTCGGTGGATCGATGCGTTCTCTAGAGTTCGTCAACGAGAGACCGACGGAACGGCGAGGGTAGCCTCGAGGGGGAGAGATATATGCGCGAGGGTGGTGCATGTCGAACCGACTTCAAAATATTAGTGGCTGAGATGCGCCAGGGGATTACGTATCCTCTATCCCAATTAAAATTCGAGGAACAGTAAAGAGATATCGCGCGGGAACGTTGTTCATATTTTATGTTCATGTTGCTATAATACACAAACTAAAGAATTCGTAGAACAAAACGCAAAACATAAATATTACCATTAAATTAGAATTAAATTAATGGTTCGTTCCGAAGTTCTAAAGTTCTTTGATGTTTAACACAGACATTTTCAGGAGAGGAGTTGGTCGTAATATGATATTGCGAGAAAATAACGAAGGAAATAAAGAAATTAATTCTGTTAGTACAGATAACGGTATGCACGCGTGCATAATACATGCGCAGGATGAAAGCAACCTTAATGCTGTGCCGTGTTTCGAGGAAAACAAAAAAAATAACGTGGTCCGTTCTACTTGAGTTCCAAACTTTTGTTTGCGACGCAAAGCTGCAAATAGAAAGCAATATTATTTCTGAAGCTTTTACGTAATTACTCGTAACATGTGCATCGTTGGAAAAGCAGTTCATTTTAGTACTTTTAGAGAGCAGTCGTGAAAGTGAAGAAAATAATTCTGTTGAAATAGACAATGTATATGTCCAGCCTTCTGGCATTTAAATATCAGTCGTGTTTGAAGTTGTTAAAATAATGAATATTTGTGTTAAAATACAATATAATCGAAAACGAGGGGTTCGTGTAAGTTTATAAATTTTTGTTGACACCTGCGGCGCAGTGGTTTATTAAATAACGTAGAAAAGATTCGAGTTACAAAATATAAAATTATTAAAATGGAACAAAACTGTCAGAAATCTATATTTTTCCAGATAGTTTAAGATTGTATCGAAAAGTAAGGTCACGTAATATGTCAGTGTACGGGTAGACAACGTTTGGCCGGAGGGGTTGCTTCGCGTATCCTATGGTGGACTTAAAAGGGTGGAAGACAGAAAATGTGTCGGAAGAATTATTGAACTTCCGGTTCAAGAACGCGAAAAATTTGGCTTCTCGGTATGCGACTGCGATTTCATCTTGATTTTCAATACTTGGGAATTCCCTCCTTGCTCTCTATTCTCTCCCTCTCGGTGCCCGCTTTCCTCGCTGTCTATCTAACCGTGTTCCTTTACTCTTTTACTCGTTGAACCCCTTTGACAGACACTCTTCTAAGAAGTTCTTGCGTTTCCAAACGGAAAGACTGCCGGCACGCGGCATCTATACGTATACCTGTACGCCTTTACCGGCAGCCAACCCTCTTGGTACGTACACGCTTTTTACCCTCTCGTACGAACCCCCTCTCACTCGTTTCTCTCTCAATCACCCCTTAATGCACACTCCAGTCGTGTCTACTTCAATCCCTAATGCTTGCCGCTTTTGCGAGACTCGGACGAACGAATTCCTTTCCCTTCCGCGCAACATATGACATTTATCGACTGGATGCACGTCACTTAATTCATATTGTTAATCCTCGCGACGTTCTGCTGTCAATATTCCATTAGAAACGAGGCTGTACCCAAACGCATGGGTCTGCTTGGAATTTATGCAAAATCATACAAGAATCATTGTTTTTTATCTACTAGTATTAAGATCAATTCGATTTTATATGAATTGTTTCATTTCAAACAGGAAATCTGAAATTTCAGGACGCAACTGAAATGAATATTTTCGGCGGTAAATACAAATAGTTTCGTCTTGTCATAAAATGACGTTCTTCAAAGATTCTTTTGACGAATTCAAAGATCTCGCCACTTATGCGAGATGTATAAAACTACATTCGCGACTTCGTTCGAGTGGCACCCCTTCTAATTTCCAGCAATCGAAAGACCTCTTCGTTGTCTTCCGTATCAATTTGCCGACCCTCGGGATTCGATATTCTCATCGCAAATCTATCAATAACGTTAAAGATAACCCTCGAAGACGGATCGACGTGTAAAGGAAGGCTCGTCGCGAAGAGAGAGAGACAGTTTCTAGATAGGGCACATAAAATCGTGCTCTATGTCGCGAAGGATTTTTCTGCTGGTATTCACATGGGATAACCAGAGAAGTGAGCGGGTTATGGTCCGAAGATCCCTATCGGTTTCCAGCTCCTTCGAGGATGGGTTAAGGGTCGAAGAGCTTCGCGCGAAGGGGGTCGAATGGGTTGAAGGAGGAAAGTAGTAGCTAGAAATTGCGAGGAAAGGGTGTAAGGGAGTAGAGAATCCGAGAGTGCCTGCGGCTGAGCACTCACTTATAGCTTCTACAGGCCCCTGGGTGCTGTATCTTTGTCAGTGGTGTCTCCGACACTACATCACGCTATTTTATGGTGTCTAAAGTCCTGGAGAAAGGACACTGTGGCTTCCCTCGATTCGCGATTAAGGTATCGCTGTCCAGTGTCGTGGAGCATCCTCCTGCCAAATTGGTAATGTATCGCTCTGGTATCAGACTTTTCCTGCACTTTCACCAGAGATACACTCCTGTACAGAGTGATCTCCAACCTAACAGTTTTGTAGATGTTTAGTACTATTTTGGCGTTCAAGATCATCCGGAGGTGATTGTTCTAGTTTGTATCAAATTTTTTCATTTGCATAATCCGTCGAGTCTACTTTTTGGGATCAAAGTATGCAAAGAGAACATACAGCAAACCACCCAACCGCATAGCCAAAGTAATACCTAAAGTATCACGTTGAACTGAATAAATTAATTCTGAATATGAGGAGTTAAAGAAAATAAATCTGCATAGAAGTTGTGAGTTTGACGAAGTCGCAAAATTAAATATAAGTTTAAATTCAATACAAATAAGTTCCAATTGTATAAAAACGAATCGTTAGGGTCAGATGTTTCAGAAGTATTAGTCTGGCAATGAACGTGTTAAACAACTCCATTTTCTCAACTGCAGCACTTCCACAAACTCCACGTAACTGTTTGAATCGACTCTGTTGAAACGAAGTTGCATTGTCTGTAGAACAAACAGAGAATACGAAACTCTACCATGCGATAGTATAGATACATGTGTTCATAACAGCTTGCGGTAGTCAATATTAACGCCACCACAGAACGCACTTTACAAGATTGAACCATTCGTAATCTGAAATTTAAATCATTTATAGCCTCACAGTCTACTTGGCTTCTCGACATCTATACAGATGGTTCCAAAAAGATAATTCCACTTCTGCCGAGATCTCGTGCTTCTATCCTAGAGCGTCATACTGGATTCTGTATGCTTGTATCCTTCTGTATTACTTGAAATGCATTTGTATCATCACATTATGTCTCTCAGGTAGTTTTATTAGATTATATGAAGAAGGGTTTTAATCAAAAGTGAGATCATTGAATCGATCAATATTAATGCTTATACTTTTACAATTAAATAGGAAGCCTTAAAAATGCCTGTAGATGTAGCCTGGACCTCCTTTAACTTTTTTTTTTTTTTTTTTTTTGGAAAAACAATCGAGGCCTCTGGAGTTTGATAGATATATTACAATGTATATAACAAGTGTAATATGAATGTACAATTTGACGATGAATATGTATGTGCAACAGTTCGTGCACACTGAGTAATTGCTTTTCGTGGCACAACTATATAGGTATAGTATTATTCCGAACGAAGATGAAACAAATTGGGCACAGGAATATATTGCATGATTTAATGAAATCCATCTATTCCTGTTTGCATTGTTTAACAAATACGAGTCAACCCGATTATGTGAAACAATATTTCCCGCATATTTGGAACGTAGTTACTGGGTTCATCTATTTAGAATTATTACGATTCACCATGAAAATATGGAAATTATTACTTAAGCTTTCAATTGATATCAACAGAAATAGAAATTTGAATAAACTCTAAATAGATTGATAATCTGAAAAGTATTTATACTCTTATAAAACATAATTCACATTTTAATAATCACTATTTCGGTATGTTGAGTCATGTCATTCAATTTACAGGCACATTTTAATCAAGTAATCAGACAGATCTCGAACAAATGATTTCATGATAAATGGATACGCGGTTTAGGAGATATTGCCTGATTTGCTCATTCCTCAATTCCCCATTTTTGGGACGTTTAAATATAATTGTTTGTTATATATTCATTGCTAGGGTTGAAATACCTCGTCAACGTATACATGTCAGCCAACGAATCCGACAAATATCATTAGCAACTGACATGTATGCCTCTGAGGGGTATGCTCTGTTCATGCGAGTCTGTCCGTACTACCGCGGATACATGAAAGGCTTAAGGCTTCCGATTGGTAGACTCAGATTGGTGACGTGCATTCTACTAATTGGAAAGCAGAAGGCTTCCGTGGATCTGTGGTAGTAAAGAATCATTTGAAGCGTGCGTATCCCTCAGAGGCATTCTTCTCAGCTGCAAATGACACCTAGGCTTCGCGAAGGATTGAAAAAATCTTTGACACGACGACTTGCAGACTGAAGATGGCTACTTCAATCACTTCCTATAAGTATAAGCAGTTGTATATTATCATAGCAGAAAAATAATTATCAACCAGGTCTGGTCAAACTTTAATTAAAACGAAAATAAGGAATGACTGATTGGAATAACTTATTTCGGAATGTTACTTTCGATATAGTTATTTGTGAACGACGATAATATCAATTCACTTAAAATAATGGAACTTATTTATTTCAAATAGCGAATTACTTCGTTACTTTTTCAGTTGTTTAACGAAACATACAATTCTCAAAATAATATGGATCGAATAGAATTTATTTGAAGAGAATAGAATTTATAACAACTTGATTTGAATTTATTCATAAGAAATTTCTGTCCAGGTCCATCTAGCATTGGCGAAAAAAAAATTGATTTCTCTTTGAGTTTGGATAAGAAACGTGAATCACAATTGTTTGGTATTTCATCTTCATTCTTCACATTCGAAATCGTAATGTTCTTACGATTTACCTGATATAATTTTGAAGATCAATGTCAATTATTTCAAATGATCACAGAATAAAATATGTTATTTAACATAATATTCCAAATAATGTTATATCTAAAGCGACCACAAATTTCTTTGAAAGAATATTTCAGATAATAACAAATTTATAAATTTTGTTAATAATTCACGAACGAGATCGAATAGATTATACGTTTATATGTAATATGTTTACTGTTTTTGAGTCCGTTTCACAGAGGTCCAACGAATTTCTCATAATATTCAGCAGCCTGTGTTTATGGTACGTGGAAAATCTGAAACTATGTAGAAGGTGGCCTTCTGCGCTTTAAACATGTTAATCACATAAGCTCACTTGATGTCGCATGATGAGCAGGAAAATCACTGCCACAGGTGAGGGTTAATTCCCACTCGTGTGTCAGACACTTTAAATCCAACCAAATCCTGCGTAAGGATTAAAGCTTGTCGGTTCTCCTTGTTCGACTCTCCAGGCTCTGTCGCATTGCTCGTGGCGCGTACTTTAATCCGACGTTTCTAACCTTGATTGCAACTGTTTCCATCGCATCAATGAGTTCGTAAAGCGAATGTGACCAAGCATTCCGCTGATTACTATTCCACAGCACGTGTTTTAACGGGCTTACTTCGTTCAAAGACATGTCTCTACTCTTAGTAATGTCATGCTTGCATGGGCATCTCATATTTCTGATTTCATCGTGGTCTGATTATTCTTCGAGGTGAAAGATTCTGTTTATTTATTCGCGTTACTTTTTTTCTCATTTTGTATCTTCAGTGTGCATTAATATATTAAACATTTGTGCCGTTGTATATAGCAAATCAGGTGATCAGGCTTGGATGACAGCAAGTATAGTTACTCGTCTGATATAGTGATTGGCCTCTTTGGACGCTAGGTCACGTTTTAGGAATAATTCCTTGCAAATATTTTCAAAATAATTCTAACGCGTTAGTAAAATTGAATATATTTAACAGATTAGGAATATTAAAGTTGAAGGTCTTCGTGAAGTAGTTGGTATCTCATCGGCGCAAATAATAATTTTCTTTACTAGAATCTGTTATTAGCGTTTCCTTTGGTGTAATCGTAAGATAAAAGTGCTCCTCGGCGTTCCAAAGCTCCATTCAAAAGCTACAACCGATCGTTAACCGACAAACAAGGCTTCCGAGTGAAAACAATCCGTTGTCTTGTTACTGGAATATGCGACTCTGTTCATTTACGTCTCCTATTCTTTAGCGGTCGTTAACTCCATTTGCTCTCCATGACGCTGTGCTCTAAAGTTCGTCTCTGATGCCCGTCAGAGAAGTACGCACGCATCAGTAGGAGAACGACAGGAACAGCGGAAAAAGCAAATGGCCAGCTGGGGGAAAGGAGAGAGAGAATGTCGCATTATTAAAGCACCGCGCCACGCTCCTTTCGTTTCGGCTCGCAATTAATTGAAGCTGCTGCCGCGACTACGTGAAATAATTACGAAACATGCGGGAGAACGAGTAGAGCAGAGCGTCGTCCCTTGTCGCTTGATGAAGGAGACGAGTTGGTCCTCGCGGTAGTGGCAACGGAGCTCTTCTCGTTACGACGGAACAACGTTGACAAGACCTCCTGACCTTGAGTCTCAACTTGGTGGACAACGCTAACAAGCACTAATTGCTCTTCCTTCGACAGAGTCTTCTTTTATTCTAAATAACGCTCAACGTTTTACTCGACGTCACTACAATTTAAATTTCACTATCGTGGAGGGACTCTTTCTATCTTCAGTGCGTGATAATGCCTGTAATTGTAATTTTTAATCGTTATTCAAAAATATTCTTCATCTGTAATTCTGTTAGATCGTAGATTCGATCGGATTTTTTATCGCATGTGGAGTTACATGTGACTGGACAAAAGTAAATAGTCTACAAATTACCATTACCATTAATAGTCTACAAATTACCACTACAACATACAATTAGAAGTATACAAACGTTAAATTTCATTAAAGAGAAGTTGATTCTTGGAAAACAGCTACCTTCCTAAAATAACTGAGAAGGAGCAGGCACGATTCGGTTACAGTTAACAAGGTAATATTATATCGTATAGTGGGGTTACTTAGCACCTTATGGGGTATCTCAACACTGATCCTAATATGGATTGGTTATGGTTTTACACGACGAAATAGACGGATTAATCTTTTTCAGGTTTCGGTGCAACGATACCCCATGGGGTGCGAAGTTGAAGCAAAACCATTTTACTATTTCTTGCGAGGTAATGAAGATGTCGACTTCATTTTTGCTATAGTTAAATTAGTTAGTTATAAGTATTAGTTATAATCGTAACTGTCCCAGTAAAAATTACAAATTCTGCACATACGATTGAAAATACTACATACAAGTCCTTAAAGCAGGTATTTTATTGAAATTGCTGTTGAAATGTAAAGATCATTCAATTCTAGAATATGAAAACGAATTGTACACCTCGTAGAACATTCAATAAGTAGCTTGCAGTATCATCGAATATTCAACGTAGGTGAAATCAAACATAAATGCGTTCCCTTTATCGTAATTCATCGTGGATGACTATTCAAGTATTATCGCCGAATCACTTTGCGAGGAGTTTCAAGCTGAAAAAAACGTTGACAATACAAACAGATAGGGAGTTGAAAGGAAGATTGCACGCATCCCTCCGTGGACCTTCCTCGTACTTCACTTTCTTTTCGTCGGGGAGTATGAAATGCGGACTGTTTACAGACAATCTTTTAAAAAGTTTTACACGCAAACAGGAGCGTTCGAGGGTGGTTTCGTCTGGCAGTTGCGTAAGGACGGAATTGTGGCTGGAAGCGACGAACTATCTTCCCAAGACATTTCTCTAATATGGAAATGACGATTGTGCAACGATACGTACGCGGCACGATAAACTCTTTGTGTTTTTACTGTGAAGATATCTCGAAAGTTATTACAGAAAGAATGGAGTACCGAAAAAGATGATTTTGTAAATTCTTAGGACAGTTCATGAATTACATTTTAAATGAAATTGGTTTCATACGTTGTTGAAATTCATACTTGGAGTTTCTTTTAATTGTCGTTGTCGTTATTACATTGGCTAGCATTAGCTTAGGTTACATTCTCTCTATGGAGTGAGTTTAAAAACAAATGTGACATCACTTGACATCATATATTGGGAAGTCTACTAAATAAATTTTTCTTTAACCTCAACTCTAATTCTTCTGTTATGAATAAATATTATTTTCCACTCCTGATTCTCGATTTTCGAGTGACATCGACTTCCCACCCTCTCGGATCTTAAATCGCGTCGTCGGGCGATCTTTTAAAAACTTTTAGATTCAAACGCAGGACGAGTTATAGGTAGGTTCCTCTGGTCGCCGAGCGGAAACCCGAAGAAAAGACAGTGACTGGGCTGGTGAATGGAGATGAGTAGCGTACATTGTTCAAAACTTGCGACCATTGCGAGGGGCCAGTTTAAGCAGAAGGTGGAATGAGAGAATCCGTCTTTGCCGCCAGCCTTGATACGTCCCTGAACGACTACGCTATACCTGGAACTTTCTTTGATTCGGGAAAAGGAGAGCTTCCAAGGGAAATCCGGACTTCTGTGCGACTACAGACGGGCCAACTTTATCGCGGTTTGTAATGCTCCCTAACATGCGTCTTACGATAAAAGAAAAGAAAAGTCAAAAATTCAAAAACCAAACTCAGCTTGGAGTTAATTTAATATCAATTCTTCGAAGTCAAAACAGATCCTTTTAATGGAAGTTACAAGCAACATATTTACTAAATATCAGTAAAATTGTACACTCGTTAAACAAATTCTCCCAAGTACGATAAAAATACAGTTCCTCTGTTTAAAAGTGTTGATGAGTAGATGTAGCGAAGTGTACATAGTAGGCGAAGAGAAAAAACCCACGAGAACATCTAATAAACACACATACTAACTGTAAGATTTAGATAACTTGCCCACAGAAAATTGTAAAAAGCACGTAACAGCTCTCGTACTCTTTAAAGTTGATGATCATTGATTTAGAAATACCTCATTATGTTCTAAAAATATCCAAGTCAACTTATTGTTAGGTAAAGGCTAGTTCAGATTAATTTAATAACGAAAGTTTATATCACGGACTTCCAACCCTGGATTTACCGTAAATATCACGAATCAAAGAAGTGATTAACGTGGAAAGCCAATTAAGATCTGCACGGGTGAGAGCCGCAACCCCAGTTGGGGTTCGTGGAATCCTTTATGAGAGTGACACGCACGATTTCCTGTTGGGTTTCATGTCACGTAAGTTGCGTAACAGGTGGCACAGAGTGACATAAGCCATGGGTTGGTTCCCTTCAAAACACTCTTATTCACTTATATTAGAAAAGTCTCGGACAGTCACGGAAATCGAATCAATAGATCATGAAATGTCACCTAACAGCCGATAGTGCATCCGATGTTGAAGTTTCTCATTTCCTGGATATCGTTCGTCGAAATGGTCACGGAAAGCCGCCAAGTATCGATTGACACTTTATGTATGTGAACAGGAATTGTTGTAAATAATACACTGAAGAGAAACTGTCGAATTCCATTGTTTCGTTGATATTGTTTAATATTGAGAATTAAATATTTTTTTTCAATGGTCCATTCTTGACACTGACATGAATTTCGTATAAAATTAATTTTCTATTATGTATTATTTATTCTAACATCCGATAAAAAGTCTCACTTTAAAAATCTGCTTTTTTACGCAAAATAAAAAAATACCCTCCTAAGTTTCACGAGGCACGAAACGTCGTTTAGAGATCGTGGAAACAAAGGGTGAGAGGAATAAAATTTTTATTCGCTCATCGCCAGAGATATAGCGAAATAGGCCTTCCGGCCGTGTCTTCCTTTCTTTCCGTGGAATTTTTCTTTTGACGCGCGACACGAAAACACTTCTTAAAACTTTCGTGGGTACGGTACGGCGGAAGGTTCGGGACACGGCGGCCTGAGAAGTCGAAAGTTCGCAGAAGAGAAGAGCGAAAACAAAAAACGACATTAGACGACCGAGAGAGAAACAAGGATTATCAATCAGAATGACAGCGATATAGAAAAGAGCTAGACCACATTAGTCTCCGTCCGATGGATTCATTCGAGCTGTCTATCACGGTAGCACTTTGAAATCCCCGAGGAATCAAGGGAACTCCTCGCAACGGTTTGTTACAAAGAATAACAGAATTGGAAATTGTTGTTTCCCGAATAATTTATTATTGTCTACCACGACTCCCACAATGAATTTCTGTCCTGAAAATATTATCTTTTAGAAATTACGACCGATCGAAATTGTGTATAAGTAGTGATTTTATTAACCCCTTGCACTATAACTGTTTTCTTAGTTTATTCCCTGCAAGCTCTACTCTCATTTTCCTGGATTTTATACCTATACAAGTATGCCAAATTAACATAGTCTCATAATCAAATGTGATAGTATGTCTCGTGAGAGACGGTCCATGGCCTCTACTCTTGTCAAGTAGATGCTTTAAAATCCGCTGAAAATCGTCTCGTGATAAAATACAAATTTGATTTCCCCACGTCTGATATGTGGTTGCGATCTGCTAGATCCGAAACGGTTACATTTGGATAGCCTAAAGCTAATGGTCTACGAGAGTTCAAGTCATTATCAAAGCAACACGTCTAAGGCTGATACTGGGTTGAAATCCACAAAGGTTTCAAGTCACCTCCAAGGGAAGTGGTTAATGCTCAATTCCCAGAGCGTAGTTGCAATCTGCCAGATTCAAATAGAACTGATTGGAGTTCTAACCAGGATCACGGGTTTGAACGTTTGAGGTTTCGCGGCTTCCTTTTACACTGTCATCTAGCACGGCGTTCGCATATACTCCGTGTGGATAGGTATGTTCGACGCTAGATGTAGATACAGAGGGTTTTGAGAAACACTGGCCCTCTTTGGAGCGAGCTATTAGTCAGGAAAGTAGGTGAAATTTGATCGCTGCTGTTTCTTAAGCTCACTGTTCAGTATACTGTGTACAGGACAATAATGGAATTAGGTTTGGTCTATTATAATTTTCTTCAAACTCTGCATTTCAAGTCAAATGAAACTATGGGTATAAATTAAATCATTAAATCAGAAATTTTATTTTACATTTTCCAACTATTAAAAAATTACTCTAAGAGTGTGCAATTGTGCATACAAAAATTGATCTCATAATTCAAACGTGAATATAATAATTATGAAAATATAGATGAAGATAAAATTAAAACAAGTCTTTTCATATTTTGTTAAATATAGATATGGCCTTTGGACACTTCAAAAAGGTATGATTTGTGCCAAGAAAAATTGAACTTGAGTTTTCAGAGATCAACAAATATTATGCTAAAGTATGTAGCCAAAGCGATGCAACGTTTAAACAATTAAGCGCGATGAAAATGAAGCGAGACATACAAACAGGAGCATTTCCCAAACGATTCGAAACGATAAACAAAGATATTTGTATTGCACTCGTTCATTGTAGATTCGTTGCTGTGATTCATATTTGAACGAGAAACGTTGGTAAATGAAATTAAACCGTCTGGATACTGATATCGTTGAAATATAACGTTCACGTTATCATTCGATATATGAGAAAGTTCAACAGTCATTGGCTAATTAATTGCCGAGAATTTCGGTGGATTGAATGTGCACTCGCGAAAACCAATTCGCGTAGGTTTCTGCAGAAAACAATAAACTCCAATAAAATCAATAGGGGCGAAAAATTTGCTCTTCGGACGCTTCATACCTCGAATATTGGCAATGTTTTTTATTAAGAGTTTCCCTTTTTTAAAGGGAGGTAATTAATTACGGATGAATTTTTTTTTTTGATAACTTTGGCTCTCAAAGTGATGAGAAATGGCTGTGTACAGATCTCCTATGCATTCCGGTTTATACCAGGGAAAGCGAAATGATGAACGTAAAACTTCCTTGGCGACGAGACATGGGGTTTTTATTTCATTTATAATTGAAGAGACTCTGTAATATTTGGCAGTGGACAGTTTACATTTAATTTGAAGTAAGTGGATTAATACTATCCAACGGATTCGTGAATATTATGCGTAGCAGAATGCATTTGTACGAATATTTGCATCAGTAATTTAAAGTAAGGAACGATCACTAATTTTATAAAATTATTAATATGATGTAAAATGTGAGTCATATACATGATTGTAAAATATTATTTTCTTGGGTTATTGAAATGTTAAATTTAGCGAGGTGATTCATTTCATGAATGTTGTTACTTTGCACGAAAAAAAGGGAAATGGGTGCCGAGTTGATAAGGTATAGTAATCTGTCGATAAAGTAGTGCATTCTGTTGATAATGTTGGTTGCCCTGGCGATAATGTTGTACACTATACTGATCAAATCTGTAGCTAACTAGTGTTCTATATTACCGGTAGAGTGATGATACAAACATTTATTTGAAATAAATTAATTACCCGAATGTTAAAATTTAAACCGTTAAACGACATAAACAGAGACTCAATAATCGTGGTTCTTTGTCCAAATACACTCATTTAACATTTAAAGGGAGAAATTGTTCCATTTATGTTCCACGAAAATCGTTTGACGGACAGTATTTTATAAAAGACTTGGCATTTAATATACATACATGACATTTTCGTTGGGAAATATTCGTCAGAGGTACAAAGCATTCGCACCAAAATAGTCGGAACTAAAAGGTATCGCAAAAGAGCGTCGCTCGGCTCAGCGTAGATATATTTCAATCAGGGAACGTCGTTTTTAAGGCGCGTTGACCGAGTTTCTTTGTGGGTCGTACTTTGGGGACACACGAAACAGCACACAGTGTTAATTTGCATCTCATGGACATGTAAATGCAAAAGGATCTTCCTCCCTTCCCCCACTTCGTTCTTCGCTCACATTCCCGTTCTCTTTACCACGTTCCCTTGCACATGAAATAGCGTCTACGTACATATATCACTTATACTCACTTTTCCATCTGGACTGCATACTTTGATACCCGCTAGCGAGACTATCAGAAGAACAGGCGTAGACCGATCGCTGTACTGAAAGGAAACAGACGTTTTCATATAACGATTGAAAATTATTCGAATTTGTTACATACTAGAAACTTAAAGGTAAAAATATAACTAAAGTTATTGACTGGGTTCGATTAAAATACAGAGAATGCTAGAGAAATAATCAGGAACAATAATGAGGGAACATCAATTTTGTTGGTACCCAAAGATTGAATCTTATACATTCGATAAATATGTAATTATTTAACGTTTTTGACCATCGTCAGAATCATATAATGTAGTGTATAAAAACAACAATGGTTAAGATTTGGGGAAGATTATTTTTGCACTTCAATTTATTTATGGAATTTCCTTATAAACTGCATCATTTAAAAAACCTTCACGAAAACTGATAACTGTTCTTTATCAATTTGTAGTGAGTTTTATATTTCAATGGTAGGTGAAGGTAGGTAAACATCAGTCTGACGAGGCGGCTAATCGCCATTTTCGAGTTACGCGGCGTGTTGGAGAACTTTCGCCGCTGCACAACAACAAGAAAGTTGGCAAAGCGGGCGAAATGATTGAAAGTGGTACTAGCAACGGCAGAATATTCCCTATTTTCCGTTGCAGACACGGCTCATTGTCTTAAAAACCCACTGAGGTGGTTAGACGTAGCCTGAGTGGGAAAGGGGATCGCCGGTATAATTACTATAAAGCAAGGGATGGTTTTCGATAACGGACGCCAGTGCATTCTTTTTATACTGGGTGACTCGCGAAGTCTTTTCTTCCTTTCCTTTTTGCCATCACAATCTTGTCAGCGAAATGAAGAGTGAAATATAACACATCCAACGAAATAAGAAGCACATATTAAAGAGATACCTCGTTCTTTGGTAACTGGTGTAACGTATAAATATGTTTAAGTATGTTTCTAGTCAAACGTAAACGATTACTTTATTACACAATTCTATTTCGAGTCGCACAATATTTTTCGAAACAAGGTTTCAAAATTACTTATCCGAATAAACAAATTCTAACGTTGAATATAAGTTCCCAATCAGTGGTATTAAAAACAAATACGAATCAACAAATTGAGTGAAAGTTGTCCCTCGATCCCCGAACCTGCTACCTCGCTGAAAGGGGTGGCGGTAAATTTAATTTATTGCAGCAGTTTTATTGAAGCAATTAAAAAATTAATTTATTGAAGCACTTCAAACGAATATGCTCCGCAAAGCATCAGAAAGCGATTAATGAAACCTCGATTTCTTGCAGATTATATTCGCATGTCTTGAATATTTTTAACTCTCCCCTTCGTCGGGTTCTCTTACCCCCATTCTCAGTTCCCTGCTCTCTAAGTAATTGTTTCACGCTGTGAAAGTAGAATAAATATTAAACGCAATAATGGAAATTTGACGAACGATGGGAATTTCCTTAATTATTTCACCCTTATTTTTATCCGATACTCTAAAGGGTAATTGCTGTGCACCTTTGCTTTTTTTATGAGACAAAGTTTGTCAATCGTGTGACAGTGTACGCATGTTATTTTAAGTGTTTTTAATGTAAGCTTAGTGATTCATAGTGATTCTGTTACTGTTGTATAGAAGAGCATCAAACAGAAGACCCTCGCCCTAAGACAGATCCATTGACCCAGTGATTCGTCCACTTTTCCCCTCGGTCACGAATGACCGCGCAAATCGAGACGTATCAAAGACAGCATAATCGCCTCACGAACACAAGAATAAATCGCCCATGTATTATTTAAAGTGACACAAGTCGACAAACGAGAATGTTAGGTGCCATCGTGTATGAGTTTGCTGAACAGTGAACGGTCCACTATTAATTATCAAAAGTGCATTAATTTGGGAACTCGTCGCTCCTGTGACATTTTTAATGTTTCATACAAAAGCACACCATCCTCTATAAGAGTGATATAATAATAAATTTATGAAAAACATTTTACAACTGATAATAATGGTAGCTGTCGGTAGCTATTTCTGTTGCCAATAATAAATGTGTAATGACTATTTGAATTTTTCCTTTTCAAACAAAAACATACCACCTTGTATAAGCGTGACAGTCACAGTTTCACCGTAAAACTGATAAAATAAGGTTCATGATAGCTGTCCCTTTTGCATAAAATAAATACGAAATAGACAATTTAATTTTTCCTTTTCAAACAAAAACGTACTACTGGCTCGAGTACCGTACCATTGAAAAAAATGTTAACAATTCTTCCTTTAGCCACTAATAAATGTACAATAGACGATAGCATTATTCTTTTTAAAACAAGCTACTACAAAAGTTAGCCGTCGATAGCTGCAACAGATATTTCCCTCTGAATTCACAAATACTTTCTCGCCCCCGTAAAAAGACTAACTTTCTCGAGTGACGCGTCTTTCGAACCACGCAGGGTATATCAAAGTCACCCACAGGCACCATCGTACCAGTCGACGAGCCCAAGGATGAACATTGTGCGACGTTCGTTCGAGGACACCCGTTGGTTCCCGCAGCTTTGTTCGACGGGGGTGATTAAAAAGTTGCTGAGTGAGTCTTGCCGACAGGAGGATACGGAGCGAAGCAGATATAGAGGGACGGTAAAAGTGAAAGATAGAGGAAAAAATGGTGAGATAGAAAGAAGCAAGAGGGTAGGAAAAGGAGTAACGCGGTGACGAGAAGAAAGACGATGGTCCGTGGAAGAAAGATGGAGTGCGATGTGGGTTGAAGGAAAAAACGAGTAGGGAAGAGAGAAGAGATGTGTGTGGGAAGAAAGATGCAAGATCAAGGACGAAAGGAGACAGTGGTTGCGACGGGGACTATTTGAGACAAATGAAAGGGATAGAGATACGAGTGGATGAGAAAAAGACAGACGAAATGGACAGGTAGGCAGGTAGACAGAGAAAGGGAGAGACAGAGTGCGCGAATGAGTATGCACCCCCGGAAGGGCGGGTCGAAAGGTCGGGATGACTGGTTGCTCGGTGTGTGAACCAATGTATGAAGTTCAAACCCGGATGAGCTTTTGGCGTGATCACCATTTTCCTCGTGCTTAAATTTCCTTTGTTTCCTGCAACGCTAAATATCCAACCGTGTGCACCACGGTTCCATCCATTTTTCCACGGCCCTCTACTTGCCTTAGTTTACCCCATTCTTCCTTGGGCGCGTCTCTTACCTCTGTTCCTGTTCACTCAGCTCAACACGAAGTTACCCTCGCTCGATTTACCACGAGCGTAGTCATTTCACCCGCCCCTTCAACCCTTATCTTTCAGATTGAAGTTTTCCGTTAGTCGTGATAACACCTGTAATGTTCCCGCCTAATCTATCGAATGACCAGCGATGTCGCCATCAAAGAGGAGAATGGGACAAATTGCAGTCCCTTCTGCTACGAATATTTTTTAACCACTGCAATTTAGTTCAAAGACAAAGTGTACTTAAAATGTGCATATGTAAATGTAATTCGATGGGATTAATTCTATAATTCTTTGAGGTTTATTAACTTCAAAAATGTAAAAGTCGGCGCATACCTATATTTTTACAACCATATCTTTGTAATTAGAGGAAGAAGGAGAAAACTAGTCTATCATTTTATATAATTCTCTGTTATAATAATATTTTATATTGCTTTTGTTCGCTTCGTTAATGTCCAGAGTTTTCTATGCAAACACCATTTGCATATGTACAGATTGGAAGACACAGAATCGTGTCTGAACCGGTACCTCGAATGAGACGGAATTGGAAATTAATTGGTTTGTCGTCTGCAGGCTCGCTCTTTCTCATTTTGCAGCAGACCTCAGACTTTCCAGGTACGCATTGAAATTAAGGTTCACGATAATCCTAAATTAGAAATAGCAGAATTTTCAAAGGTATCAAGTTCTTCATGCGATAGTAGAATCAAATTTCAATGGATTTAAAGTACTGAAGCTAGTTTAAATATATGCTTCGTACGCATTGAAATATTTAAATTAATTATTTTCAAATGTATTGGAAACTTACCAATTTTATTTTCTGGCTAAGATCAATCTCTGTACGTAGATTTAATTGTTAATAATCATATTAAATTCTAGTCAATTCTATGTATTGGATGACTTTTCTTTTTTATTAAAAATATTATTTTCTATATGAAACTGTTTTTGATAAGGTTGTACTTCCTGCCTAATAATCAACGTTCGCAACGCAAGTCTTACCGCTTAATATTACTAAACAATTTACAACATATCTATGATATTTACAAGAGCAAAAATGTAAAACTACTACTAAGTTTATTTATCAGTTCATTCTATGAACATACTCATTTTCGATCGTGACATATATCACCGAAGCAAACACTGTTCCTCGGTTCTGTTTATTCCAAAATGAGCCCAAGGATTCTTTCTCCGTCATCCGAATCACTGAACAACGCACAGTTACCGTTCAGATAATGTCGCCCATCAAATCTGCCACGGGTAATAAAGGGAATGGTTACGAGGACCGCGATTGTCAATGACTCATGATGTGACTCAAAATATCGCCTGAAACAAGGGTGAAACGTGCTGTTGGGGTTTTCTTGACGTGGCATTTCGAAAGGATCGTTCTTTGCCTTGCCACACCGACTGCTCACGGATTTATGAATTTATCAGCCGGGGAATCGTTTCTACAAATACGGTCCACATACCATATAGGGTGCATATCAAGCACCATCCCCTCGTGATCGCAAGACTGAAGAAAGGAGAGCACTCGAGGCTTCCGAGCATGAAAAACGAAGGGTGAATACGCCTAAAGAGAAGGAGTACATTGATTTGAACTCTTATGCTCCTTTTCGCATTCGTCGTCTTTCTTTTTCAGAACGATTAACAGATTTCTAAAGGAGAGCTGCACGAGCAGCAATTATTAGCAGCAATTACAATTTGCCGCGTCGTTTTTTAATCGCGGTGATATTGAAATATTTTTTGTCGGACGTTTACGTGGGAAGTATAATTGAGGCTATTCATTTAGTAAGCTGTGGGTATTACATCAATAAGGATTCCGCACTTTTCACACTTTATGCAAATAATATGCGGACATTCGTATATTTCTATACATAATATATGTTCTGCATTTTTATTATTTAATGAAAATTATTGTTATTGCAATAATGAAAATAAGATTATCTTGCATTGCTTGGAAAAAAAGACTATTATGAAAACACAAGGATTATCATGTTTGAGAATTATGAATTCCATTAAATAATAAAAATGAAGATCGTAGATGTATTATGCATATACAAGGAGAAGAAAATATAAATCCTTTCATATATTAACTTTTAAAAATATTTTCGTTAAAAATATTGCTGAACCACATGTACTTTATCAATTGATTTTTGAATGATTTTTCACAGCAGAACACTCAAAGTCGACTGTACCCACAACTGCTTTGAAAGCTGGGTTTGGAATAGCGATAGCACTCGAGTAACCAATCGGTAATTTACTAATCAACTAATGGCTAGCAGAGTTTTAGACCTTCGGTAGTTCAAATTTACTTCGCGAATAACTGTAAATCGAATGTAATAAATAAATCTTTTACTATGAAGATGTTAATATTCCCAGATGAGTATGATAAATTCATAAAATTCGTCCAATACATTCACATTTTATATTCTACGCCCAGCCATCGATATCAACATCGAAATCATTTATAAACACCAAGAAATGTTTATAAATAACAACGTTGAACAAGCGTAATGAAAAAGAGAAAAATCTCCGAAAAATGCAACAGGACTGCGTGACGCATCCAGCTCGAAATAAAAGCAAAACGTTGTAACAGAGAGGACGAATGACGAAAAGCTCTCCGAAGGTATGCGTGGGACTGGTTTTAATCCACTATTATGAAATGTACTGACGTCTGACAGAACTGGCCAGATATCGGAAACGCTGGACGGAAATTAAATCGATTCTGCTCCTCGTGTACTTCGATTTCGGCCACCTCCGGTTCTCCATCCCTCGCCCTCTTCAGCACATGTAGATGAAACCCACTTATTTCAACATTCCTACCACCTCTTTCGTTCAGTACGCGGTTATTTAAAATAATTTTAAACTGTTAACTATTCCTAACGAAAATAAATCAAAATTATTGACGCATTATACTGCGAGCAGAGAAAATATTTGCCTGGAGTCCTAATAAAATAGTGGTCCCGAAATTAGTCAAATTAAATAACTATATACATTTGTAATACTTTTCATAATGCTTTCATAATGTTTTCTTGTAATATTGTTTAATATTTTTCATTTCTACTCATTTTATATCAAGCATTTTTCCATGAAACTCGTCCTTTTTCTATTTTCAGTATTTGTGGATACAGGAGGGAATTTATACAAGAGGGAATTTATAACTTTACCTTTATTCCCTACTTTTTGTTTTCTATTCTGAATATTCGAAGTAACACTAAACACGATGCTGTATTGGAATGTATCTTGGTGTATCCATCTCTCTTAATTTCATAAGGCATCAGTCTACTTTCAGCAATACCACATACCTCCGATATCTTATATACATCTCCATGATTATTACGCTGTAAAATTTACTTTTACTTTCCGCGTCATAACAATAAAATACTCCTCATTTTTATGCCTGCAAGTAAACAACCATTTCTGCTTCTGGACAGAGCTGTCTCCACTTCCAAAAAAGAGAGACGCCATGGACGCAGCATTATATTAATTCTCCGCCAAGAACAGCATAAACATTAACCTATTTAACGCAGAAGAGCACCGTTTTTCCGACTCAGTTTCCCCTTTTATTGTAGAATTATTTCTCATAACAGTGTGGTAATTCCTCCTGAGACAGAAAAGAGAGACAAAAAAGAAAGAATTGCAACAGAAAGGAAGGAAGGTAGCAGAAACGGTCCCTACGAGAAAATAATTTTCCACCCTTGCCACGATATAATTGTTATTCGTCCTCTGCCCCCCCCCCCTCCTTCCCCTCCGCCGCATCGAATTTCAGGTAGCCGCGGTTTCACGGAAATAGACAAGTGACAGAGGTACAGACGAATTTAATTTTGTTTCGAGATGCATGGGAGCCAGATTCCGCATACATGTACGTACATTTATGTGTATCCCCGACGCTTTGTTCCGCTGCGCGAGCTTTTAAATGAAATCAATTATCGTGCACTCGCGAATAATTATTATGCGGACCGGTTCAGATGAAGAAGACGGCTCGCGGAGCGACGAAGAAATTATTTTGATGCCGTCACAACTAGACTCTCTGATTGTTACTCTTCCGCTTGTTATGTCGTCCGAGATGCCGGAAAACGCGAGGCTGTTGACTATAATTGGAAAATGGGAGAGAACGTTGGACGACGATGACAAGAACGTCTCATTTATTATAATTTAAATTAACTAATTATAACCTCGTGCACGGTTGTATCCTGTATTTTCAGTTCGAAATACTTCCGGTTGCATTAATTATTTTGATTAAATTTGTCTGGAATATCGTGGAAAATACGGATTTAGGCGCGACGGCGTTAAGTACGAGTGTAATTTAGTAACATTCGATGAAAGATAAAATTTTATCTTTAGGGTAGATGTGATTATTGAAAGATTGTGAAATCAAAAAGGTTGGTAGTATTATTGTTGGCCGAATTACTGACTGTTGCGAAATGTCTGTAACTATTACTGTTGCACAATTATTTTTAAACTTTTCTCAGGAATGAAGAAATCACTTGTTGCAGAATATTAATAAAATGCATTATTTAAAAATGCTTTTAATATGAGAATTGTCAAGATAAATTATAACCATAGAATGGAATGTTTTTTGAATATTTACATTGTAAATGCTTCTGAATTTTTCGATGGTCATGCCTTAACACGTCTATATGCAAAATAATTAATTTGCATTATTAGACGAAAACAGTAATGATGTATACTCCTTTTTTTTTACAATGTAATGAGATAATATGTAAGTATTCTAACTTCAAGTTTATTTCATAATGAATATGCGCCACCTCATGCTACATATTGTATAGTTTAAAAATAGGAATAGGTGGAGCAAAGTATATTACTACCGAACAGCAGGAAGAAATTCTTCTACTTCGAAACAAGAAAATGAATGAATAGCTGGCTACATGGGTGTGTCGGCTAATGCTTATTACAGAGCTATGAGCACGTAGAAAATCTAGGTAACTTTAAACATAAAATACATGCTGCGAACATTCGCTCGAAAATGTGATCAAAAAATATTACTTACTTGTAGAAAGAGACAATCAATAGAAGTGATTTTTGAGGAATTTTCATAAGATCACCATTTGTTTCAATATTTTTCAATTCCTACCCAAGGATAATTTTTGATACTTTGAGTATTCATTATTTAATTGTAAAATTCAATTCAGTGTTGTACCCTGTTTTTTGCTTCCATCTTTGAGGAATTTTCATAAACCCACCATTCGTTTCGAGATCTTTCAATTCCTATTCAAAGAGCTATGTCTCATTTCAGCTGAGCTTGAATAGAAATTATTTTCGCTCGACGATGCGCCACAATTTTTAGGAATCGAGGAAAAACAGAGTCGAAAATCAAGAAATAAGGACTACCTCTATCGCGAGGGCACGCAATGTACGCGTAATAGTCGGGTAGGGTCGTCAATTCGAAACTTTCAGAGCGGTCCAGGATCCAGAGCCGATTAATGGACATATCCGATATTGCACGGCTGCGTGGCCGCAAGTATTAAACGTTACGAGACCAGAAATAGCGCACGTTCGTGTGCCCGACAGCTCACACGTGTTTACGCGTCCTGCAGATTTTCAGGGAAAATATACGGACTTACAATTATGCTTGGCAAGGCAAGGTTGCCATGGGAATAAGCCAGCGACCTCTAATAGAGATGGATTTCTGCATCGACGGCCACGTCCTATGACGGGGCGAGGTTTCGAAATGTTTCGTCCAATGTTACGTTGACTGTTGCGATTTCAAGCGCATCATCTTTATGCGTTTCGTTTTTCTTTCCTTCTTTCCGCAGTGCTTGGAACGTCGAGTGTAATTCACCAAGCAAAGTACATATTGGCTTTAGCGTCCTCCACTTGAACAGTGGGGCACGCTGTTATCGACGACTTTTGCGTAGAAATTTGTCGTGCAACATTCAACGTTGCAGTCGCATTTTTACGATCACTTTTCATGCGCTCGGTTTGAACGATTAAATGTCTAATGGAAGACAAAAATACTGTATGCGAAGGAGATAACATTTGACGAATTATGGAGAGGAATATTCTTGCAAATGAAAGTTCTATTTTTAATATTCACTCGCGTACAAGAAGCGATGGAACATCAGGGGTTGATGTAGAAATCGATCGCAGCATTCGTTCGACATGATCGAAACGAGCGACAGGCACTTTGGCTGAAACGTTAGGGCTATTTATCGGCGTAATAGGGCGTAACGGAGCAGTCATCAGCTGATTGATGCGTCGACAGACTCCGGAGGGTTTCTGGTGGTTGCGAGTCGACAATTCGTTCTCACTTTTCGCTATCGGGATGTATTTGCTGTATACTGCTTGCCAGACAGGAATATTATTTGCTTGGCACCGCTTACCTACCGTAGAATATCAGGCGACTCTAAGCCATAAGATATATCGTTCCACATACTTCCAATCTTATCGATTTACGATGCGACCTCATTGTCAGGGCGTTATGTTTTCAAACGTGTGGAAACTTTCCCGATACTTGGAACATGCGGAAAATGTTGAAATATAAATCACGAACGAACAGATTAAAATAATCAAAATATAATAATTCACTTACAATAGGATGGAAATGAACCCTTTGCACTCGAGAGGTGATTCTCAATTGCCACTAAATTTTAATAATGACTGGAAGCTGACGAAAATATTAAAATGTATTACGTTCAAGTATGATTCTGTATTAGCTTCAAGAAAATTATTTGAAATAAACTTTCTTGTACGTTAGTAGAGGGTACAAAAATATAATCGCTTGAGTTGTTGCTTGGTTTAAAATTATATTAGGAATATAAACATATTTCGGCTCTTTTCAGTTGCATGAAAATGTTTAGCTCTATAACACAACGAAGCAAAGAATATTTTAAAGAGTGTTTGTAATAATTTCGCGAATATATATGTACAATGTTTAAAGGACAATGAAGCATAAAAATAATTACCGTACAAGATACAAAAAGGAGGTCTTGAAACAGAATTTTATAATTATACCACTGAACGTTATTAATCGTTTCATTCGACGATGGGTATGCTGGACTTAAGTACGAGGAGTGGCGAAATTGCGTCTGCTGTTAACTTCCGGATATTTGTATTAGACTCCCCGCTGACAGCAGAACCATTTATGTAACATCCACCGTGACTCACGCCTTCGGTAACTTTAGCGTGATCCATTAACGAAATTCAATCTACTGGATCCAACGCTATATGACTATCCATTCCACGTTTTAAACATATCGTCAAAAATACACAAAACTGGTTATGGTTAAGCGATAAGCTTTTTCCTTATTTTATCGTGACTATACGCACTGTTGCTTTTTTATTCGTTGATCACTTACATTTTTATTTCACATGCGCACATTGACAAACCTTCCTATATGTAGGTTTTGTGAATCCATCCTCCCTTTTCCCATCCTAAACAAGAATAAAATTATGAAAGACCTATGTATTTTAATTTTATTGTGACTATATACCCCGTTCGTCTTCCATTCGTTGCTATTCAACTTATCGCTTAGATTTTTATTTTCTATACAAACGTTAATGAATCTCTCTACAGTTTTGCTATCGTTCGATTATTTTTAACCTACGTCTCCATTTTCACCTCCAACACGAATGAAATTACACTTATTTCCACTTACACAGTCTGTAAACGCTACGACAACGTTCGATCGCAGGTAAATTTCACTAAACTTGCCCGAAGCGGACCGTCAAGAAGCGTCCTTGCAACATTTCGGCTAGTTACCGTGCCCCGAGAAGTCATTATTCCGGCATATTAGGCAAGAATTTAATAACGCTGCGGATATGTTTCACTCGACAAAACCTCGCGAAGAAGAGAGTACCGCGAGGGGCTGGAAATTTCGCATTATAAATCACGGGGTTCACCTATATTCTCGTTAGAACGAAAAGACTCGACGATTCTATATCCAAGGGGGTTAGCGCGAGAACAATAGGATGGATTATATTGCGAGAGAGCCCGCGATTCTGTATTGAGCTGGAGGTGTTCCACTGAAATTTATGTTCAGTGGGAACGTTCGTTGAGTTCATTCAACGCGGGACTTCCACGTTTCTCGTTCGAAAGATGCCAGGACAATTATACGGTCACGATTTCCACGACTGTAAAGCGCCAGGCACCTCGAACCGAATGGGAGTTCTCGCAAACAATGAAGTCGCGAAACTTGGACCGAGCGTTTTATTAAAACGATAAGAAATATACCGCGGTAGTATAAGGACGAACCCTTTTAAACCGCTCCGAACCTCTTCGAAAGTGTCTCTTGGAAATTCTTCGTCGCGAGATCGTTCATTCGGGGGGAGGGTACATCATACGAGAAACAAAGCGGCCCAGATACATTATAAATGCCCCAAGTAAATGGCGTTTTCTTCCAGTAGTTGCAACAGCATTCGGTGTACACAAAGGCGAACAAGAATTAACGACCAATTAGGAGAGTTAAGTAAGAATCCCCGGCCGAGATAATGGAAGAGATCCATGGGCGGGCTATGTTGTTGCGAAATGTAATTAAGCCCGTTCTACAACAATTTGTGGAAATCATTAGCGAATGGCCGCCTTCCGCGATTCCGTGAAACTCGTCGTAAGACCGCGTCGCGAAGATGAAACACGCTGGAGAAAGAGAAACGGAACGAGAGAGGGATGCTGCTGTTCCTTATTATAGGGAATTCTTATTATAAGGAGGTCCCCTAATTATTGTCGTCCCCCGAGGAAGAAGGACTCTTGGCTCCTTCGAGCCACTACGAGTACATTAAATTACGCCTTCGACTGTCTTGAGAAATCTCGGAGTTAAGATACTCTTTTATTCTGTGTGTGCACGTGCGCGGTTACGCGTTCGCGATGCTTATATTTTTGCTGCACGACGCTTCAGCGAATTTGCATCCTCGAGGAGGGAGTCGTTTACACGTTTACACAGTTGTCGCTTCGTAACTACATTATGCGTGCGTGTGGAATTAAAGTGTACACCCATCCGGCGATTTACACAGCGGATTTCACAAAAAACTGTGTAAATCGAATTTATGAGTATCCGTACCAGAAATTGTGTAAATTGAAAGAGAAAACGAAATGGGTAAACTTTAGTTAGTTATTTAATTAAATTCGTTTATTCCGATGTAAAATCATCATTTTTAAAGTTACAGCTGTATTACATTTTTCAATTTTTTTTTAAGATTCATTTCCTCTAAATTTGCATTCTATACCGAATAACATATTTGGTATTTTATAGGGCCACCAGAAATTAATGTCGTTTCTTTTACATTAAATTCAAACAAATAAATTTATAACGAGCCTTTATTTTTAATCGATTATGTAGTCGCCATCGTCATCAACTACTAGTTACTGAAATTCATTTAAGGTACTCATTTTTCAATTATTGCCAATTACAATGCAAGTTGTTCTTAACAAACAAAAAGTTAAAAAATACGTTTATTCATAATGGAGAGTCGCTTAAATTATCAATCTTTAATTTATGCTGCAATTCCACCTACTATCCCTGCTTCTCCGATTCGTGTTAAACCACGATATAAGTTCACCATCCACTTTATTTCGATGAGTTAGCAAACGGTTGCGGTAATTATTCACCTCGTATTTGATTTGTATACAATTTGCATAGCTGATTTGAATGTTTGCGCGATAACTGGTAAGAATTACACGCCTCGAAACGAACGCAAAACGGCGCTGGTTCGTCCCGAACCAGAAATCCAGACAAGTTCCTTGCTCGTTCATCCATTCGACCCTCATTGCTAGACTACAGACGTACCATTCACTGCGCAAATTTTTTCCATTTCCTCCGCTTCCCTTTCGTCACGAATGAGGGACGTCTGACATTCTGCCGTAACGATCAGAGAATCGGGATCGCGTCGTATCACCGATAGTCACTCTTTTCGTTTCTCTTGATTTCGGGAGAACAAAATATCTCTAAGGAAATGGAGTGGAGACGATTTTGCATTTAATCGAATTTCCTTTGGTACCTTCATTCTGTTGTTACTAATTTTTAATAAACGGCATTAGCCTGAGAAGATTTGTGCGCGTAAAAGATGTCAACCCTCTGTGGGTTGAATTCTTTTCCTTCTGCGAACAACTTGCGAGGCATTTACCTTGATATTTTACCTTGATATTTTAGGTTGAAGGTGCTGTCAACAGCCGTCGATATTGTTATTGGTTATCGAAGATATTATACAGGGTGTCTCGTAAATGGTGGTACAAGCGAGTAGAGAGGGCGATTCTGCACATTCGAGGATTATGTATGATCGTAACAATGTTCAAGGTGATAGAAATAAATATGTATAATTATGATGATACGAAGACACGATAACCTAAAGATATCAAGACGTGATGAAGAGCACGAAAAATTTAATTACATTATTCTAATGTATTGATGAATTGTGTAAGTCAACGTGGTTGTTGATTAGCCCAGTTGTTAAAATACATGACTGTTTAAGTGTTTCTGTGTTGAATATTGCTTCATATTCATTGCCGACTAGGACTACTAATAATGTTATTCGTGAATAGGTTATCGATGTCTAATAGATCATCATTAGCAGTATCGGCGCTATGCACCACCGTAATGGCGTGATACCAACATGATGGCTGTCCTGCCAATTATGCATGACAGTCAATACACATTACGGATGCAGTTCTGTAATTGGCGAATTCGTCGTGACGAATTCCTGCAATCAGTTTGCGGATCCTGCTGAAACAAATGCACCGTAGATCATAATACAATTTCGTAAAAGCAAATCTTTTTATACGATGTGCAATTTAGCTGTTTTAAGGGCTTAAGGGCTTCGACGTATCATTTTTAAACTCTTTTAAAACTTACTAAAAATCTTTGAATAAAATTTTGGTACGAGTTTTTCTCAAATACAACGCGTTGTCAAAGACTGATTTCAAATCATCTTCAACCTCCATTATATTTCCTTGTAATGCTTTTACTTGCTTTAATATTCAAACGTCTTAGTTATTGGTAAACGTTGTGCACTCGACTAATATTTCTTGCTTGCTAAATAATTGGCTCTGCCAACTATGAGAGCTAACAGCACGCATTCGCTCACCCTCCACGTCGACCATTCTTGTCAACGTAGTCCCTCGTCGTAAGTGAAATTTTGCATAATGAAACGTGGAGCACGCCTGAAGCAACCTCCGTCATTCTGTCTTGAACCGTTACCTGCGCCTTCCTTTTAATTATTACGATTAACCGAGCTTTAACAAGTCTGCGCAGTAAGGGATAGGACGAGAGAAGAATGGCTCAAGACGAAGCAATCGATGGAGCAGGGGAGAAGCACAATCAATTCATAATCGAAAGCGATGAATGGTGTATCGATACTTTGAATTATATTCATCCTACGTAATGCCTAGAATGGATTTATATAAAAAAAAAAGAACACTTGCAAAGCACTCGATATTATGGACGATATATTTATTTACGGACTTTGTTGCTTTGTATAAAATTGCCTGTATAATATTTACAAGTTTTAACTCTATTCTTGACATTTTTCAACCGTATGCTTTACAAATCATGTTTTTTGTTATTTTAATTTGCGTCAGTACAACTTGTATCAGCTGCCACGAAATTCACGCAGTATTAACAGAAAGTCTCAGACCTTTCTATTGTACTCATCGATGGAAACATCGACTTCTCTATGGGAGCTTAGCCGATCGTAAAAGCGAACGATGGAGAACGGGAAAACCGAAGGTAAATCTACAGAGCGAGAACTGAGCAAATGGTGTTCCACGAAAGGACGCATGCATGCATGCTACCTAAGCCTTTCGAAAATTGACGGTAGTACAGACGTCGGAAAAATACGACTCCAGTTTGTGTTCACGTTAGAAATTAAGGTTAACATTCCTTAAAGGATGCAGTCGCTAACGGTAGAACTTTCATTTACTGATATTAAGGAAGAATATTCGTCAGATCGATTGAAATTAATTGTTAAACATTTGGAAAGTTCTAATTAAAAGCATTGCATAATTTGTTGTAAGAAGGATGTACATTGTACATTCATTGAAGTTAGCAGTCATACGTCTCTTTAATTGTCTGCAATAATTAAAGTTACTGTTTGTTATTTGTGTAAAAAATTTTACAACAGGAAAGTACGTTTTAGGCAACTGCTTTTAAAATTTTTATATTTTAGGGATGCTGAATCTAAATCTGAACTCAAAATTTAGAAGTTCAACATGGCTGATCCAATATGGCGGAACAAAATACGAAAAGTGACTCGATTTGGTTGAAAATTAGTATTGAAAAGTTTCTAAGATCGGTGATTACAAATCTGAGCTCAAATTTCAAAAATTTCAAAAAACCTGCGAAATCCAAAATGTCAAATATTCGATGAAAAGTCTCACCACATACATGAAAAGTTTCAAGACAATCGGAGGCGAACACCAAAAAAGCATTTCCTAGTGAGTATAAAATCTCGTCGGGCGCGCATAAAAGTTATACTACTGACCCAGTGGTATAATAGTGGAACGTTACTTCTCCCGGTATTATACGTCAGAACTTTCAACCCACATAATTGCGTCCCCAACGTAGAGCAATATTTTCATTGGTGGCGCGGATGCAAGGTGGTATTATAGCCTATCAAGTTATGTGGGGTGGTCTACGGAAATGGAATGGAATTTGAGATACGAGAAAAAGGTACTTATAAAGTAGGATTGAATGGTCTTGGGTACTCTAAACTTTTATGGCACTGCTATTTAGGTACGTGCGTGTAGTTGGAAACTGCGGTTGTATCTTTTATTTAGATGGTATCTCGATGCGATTCTTGTTTCCTACAGAGACATACTAAAGGATTTCTCCAGCAAGGGGTTAATTTATAAAAATTAGCGAGAGTTATTTAAAATTTGCGATTCTCAGGACTGTCAAATTTCAAAGTATATACTTTGAATTCCTAAATTCACTCTTTGATTCATATTATGGAAAATGATTTTGTGCTGGTTGGATTGTTCTCCCCTTGCCATTTACCAACCCTTACATATGGTTGATACATATACTACGCATTCTGTTTTGTAAATGAGAAATAATACTAAATGTAACCATGCGATGCGTTAATAAATCAATCCGTAATGTAGGATTAAAATTGCATTGCCAAATTTTTGAAAGTTATGAAATGATTTTCAGCCTTCCCATGTATGTAAACCTTTCGAATTGCTTGAAGGTAGGTATCACCGTGTTGCTTGAAATTTCCAAGCAAGGATTTTGAAGTCACAGACTGCCGTTTATGAAAACTGCCCTGTTCGACGGCATGGAAGGGTAAGAATATCCGTAGATAATCAGCGGAGCATGTTTCATATTCAGCGACCCGTAACCTCGCAATCTTCGAACGGGGGAAGATGGTCGTACTGGCTGGACGCTTCTGAAATTGAATCCACAATCGAGAGCGAGTCGCCTCCTTGTCGCAGTGTAACGTATGCATTGGTTTGAGTAAGTGGTCGATGTCCATCGTCCCTTCTTCTTTACATTTCTCCCCGTTTATTCCGCTCTCTTTTAATGTACAATATATTATTAAGGTTTGTATTAAATTGAATTCTATCTCGGTAACTGTTTAAATACATGAAATATATTATAGATCGGTGAATGTTTCTGTGAGTATTTGTCTGACAATTGCACCGAGTTCTATGCAAAACTTTGGTTGCTTTCAGTTTTAACCAAAAAGCCGTTGACACGAGACATAAAGCCAAACCATGAAAGCGCATCATTGTTGCTAACGGGTCTATTGAAACGGTCGAAACTTCCATGTTTGGCGTTAATCGATTCTATTATCTAGCCCAACATTTTCTTTTCATTACAGTTTTAAATAATATAATGCAGTGGCTCTCACAAAAAAATAATAAATAGTGCTTTGTATTTGCGAACGATTTAATGGGTGTCACCAGAGAGTGCTTATAATACTGAGTTATTACACCCTCGGGGACGAACATTTAATTAACGATCGTTTTAAACGACCGTAATTGGAGTGGAACAATTTGTCATGTGCGTAGAAAAGATTGAAAGCTGATATGTGAGTTCATTTATTCGCGCTGCGAGCCATGGTTAGAGTAATCGATAACGCGGAAAAGTTTCACTTGATCAGGCGTTAAGAGCCATTCAATTCTTTACACTTTGTAAAATTGAGGGAAACAGAGTTTATTATATCTTGTCCAGGCGAAATTGTCACTCGACTTTTCATTGCTGCAAATATACATCCCATTTTATACTTAAATATCTCAAATTATTATATGCAAAGTAAATTGTATGTAGATACTTCTAAAGAGAACTTAAAAATGAGGATGAAACATCAAATTTCTGGAAAGACGAAACGAAACTATAACATAATAACGTCACACATTTAATTATTAAACGACACCTGACAAAGTAAAAAGAGTGTTTGAGAATTATTATATCAAAACCGGCACGCAAATAATTTATAATGGTAACTACAAACTTAAACATGCATACTTGACCAACTCCACGGAATAGAAGCTCATTTCTAAATTAACGGAGATATCTTTTAACTGCCCGATGGAAGGCGTCGATTGCTCTTTCCGTAATTGTCGTCTGATCAAACCGGACACGTGATTCAATTAAATGAATGAGCAATTCTTAGCGGCAATTACAAAGTCGCGGAAGATTCTTCGTAATAATCTTCGAGATGGAGGTTGGGTAAGTTCCCTAGTCATTCGCTAAGAAGGAGGCTGATAAGCAGAGTCTGAGGAGACCGAAGGAATCAATTAAAAATGAATGCCAACGAATTATTAAGGGATACTGTGACTTAAGCGCCCACCTAGGAAGTTTCGTATCAGAGACGGTCAGAGGAAAGTTTCGAAACTCCTCGAAAGGGAAATAAGTTTAAACTTCGTGCTTCCGTTACTCAAGACACCTGTGAACAAACAGACGCGTCTACGGCAAATTAAAACTTGTCGCTTCGCCGACTTGTCGTCTTACGAGTTTTGCCAGTTATATACGTTATTCGAGCGTTGCCGAGTGCAATGCTCCACCAATTACGCGAACCATGTAAGTTAAATATAAATTTCAACGTTTTGGAGTTCTTCTTCCATCGTTCTACAATTTTCAACAAATTTCAACTTTCGTGAAAGTTGAAATAATTTTAATGCGAATAATGACTAACGAACAAGGTTTCAAGAATTATTAGTGAACGACGAATAACGACCCTATTCGAGGAAACATTCGTTATTCGCAAATAAATCTCTTATTCAAATCAGATTTATTAATGACGTCTCTAAGCAGTTGCATATTGCAAATTGTCGAAGTATGAATAAAAACTGATTCAAATAAATTCATTTTATTCGTAATTTATAATTGACTATTATTGAAAGCAAAATTCGTTCAATATTTTTATTAACTCAAAATTATATTCCAGACATTATTTACTTTTTACTTTTATTTTATCTGGCCCCCTCCAATCGTCATCTTCTTCGTGGCGAATACAAATTATTAAACTCAACACATCCTTTCCACACATTTCAAATCTAATTATATTATTATATTCTCATGATAGCCTTATAATATTATATGTATATTTAGTTCCATTTTATTTAGTTGCATTGCAATTTCGTCTTCAAGATTGTGTAACCCTCGAATCAGAAAATAAGAAGACCTAAAATTTCATCCTTTCGCCCCCCTCTAAAGTTTTCAGATGAGAGGATGTCAAAAATCGCCATCGATGTGATAATCATTCTAGAGTGAGCGAAACCCAGGCAAGCCAATGCTACGCACAAAGAGCATCCAGCACACTTTCGGTTTGTTTAAGGAAACCGCCAGACGTGGTTGGGAATACGTGGAAGAGGCGTGGTAACCATCCGCGTCCCTTTTCTGGTGGCACCCTCGTCGACGGTTCGCAATCCACCCCCGCACAAACGCTTGTACGTTACCAAACATGTTTGAGCCATTCGCACGCGAAATTTATTCATCGGTACGGACAAAACAGTATCGCGAGTTGTTTAGGGTCTCGATGAAGAATTCAGCGAACTACGCTGACCTGTCGGCTGGCCCGTTCCAACCCCTATCCTGTTACGTCGATAAATTTGCTTGACTGGGTTCCCCCACGAAAATGATTAAACTTTGAAAACTGCTCCTGTTACAGGCACACATGTCCACGTTGATGAAGGGGACACAATACGGCAACGGTCACATAAAGCGAGAGGTATTTTCAAAAACTTTTTATATCAAAGCTATACGATGAAATGTTTTCGAATTTTCAGTACGTTTTATTGAACATTTAAAGAAACAAAAACCGGTTTTATTACGCCATTCACATGGCGTCGGTTTGTTAGGGTGTGGATGTGAAAACTGAAAAAAATAAACATTGGTGTTCTGTTAACAACTTTATGATAACAGCGAATATTAGAACACAAAGCAAATAGGTTTCTGGAATTGAATATCTGTACAAAGTTTCACGTGTTGCGTTACTTGCGAGGGAACAATAGATTTTCGAAAGTAGATTTTCAAAGTTAAAGAATTCGTCGCTACCCAATGAAATATTTCAATTCCACGTTTAAACATTAATTCTTCACATCCCTGAGAACCGGGCCAGATCGCAAGTGCGTAGTGCGGTATCAAAAATTCCGATGTACGCGGATCATTCTTTGAAGCAAGCAGCTGGGGTGGTTTAACGAGGCAACTTTACACGGAGGCAGCACTCCTCGAGAGTCTACCGGATATTCTTCAGCGAAAAGGATTTTTTTTTTAAGAAAGGGGCAGAAACGGGGGGGTTGACTCAGACTACGTAAAGGCGCGAGTACACATGTCGACGAGCGACTTCCACAATAGTGTTCTTAGCCTCGCTCCTCGGTGGAACCTTCTATATTTTCAGGCGCCTTTCAGAAGCTTTCTCGAGTAAAGTACACGCCATTTTGGCATTCTCCCAAGCTTCTTACGCTCCTCTGATCTCTGCCCGACTTGTTTTCTTCTTTGTTACCTTCCGCCTAATTATCGTCGTAACTTGTACGCGATTTCCCTACGTCACTCTCTTTCTGTTTGATAAACAAGGACACCTCGCGTATCAACCTTCGCGAAGAATTCTCGCTGCTAAGGGGATCCTGAAAATGTACTTTGAAAGGTACAGGAACAACGTGATATTACTGAATCGGGGAATTTTTCTTTTTCTTTTTCTTTCTTTATCCAGCATTACCGCCGTTTGAGACCTCTTCGGCTCTTTCGAGTACTTTTCAGATGAGGAAGAGGTCTTTCATGAATTCTTCTTAATTCCCTTCCGGGGCAAAATTATTTTTGGATTTCTACGAGCTTTTGACGCGCGCATTTGGAAAGCTCACCCTCTCCCACGACGACGAATTTTCGTCGTCGTTTGTATGACATTGGTACCTGTGCACCGCGCACTTCGTTGAAGCATATCGTAAGAAGTTTATTGTTACGAAATAATAAGTAATAATAAGCACTTTATTCAACTAAACAGACGACGTTGTAGGTTTACAACATACTTAAAATAAAATAATAATTTAAAGGAACACTCTTGAAACACACAAATTTAAATAAATAATACACACGTGTAGAACGAGAAAAAAAAAGAAGAATGAGAAGGAGAATGAAATGAAGGTTCGATACAAAGCACGCGTGTTTCGAAGCGATATTCGGAGCAACGTTTTAGCTACACTTCCTCGAAACTCTCTTTTACGCGTTCAGGGCTTTCTCGAAAACAACTGCTCTGCGTTTCCAACCGTTCGTAAGTATTTACACGCTAATAGCGTGCAAAGTACACGCCACGGAATTTCGCTGGCTTCATTGTTTCCACCCAAAAAGAGCCTCGAGACGTCCGGAAGGAACTCTGACTTCGACCCTCTCCAACTAACAATAAGCTGTCTTCACGATTTCAACCTGTTAACCCTTTGTCTGCGAGGGGCGTATACATTTATTCATAAAGAGTCAACATTTATATATTGGAGTCCAGAAACGAAACGAAGGTCGGAGCCTTGCGTGAAGTGGATGAAATTATTAAATTCAACAATCTTTTAAGAATAACATGTTATAGAGAATAACAAGATTTTGAATAGTTAAAGACGATGTTTATTATTTGTATCGAATAGCTGAATACACTTCTGAACAGAATTAATAACAAGGCTGTACAGGTAATTCAGAACTGTCAACAGAAGGAGCGCCTTACACGGCTTTATCCTCTTCTACATGCTGCGTTGATATGGGGAGCGCGCACATGGCGCGGTGTCGGCCAAGGCTTCCGTACTTTTGTAACAGAGACACAGTGGAGGAAGATTTCTAAGCTTTGGAGCTTATGTTAGACAGGACTGGCTGGTATAATTAATGGAGCTACCTCAATGCGTTCTCCATTGCGCCTGCATACGTGAAGAGCAACTTTTGGATGTCGCTCCTGAATATCCCACGGATAATCAGAGTTGGGGAAGATCTTGATAAAAAACTGACGACATTAATATATGATCGAATAATAATGCTGCATCTTCATCAATCTTTCGTAGCCTTAGAATAAAAGTGTATTTACTTTGCTAGATATTCTTCCTTCTTGTCCTATAATATATTTTTTTCTTTAACACATTTTCATTACGCAGAAGTGTTTTATTCTATACTTTAGGTAATAAAAAGAAAAATATTTTATTATAGCCTCCGATTGAAAAAGAATCATGAATATCGCTTCGAAACTGGTACGTATAAGGGAGTATCTCTTTAAACGAAAATGTCAAAGTAATTCCTTTGTTTCTTAGCTTTTAATCAGCATGTGTATTTCTTTCGTTTAATGGCCGGCGCGGTGGACAAGAGGGAACTAATTTCGTACGAGCTCGCGGAGGTTTACGGAGGTTATCTATTTCACTCCCGTAAATACTGAACGCTGTAACACGCAGGCGTGGACTGCAGGACCGCAGGTTATCTGGACAACACCTCTTTCCCTTCCCCGCAAACATTTGTGGGGCCGGGATTTAATTGCCTCTTCTATTTTGTGCGTCACGTACGCAACGATTTGCGGCCGGACAAAACCGCGATATTAATTTTCCCGACCGTTTTGCCGGCTAATAAAAGAACCAAGAAATAATCGTGTTTACGTTTCCCCTGGGAACCATTTAATTGCAAATCCCTTCGATCCGTCGTCGCGATACGAAATTTACATTTGGCTTGCTGCAATATTTCCCGTGAAATAACGTTTGTTTGCGTTCAAAGTTAATTTCAAATCTGAGCTGATCTTTACTGAACAGGGTGTAAATTCAATATTCGCTTTCGATATTAAATTAAAACTAAAAGTATCTTTGAAAAGAACACAATCGTAATAAAAAAAATTAACAGGTTCGGTTTGGTCCTTCTATGGATCAAACTTTTTTTTCGCAGACACCTTCCAAGGCATTTACTTTGACATTTAAAGCTGATGGTCTTGTTAACCGCCATCAATGTTGTTAATGGTTACGAGAGACATTATATTTCACTATTAAGTACGTTATGTTGTGAGAAAGTTAAAATTATTTGGTAAAATATCGATATATTAGCATGTAACCTGAAATTTACCCTATAGAGGGTTAATTTGAGACCGACTTTAAAACCCAAGATGTATATAGAACACATACTGCACGATATATTAAAGTAACGTCAAAATTAGATATTGTTTGTAAGGAACATTACGGCTTAAATAAACTCTATTTTGTAAACATTGATAACACATTGCAATAAGATTTCACGTGATCGAGGTTTCTAACATGTGGATTGAAACTTTCTAAAAAGCTTTCTGAATCCGCGGAAGGAACGAAAAAGTAACTTGCGACATCGAGAATGGGGAAATGCGCAATCCAACATCTTCGTGGACATCGAGTCCCTCGGAATCGCTTGGAATCGTTGGTAATCTGATTTCCGGCCGGGATCGATCGAGGTGGTATAACAGCTCATCCTTCCGTAGCTATCGAAAGTAATTTAATTCCGGATGGATAACTCGGAAAAAGAGAATACATTACCGGATCGAATGTTTTCCAGATCGTTCCGCAGAACTTAAGAACGCATCGCGGCCGATGAATGCACGTTACACGAATCGTTTAAAATACAAAACTTTCTTCGACTACGTGCAGAATTTCCTTTTTATATTATGCTTTCATACTGGAGCGAAAAGAGGGTAAAGCGGTTCGACAGTTTCCATTCTAGCTGAATTTTTAATGCGAAACTTCACAGCGATAATGCTGTTTTAAAATTGTTTATGGTTGCTGGAGGTGTGGAATATTTTTAGGTAAAACACTATAGGGAAGTTCTAATAATAATTAGTTCAGCACTCGTAGTCATTATTAGACTGCAGATTTTATATATTTTTATTGTATGGTAATATGAAATCAATATATGTATATTAAGAAATGCACAGAATATATTTTATAAATTAATTAAGTAATATTAATATTTTGTTTCGAATAAGTATATATATTATGTATAGATTTAACGTATGTTTTCCATATTTGCACTTGCCATAAATCCATAAAATTCGTAATCTAGTTATTATCATAGTGTGATATTCTTTTGTTAATACTGGTCACTGGATCGATTATACTACCTTCAGTATTTATATGTATTATCGAAATGTATTTTCTTTTTGATAAAAGAACTTGCGAATTTTATACAACATACGGTCATAATATTTAATGTGCCCTAACCTGTATAAGAATTCTGTACACCTAGAACAATTTCAAGGAACATGAGGAATTTAAAGAAACAATCGAAAAGTATCGCGAAAATAACCGATGCACGGGTACAATTTCGAGGTGGACATGCGCCTATAAAAGAGCCTAGCTTTCCGATAACAAACGCAAATCCGTGTCCTATTGATGGTAGAGCTGGAGGGTTCATAGAGAAACGGATAGCAATGGCGCCCCCATTTAATAGAATCAAGCTGTCGGATCGTTTCGAAAGAATTGAGAATAGATAATCGAACCGTGTTCCAAAGCCAATTCTGTGCAATCTCTTTTCATTCTCTAGTTTTCTCTTATAGCTAGTCCCGTTTTGTTGGATGTCGTTTGTTCTCGAACAATGAAATTTGATATAAATGCGAGGCTAGACATTCTTCGGAATATTGTTACTCGTGATCCTGTTACCTTCCTTTCGATTTATACAAATTTACGACATTAAGATAACATAGGAACCTTACGATATAAGTAGACTGTGAAGTGTACTTTTTACGCAGACAAATGATAGGATTAGGATTTCCTTTTTTTAATAAAACACAAGCGGAATGGAATATGTGCTAAAAACATCAATTTTAGCGCTAACAGTAATCACAGTCGCGTACAGTTTGATGCACAGCTAATTTTTAATAACAAAAGCGAATATTTCAAATTCATCGATAGATTTAGTAAATCCATATACTGGGCATATTGTAATTAAAAATATGTTTAGTGAAATAACTTTTGAAAAAATTAATATATGCGTACATATGCTAAGTGAAGCATCTATGTGGATGCACCCTCTTGCTTTGCATAAAATAAACTAGATTCTTGATCCAGTTTATCCAATATCGATTAAATATTGATAAAGGATGATTATGGGACAAATAAATTCCTATGATAACGTCGAATCGCGGCGTTTCTCGTGATTATAAAAAGCGGGTCGTGGTTACGTCCGGTCCACGGCGATCAAGTGTATCAATCCGCGCGGTTAATTGATAATAACAGTGTACTCTTAATGTCAGCGTCCCAGCTAATTAGGATGTGGGTCTCTCTTGTTCAATTACCGTCATTTTATTATGAAGCCACTCCGGCTTCCCTTTATCCTGTTCTATCTTCTCTCTTCCTCTCTCCTTTTCTTTGTCCTCAATTACCGATCTTCTCTTCCTCGTAATCATTTCGTGGTTTAATGGCTCGAAGTTATCACATCGCGATTCCACCTTCGTTTCATTACTTGACACGAACGAAAAGATACAAGTAGTTTTCAAGAATAACCTTTAAAAATTTCGAACTTTTATTGCGTGATTTTAACGAGGAAAGTTTGATTTGATTTGATATGATCGATAGAATAAATTTTAGGGAAATTATTGAAGTAAATAGAATTGTTATAGTAATCAGTTGCTATAATATAGTGTTATAGTAATAAAATCTCCTGCACATAAAGATTAGAAGAGAACAAACTTATTTCAACTTATGTTAATACATAGCATCGCGGATGACAACTTGACAGACGCGTCGGAAATTTCGAGATTCAAATATTTTTCCTAAACATAATAAGTCTCTTGAGAAACATGAGGTTCGCGGCGGCAATATTGATACGGGAGAAAGTCTCGAGTTTTACGATTTCCACGAAAGCCACATCTATTCTGAATCCGTATCGGCATTCATGGAAAAGTCGAATTCTCGTTTCGAAACAGCAATGTGGTACGGATAACGGGTTAACATTAACATTTATGAAAATATTTCAAAACTTGTTATGTACGTTAAATGCTCAAATACTTCGATTTTAAACTATTAAAAATATATTTATCCACTAAATCTTATGTACTTTAACATAATTTTTACGTAGAAAAGAATATTCATTATGCAATTTTACATATGTATGTATAGAAACTTGTAAAGTGTCGATTCTAATTTCAATTTTAAAAATCGTTAATCAATTTTCACTTGATTTCTTAAAATGTTTGTTTTTAAATTTTGTAATTGCCACGTAAAACAAAATTTTTATATTTATCGTTTCAAACCTGAATGAACCACATCAGATTATCCCAGTATTTCTCTCAGGTATTCAATTTCTTGGATAGGGACTTAAAGGGTTAATTAACCCAAAATTGCACGAATGATAACAAGAGTCTCTCGTTAAATTTAATATGCACACTAATATGTCTCCGAAATTTTGATTAGAACGCCTAGGTAACACAATGGAGGTAAGCCTGAATAAAATCAAAGCCGAGGCCAAACATGACGTAGACGAATACGTACAGGCGTACGGCGACGCTGTCGTCAAGGTAAAGAAAAGCACGACGAGAAGCACGGAGACAAGGACAATGTCAAAGACGACGATGGAGATGGTAATATTGTACCGCGCTCGTCGACATAGCAATAACAATAATGAAAGCTAGAAGGATTTTCCGATGCCCTTGATGTCGAGGCACAATCCCCTCCTCTGTCTTCGTTTGGCTCTTCAGCTTCCTGGGAGATTAGCATGAAGCTGTAGAAGAGGCGAACGAAGGGGATAAAGCAGGGAAGCGTATAATCGAATAACTAAACGATTGTGTTTGCAGCTGCTCGGAAATACTCGATTACACGAGAGATTTTTCGTCGCTGGATGTGAGATATATTTTGTATCAAATTAAACTTTAGGTAAATACGGTATAACGAATATATTTGAATAAATAATAGGATACAGCACGAAAATATTTTACTGAGATTATTATTAGGGTTCGATCTGTGATTTTTCAATTTGCTTGGATCACGACTTGAGTGTACCCTCTTTTATTTTGGGTCAAAAAGTAGATATTTTTAAATATTCTGATTACTTAAGATCCTTAAAACCATTCCATCGAATTATATTTTTAAGCATTCTAAAATTATTAATGTTATAACCGTTTATATCACGAATTCATCCCTTAGCCTGACTGATCGCACAAGTATTCTCACTCTTCCACTTGGTTCTCTTCTTAGGCAACTAACGCAGTTATTCCGAACCTATTTGCCAACATCACGCTCACTCTTGGTCCACCAGCATGGCCTTTTCGGAACTATTAATCCCGATGCTCATCGACCCCCGCCTTTTTATAGTTCCCCCAGAGTGGCTGATTACGCGAACGGCTAGGATTGCGAGATAGGCCCGCGCCGTACCGGAGGCGAGAAAGAGGCGTCGACGTGGCATCGTCGTCGAAAAGTAATTAGCACGCAACGGTTGTGCCGATAACAACTCGCGATAAGGGTAATCGAATCGAGCCTGCAAATTACTTTCCACCTCCGGCCCGGTCCGCCAGTAATTGAATAACGTCCTTACGCTGCGCGTAATTCGATTGCTTTCTGGATAAGCAGTCACCAGACTTGAGGAGAAAAGAAGACGCCACTTAGAAGGAAACGGGACAATAAGATGGTGCGAATTTATCACCCGCGATCTATTAAACCACGGGATCGTGCGCGGTGCAAGAACAAAAAAAAAAAAAAAAGAAAAAGAAAAAAAAAGGGAACAGCGAAACGTTATCGGCGCGGTGTTAAATTGCGTTTGGAACGGCGACTAATTGCTCATTTGCATTGCGTGGCCTTAATGAAGGAATTCGGAGACGGGTATCCCTTTTGCACCGCGGTAAATCTCTGTGGAATGACAACGTGTCGTTAACAATATACATTCCCCTCTTGTTTTAGCGAAGATTAAAATTCATGTGAGGCTACAGAATGCTTGTTATGATATATTAATAAAATATAGACATCATCACGTGTCTTTGCAAGGATGATGTATATTAAACCTTTAATATAAGATATTATAGAGAAGTAAATAGTATTAATTATTGATGTAAATATTATAGAACCACAGAATTGTAATCACAATTCTAATTTGAATACTCTTGAAACAAAATTCATAAGAGATATTATAAATCTAGGTACGTACAGAGAGGAAATAATTTATGTAGACATCAATACAATACTTTAATTAAAAATCATACTTTGAAATCTCCTAACTTCCATTCAGAACATTTATTCATATCACTAATAGTTTCGACGATGTGTTCTGATAAAAATATGTACGACGTTGAAGTAAGCCTTCTTAAATCTCAAAGAAAAATTCTACAATGGAAAACTCAGCTGAATGGCCGAAATAAATTTCTCAAAATACATATTTACCGTGTCGCACGGTCCCGATGCTTAGATAATGCTTAAAGAACAAGTGTCCGCGATTCAGGGACCAGCTCTCCGTTACTGGCCATGATAATTACCAAACAAACAGACAAACGAACAAGCTCCTTTTTCTCCGCTTTTTCCTGGTTGGTTCTAGAGAACCCTCGAACAATGTGGTCGCGTGACAATGACGTACTTCGTTGAATGACCGTCGAGAAAGACGCGGTATTTGCAGACGAACCGCTGTCAGGGACAAAGACATTTCGACGTGATTGTCTGGTCTAACCCTCTTCTTCTCCTAGGGTCATTGGTCGAATGCTATAAAAAAAGGCGAAGGAGGTAACGAAGATGACGAAGTGGAGGAGACCGAGAATGAAATCGTAGTAAACGAAAAAGAGGAAAATGGAAAACGCGGCGGACATAGAGAGTAGAGTGACAGGTTTCCTTATTGGGACGGACAAGTGTCTGACCAGTTCGAGCTAGACTGATAATACTACTGAGGGAAAGGGAACCCCGGGCCGTGTTCTTGCATGTATAAGCTGACATTGAATTTGAAGAGAAAGCAACGTCGCCCGACCATCTCGCAATTGCGATGAAAAGTGTGCTGAAAAACCGCCAGCTAACTCCGTGAACATTTTTAAACCAACTTTTACTTGACGTCTCGACTGGTAGGTGCTACAATCTTCCTTTCCAAAGAAAATATTTATATGCTATTACAAATTATAAACAGATTGGCTTGATGTCCAGAAAATTATACTCGAAAGCTTTGATTCATATCTCATCGCTCTAATGTCTCAAATTTTTTATGCAATTTGTTAACAATACGATACCTAGTTCCTATGCATCATGGATCGATGGATTCGATTTACGTTTATTCTATATGTATAATATATTTTTGTAATAAATATTGCATATCAATATAATTATGTACACACGTACAATACAATACAATCCTTTAAACGTGTATATAGATAATTAATTATACATCACTAGATAGAATATAAGCAACGAGTCAGAAGAAAGTATGAAACAGCAACAAAACACAGAGAAGACGCGAAACTATTTAAAGATGGATGCCATCCATTAAATTTACACTGCAGCACAAGGGGGTAGCGTTGCGTAGTCGGTCTACAGACAATACTAATACCCGACGAGCTCCGAATTTCCGACTCAAAGGACCGTGTAACTCGAAACTAAAGTGCACGCGGAAAGTATTGCCGGCTAGTTTCGAAGAAGCAGCTCCCAAACACAAGGAGAGGGAGACGACGAAGAAGAAAAAAAAAAAGAGAAAATGGGCAACATCCAAAGAGAAACGGAAAGTCCAGATGCATTATAAAGGCAGACAGTGCCTCCCCCGCCCCCCCCCCTTCTGCCCCGAACCGCAGCACCGACTCGAACTGATAGAACTGGTTGCAAAGAAAGCCGTCGGACAGCATGTCCTCGTGCAGAGAATACCGCAGGGATGAGACGCTATTGGGTCCTAACGGGTAGATTGCACTGGTGGCTTCGGGCCACGTTACAGGGGGATCGAAGATGGCGGCGCGGGATGAGAATGCACCCGGGTTTCCTTGACGCTCGGCTCCAGGCAGGAGTCAAACTAGGGTGGGCAGTAGGCAGAGGGAAAAGAGAAGAACGCGAGCAAACGAAGAGGGCGGACAGCTCACGGTCACCGTACACTGGGCGCTTAATTGTGTCGCAGAAATACTCAGACAGACGGATTCCTTTAATAATGTGCCCGACGGAGCGCTCAACTGATTCACCCTCTTGACGTTTTCTTCTTTCCTTCTTTTCTCCCGCCGCCCCGCCCCGCCCCTCCTCCCTTGCTCGCTCGGCATCTCTTTTTATCGGGCCGCTGTTTCCCTTGGTGCATGCGATTGGACTTTGCAATTAAGTCGAGGCACCAAGACGCGTCCCCCGCCACCGTCTTGCGTGATCGCTGATTGGGAATATTTGCCGGTATCATTTTGTTTCGATGAAGGGACGAATTGGGCACTTGACAATTTTCTGGGTGGAGAGAACGCGTTTTTGTCCTGTTACTTTCTTGGTTGGCGAAGACAATGGAAAGGAAGCTTTGTTATCGATCAAAATTTATTTATTCTTCGTCATTTCTGTTGGTGTTTCTCGGAGTCTGTGTTATGAGAAGTAGAAGCGTTGATTACACTTTTGTGTGTGTAAATTTATGATGGCCTCTGATTTGCTTTATAGTTTAAGAGGAATCTATTAGAAAATCTGGTACAGTTTACTGTTGTGTTATGTCATGTTGTATTCTGTTATATATTTTTATATGGGACAATGATGCTATTAAACTTTTCGAAAAATTCAGTATGTATGAACGTGTTTGGTCTCTCTTTTGCTTTCAGTCTCAGTTCATCGATTAATTATGCGATGACTTTGATATGATAGACATTGATGCCAATAAAGTCTTAAAAATAGTAAATATCCATGAGTTCGTACACATAGGAATTTTTGCCTTCCTATCCCAATCACGTTTGATGTAATAACTCCCACACATCCAAATCGTTGATGAAACTAAACTTTAGAAAAGAACAAATAAGAATGTACGACTATGTACACATATCAATAATTATTATAAATGTACAAGATTGTAGATTCAAAAGTATAATAGACTAAATGCATTTACAATTCCTGCAGACGATGTTGCGAATTGTTCAAATTGTACCAAACTACTCCAGGCAAAAATTGTAGTTAGCTTCGGAAGATGTGTTAGTCGCAATATAAAATCGAAGAAAGCCCCGATAACAGATTACTGAGATCAATCGATTGTCAATAGAGGTAGAGCACAGCGGGATGCACAGTCAAGAAACTTTGGTAGGATTCCAAAGTGATCCTGAGAGACGTTACAGACGAAGAACTCCTTCATGGAGTGGATGAACCGTTTCTTTGACGGATCATTCAGCTCTAGTCAGTCGACGACGTAATCTGTCTGGGCCTCGAGGCGTTGGCGTCGCTGCTCTCATTTCGTTTCTGGAAAACAACGTGAATCCTGAAAGAATCTTCGCTTTCACAACTGTGGCAGTGCCGGGCTTACTATCCCCAGTTACATGTCGGAGACCAAAGTTTACTTTGCAGCCCTGCTCAAAGGATTTCTTTTCCAATTGGTCAAGTGTCGTCGGCGTAAGACAGTTCCTTTGTGTGTCTGTGTTTTTAAGCGTTCGAGGCTCTAATTAACCAGAAGAAATGAGGATAAGAAGATGAAAAATGAATTGACGTCAAAGTGCATTGTTGCGGAACCCAGCAATGAAACTGGAGATGAGGGAAAGAGAAACTTTCAAAGCTTAAATAAAATGAAGATTAATTAGATATATTATGCAACATGTTGATGGGGCATACACGTATCATTAGTTCATACGTGTTGAAAAAGACACAACTACAAATATCTGTTGTAGAAATTGATTTAATTGTTATATTGAATGGCAAAAACAAATGTTCTTTTTCATGAAGGATGCACAAAAAATCGTAATACATCTAGGAAATAATGGTTTACTTTTCTTTCTGCGCTATGAAAGTCTTATAGCGACAAAAACACGAGAAGCTTCGTTTTAGAGCAATGTAAAGCTTTAGCGTAAAACAATGACGCTATCGACGCGATAACGATCGATTGGCTCGCTGTCAGTGAAGGAGAATGATGATTTTAACGAACGGAAGCTCTTCATCGGACAACACTGCAGAGCAATTGACATAATGAATGTAATTTTATTTGAAGCACCACGGACGGGAGCTCGAAGTGAGTTGTTACCAGTCGCGAATGACTAACGGCTTCGAAGCGGCTCGAGCAACAAGTGAGAGGGAAAAGGAGAGGAAGGAATACGTGGGACGATGTCCAACAAAGACGAAGAACGATCGAAATTCGCATTATTCGTATGTAGATATTATTTACGATGTCGTTAACGTGGGCACATGAATTTTTCTCCTGCGCTCATCGATCCGGGCAGCGGCGTTTAACTTTATGTTGGTGGATTTGAATCTGCGCTCGTGAGTATCTCTTCGTAGAGATGGAGATAATAACAACGATAGTAACTATTTATTAGATAGTAGATATTTTGTTCTTCAATCTGAATTTTATTTGAACCGAATCGAACAATTCCACACCGAGTTATGATACTTCAAAGTCACATTTATTTTTATAAAAAAAAAATTGTTTAAGAGTATTTAACAATGACAATAACCGTCTAATAGATAGTAGAAATTCCGCCATTCAATTTGGTTTTTGGTAGACTAGAATCGGACGATTCTATATCGAGTTACGACAGTTTCTATTTAATGCTTCATAGTAACGACACGTAATAGTAATATGACGAATGACAGACCCAGTGGCCTACATAAATTCCTGGAAGTGCGTATTACGAAATTTCAAGAAATACTAGTAAACATTGTAGTATTTTCTCGAAGCAAAACCCCTCTATTTTCTGGATGGACAACCCCTCAAAGTTCTTTAGAAGAGATAGAAGTACATCTTTTTTACCTTTTCATCGATTTTGACGAAACTAGGTATATAGGGGTATTTGGGGTCGCTGATTCCAAATCTGAACTTAGAATTTCGGAATTCAAAATGGCGGCTGCAATATTTCGGACGAAAATGCGAAAAGTGACTGGATCCGAATGAAACTTTGTATATCGTGATTTTTAAGGTCGCTGATTTAAAATCTGAACTCGAAATTTGAAAATCAATAGCGTGGAAACTCGCGCATTAAAAGGTAATAATATTATTAATGTTCAATTTATCAAAAATTGTCAACATCTGGACCTAGCGCACACTATAAACTGAAATAAAATTTGAATCTTTCCTCCTCCAAGTTTCACCCAATCCATGGTTTCCTCATAACATATCGCGTTAATTAACGAGCGCAAACAATCACAGCACGAAAACGTATCCTCGATCGCGATTTCCCGTCGAATGAAAGACGATCTCCGCGTCGAATAACAACCGTTCGACGCAGGAACACGTTAATGTCGTAAGGAATAATCGCGCAGCCCCTTTCCTCGACCCCTCATTATTTCCCATGCAAAAAACCGGGACGTCGGACTGGCGCGACTCTCATATGAACTTTCTATTGAATCTGCAAAGATCGGCTTCGTCTGGAACGCGTACACGCTGCGTACAGACTCTTTTTGTGCCGTTTAATAGGGTACAAAAAATACCTGCGAGGTTGGCTAGGGACGTCGCGTCGTCGCGGCACATTGTGCTGGTCAAGGATTATTCGATGAGTTTCTTGCGTCGGATTGGATAGGTCCCGGGGCCGTTTTAGTTTTGAAGAACCGAAACCAATCTGCGCACTTACGAAGCCTGAATGGGAACGTTGTTATCGAAAGGGTACGATTGATATTCGCTCCACCGCTGTCGAGAGTTTGGATTGTTTTTAATATAGGGGAGAGCCGGGCTCGAAATTAATATTCGTAGTCGGTTTGTTTGGTACGCAGGATGGAATGTTGATTCAGTGAAAATACTTAGCGTTGCGCGAGAGACAATAACAATTGATTGACTCCGTTTTAATTTTCCTAGTGAAGAATTGCGTAGGTAAACTACGCCCCGCGTGCCAGACTCGATAGTCCGTGTTTATATATCGGTATGCAAACTATGAAAGGTTTTTATTACTGGTTTTATTAAGGAAACTATTTAAATAAAACGAGACGTGGATGAATGTACCAATGGAATTGTTTATCGTATATGAAGACAAATCTATAGTAGCGTGTACTCAGGTAATATATACACAAAAAATCGATTTTACCAAATAATAACCTGTTTGTTGGATCGATAACCTGTTATAGGATTTAAATGGCGCCATGTAGCGTTTCGGCAGTACATTGGAAAGCTTGTCGAGAAAATGGAGATGCATTTCGGATGACGTATTCCAGACATACTGCAGAAATAAATGCTGCTGTGTGTGCACCCAGTGACACGGTTCCATTACATCGTAAGGGCAAGCGGCTCACTTCACCATACCCTCTTCTACTTTATGGAACGTTTCTCGGTCTTATGCTTTAACAATAAGAGGCTGCACAGAATCATTAAAGCAACGACCATACGACGCAGGGAATTTTACCTTGATTGTTGTTTATTTTTTATATATAAGTTTTAAATCTATCAATTACTAATAGTAACGATTTAATTTAAATTATCGTCAAGTTAATTATGAATTATTTATGAGATGAACAAATGCTGATAGTGTTCTCATGAAGTTCAACGAAACAAATAAACTAGTATCATTCTTCATTTTTAAAATTAATTATGTACACCCAGATGATGTCCATTGTCAATATTTGTGATAAATTACAGTTACGCGCCTCTCGTTTACAATGTACGCAATCACGATGTGTCAGAAACTTAAATTCTTCGTGCTGAAAAATGTACTGAACGATACATCTTTCAGGGGGTTGTATCGATCGCTTCGAAAAAGTAGGTAACGGGAACGTTTCAAACATGATACGAATGACGTTATCTCGCGTTAGTAATCAACAAGTGGTATCAGAACTGAAATACATGAATTAATATTTTTAATAAAATAATAAAATACAAACTAAAATTAAAAGAGTGACATCGATTTAAGGTTGCATTACTGATGTAAAATCCTCAGTGAAAAAAGAAATCCTGGTACTCCCTAGCGAAAAGGATTGAACGAGAAGGTTCAATAGCTCGGATACGACAGATGAAACAATATCGAATCTCATCGAAGCAATCCATTAACGTCAACCCCGTGTTACTTTAAACGTTTAAAGGCAGTATTCGGCGATTGTTCCAGACGATAACTCGAGAGCTCGAATATTCGGCCGAGCCCAAAGTCCGAGGGGTTTTTCAAGGGCTGGCCAGTCTCCTACCTCGAAGGGGTACAGCTAGGCCTCCCCATTTGCAGTGGACCCGAGTCGAGAGCAGGTCTAATATGCTTTAAACCGGCGCTATCGAAGAGCCAGAATAACCGTGGAGGGCGCTCCGAAAGAGAGACGACGACGATGAGGGAACGGCCAAAGGAACAAGAGGAGGACGAAGGAGGAAGAACGAAAGCTGCGAATATTCATAATACGAAGCCGAGGAATAAGCTGATCCTGCAAATAGGCACTCGTTGGCACCGACAGGGATCCAACGCGCATTACGGACGACGGAAAGCTGAAAGATGGAAGCTAAGGATCTAGGGGGGACGAGTACACGAGATATTTTTTACAGACAGAGAGAAGAGCCAAGTGGAAAATACAAATGATTGGCCTCATTTTCTATTAATCACACACTGAAATAATGGCGCTTCACAAGAATATTTCAGATGTCGACTTGCTCAGAAATAAACGTAGGCTTTCTATATCGCACACTTTTGCTACTTTTATTTTATTATGCATCATTATGCAAGGTTAACGAACCTTGGTTTATCATATGCATATGATATATGCATGTTTTAGATGCCAAATTGTTTAGAAATAAACAAATATACTGCACACAAGTATACACTTTTGCTATTTTTATTTATTATCCATTTATTATCCATCATTGCAATGTTAACAAATCTTCGAATATTTAAAAGGGAAGCAAAACTACATATGTATGAGCATATGTAATATACGATTATATTTTTGTGTGTTTATCTTTATCCAGAATATATTTGACATATTTCTGCAATTGGTTCAAGTCGACTTCCAAACATAATTGTTATCTTGAATTAATAATAAATTTAATATTAAAGAATCTAATTTATCGTTAACCAAGATAGTATAAATTAATTTTTTGTCTGCAGGAAGGGAGAGAACGGAAGAAGACAAGAGCACCCAGAAACTTAAGTAGAGAAAGACGAATATAGGCTGGCATCTAGAACGAGGGAAAGTGAAACATCTTTTTCAGTTTTCCATCCTCTCTTTAAGAGCAAGAGACTTTTCCGACTTCCTTTTCACGTTCTCTTTTCATCGGCAATGGCCCCGTCGAAAGGTACATTCAGTCCTCTCAAGGGCATATTTCTCAGAAACAAGACACTGCGTTTATAGTCAATTAAGGTTCCGAGTAGCTAATGCGCTTTGCTGCTCATCGAAAGCGAAAGAGAAAGGGAACGGGAAAATCGAAAAAAAGAAAATAAAGTGGCGCCCAAGTAAAGATGGTTCGGTGAAATGAAATGTCTTTGGAAATTCAATCTCTAGTTCACTTCAGATCGAGGACCAAGATGAATCTTTTGAGAACGAATATTTATACATTCTCTTTAACCCGGCACTCTAAAGAGCATATTAATAAAATGTAGCGTACGAACGTTCAGCTGCCTCTTAAATACACCGGACTCGTAACTTTCCTTCATTGCACTTTAGCTGCAATTTCGATGAGGTTGAAGCAATTATGAGAAGAAACAGTACTCTCTACTTCGAAACCGGCGCATAAAAGCGAGGTTAAAACAATCTAGGTGGACAGAATTCTAAGAGAAACGTTTACGGACTTTTTTCTTGAAGCTGTATCAGGTTTGTATTTTGTATTATTTTAAGTGAAGGAAAAGGAATAAAATAATAACGATTATATAATTTTCTAATTGTTCTTTGATGTTTCAAAAAACTTTGTTTTTCTAGATATCTGAGCATTCTCAGAGTACTGCTACCGTTATCAAGAATCAAGTCAGAATTACAATTTCGTTGTTTCGAGAAAAACATATTTGCCCCTTTTTTGTTCTTGTTTTAACTAAGATAATATATATATATATTATCATTCTTCTAAATTACCAATTTTGCCAGGTTTTAGCTTCTTCGTCGTTAAGTTTAAACATTCAAATACTTGAATATATTATTAAGTAATTTCGTCACGTTTTGACTTTACTTTCATTACAAAGAATATTTCTCGGCACACGTCAAGCTTTAATAAATCTGATATTCCATATCGTACGTGCTTAACTTATTTGTCGAATGCAATTTCTCAAACGTCAACTACTCTATCGCCAAACAAATTAACGAGAAAAAATTAAAATGCTTCTTTCACCGACGTTCCTTCGCAAACAATTTCTCCTCGAGGAAATCGACAAGAATGGAACAGGTACATATCCGAACTCTGTACATTCAAAAATCCATAGAAGGAGAATCAGTAATGGTCTCCTGACGTTTCAACGTGACATTTCCTTCCGTCGGGCTGCGTATTTACTTGCAGCCAACCTCGTATTCTCATTTCTCGTTACACAATGCTTGTCATTATAAATTGACGAGCGAGCAGTCGCTGCAAATCTATAACGGACTGTTTGTTTGGGTGAAATTGGAGGAAAACATTGCGGTCCAGTCTGGCAGGCCCGCAGGCGATCCACGTCAACCGAGCTTTTTCACGTGAACAACCCCCTACTACCCTCCGCCATACCGAAGCTGCAACAAAAATTCGTTCCCCGTAGGGGGAAACGCGCCAAAAACAGCTACTTCGGTTCGACGTATGTTTGGCGTGTTGGTCAACACGAATGGCGCACGTCTTTCAGAACCGATTCTTTTGTACGTGCTGGCGCTCCATGGTGAACGCAATTTTTCCTCTCGAATTATGTATCATTTACAAAACAGTTGATCTAACAAATCCATAGTAGCTCCGCGTCTCTTTGGATAATTTATTACAGTTTTTTAGTGGAGAGTTATGAAGAGTTACGTTCGGTAACGTAATAGCAACAGTTCGTCGATAATTTCTCTTAACATAAGAAAATTACATTTTTAAACAAATTACGGTGTATGATGAAAAGTCAATTACGTATTTGTAATTAATTTTGTTTTGGGACAAAATGGCTACGTTCAGAAAAGAGTGTAGCTTAATAGTTACGATGTTTGTAATAAAATAAAGAATTTGATTTCTTGTTAATGCTAAAAATACTAGCATTTTATTATAGAAGAATTTCAATGAAAGCTGACGATCAGCGTTTGATCATAACAGGGAAGAAATATCACGGTATATTCGTCAACCTTTTATGTACAGAGATACGATAATGAAGGTGCTTTTAGTAGTTGCTTCTCGCAACGCCGTAAAAAGCGGATACCGTTTCAGTCTTCCACGTTTCCTTTTGTTCTCGAAACATTTCTGCATTTACAGCGCAAACCTTTTCCGCGAATATCTTAAAGCCGACTGCGAAACGCGACGGACGCGAGATGGTGAATTTAGTACGACGCGGAATTAAAGAATTGAACCCGTTGCCCTATGCAAATTGAACCTGTTTTCATAATTTAATGTATGCGCCGCCCGTACAGGATGTTCACAACAAATCCGAGTCGAACTTTAATTCCGCGGAGTAGGTAAAAATTGTTAAGGTTTCTCTCGCGTACCTACAACATAAACTTCGCGTTATTGCTTCGGGCATTTCTGAACAAGTTTGAAAAGTTATGAATTCGCTTGGAGTTTCAACTGGTTAAACCGTAACGAGATCGTGAAGATTTCGTACAATGGCAGTTGGTTGGTTCTCCGTAAGCAAGTTTTTTTGAGACATCGCCAGATACATAATAAAAGAAATTCAGGATACAAATTATGGCGAATCGGAACCGTAATTTGTAATATGATTTCTTACGCTAGCAAGCACTTTATTATGGTGCGTGAACTGTATTTTTGTCAAGATATAGTTAGTGCAATATTCTATAGTAACGAGGGAGATTACTTAAATTGTGACTTTCTATACTTTTAGAAATTATAATATTTATAACAAACAATTAAGAATTATTTTTACATAACAGTTTTAAATTGTTTTAAATTTCGATATTTCGAAACAAACGACTGAAAAATATGCATATTTTTATTATTCTGTGTGTATCGGAATCTAATACATTCCAGATTATGACCAATTAAAATACACTAATTAAAATGTTTTTAATTTAACATCATCCGGAGATCTGGTGGATCTTTGATAGTGTGACTTTAACAAATTTTTCTCTGCAAAATGATTAAAATAAATGTACCGCGTGAAAAATTCAAATTACGAGCAAAGGGAGCAATCCCATGAATCGGTTAGTTACAGATGAGTTACAGTTATCGTTTCATGACCCCGTATAATTGATGATACATTACATTACACAGGGCAACGAGGTAATGACGTATAGGTGCAATCGATCGTTGCGGACTTCACGCGTAAGAAAAGCGCAAGAAAATACAAAAGATAGGAGCCCGACAGTGTTGAATGGGTCTTTAAATTTATGATCTGCTCGCCAAAGTATGATGATAGAAGACCACGGTACTTAATGGTAACTCGCCAACTCGAACATCGGGGTGGCAAAAAAATCTGTCAGTTCTTTCATACTATCCGTCTGTCTTTTGGCCGCGTGCTGCACGTGTCCTTCACGCGTTGAATCGCGGTGTCTCTAGCGGAGGATTCGCCAATTCTCCAACAGCGAACAATCACAGAACACGCATTATTTGTCATTTCGTGGCGATATAAAAGTCCAAGTGGCTGAACGTTCCTTTCCCCGTGGATCTCGCGAAAGAAACTTGATTTACGATCGGGAACAGACACCCCTTCTGCGGTCACGTCCCTGGTGATCGTAAAACATTCGATATCCAGGACAGACTTCGAAGAAGAATGGCGACAATGCACAGGAATTACAGAAGTGCGCGTTCGACGATATCGATGACTTCTACCTGGCATCGCAGGGTGTCGTTTCGTGCTATTGCATCGAATAATTTTTCCTTGAACAGGGAAAACTTCTATGGGTGAACTTATACAAACACGGGATCTTTGGGTTGATAAACATCCGTAGAATCGAAGATAAAATTTAAACGGAAATAAAACTAAGAAAGGACTGAAAAGACATGAAAGGAAGAAACATGAATACAGCGTTGCTTTTTGTGTTTTAATTGTATTATGTTTTTCTGCTACTGTATATGTTTGAAAATGTATAAAAATTCCAACGGCCAGGCTGTCAAAGGGCTCTCTATTGAAAGAAAGGTGAACAATGCTACAAAGGGCAGTAGGAACAATTACTTTTGAATGTGAACTACACAGAGACACGCGAAGTATCTCTCTAGATGCGAATCTAGAATAACGAGAATAAATTAAACAAGTTTTACCTGGTTAAATAAAAATCAAACTTTGATTGCCGAAACAAAAAAATATTTTGTGTTATTATTATCGTATGAACTAAATTTCTGTCAAGTTCCAAGTGTTTCTAGATTCGTGAGCTGTCAGACTTCCGTTTTCAGATTCGACAACTTTCGATCTACGCTTCTCCTTTTATGTGGGGGAATGTTACGCAGCGTAATTTCTTCCAGTCGATACCAAATCCTAAGAGTAATGAGGTATGAATCAGAAGGTGGTCTCACGCTATTAGAGAAGACTCCAGAGGGACAAGTGGAATAGAGTGGCCCATGGGATCACTCATGTCGACTGAATCGGGAACATCCGGCCGATTATCGAAGATATATGAAGTTGAACCGCTAACTTGTTCGGTTGTTCAAGCAAGTATCTCAATTGAAGCGACATTTTATCCGAAGTAGAATCTCCGTATCTGTATTAGGTCAATTTAATTAACCATCATGTGGATCCATGGATGAGATATATTCTAAATAGAAAGTAGTTATGGTAACGAAAATTAAATCGATATTATGAATTATTGTACCGAGTATTTAAATTATATTTATGTATACTTGTACCTCAAAATCGTCAAAAAATTTCATTTTGTGTCAATTGTTAAAATCGAAATAGAGCATATTGAAGTTTGTATCAGTCGGAATCAATTTATTTCTTGAATGACATATTTCAATTTACATTTGAAGTTTAATTTAAACATAAGTGAAAATGCTTGTACCATTCTTATAAAAGAAAAAAGTTGTAACATCGATATAAATATTTATTTACTTTATTTAAGAGGGTGTTGTATAATTACTATTAGTTCCCATAAATTTGTCATGTCATGTGAAATTTTTTAAATGTGTAAAAACAATAGGGCTTCCATGAATATTTCATTATTGGATTCCATAACAGGTTCTAGTTCTCGTTTTACCTCGGTAAAACGCTGAAACAGAAAGATAGCGTTGAATAGACGAAGAGTCCGAGCTATTGTCACCGTGTCGAGGTGATTGAAACGATTGGGGTGAAAACGAGCTTGCTAGACATTCTCCAAGGGACGGGATTTCATCGAATTTGGGTAGAAAAAGGTAACGAGAAATCTGTACTGAAATTACCTGCTCCCCTCTTTTGTTGGACCACTAACGTTCTGGCATTCCTACGTCAGCCCTTCGAACCACATAAATAAATTGCGGTCACAGTGTCACCAGAGGAAAGAATTGCTGAAGTAAACGTCGTCTATATGTAACGCGTGTGTTTATTTAATATTCTCCTGACAAAGTTAGCTAGAGCTAAAATTACTACTAAAAATAAGTAGATTCTTTTTGTAGTGTAATTTAGAGATGTTACATTTTTTGTATTTGCTGCTTCTATTTATAAGGTAATAGAAGATAACAAGTTTATTTGAATTTTCTTTATCTCGAAAACATTATTCAAGCATTTAAATTTAATTCTACTTTTCAAAATACAAACACATTGTTTTAAAAAACAGTCCTGAAATGTATTGTAACAAGTGGACCTATCTGAATATTAAAATTAATTAAAATAGAACACTAACTACATATTAATAGTACCAACTTGAAGAGATTCGACGTTCACAGAAACATAAAATTGAGAAGTAGTTCTTTAATTAGTTTTTATATTACGGATCTATCGAAGAACTTTCTTAACCCTCTTCCAGAATTTCATTTATAATTAATCCCCCGTTAGGTTTACAAGCGCTTAAAAATCCGTTTCTACTTTATGTACCCATAATCCCGAAAAGTTATCCATTGGGTCGGGAGTACGGGGGAGGAAGAAGATAACGGTAAGGTTAATCATGAATGGGCCCTTTTACGAGGGTTATGTCGTTGAACGAAAAAGAGGAGGATGAACATGGACCCAGACGCACGACGGTCACTCTGAGCGAAGGTGAAACGCCATCAGGGATACTAGATGATAAAACGGGGTGGGATGATCGAGTGAGTGATCGATCCGAATAGAAAATGAAGGTAAGGGTAGCTCCTTCTGTTCCCCGCGGCTAGATTAGATTGCCTACCCTTGATCGTCTTCGACTCAGGACCGTATATTTCGAGTTACAGGAAATCGTTTCTGTCAGTAGGTCTCCATAGACTTGCCGCGACAATCCGAATAAGTGTTCGAAAACGAAAAAAAAGAATGTTAACGTTTTATAAGAAGAGACGGATCGCTGAGAACTTTCAGTTAAATTGCACTGGAAAATACAGAGTAGTACACCATTAATACTACGAGATGAAATATTCTCTTAATAGTTTTTTTTTACCATGGAGCTGAAGTTACCACAACTGAGACTAGACAGAGGAAATCCAATAAGACACGATCAAAGAAGAAGGAGATGCGAGTGTATTGAAACAGTTTTTATTGGTTTTCAAGGTAATCGCAAATAAATGCTACGGGAATACTCTTGATAACTTTTGACTCCCTTAATTTAATCTTGTTGACGGGACACTGTGCCCATAGCAGCCGCTTCAATTTCTACTGTGCCTGATTGCGAAAGAGTATAACCTATGGCTAAATCGATTAACAACACTTCTGCAATGTTTGTCCTTGAAGAAAGATTTTTTTCATGAATTCTAATGTGTAAACGGTTAACATGATTATATAGAGCAAAATATATATTAAAGAATATAAAATTACATATATATTCGTTCGTAGATTTTCAATTACGTGTATTTAAATTTATTTTCTGATCTCCATTATATTTATAAATCAAACTGATTAACAATGCTTCTACGCTATATATTTTCCAAAAACGATTTCTGTAAATACATTTCGTACACACGTCTTTACAGAGATTAAATTCTGCAGTCTTTAATGATTAAACTATTAAAACGAAATGTATATTAAAATGATATATTAAAATGATATATTAAAATGATATATTAAAATGATATATTAAAATATGATCTTTTTAAGCTTCCCAACTGTGAACTGTACGTATTTAAATTTATTTATTCACCTCCCAAAGGGGGTCGCACGAAACGGTCGAAAATGTTTAATAAACGTTCCGTTTCGAAGCTCACCGAGGCTATTTATTGATTTTATTATTTTCAGAAATCAATCAACAAATGAAATCGGTATTCGACGCATTCCGTGCGTACGCAAGCGAATAATAGGTATACCATATGGCAATTTAACTGCCGATCGGTACGCGAATTGTGGTTTACCATCGATTCATTAAGTTGTGGGCTGTCGGAAATTTGCATAATCGTTTGAAGGAGCAAACAGATCTGGGCTGTTGCAGGTGCACGCCACGAGAGAATCAGGATCGCTCGATTTGCTCGGTAGCAGCATCCTAAGGCATCTTATGCTAATACAGACTGCACAGTACAATGGCTTTTGATAGCGACAGTGCTGACTTGCTGTGCAAACAGGGTGAATAGGATCAACGACGTGCATGGGATCGGGAAGGTCAACTATATAGGTTCATCGTTACATAAGGAAAACGGTGCCACCGAGGAGTCTTCCTGTATCCAACCAAACTCATTATTCGGTTTACTATGTTTCGGGCCACTGCGATGCCAAGTACAATAACGACGTTATCATAATCGCTGTTCCAATAAGTGCGATACGAAGGTGAACCGATACGCGTGAAGATTTCTGTTTACGTAGTTTAACGTGCGTTAACAGTTAGATAAGAGCACCATTTATCGACACTTTACCGGTACAGCTGACACTGTTAATTGAAGTCTTCTTAAGTAAGTACAACATGTAAGTAAAACAGTAGGGCCTTTACCAACACTAGTGACTGAAAAGTGTGTTAATTTTTTATTTATATTTGACTTAGTTTTTATTACTTTTAATCCGGACTTTTAATCTGGAGCATTACACGCAGAAACACTTTACGTGAAAGTGAAATTCCTGGCAGAAGTAAAATCTGTGCAGGAGATTAGTGTTATAGTTAAATAGTAAAATATTCATTCTTGAATATTTAAATAACGTGGGTCCTGTAATGGATGTTTTACTGCTCGTCCAAATATTTCCATAAAACCGTGTGTTCCATGAATAAGTTTTTACATTAACGGAACTCAAATATTGACTGCAATGTGTAATAAATATTGATATGACATTTAGCAACGTCCATTAAGCAACTCGGTTGATGCCCATCTGGTTGGTGTCCAGCAGGCACTTCTTCTCGTATATAAAAAAATTATTTATGACGCATGTACAGTACTGCTCAAAAATATTCGATCGTGGATTCGATAAATCAAACTACTTTGATCCTTAAACTGTTATATTTTCGTGTTTCTTCATCATTCATTGTGCACATTAAATGCATAAATAGAATTATGTAGCAATTTTCATGCTCTAAGTAATTTTAATTAATATAAACGTATATAACTTAGCAGAATGGGTTCACTTTAAACCGTAAGAAGTGTTGTGTTGTTTTTCATAACAAATACGAAAATTATGCAGGCGATGATTTACAGTCTTAAGAGAACAATGCAATTTTCTATTCTTTCCAGGTAAGCTTTGACCATTTATCAAGTTTCTAAAATCAATACACAGGTTCAAGCTTCCTCACAGTTAAAATATGGTTTCAATAATATCACTGTTAAAATACGATTTTAGATAAGTTATCAGAGTTCTATCATTAAGACACGTACATTTTATTTCAAATTGTTCTTTCTATTCAATTTCAAGTAAACAATAGTCTCACCTGTTGCCAAATTATCTGGTTGTAATCAATTGCACACAGGAGGTTTATTCATTAATATTGACTGTTTGCTTGCAGTTTGTAACAACATTACTGTATTTGTGTTCCATAGAGGCGAAAAATGAAAGCCAAACAGGAAGCATTGTTACATATACGAAACATTCCATGATTGCACTTTTCAGTTAATTTTCGTTTTCGGTAATTCTGTTTGTTCTTAATGAGGTATAGATGATATGTAAATCACATTATTGTTCATTATTCGCTGGCTAACGAGAATGACTTTCCTGTTCATCCATTATTAATTTTCTACATTTGTGTACAGATAAATCTATAGAGGAAATTATTATTAATTATTTGTATAATATTTTGCATAATGAAATTGTTATACATTAATTTATAATAATTGTTCTGCTTGATAACGAAACGAACTTAGCCCAATATGGTAAAAAAATAAAGTAAAACCTTTTCATTCCTAAAAACGATTATTTATTTGTCAATGCAAATTGATTTCAATGATTTAATGATAGTTGCACAATTTTTACATGTTTCATTGGATCACTATTTATGTCGCAGGTAGCTACAAATATTTACTTCTTATTATAGATACCAAATACAGCTCTTTCTACTACATTTAATTATGTTTGCCGGTGAATATCGATTGCTGTTAACAGCATTTAGTGTGATATGTTAGTTATATTCAATTAGTGAAACACCCTAATTATCTGGACGATTTGCGTCCAATACAGTTTGTAATAATTTATTCGATACAGTAATTTGGTGATTCTAAATCGAAAGCATTAATATTCAAATGCAATTTGCCCATCTTGTAATTAATTTTAGATTGAATATAGGTACACAAGGTATTTGTAAAATAAGCGGCCAAACAATTAACCAGTTTTGCTGCATAGTTTCTCCACCAAAAAGAAAATGGGACGGTGCATGTAATTTTATCATTATGATGTAATTTTATAAACAATAATATGTCTTTTTAACCCTGGTTGACATACATATTGTCTAATATTGTAATCGTATATTCTTGCGATCTCTAGTGATGTTTAGAAAAATACAATATTAATGTTTGTAAGATAAAACTAAACACTTCCTCTTACGAGTCACACGTGTTCATCTCACATCTGATTAGCATTACCTTATAATACGTAATCATTGTTTTCAGACAGCTTCTTTTACGTTACAGAATTGTCTTCCATACAGAACGCAATACGCCTGAAATTTTCTCTCCGTTTGTAATGCATCGTCGTTAACAAACAGATAAAATCATTATTACACTGTTGTAGCATCGACGCGTTTGGCTCCGCTTTGGTCGTTATATCGGTCGATGAGTTAATCGTCATGCCAGTTCAAATATTCATTATGAACCGATTAACGCGTCTCTTCTCCATCGACACTATTTCGACCAAACGGTTTCCAATTTGCCAAAACGTTCGCCGTTTCGCATTGCCACGGAAATACGACCGAATTTTTTACTAAAAAACAATCAGCAGCTTCAATTTTCGTTATTTGATTGTACGTTTGGAGCACAATAATGAATTTCTCTGAAATCTGTCAAATCTCTCTCCGAATATTGTAAAAATATAATCCGTACAATGGACGCTGAAAATAGAGTAAATAACAGATATGCTCGCAATCAAAGTTGGGCACAATGTTTATCTATATAAAATAAAAATGCGTTTGGCTATTATACAATATTTTAATCCTTCATTCTCATCGTGTTGCTCATCAGCAATATTTCAATGATGTGTAAAGTAGTATAAATCAACGTGTAACAGCGTGAGAATAATTACCAAGAAAAGTAATAGTATTGAGATGGACGTTTTAAATTATTTTGATCACGAATTTAGGAAAATTAAAGTGACAATTTCAACGTGTCTTGTGTCGTTTCACCAGCGTCTTAATTGTTCTAAACGGTTGAGATGAATACTTTCCAAATAGCAGTGGCGATATATTTATAAAGATTCTACCGTTCACTAGCTAACAGGCCTAATAAAGTGATGCGACTACAAACAACTGATACAAAAGAAAACTAAACATACGCACAATGCGAGTCGAGTTCGTTGTAGCAATTCGCACAATCGAAGGCTCCATTATATGTTAGAAGCTCCGAATTTACAAGGGGAGTTTATTTCGTCGTGTTGTTTGGCATGTTGGCGACATTCCCGTACAATGGTGAGCGACAAAAAAACGGGCAGGATAATCCGTGACAAGTTACACGCCGTGTTTCGCATGATCCGGCAAGCCGAAACAAGCAGAACGGAAGAGGAACGTACAGGAGAACGAAAGTATATAAACGGTGGCTGTTTATCGAAACGTCATGCACAGGCAGCCTATCAAAAGCAGAATTGCTCTCGGAAGCCTCCTCCTCGTTCCCTCATTTCCACGCACGCTTCATTTCCCGTACACACTACAAACGTTTGTCTATAGTTAATGCCGAAAGCTGCTACGGCGTCGGTTTAAATCTCCTCTTATCATTTCATCGATTGCAGGCTTCCTAGGAAAACTGAACTTGTCGTGTTCAACGTTGCGAAACTACGGATATGTCAAGTTCCCTCCCCCCCTCAGGATGGAGGGCAAGCAATCCTTTGACGATTTATCAACGTCGTTGCCATCGAGCTGTGGGTATCCATACGAATGCAAATTGTATTTAAATTAATAGACACGAGACACTAGTCCTAGTATTCTCGGATATATCAAGGCTTTACTGTCGGTGTTGTTACAATTTCAATTGTGGAAAATGATTGCTTAAGTTAAACTATATTTTCATAAATATTTTAACAAAATCGTATATTCGGTGCTAATGGTGGAATTTTCATATTCGACGAGATGAAGGAAATGTGTATTTAAATTTTGTAAGTTACACTTAATTCCCTTTGAGATCTACTTAAAATATTTTCGAGTCTTCGATCTTCTCCGTAAATACGAAACTTTCCTCTCTCGTAGGTTGGAAATTAAAACTGGATAAAACGGAACGTTAACAAATATCTACTTCGTAATTAAAGAGTTTGAGAAATTTATTTCGTATTTTGCATATATTTTGCATACTGTGCTTGTTACGCATATTTATATTTAAACATGTGCACATATTTTTTGCATATTTCATGCATGCGTAGCAGGTTGTATTTAAGGATGTTAACCATTTTATTGTAAATTTCATGCAAGCCTAACATATTACATTTAAATACGTGCACATTTTTATTAAATATTTCATGCATGCGTGGCGTGTTTGTATGAAAAATCGATCTTGGATGCTATTAAATGTTAATTTATTGTCTGTTTTGCATATTTCACACTTCAGAAAGTAAAATCTAATACCGAAATAGTAAAACAAATTTTTATTCAAGGTATCTCCAACCGCTACTATACTCAATTTTGTTACAAAGATCATGTTCAATGATATCCTGCCGTTATCAGCATCGCAGAATTTGTGTAAAATAATATTCGTATCGTTTACTATATTTTTGTTTGTAGTTCATTTCAATTATTCTCTCGCTGCATATTGAAATTCATTTGAATACACTATCAGCTGGACATGCATACAATTTTTCCAATAGTTTATTGAAGAACAGATATAAATTTTATCCGTCGTATCATTTTTTCCATTATTTCACGCTCCTTTCGTTTCCATATTGATTGTATTCACATTTTCAACAGTAGACTAAACACACGTATTTGCATAGCATTTTGTTTCGTTGCAGCAATGATTCATGGTCATTGATTTTACGTATGTTTACGTATCTGCAAACGAATATTGAAATACAGAGTTATATTTGATAACTGTTTCCTGTTCGTGCTCTTCTTGTTTTATTGGATGAATAAAATTGCATATCAATATTTAAATTTTGATCGAATGTAATATTTTGCTTATTCCTTAATTAAAGACAAAATTGTACCTTATATTAACTAAATCTGTATTACTATATTACAAACACAGACAAACATATCTTGACTACCACAAAATACCTTTTTTTGAAGATACTTTCAAAAATCGTTCGTAGAATCTCGAAAAATTAATATTTTTGTAAAAAAAAGAAAATATAAGTATATACGCAAAGATCTACTTAATTCAATGTAGAAATATTCAATAAAATAAATAGAAAAGCTTCTGTAAACAAATTTTTGGAAGAATCATTTTTTCGCTCTCTTGATCAAGCATAACCGTTTAAGAGGCTCGAGATACAAGTAGCTGTTTTGCAGCCCTCTAGTTATTCCTTTACAAAACGCGATCTTGCCTTCCTCCTCTTTTTTATTCCTTCCGCACTGCAATCTATTTGTTTCACAGGTCGATGGTTACGAAACCAATCAGTGTAACCCGCTCGAATGGAAGGCTCGGCAGGTGCACAAAGAGCTGCTGCTCGAAAAACGAACAAAATATTACGCAAATTCCGAAAATCCGTACAGAAATTGCCGCTTGTTCCGCGTGATTTTGCGTGAAAACGTATTTTTCGCCCAAACTTGTAAACGTAGAACGTTGCTCTGTGCGAGATCTGTTTCAAACGCGACTCCTTTCTTTTTCCGTTTCAACGCAATTCTCGTTCCATTCAGCTTCTAAACTCTGCTATTCTTTGGCGAAATACCTGCGTTCTCTATCAATTCAGCCGAGTACAAAAAGTTACTTTCCAAAGCTCTTCGGGAAACACCGAAAACATTTTTGCTTGGAGTAGTTCACTGAATATATTTAAGAGTACTTAACTAGTAAAAATACTCTACAATTAAAGGACAATACACGATAATAACAGAAACAACATTCTCTTAAACAGTGAAAACGTTGGGAGAGACGAAAAAATTAAATTCCGTGATTGTAGAGCACAGGAAGATGAATGGCCGCAATGAAACGGATTCAGGATTCGTCAGATAATAAAGCACGATTGTTTCGGGAAGGTCGTCGACATAATTGACCGATCACCCGGAAGGAAATCGCTCTTCCACGGGTCGAGCCGTGGTTCTGAATAATTTAGCGAAAACCTTCAGTGGCCCCCCTGAATTTTCCTGAAGGCAGGAACGAGGCCGTCCAGGAATGTGATTCCGTCGGCAGGACCTCCGAAGGAGATTGAACGAGCACGCTGCATAGCGCAAATTGATGTCCTGCCCGGGTTCCGCGCGGACTCTTGCATATTCGGCGAAATTGGCGGAGCTATTACGTGCAATTCAACTACCACATTAATTGAGATTTTTCTCTCGCGAGAATTTCATCGATGGAACCTCGTTTCCGCTCACAATTACGGTGTAATTGTGAATTGAGATAGTAGCTTTTTTTTTTGATAATGAGAACAATTCGTGTATTTCTTGACCCTTTGCTTTCGGACGTCCCCTGATAAATTTAGGTAGACGTAAATCGTTCAATAATTATAGTTTCCTTTAAGTTTTCCTTTCAAATGGCACAAGAAAGAAAATCAAAATATGGTTATGATACGATTTCTGTTCGCACGTTTTACAACGAGATGGTTCCGAGTGCAAACATTTTTTTGCAATATTCTACAATTATTTTAAACTACACTCATATCAACCCGCGGTAATTTTAATCTACAGTAATTTTAACCTATACTTATATTGACTTGCAGCAATTTTAATCTACAGAAATTTAAAGTTACAGTAATTTTATCTAACAGTCAACTTAACCTACAGTAATTTTCACTTACAAACTGAAAAACATAAATAGTTTTGAATATCTGATAGAATGTTTATAAAGAGGTCAAGTTATACAGAGTGTTTCAGAACTACAAGTGTAAACTTAATTAATTAATAAATTTCATAACAAGTATCACGAGGGCTTTAATATTTTAGTTTAGTTTGCAAGTTAGTAGCTCTTTGCACGGTTCCACGGATCGATATCTCGAGAGTTTAGCGAATGAATCTCTACCAAGCAGCCTTCATGATAAGTACGTCCTTTATGGATTTATTCATTTTTGCCTTTGATAATGTCGAAATTTATTCGAAAAGGTCGCTGTACTTATAAATGATCTCGATTCTACGCTTGCCAATTTCACGTCTTATCATTTTTCCACCTGCAGCGACTTCCCTCGAATTCTCTTAAATTACAGGCCCCTTTAAAACTATTTAAAACTCGTGTAAACGATAACGCGAAATGCAAATCACTCCGCGCAGTTTGCGAACAACCATAAACACAGCGTTGCAGTTTGTTTACTTACCAAACAAAATGTTTACCTCGGAAGCGATCAGTTTGCTAATCCACATTTAATACGACCGTTTCAAATTTTCCACCCGAGTTTCGCCAACTAATTAGGCTCTTACCCAACAGTTCTGATACACCCGGTATAGAACCGTATGCTAATGATAGACCCAGATATCCGATTTATGAGGCAGCCGCAAGCTTAAAATGGGAATTTATGACGAAGCAATATTCCGTAGGCACAAACCAGAAGTTTCTTTGAAATGAAAACTTTCTTTAGAAACTCCTCCATAAGTGAAACTTGAAATCTGCATAATTGACGCGAATATTTCTGGCAACTGGGAACGTTTTTCGAGGGGAAAAAAAAGACCGGAAATCCTGCGAGTATAATTATTTTCAAACGTATAATCGCCAGGAAAATTGACGATGAATAACGCGTATGCAAACTTTCTGCCTTGGGTTCAATTTCAAAGAAAGCGCTTAACACGGTTTCTGTAGTTGATCATGTAGTCGGCAGCTTTTAACATTCGTACTTGGATGAATGTGAAACACGGGATACAAAAAACTCGCCCGGGAACGGACTGCGGTTTGCATAACATCAAATAAACACGGACTTCTCTGTGAAAGTTTCTTAAGAATAAAAAAAAATGCCACTTCTTCTAGTAGAAAATTATGATTCGCGTATAAACTTCACGCAGAGGGAGGATTTATTGGCTTGCTTAACGTTGAGCTAAAAAGTGGGCAAAATTGTTGGAATTCTGGTAGACTGATTTTGTTGTTGAATTTAGATGTCATTGTTAAAATAGTTACCTGGGATTTTTATGATATACAGGTTGTTGTTTGATACGAGAAAAATGGAATCAGTATTTAAAAATGATTTAATTCGTTTTCGAATAGTAGAGAATTCTATGTATTGCTCACTAATATTTATTTAATTTTTACTTTTTACTTTTTATTTGCTATATTTGCTTTAGAAAATTTAAGAAACTAACGGCAAATTAAGAGAGACATCAAAAATGTTACAAATGAATCAAAAAGATTTACAATTGTATTTACCTTTGTCTGTATAAAAATGATTAAATTACCTCAATAACAAAGCCTGTACCAAGTCGCAAATAAATGTTAGAAAAATAAAAGGACATCAAAAGAATTTACTTAGATTCCTCTCAACGTTTCCTCAGTGAGATATATCGCCTTTATATTTCAGTATCGGAACGAATCGCTGTAAACCGTGCCAAAACAATTCCCTTTGCCGTTCTTGTGTCAGGCGAGTACTTGGCCTATGTAGGTCGTGTCTCCCTCCATTTTTACTGGGGCACTGTAGAACACTCCAACATTACATTCGCGAGTTGCAAAAACCAGTTTCGCGTTAATTACGGTTAAGGAGCATACGTATGACTCATTCTTTAACAAGTTGCATTAACATAACATCAATCGATACTTCCTTTAATTCACATCATACACTTAAGCCTTTGCGGTCCAAATTTTCTGATTTCAGTATATTTTTGTCGAACCTCAATCGACATAGGACCACAAAGGGTTAAAATCTCCAGAGACCAATCTCAACAAAACCTAAATTCCCTAATCTGAATGATTTTCAAAATAATGGCTCTGAGTAAAAAATTATCCTGAAATATCATCTAGTATTTCAATGCATTTATTTAAATTAAGTTCTCCTACTTGATATTCCATTTGGAGCCTTTGCCCAGTCAAAAATAAAACTCATGAGTTCTTTTTTCAATTTTAAATTTAGAAACTCTATTTAGCTTCGTTCCATTCGTCACTGTCTAAGGTTAAAGGTTTTCTTTTCTTCGGTCGTTTAATTCCATTTCTGTTTCCATTCTATTTGAAGCTATTGTTAGGTAAATCAATAATTCTGGCGTATGACGATTAAATACGAACCAAAAATAACACTTACCTGAATATTATCTCAATTTTAAATTTAGAAACTTTGGCTTCGTTTCATTCGTAACTATTTAGAGCTAAAAGTTTTCGTCTTTTCAGTCGTTTAATGCCATTCTTATTATTTTGAATTTAATTGCCAATTTGTTTAGATGATTATACAACACGCTTTTATATAACGTGTTTTTTCATTTGTTATCAAACGGAATGTATTTTGCACTTTTTTAAATCAATTTAACGTCTTTATTAGACTGAATTTATAATGTTACCTGGGTATACATATGAGAAGGTAAAGTGTACAGTGGAGGTGAGCTACTGATGAATCACTATCTCTGAACTTAACCTGAATGTGTTTATTTACTTAGAGATCCTCGTGTAATGTTTCGTTACTAACGTACCATGGAGCAGCCAATGCTGTTCTTAATGCTTTGTTGCGGAAGCGTTGTATTATTTCACTGTTTGGGTTTTGGCACAGCCCCAGGGCAGTCCATATGTCCAAATTAGTATTATCATAGCCTTATAGAGTCATAATTTATAGTGCGTTGGCTACGATTTATAACACAGCAGCAACGGTATCTTTCTAACTTTGACGTCCAGTTGTTTTCTTTTGGTAATAAGATAGTTTTTCAAATGAAATTTTTATTTAGATGCATACCTAAATGTTTAACATTTGTATTTTTATATTTTATACTGAAGACAACGTTCATTAATGTTGACTATCCACCTTTTGGACTCAAGAAGTTCATTTATTAAGTTAATTTATTAAAATATTTTCAAATGTAGTTTGATTCTAATGTTTCAATAAAAATTAAAGATTTTCATTTGTAAAAAGATATTATGTTACATTCTGAACAAATTGAAATGCGTTTGAATATCTGTTTAATGGACCAAATGTCACGGATAATTTGCATTTACGTTGTTTTCATAAATTATCCATTATTCGAATGAAATTTTACTCGTTCCTGGTATTATCAGTGTACGTGGTTATTAGCATATTTCCTCCACGGGGAAGATCTGCTTTAAAAAGCTGATATAATACTACGCTGCCTGGTGAACCTCCAGCTCTTATGAGATTCGTGTAGAATTATTACCATCATAATTTGCGCAGAACCATCTTTCACTTAAGTAGGATTTCAGCAATGGATGATAGCGATGTGAAAGATTGTTTTTAATTTTATAGATTAAACCCATGTGTCACGAGCAATCGAATGGTAGTAGAGCATACTTTATGATCTTCGAATCTGTATTCAATTTGATTCATCGCACTTAAAAAAAATATTTTTGATGATCATCAGCGCTTTTAAGGTGTGAGGATGTTTAGAGAGAATAATTGCGCAATAAAAAACAAGATGAAAAAATAAACAAAAAGAACGAAGAAGATCGTTACCTTTCAAATTGGACAAATCAAAATTACAGTTTATATCATATTTACAGAATTGCATATCATTAATCTGCGGGACTTTACGTATTCATAGCGTGTGCAAATATGAATAACATGCTGAACGCGTATAGCATGTGTACGCTTATTATGCAAAATAAAATATTAATAACATTAGATTATTTTATGAAATATACCCTGCCTTCGGTTTTGTATGTAGTTTTCACTTTTGAGTTCAGATTACATGATAAATATATTTAAACGATCACTTACATAATACCAAATACTAAATGAATAAAAGAAATAATTTTAATACTTATCTCACATTAATTTGGATACTAGAAAGCGTTTAATGGAATGAAGCGAAAATATTTCGAATCATATTATTTATCAGGAATAAAAAATGTTTGTAAATTGCAATGGGTTATAATTTGTTTCAATTTGGTTAGAGATGGATGAGATGTGGTTGGGAGTCGTTATGTATCGACATATCTCGTGATCAAATTTTCTTGATGAAACATCTCACGCGTTCGATCCAGGTACACTATGAATGAAAATGGAAAAGAATTAAAATAAAAGAACAGGAAAGTGCAAAAATAATAAAAATCTAGCTTTAAAGTCGCGTTTTTGCGTCACTTTGATGCGTATGAAGATGTTGAGATTAGAAATAAATGGATCACAAAGTATATGCGATGGCTCAACTTGAAAACCGTTCACTATTACTGTTTTTCTAATTCTGTTTGTACAATACAGTTTAAAAAGCGTGTTAAACGTGTAAAAAAGACTTTATCTACTAATTGACAATTTCTTTGTCAAATTAGAATCATGCGAAAAATTTTCAAAATTGACAATATGTTGTAATTGGACACCTTCATTAATATATAGCTTAAAGACTTATTTTTGATACTCCGGTAACATATTTTCAAACCAAGTTACACAGAGTGATTCAGAACTGGAGGTTTTAGAGTTTTCAGAGAAAGGTTGAATATCAAAATAGAAACCAATATCGTTCTGTTTTGAAATAACAATACCGAAACAGGAGTAACAAGACTTGACAGTAAAAATTGCCTCTATGTACAACGTACTACGATCGTTCGATTCCTGACGCTTACTAAAACCAACGATTTCATTTTTTCCATACACGGCATTACGGAGTTATTTAAAAAATTCGCAAACCCGAGCGCTTTTCACTATGAGACCGTTTATTTCCAATGGCTGTTCGAGCGAATGTAATGAATTTTTATTGGCCCCCTCGCGTCGATTCGGCACTTGTAAACGAACGGCGCGAGGGCCTTTTTCATCGCGAAATCATTAGCAACGATTCATCGTTTTGGTGAAGTGCGATGCATTTTTACGGGATGTGACGTCACCAGTTTGCAAAAGAACAGTGCAACACCGTCGCGGGTTAACGAACGAACGGTACGGTCCCCCATCCAATCGACCACGGGACATTTTTATTTTTAATTGGGTTACTCAAACTAATTAATTCTCGACCCCGGCGGAATCTCATTAATGTGACAGTGAAATTAACGATAGAAAAAAGCCATTGACCGGCTGAAAAGCACGTAATTTATGTGTCCGCGCGAATCCTCGCCGCGTATAAAATCGTTTTTGCGCTGCGACAACGGCTGGGTTTTTGAAAAACTGCGTTGATTGATGACGATTGATTGGCTTTGTTGCTCCCGGTCATGCACAGGGATCTGCACTATTTTTAAACGTGTTCTTCGTGCGATTCAACGTTCGGGCGAACCGCGTCAGGGAGCATCCGCTTTGGCGGCGAACGGCTGATTTTGTATCGAAATCATAGGTACACATTTTCATGTAGAAACTGTTGCATTGAGAACGAGACAATACGTGTTACGGTGGTTTACAATTCAAATTATTAACAGGTACGATAATATTAATTTAGGGACATGAGGATTTTATAATGAAGGAAATTTTCTCGAATATTTTGTGTTAAAACTTTTTCAAGGATCAAAGGACACCCTCATATTATGATAACATATTGTAACACTTTTTCACCAGGGAGTCTATTTAAAATCTTTTAAATTTTATTTGTTATCTATAGGAACCGATTAACTGAGTTCTTAGTTATCTACTTGCAATGCTTGGTTTGAGGATAGGAACAAGACTTTTGATATATCTAGAAAAGATATGCAGAAATTAATGTCAGCCTAGATTAATAATTACTAATGCAGTAAATCATGTTCTGAGTCGAAGACTATTTCTAATAATCAATTGTAACAGTCAATTATATTCTAATACCAGTCTAATATAAATATGTCACTTAATCCCCGAAGAAGCTAACTGCAATGCTAACGAAGCATCATAGAATCTCACTCACAGAACACGATTAGCCTCGTTTAAAATAAATTCTGAAGCACCAAACCATGAAGTCCTCAAATATCTTAATCCATAAAAATCTTAAAAACATTTATTCGCGTATTCACCGAGTCTCGTAAATTCCCAATGAGATTTTCCTAACGTACAACATGGAAAACAAATCAGGTTGTCACGTACGCCTCAACCTGTCCTCCACCAAAATCACCGTCACGATACTCGTCGATCACACCCGATATCGTCGATGAGAATGATTAACAACCATACCTTACCTCGTTTATTAAAACGACGAGCTCGCAGTCCAACTCACACTGGCGTCGCGCGTCGATCTTGACGTAACGCACATGAAACTCGCGAAAAATTTGCGGCCCGACGAAAAATCCACTCCTATGGGAAACCGTGATACACGAATGACTCGCCGGGTGCGACTGACAGTACCGTGTTGCTCCACGTGGGCTCCAACCACCCCACGGAACCCACACATCCGCGTGACGGAGCGCAGACGTGTCCGTAACGCACACCGACGTAACCATCGGGAGGGGGCTGCGATCATGCGCGTTGCCAGAGCTTTCTGGGATTCGAACTTCCACTCTTTTTTTCCCCCCTTTTCTTGGTAAACGCGTAATTAGCGGCAATCCGCGGCTTCGGTGGCCGATAATTGGTTATGGAATGCAATCCCTGCCGCTTGATGCTTACTTCTTACCTGATTCCATTTCCTAAATAGCTCCCAAGGGAGCTTGGGACGACGGTAACGTCTTATTGTAATGGAAGGATCGACAGTGGCTCGTTGGTGGACTTTTCCAGACCCAGTTTAAATTGATTTGTAAGAGACTGTGCTCAAATTGTGGCTAGAATTTTATCAACCCTCTAAATGTATTGCGTATTAATTCTATTTCCTAAATGGCTACCCTTGGGATCATGTCTTATTGTAATGGAAGGATCGACAGTAGCTCGTTGGTGAATCTGTTCAGACCCAGAAATTTAAAGCGATTCGTAAGAAATTGTTCCTGAAAAGACAGAGGTTAATCTCTAGTGTATATATTAATCATATACTAAATATATTGAATTGTACGGGACAGCTCGCGTGGAAACTCCGTGGCTAAAACCATCAACCCTCTGAACGTCTTACTTACCAATCGGACATGTTTCATGAAATTGGAAGACGGTCCAAAAATTGTAACTGATAACTACCTAGCTTTCAACGAGTCACTAACACCCCTATAAAGTGGTTGATGCTATAAATTACTGATACAAAAGAAAAATAATAAGTATCTCGACAAATTTTTGAAGCTACTAGACGCCGCACCACGCTTTTCGGTAGAATTCTGGATATAAGAATCGATCACGATTCCAAAGGCGGATGCACCGCAATTACTCGAATGGTAGTCTGCCGAAATCCGCGTGGACAGTTGGTTTAGTTCGGGTCTTGTCCTTTCGATGGAAGGTACAAGGTAGGGGCGAAGGTATGTGCAGTGTTTTAGGGGTTCCACGGCGGGCTGCTAATTACCGAGGCTTGTCTGAGTCGTTAAAGTGGCTATCGGGTCCGTTTCTTTTACCTTCAACTGGCTTCCATCTCCTGGACCATCTGCACCCTTTTGCAGCGCTGAGACTGGTCTGCATTCAGGCCAGCCACGCGAAACGAGAAAGGCCCCGTTTCTATCTCAAGCGTGTTAATTAGACGCGCCTTTGTTTCCTCAGTAGGAACTCAAATGAGGCAAATATGAACGGTGGAACGACCCTCGAATTTTGTCTTTCAGTTGGTGTCGCAACCGCTGTTACAAGAATTATTTATGCCGTGGGTTGGTACGGAGGCTTCATAAGGGGGGATCAGACAGTGCTTTGAATTCGGCTGTCCTCTGCACAACCCGATGAACAATCTACTCTGAACAGTGAAGATTGACTGCAGTACCGTTTAACATAGAGCGTGTAATACACGTTTTCATGTGAATATCGTTGGTATGTGAGTAAAACATGGCACGACCGACGATGGTTCTCAATTCGAAATTGTTAACAGGTACGATAATGTTGACTGAGCTACATGAGAATTTTTTTAAGTTAGAATGATACAATTTAGTGAAACTATAATATTTAGAATGGATCTTCTGAAAACTGAATTTTTGATGGTGGTGTAATTTCTATGATTGTTGGTCTATCATGCAAACATTGAATTTCAACACATTCCTCTCATGGTTCGTTTTTTTATTTATTTTGTTGGAGTGTTTTAACAGCACTAGAGTGGTGGGTATATGAAGTCATTGTTGCATTCGTTATACTCGATTCACTGTTCATCGTCAGCGAACTCATCCCCTTTAGCGTTGGACACCTTATACCAACACAAGGAACGTGAACTATTCGAATTAATCCAATTTCTATTTCACGTGTATAATTTTACAAGAGAAACCAAATTTTAGCGGTAATGAAGTAGAACTAATGGGTCTAGACTTAACAGTGCGAAATAACATATAAACTATTCTAAATTCTGAATTCTGATTATTAATATGAATGAAAGGCTGGAAAATTAATTGAATGCTTTACAAAAGCCTGATCAGTTAGATTTTTACTTTTATTTTTAAGGAAAATTGGCCTTGCATTAGATGTATTTTATTCATATTTGTCAAAGTACAATGTAATACAACGTAATACAACACAGAAAAATAAAAGTAACGATTGTTTCTATAATGGCACAGAAATATTCTAAAGCAACCAAAGGAACAATAAAACTGTTGAATATCTGTTACAATGTCGATCATAGTTGCTTTCTATTTCTGTTTATTTTTGCTTTTTGAGTTTACTCACGAGTCTCTCTGCCAGTTCAAAATCGTGTGGTTTAATTTAAGCTTCGCCTCTACATTTCCTTTTCTCTTTCCCTCCCGCCGCAAACATGCATACACGTGATGCTTTGTCAAAGTTACATAGTCATGTGTCCCTTCCCCGAAATGATTCGTTAATGAAATATTTATAAATTGGATTTCGTACCGACGTCCATTCATTGTCGCCAACATTTAACAAAACTGTCATGACATTGCATTTGCGACGGTACATTGAGCCTCTAAAGACGGGAATAGTTTAGTGTTACCAATGAGCTACTCAATTTCTTGGTATCTTCGAGACAATAGTACGAATATTGGATAAAATACTGTATGTATATTTGCCTGCTTGCTGCGACAAATGTTCATTATGGAATCATAACGTTTTGTTCGTAAATATATCTCTATTCCGTTAAAGTATAATTTTCGAACCCTTTAAAATTACTTTGAAATATTTTCTATTAACTTAAAGCTTTAAGGTCTAGCTTAAAACTTTTAGTAAATCATATTTTCCTCGTGTTCATTATGTTTTCAGAATTTTAAAAGTGACTCAAAGTTTCCGTTTCAGGTAAACAATTTAAATGTATCTTTGAACGATTTGTAAAATGAAAAGAAGAGAGGCCACCCAAGCAATTTTGTTAAATTTAAAATTAAAACACACAATGATGGAAAGCATGCAAATAAGTGACTATGAAGTTATTTGGTAATCTTTTAGTATAATACATTACATGTTTACAGCAGAATTATTATTATAACGAATTGAATCTCGTAGCTGAATTATATTCGTATCCCACTCAAATTTCCTAATAGTCTCAACAGCTAATTGTTTCAAACGTCGGATAAACACAGCCCTACACCGTTGTCAGAATACATTCCGATAATTGGCGAATCAGAGATAGCTCTAGACGTCTCAGGGCATGCTTCTTCAGGTACTAAATCATGCAAATACTAATAATGGCACGGGCGAGGCTTCGGATAATTGAACTGTAAACATCCAGCGTGTTCTTGGGAAGGAGTTTGATGGTGGGCTCAGTCAGACTGCAACCTCCAATGGAGGTGGAGGACGAAAGAGCGGGAACATGGCGAGCGAGAGGAAGGGAAAGAGGTGAGGGTTGAGTCGAAGGAGATGAAGATTTCCCCAGTTTTGTGACTTAATATCTCCGCGTCCTTTCGTGTCAGGAACGCGTCTTCCCTGACTGAAATAAGAGGCACGTGGCATTAACTACGCGATTAGGAACGAAATTTCATAGTAAATGGTAGAACTGCGGTCTGCCGCTAAGTCGATGTTAGTAACGTTATTTGATTATTCAAATTCGTGCGTATTTGCTGTTGCAAAAAGAAATTCTGTTTCGTACATAGATGACGCGTTGGAGATAAAAAAATAATTTTCTTGAAAAGTTTAGGCTCGTCGCATAGTGTCTGTGTTACGACCAGTCTTCGATTCCCCTTGACGAATGAATCTGTTCAGTGACGACTTTACAAATTCATGAAATCGTATTAAGAGAGAGGAGAGAGCTCGATCAATCCGATTTTCTGCTTTATTGCAATTCACGGGAATTTGAACCCATTAGTAATACCCTCGATCGATTAATCGGCCAGGCAATTCAAGGATCTACGGAAGAGTCAGGCAAATGAAGGTGAAAAAGAAATCAGAAGAAAGGGGACGACAGGGCTGAAAAGAATCTCCCTTTAGGGAGAAGAAAAACTCGGAAAACGAAACCCCGGTATAATATTCCGGGAAATTCCGCAAATCGATGGAAGGAACGGAAACGAGCGAAAGGAAGAAACAAAAGGGGAGGGGAGGAGGGAAGAGCGAGAGGAAGAGGAAAAGTGGAATGTTTCTGTGCTCGTTAAAACGCGCAGCTTCAGCAACCATTGCAAAATGCAAGAAAAAAAGGCTCTCCCATTGCGGAACGTGACGCACTATCATCTTCCTTCAAATTTTTATAGAATAACTATTGCTACGTTACTGTTTAAAAAGCTACGCCTTTTTTTTGTCTTGTATCTCTCAGTTTTAAACGGTACGAATCTAATTTAAAATATAAGTAGAAGGGATAACAGTTTCAAATAATTCAAACATTTAGTTTCAGCAAATTTTATTTAATACGATTAAGCTCATCTGTCATTGGTTCCTCCTCGATTCGAGCAGCAGAACTGTGCAGATGATGGATGTATCCTCGCATAAGATACACAAAACCAACCCGCGCAGCTTCTTCCACGGCACATTTCGCGATTTCATCCGACGATGGCTTCCATAAATACGTGTAATATTTTGCTCGTGGAGTTGTCAACGATCAAAATACCGTGAAGAATCGTAAATATGGTACCAGGGAATATATTACGGTACGGTTTGAAAGAAATCTATCGTTCACGCTACATCAATCACTTCGTTGCAGCATGAAACGTCAATAACGTTCCTGGTGTAATAACACGATTTACACCCGGCTGAACATTTAAAATGGACGATATGAATGTTGATTCCAGGTTTGAAATTATGAAACCGTTTCGCTCTATTACCATTATGCTTTGTATAAAATAGTATTGCACAAGAAAGAATAAAGTTGTGTTCTGTAATTTTTTACTAACTTGTAGCGTTAATTATATTTGAAATATGGGAGACCGTATGTAAGACATACGAGATTCTATTTGTCATCGAATATGTCCCTTTCTATTGACCTTTATTCGCGTAAAGTGCTACCCGAAATCGCCGGAAGAATCAGTAAAATGAGGGAGAAATTGGTTTGGGAAGATCTTTGTGATGCATCAAGAAAGAGATTAAAGTGCTGTTATCCCCCTGTTTTACCGGCGGAAATGAGCTCCCGAAATTGATCGTAGACCGATACTTTGGAACTTTATGAGGAAGTCGATGAGGTCACCCTTGATATTGACCACTACACAGAGTATCCCGTTTTGCTGGACGTGTGCAAATATTTTCGATATTACCAGTAATATCAAAAATGTAATAGAGGATACTTCGCATCTTGAACGTTTTTAAATATTAATGTCACAGGGGAATTAAAGAATAACATTTTCAATTTCGATTTAAATAGAATATGTAAACTAATCTTGGTTACCCCTACAAATGTTCCATGTTTCGTACATTTTAAAACATTAATGTCATGTGGAATAAAGAATTGGTTTATGTTGTCTCCCGAAGAGTGATCGAGCACTATATTTCCCCCACGTGCTACATGGATCACTGATTTTATTATAGGTCGAGTCAGTGATATTAACGTTGACACTTGGTCACAGTGCCCTACCCAAAATGTAAGATGCATTAATATTTATTAATTAATACTTTTTAAATACTATCCTCTTCGGTTAATTCATGTATTAGTTTACATTTAATCTTACTCGTTTATATTTTAGACATGCATATAATTAATTAAAATAACGCCTGATTGAATTGTTCTTGAAGAAGGTCAAAGTAAACTCTAATATCTTTCAGTCCCAATCCTCTCAATATATTCTATATTACTATTATTAACCCTGTAAGGACAGAGTTAAAAATATTTTACGTAACACATTTTTATTGTTACAAATTATTTAAAAATATCCGTATAAATGAAATGAGAAGAAATCAGTAGGCACTTAAAAATTAATTTAAAATTTGTGGTTAGCAGTAGCAACCGGTTACCTTGAATGGGATATTTTTAATATGATCATATTTAAAGTACGAATACGTAATGTTAGAATGTTAAATTGACTAGAAAAAGATATACAAACCACTACTCTTCTTTCGAGAATAAACAATATTATGTCATAGAATAATTTTCACACAGTGTCAAGCGATCCGGCAAGCGATCAAGCAGTCTCGAGTTCTCTCTTTCAAGATTAATTCCACCATTTTCCCCTAGTTCTCTCACGGAAATTAGTTCTGCGGAAACGCTGTTCGTCTTCGCATGTCCGTCTCACGGATCGACGATTTTACGAGGACAGGATCGCTGCGTCATTGACCGTTGTCGTCGAAATTCGAATGGGCAAACTTGACTGCTGCCAACGACGCAGTTAACCGACTCCCCCATTTGTTCCAGAACTTGGTGAATATCAGATCGACTGACGGGGGTGAAATCGCCCTGCAATTGGAGCCACGATAACTGCTCTTCGCGAAGACTTTCAGAGGTCAGATAAGACGATAACCGTGAAAGAGTAGCTCCCCGTTCGCCTCTTTTGTCAGACAATGGTATGAAAAACTGGACATTCGTAAGCGTATGTGACCGTGAATGTACTCGATGATCGATACTTTCGATCTGTGAAAAATATTCAACTTCTAAAGCCGAAATTCGAGAAATTTGGGAATATTACACATTGAACTGAACTCTCTATACCTCTCTATATCTCTAGATCTAGACGTTCTTTCGATTGCAGGCGTCGAATATGACTCTTCTTCCTTCGAAACAAGAGCACTGTTTCACTATTATCATTAAATGCCATGTGTGTATCGAGCAGGCGTGCTTTAAACCTTTTAAACTTGTGCAGGGTGCAACATGCCATTCCAGTGGCGTGTGTAGTAATGGGTTAGAAAAGGCTCTTAGCAGGCGCTTTAGGTGGGCGTTTTCGATCGCGATGTAGTACCTTTTAACCTCGGAAAAGGGCAGAAAGTACATCTACCACGTATCTTTTCCTCTTTCTTTTCTTCTTTCCATCGTTTCTTCTTTTCTCTTATTTACCTTCGTTTAAAGCCTTTCCCTTTAACTCCTTCTCCCTTATCCGGTTCCCTTTCCCTACATCTTTGCTCTCTCATGGTAAATAAAACATGTTAAACAATGTGAATTTCCGACAGTGTTATGCACCACTCTTTCTACCTTCAATTAAAATTTGTTTCATATTTATTTTTGGCGATACTAATTGTGCGATACATTTGCAAGTAATTATTATGACGAAATTATCCTGCAATTGCAAACTGTACCGCAAAATGACGTTCTCCTCTTCTTCTAATTGGTGTAAGGGATTACAGTCGATTTATCTTTAACTCGTTCGTAATTTGCGCTCGTAAAGAAGGGAGATATGAACCGAACGGAACAGAAAATACCGAAGGCTGACGCTTTAAGTGCATTCGATCGGTGTGTAATAGCTTTTAACTACGGAAACAAAGAAAGGTACGATTACCACCGACGTACTCTTTCGTTCTTCTCCCTTCTTCACTTTCGCGTCTCCTTCCGCTCCTTTTAACTCCTACTCCTCGAGCTTTCGGCACAAAGCTTGCACTTGGCACGCATCCCAAAACTCTCAACGACCGACAGTGGAGATTGTCAGGTGTTCTCTGAATGTGACCTAATATTTTGCACAGAGCACAACTGATATCACCGTTGCACCGCGATTGTGGGGTTTCATTAAAAAACGGAACATCTGTTCGCGTCTAACGCTTCCTGTTACATCTGTTTCGCCGGATAAAACACCAAGGGAGTTTTCAGTTAGAACAAACTCGTACAAGTCACTTTTCAATTGTTAATTAAACGTATGCTGTGGCGTATTTAATTTATTATAATTTTCCACTACATGAAAAACGACACAGAACGGAAACTTACATTTCCAATTTTTTCCCCTAAAATAGGAAGTTACAAATTGAAGAAGAACAAGTCCAAGTTTTTCATGTAAAGGAAAGGAAGCAAGAAGTTACAAGAAAAGAGAAACGGATTCTAACTTTTCATTTAACTCGAGACGTCTCGCGAAAAGGACATTTAAATGGCGGTAACATTCCCCAAGTTCAGTGCTTGATCAGCAGCCAATATAGAATTCAGCCAGAACCTAAAAATGTGCACGAAGAAATATGTATACCTCAAGCGTTGCAGCCTCTTTATTCGATGTAAAACGACGATCTTGGCACCCTCGCCGCACGAGTTTCTCCACCTTCTCGATCTCCCATGCAAGGGGAACCCCGTCGTTCGGTGTAAAGAAAATCCATGGCGGGTGGTCCCGGCTTCCGGTTTTTCTTCGTCGACCCCCATTCACATTTCCTGCAAAACTGTTTTCCTGGCAACGGTCATGGAAGCGATTCTTCGGTGTGTTCGCGAGCGTCCATCATCCCCTTTCTTCGCAGCGGGGGCGCGAAGTACGCCCTTCGATGGAACCAGCCACTTCGACCTCCTCAAATCGCAGGGACGCGCTCTCCAACCAGAATAATAGACTTATAATAGATCTCGTTCACGGTTGACAGATCAGTGTTGACCATACCGCATCGGTTGTCATTTTGATGTCTTCAAACTTCTTGCAGTTTTGTTCTTCTTCCATGACATCTTCGATAGACCCTTTCTTTAAACGAGTTTATCTACACCTCTGTTTTCTTCGAGTAAACTATCGCAATTAATATATTTTTGAAGTACCGAGATGTCTCAAACATATTTCGCAGTCCATTCTTTCACAATGGCAGTTTTGAAAGATTCTCCACCCTCCCCCCCCCCTCTTCCTATAAAAAACTACGGAAAAAATAATAGTCACGAAAGAGTCTTAACAAAAGATAATGTAGCTCTTTCTTATACGTATTTAATTGAAATGCACGATTTGATACGGGAGTCTGGAAGCAACAGATGCAGCTATGCAAACTTTTAGAATATGCATTTTGGCCTGTAATTTTAGTCGCTCGTACCTCACATGTTCATGTCCACGAAGGCACGTACTGAGCAGAAGTCATCCAACTCCATTTACATGTATTTTAGATCCGTCTCTCGCGTGGATTTATAACCTGTAAAACTATTTATAAGTGCCTGCGGAATTTCCGTGCACATCGTCCTAAGGATTAGTACCCTGTGCCTGGAAGCTGGAAATATGGTTTCCTGTGCAAGGGGAATGTGGTAGCACTAATAAGACGAATGTGGGCAATGTCGAACAATTTTTGCTTAGTTGAAGACCTTTCAAGGCTAACTGAAAAGTCTTATCCAATACGATTCACGATTCTATCTGAAGGATGCAACTAGCAGATAGTAAATACTATCTTCAATGATTTTAATTATTTATCTAGACTAAAGTGTAGTTAACACTCAACTACGATTCCTTATTAATTTTTCAATTTTTCATGTTATAATTCTATTTACCATTCACTTTTGCAGAATGCAGAACTTTAAAACGATGCGAATTATGTAATTTCGAAAAGTATGGTATACTATGCGTAACTATGTTATGTAATTATGAAAAGTAATAATCTTTATTTTTCCCTGTATTCCTTTTTCAAACTGACTATCAACGCGTATAGCAAGTCACTTTCAATGATGAGACAAAAAACTCTAACGTGACACATCACACCAGCCCAAGAGATTAACATCCGGGACATGTTTCAGGATTTAACTTTTTTACGAAATCGGATTTGCTTCGTTTTGAATATCTGGCACTGGACATGGCAGATCCAACCAAACGGAAATTACCGTGGTTGCTTTCACGTGGATTTATACCCCTTGGAAAGTAGTACGTCTAGAAAATATTAATCCGAAGTAATGTATCGAACCTAGTTGATGCCGCGGTTCAAGGCTGTTGAACGTACGCCAAACACGATGCAATCGCTTTAACTCCGCGCATCGTACCTCGCGCATCGTATCGTGAACCGTTCGTTGCTTCGTAAATACTAATAAAAGTGCGAGGGGAGGCGGCACGTCTGAAATAAATTGAACCAGCCGCGGACACGAAGCCACTCCTGAGGAGCATTCGCGTAAATTTCGGATGCTGACTAATCATGGTTGGAAAGTAGTCGAGTAAACGTGAGAACGTTCTACTCGCTGGTGACGTTGCAAAATTTTCTGTAAACGTCACCAATATGCTTTACTCCGTTAATCAAAATTTTAATTTAATTTGAGAAAAGTAAAGGCCATTATTTCTTTTATTTAATGAACACCTTTATTCGTGTCTTCATTATTCATAATCCACCCAAATTTTTCAAACACGATCATAAGAAATACATTCCATCAAACGATTACAATCTCGCATGTTCGGTAATGGTTCCATTTACCTTATACGTGTAACGAAAAGGAGATCCTTTACGATGCCAAAACTGATATTATAGCCGCCATCTAGATAGTTGATGATGTTACTATCTCTGTATCAAACCCTTATTATAAGAGTGTATAAACCACAGCTGCTGTGTGTCACCTCGTTACCGCTCGCTTTCGAAGGTTGTTAAGAGTAGATAATACGCTGCACTCCTGGGACTCGAACACTACGTGGCGTGGCTGTTCCGACGGGTCTAATGTTGCTTTTATCGCGACGATAAATCAAAATGCTCAACCAAAAGCCGAATTACTTTGCCGTGAACAACTACGCTGACGGAAAATGAATACAAATGGTGGTGACTTGGGGACGAATAGCCTTTGCCATAGAACTTGCTATCGTCGTAGCTCGTTTACCGTTTGCAAAGGAATCCTCGTGAATGTACGTTCCAACCCCCAATTTGTTTACTTTTCAATTAAATTCGACGTCGTATTAATTAATCCTGCCACATTAAAGCATTAGATACAATTCATACATTTTCATAAAATCCACTCTGATGTTTATCAATTTTTACGGTTTTTTTTACTGTTGGTTACTTTATGAACAAGTGCGTGGAGTTGGAAAGTTTATAAATTATCATTAGAATGGTAATTCTCTTCTATCTTTAATTTGACTGGTTAGTTAATATGTTGTAGTCGATGATTTCCTAATTTCTAGATATCGTAGGTTTACTAATTTAAGTACAAAACAAATTTAATAAATTTTGCATCAAGGGAAAACACACGAATGCTCTAAAATAATAAAATTTAATTAAGAACGTATCATTATTTAAACATATAAGCTTTCAATTACAATACCAATCTCGGTTAAAAATGTCAAAATACACATCCCGCAATTAATTGCGTTCGCGCAATTACACGGATGCAACGTAATGATTCTTTAGTAATCTTTTACGAGCAATAGTTATTAAGTAATATAATTTCAAGAAGGATGATGTATAATATTTTGTTATTACAGCAGTTTAATAAATCAAAATAAAAAAAGTAAGAGTGAACACGTAAAACTTCTCTTTTATAATAATACATATATAAGCTACAAGCATGTTACGAGTAACGTTTATATCGCCCAGCAATTACGCAACGTGGAAGAAATTTCGATTACACCTAAGACAGCGTGAACGATAATAGCGGACGCTGGCAAGTTTCTTCTTTATTAACCGAATCGAAGTTCCGTTCATTATTCATGAAATCGTTGATCGATGCCTGTATACTTTATTGTGCCACAAACGGCAAGTTTCGTAATACGCAAGGGGCCGATATTGAAACTTTGAATAGAATCTCTCGCTGCACTTTGACGAAACTACTTAGAAGAGCCATATTAAAGATCGAACGTCTTTCAAAGGTAGAAGAATACGAAATAATTCCTTCGTCTAGGGGTGTATAAGTACACAATGGACGTAAAAGTTTTTCAAACAATAGAATCATTCAGCCTCTCCTGGACATCTTCCCGGACGGTCAATGAGTGCTCGACGTCCCCTAAGTACTGTGTGCCCAACCGTGGTCTACAGGTCACCCCAAATTACGTGGACCCATTTCCAGGAGTGCTCCTATTTACGCCAATATCTCTGTGTACACCATTTCACGATTGTTTTAACAAAAGTCGTGGATGCAATTTCGTGAAGGGTGAATTAAACATCTAATCCACGAGAAAACAACAATTGAAATTTCTTTTACAGGATGGAGGCTCTGATAAATAAGAAACTTCTTCGATGAAAATATTTAATCATGTCATATATAGATTGGCGTTACGTTTAACTCAGTTAAACGCCACTTATTTATTATTCTTATTAAACCATCTCTTCTAATACCACATCTCTTCTATTCTAATTACTATCATCTTTGTTTTCTTCATCTGTAAATAATTTCTCTATAATTTCCACGATACAACTTCCCTTAGAACATCACATCTCTTCTAAGCTCCCAGCTGTCATCCTTTACTACCAAAAATCTTGGAAAGCCTCTTTTCCCTTGACAGAATTTTAAAAAACAAATAGAAAGATCCGCAGGTACCCGTCGCATTTGGAGCTCTTCTAAAAGCCGATCTTTCACAAATATTGTATTAAGGCAGAGGGGAGCGTGTAACGAGATGTCATCAAAAATAACTTTCGTTGGGAAAAATTTCAGCCGTCGCTTTTCCAGCGACGTTATTACCAGGGAATAATTTGTTGGCGACGCACCGCCATAAAGTAACGTGCCATAAGAGCTCAAAAAAGTATCCCTGGATTCTAATATCGGGAGCAAGCAGACGTTTCGGTTCCCGTCGTCATCCCTGGGCACATAAGTTCGATACCGTGCGCCGCGCCTTCATCGAATCTTCGTCAAACCAATATATCCCCGTGGCTCCATTCACGTAGTGCCTGTATTCATGTGTAAATACTCCTTTCTTCTTCTTATATCTCCCTCGGTCTTCCTCCGCTCTGTTACAGACGTTGCCGAGAGTTCACGACTGAAACGAGCTTCGCTCTCCTCCGGGATAACAGGCCGGTATTCGGTGTTCCATTATTTTCTTCGACGGGTATACTTCGATTGTTTGCTTCCCCCAATGAAATTGCAAAATTACTTATCCAGAATCGAATTTCGTGCTTGCTGTGAGACCTTCGATCACGAGATTCTCTCGTTGAATATTTAACATGCAAAGGAAATTATTTACCTCTACTTTGTAACAACTACGAAATCGATCAATTATTTATTATTATTATTATTATTATTATTATTATTATTACAGAAGAAAATGATATGACTTTAATTATATCCTCTAAATAAATTTGGAAAATATTGGATTGAGTTTGAATTTGGATATATATTTATTGAATTACCACAACCTTTCCACTTTTTAAGAGATGCTATTTGTTTTCAACTATTTCAACATATTCAACGACAAAAAAGCTTGTAGTTTAAATTTACGAAATAACAAAGGAACATCCGTGCAAGTACTCATCGGTGATTCAGGCACGAAGAATTCCATAGCCACGAATAAAATATTTTGTGTCTCTTATTTCTCTCGTTTGTATGTAATTAAAGTATACGTATTATGTTTCTACTCATTTAGCAAGACTTTTTACTCGTAAAATTCATCATAAAAGCGAAAATATTCGTGGAATTGAAACCCATGTGCTTCGTCGACTCACGCGGCAGAAAAAACTAATTGTTCTTTTCTTAGTTTATCAATTAAACCTCTAATCCTCGAAATTAGAATCTAGCTTGACGTCCGGCGAGTTTAATATCCTCTGCATTACCGTAAGTATAGAATTTCCTTACCACACACAATAATCCAAAAGCGTTCGCGTTACTTATTCTCCGCTACGCATCATTTTCGTTCTCAGATTGTAATATACTCGAACAAAAAATAGTTGCAAAAATATCATACCGAAAGTAATTATAATCGAAAGGACTCTCTACCTTCAATAAATCGAATCTAAATTAAGCCTCGATTTTTGTTGATTTAGTAGAGTCTCGTTAATGCCGACGATTACGAGATGTTCGTGGCATGATCCGCAAAGTCAGCAACGAGAGAAAAAAGGAACGCGCAATACGTTACAGACACCGCGGGCTGCCGTGAGAATAATTTGAGGCAATTATAATAAAATTTCTTGCCGGAGATAAACTTGAGAAATTAAAAATCTGATATAATGCCCCGTCGTAATAACGGCTAGCTGCGCTTTCATCATTTAAACGGAGAGTCTCGAACTTCGTATTAACATTACATATATTAAACGTGTTCTCGAGCACCTTGTAGGTATTCCACGTGTCTGGAAATTACGCATAAGGGGGAAACGCACGTAAAGTGACACACACGACGAAAAAGAAAATTAATGTTCGACGAAAGTTATAAATTAAATAAACTTTTTCAAACCTTGCAAGTTCTTTTATTTATTGATCAGAATTAACATTTTGGCACGAACTTTTTGTGAACTTGTGCCAATTAATGAATACGAACTATGGTTTCAATCATTTTTTTATAATACGTGCTGGGAAGAGTATATAAATGAGCAATAATGAGTATTAAATTTAAATATTGAGAATTTGTACGCTTTTATAATTATGTTTCTAGCATAAACCTGTAATTAATAATAATAACTGTATACTAAACTGCATACTAAACTGTATACTAAATTATAAGTATATTATACATTGTCATAAGTCCTACAGTATGGTTTAAAAATATTAATCGATATTGTAGACGTTGAAAATATATGCTTTAAATTGACGATATCTGCCAATGGAAAAAAGAACTCGTCGATTTAATTTGACATCCGCGGGTCTGTTTATTTGAAATATTTTAATTATTAATATTATATATCTCGTCGAATAGAAAAATGCGAATGTCCTTTTGCCGTATAATCCGCGTCATTCGAGAAGAAACAAACGAGAGGACGAAATTCAATTCTACCTTCTCTCGTTTTCTCTCTCTTTCCCACCGACTCTTTTCATTCTCCTTTTTCTTCGATGAAATCGTTCTCTCTGAGTGTACCCGTGGAAAAAGTGCAAGACGGCCGTGAGCAGCGGCTGAATAAAAACGCAAGAAAGGCTCGTACCTCGTTTACGTTAAACGTAGCCACCCACGACGAAACACACGAATTTATAATTTGCATTAACTCGGAAAACGAAAGTAGACGGTGCGCCGGGGAGACCGTCGCAGCCGTGCTGCAGTTTTTTAAGGTCCCTGAATTATTGCGAAAGCTGGGAGTTGTATATTCGAATCGGATTCCACTCGCACGAAGCCGCATACGTGGATAAATTGGCATTTTAACTTATTCAGGGACGGAGCACGGTAGAACATCCATTATGTGAATCAATTGGGGGACAAAAGTGGTCGGATAAGAGAATTTTCACATAATAGAACAACGAGTGGTTGGGGGTAATTTTACTTAATGCTTAAAGGAACGTGAAATAAAAGGAGTATAAATTATTTGGAGGTTACGTTGCACATAGAGTATCAAATATGAAATAGGTGAATATTTAACATTATATATCTACGAAACTGCCAAGTTAGAAATAAATGGTTTCATTTAAAAGTGTCATGGTGATTCTGATTTTTGCTGAAGAAAATTTTATTTACTATTTCTCATGATATTCTGGTTCAAAATAGATATTTCAAATAATAATTCCAGTTCCAAGCATAAAAATGTTTCTTAATATTACTTCTTAGCATGAAAAGGTTCCTTATGTTTCGCACGTGATAAACAAATTCTAATTCTAAATATGGATTCAGCATAAGCACTATACAGAACACCTGTTATTGTCTGAGGGGTGGATTTTGCTGTCGAGTAGCGTAATTATCCATGTGAGGAAACAGGAGTTCGTGCCACGTAAGGAGCCCGACGCTGAGGGTTAAATCCCAGGTGGAAACATTTCCTATGATTACGTTAAAGCGAGTATTCACTGGTTTCACGTATGTGGAGTTACGTAATGCGGCTGGAGCTCGAACAGACCGCTATGTTCCAAAGGAGACGAAAGTCGGTACGAGATGAAGGCGCGGCTATATGTATAACGCAAGATTTTAAAATGGAATTCGCATTTTTATGAAACCTCGGTGGTCTGCAATTTATTACTTCGACACAAGCAAGGCTCGCCCATTTTTCCCTTTCCTATTTATTTCGTGTAATATCACTGTTTCCTTGTATTGTATATACTTTGCCATTGAATCTATTAGTTCTTAAAAGAAACAATTTTTTAGAGGTAAAAAGTACAATCTTCAAAATATTGTACACGTATGTAGGTCATGAAGTGTTTGTTTCAACTAAAATTTGTACATTTTCAAGGTGGATGAAGTTTTAGGAAATCGCACAAATTGAAGGATATGAAGAATTTATATCTCTAAATTGAATTTAATTCAGTAATGTTTCATGAAATATTCTGAGAGGTGACTCTCAGTCACCACTAGGTTTCACGCAGTAAATCTACCAGCGATAATGTTTCTTTTGGTTTAATTTTTTTGAAACTCGAAGTGTTAATAAATTTAACAATCGGGCTTCGAGATCAATCTAAGCTTAGCATTCGTGGCAATAGAATGCTAAGAAAGCATCGCGAGTTGCTGGTAGATACCAGAAAAAACCGCCTCGAGTGCAAAGGGTGAAGTACCTAAAATTGAATCGTTTCCTACCGCCCTTCTTTTACGATGTCTGAGGTATCCATAAAAACGGTTTACCGCTGCGAGATAATCGTTTTTATCGAAACTATGCGCCGGCGAATATTCGGAGGTCTTTCCAGTTTTCATCAAAACTATTCTGAATACATTAAGTCCAACTTCCGCCCCGGTCTCGAGTCTAACCCGCAAGAGAAATAAGAATCCCGGAAGAAAAGAGAGGAGCCACGGGGTGGAGAGCTACTTCGAAGGCGAGCGAGTTTCAGCGTAATATTCGGGATACTCGGAGATATTTTCAAAGGATGGGCTCGTGTCCAGCAGCGGAGAAGGAGAACGAGGGGACGAGCAGGGAGTGGAACCGAGATGGCAGACACAGACATCGCGTCCCGATCTCTATTCTGCTCTAGGACCTCTCGATGGCTCCTCTCGTGTGTCCACACATGGACTCGTCTCTGCACATTTCTGAATACACACGATCGCATTATACATACCTACTTACGCATGCGTGCCTGTCACTCTGTATCGCGTGTATCGTATTCCCATTTCTTTGCTCCTTTTTTTCCACCTCGCCTGTCTAACTCAATATACGTACGCCAATTCACGAATAAAAATTAATGCGTTAATCACGCCCTTGTGCTGTGAGCTGTTTACCGCACAAATCGATTAACTCCATAAAACAAAAAGCTGAGAATTCCGATGAAACAATGTACATTGTTTTCTAAAACTCTTTTTATAATATAAATTCAAATATATATTGGAGAATGTTCTTACAAAATAGGAAAAATTCTATTGTAAAAAAAAAAAGACTATACAAAGTGACTGTACCAAGTGCTTTGACATTTAAATTTCAGATTTGTCAAAAAGTGGAGTTAATCGATTCGTGCAAGATGGCTCGTATGTGCTAGGAAGACTGTGGAAAAATAATAAGGAATATTATTGGAGTATTCCCATTTTCTTGGTCCTTCCTTTCTTCCACCAATTCATGAATAAAGAATTATTGGTATGCTAACTGCATTTAGAAGTAATTAGAGAATGGCGCTTTAGGAATTAAGCTGTTCGTGACACAGACACCTGCTAACCAAACAATTATTTGAACACCTGCTTTGCGAATTTCCATGCAGTTGGAGTACCGTGCAATCGATTAGTCTGATACTCCAAGTTCAAGTGCAAAGCGTTTGTGAGATATGCATGAAACGACTATACTGCAACGTAGAAGTTAGTATAAAATTAAGAAACACGTAGAATATATAAGTATAATTATAAATAAACTTCGTTTAAGGAATTAACCCAATTCAATTTCAAAAATCTTCATTTTGTATACATGCTAAATTACTTGGCATTTCAAACTAGCAAAGCCTTGCTCTTGCCTCTAAGATCAAAGAAGCTAACAAATTCTGAGCACCATGAAAATACGAAGATTTTCGTCTAAATTGAAATCAACAAAAGCATAATCAAACATTTGCTATCGTTAGATCGTAAGTCTTATTATTTCGACAGAATCCCAGGAATAATCCCAGGAAACGAAACATGAAATTTTCTTTTTTTCTGAATAGTCGAGCACTCCAGCGGTCAATCGTCAGAAACTAGATGTATACTGTGTTATAAAGGCTTGCAATCGAGCATTTCACAACTGTCTAAACCAGCTCTCTTTTTCCCTTTCTACCAATTTCCCTGTCCTCCGCTCATCTCCTGTTTCTCCTTTCACGTTTGTCGGAGGCAATGACAGGATATTAAAGTAGGAACAGCGAGTAGACTGCAGACTGTAAATATCCGGTGGAGCTCGAGCTTGCTCGCAATGAACAGGTTGAGCCAACGAGGTTGGACAAGGCAACCAGGAACCTCTGACGTCTCTCTGAAAATGGGAGTATTCCCTCTGCTTCTCCTTGTTGACGAAATTTTCGATCATACTGAAGTCTATAAACGTCACTTGCCCCTACGCAATTGCTTCTCTGTTCGAAGCGATTTTTCTTAAGTATATCACACATAACACTTTTAGGTGAAGGATATAACAATGATTTAAAATATTTGAAGAACAGCCATGAATTTGATGAAGCTCGAGTTCAGTGGGTTCTCCAGCTTCTTAATCAAGTTTGAGGATATTTTTATTCATTTTGATTTATTTTTATCTCTGAAAATTACCCTTATATTAAGATATAATTTTAAAAGGAAATTAACTTCACATATTTGCTACTAATTATTCTTTTTCCCATCACCGCTTACTTTCTTAGTTTCCATTAATTTTCAATATAGGTTAGCGTAAACATCTGCAATCTAATGATAGCAAATACTCTTCGTCCTTTTTCGTGCGTTCGACGCACGCTTCCACCTGCCGTGTTATCAGGTTTTCCTCTTCTTCGCTTCATTACGAAGTTTGTCCAACTCCTAACCTGCTAATCAAGGCATCCAATTTCTGTATCCGGAGACGGGAATCATCCAAATACTAACAAGTTTCAGTTTCTCGAAGAGAGCCCATTAGAAACCAGAATTACAAGGTACGGGAGGAAAAATTAACTTGAATTCTATCTCTAACGATTCCTAATCATCCTACAACTCTCATACCGAACGACTTCGAATGCCAAGCGACGGCCATATAAGATTGTACATCTCTCTGGAATAATTTTTGTACAATTTCTTTAAATAACAGTAAAGGCCAGCTACAGTTGTACTAGCAACTAGTACTTTAATATTACCGCTACTTTTAAATAACTGGAAAAGGTATTGTTAATGAAATACCTTTGAAAGTGAGACAGACATAATGTGGTGACAATCGTATGTTTGTAAACAGCAGCAAAAAGAAGAATTTACATATTTCATACATGTTTTATAATTTTTGTATTTGGTATATTTTAAGTGAAACACACGAGACAATAACAAATACTAAAATTAATTCACGAAAACATATTTATGACAATACGCAAACGGATGTCGTATAACTGCATTAAATTGACAGTACAGTATGAATATTGAAACAGCAATTTCGCGATTCTCCCGTGAAATTCATTTAAAAACCATAATTAGATCGCGGGCCGTGCAATGATAGTCAAATCTAGCTAGATTACTATTATTTCGTAATCGTGATTCCGACAGAATGTTTCCAAGAGTATCAAAATGTATAACAAGCAAAATTGGAACAGTTCAGCGTATTATAATCGTGCGTTATTAGCCAATTTACTGAATTTTTGGGTTATACTACATACAAAATACAGATCAAATTAATCATTTGAAATAGTAGTATTTTAAACGAGTCCAAGCCAGGCACCAAAGAAGATCCGTAAGTTCCTTATCGCGACAGTTGCAATATAGGGATAGGGATAAAAGTGTAGGAAAGGTTTCCGACGAGGTGCACGCGATTGCACGTCACCAAGTATGATAAAAAGTGACGTTACACGGCTCTCATCCGTCGGGCTGGAATAACTGAAGCCTCGTTTTGTATAAAAACGTTTCGTACTGTTAGCCGCTTTTCACGTTGTTAATCCGGATTAAGAAACTAGACAGGAGACATCGCGTCTCGCAAACTATGGCACCGTACAGGCGGTGAAATAACTGTGGCCAGGAAAAAAAGGAATAGATCTAGTCGCGGGATTCTCTATAGGCAGACCTGTCGAGATGTTCTCGCGAAAGTGAGCCCGAGACGGTAATAAAAAGAGCGACAGATAAGCCGTTTCGTATTGCCGTTCGATCGGCGTCATATTCCTGTGACGCGTGTGCCGAGAAATTGCGAGGAATATGTCCCAGTATGCCGCGATTCCGTTTGAATTTCGCCAGCAAAGAGCTCCACCGACCATTCGAATAACCCGCTGCGCTATAGAAATCACATAAAGCTGCAAGTTTCCCCATCGAAAAATCGAGAGGACTTTCTCTATCAATTTCGAAAATTTTCTGCGGATTGGTAAATACCACAGAATCAAATTGGAAGAGGTAATATTCGAATAGATGTTGAATATTTGATGGTCAAATTGGGACGTATGTGCTTTTATATTAACTCAATATTGCATGAATATTATTCTCTTTTGCAAAGAGGTATTAAATTAAGAAAATACAGAATTATGCAGCTTGTAGTTCAAGCATTTAGTGCTGTCTGTATTCGTGGTATTGTGTTACCTTCACATCGACAAATGGAAATTGTCAAGTCAAAGTAAAATTGTAAGTTGAAATTGAAAGTATGAATTGGAGTTGAAGTTGAAAGTTGAAATTATAAATTGCAATTGATATTGTAAATTGAATTTAAAATAGAGAATGAAATTGAAAATTGAAATTGTAAATTGTAAATCGAAATTGGCATTAAAATTAACATAGTGAGTTGAATTCTTCTTGAAGGATATTTTTAATATCGAATCACGGAAGTTATCACTAAAATTTTAAATAAATATTCACACTGAATCAATAAATGTAATGGACCGGTATCACTTTAAATTTTTATTTTCGCCGAATGAAACAATTCATCCCTGAAGAGGTTAAATACACCCTAAAGCTTTTATTTCTCCAATGGTCTGCGCGAGTGTGCATTTAAACAGCAGCAAGCGGAAAATGCATTCGCGATACTGGGAAACGGATTAACCGGTCAATCCAACTTTTTTTTTGTCGAATTTATTTATTTGTCCGCCGAAAAAAACGGTTTCCACGTGGGAAAAAAAAGAAATTCAAACATGAGAAGAGATCCACTCCCATTTTCGCGTAAACTGAGATTGATTTCCGAGAACTAAATGCGTCATCAACGCGACCGATCATTACAGGGATCGTTACACGCTCGACATCAGAACGGTGAAGTCAGCAACCATCCAGAGAGTCATTTTAAACGCTTCCTTCCAATCGGAACAGAAAAAAAAAAGGAGGAACAGCGATGAGGCTTTCACCCTATACAGATCACGATCGCCCATCAGTTTACACCCATACAAATACAAATGCAGCACGAAGTGCAACCATGGTAGAACTCGTACATCGTTGCACGACGATCGATGCTGTTTAACGTTGGTAGATACTGACGAATGCAACACTTTTCAGCTTGAGTTACAAAAAAGTGTAATATACAAGCAATGTAACGCGCGAGAAATATTTTTGTTTACTGCTACGATAGTATTAGTCTTCATCTGATTCTTAGCCATTTAGGATTTTGTTACGACAAAGCATTTTTGTAAATTACTCGCAACTTACAAATTACAAATAAGCCCAAAACCAAATACATTGCTCCACTGCAATTAATACCTGAAAACTCACAACTATATTACGCCTGGAACCAGATGAAACCTACTTAAACTAGCGACGGTGGTTAAACACTCATAAAACACTATATTACGTTCGAATCTCGTGGAGTCCTTCACATAGCAATCCTAAGCGCCAAAACATCTGAATCTCCTCCCACACTGACACGTTGGCCCTTCGACGCGCGTATTCGATCTTCTTAGGATCGCTCGTGTACCACTGCACACGGCCAGGCCGTGCACGTTCAAGAAAGGAAGACGAAAGGGAGGAGATATTCTCACACAAGCTTCCAGCATGATCACGAAGTTCAACGACCCGCGGGAATGCCAGGGCACCAGCAGACTGCCGTCTTAAACCGTGCCTGGAGATCGCGTAGATGCGACTGCGTTTGGGGACGCGTGTGCAGGTGTGCGACAGCCTACGTACGTGTCGTTCCAAATGTGCAAGATCGCCTGGATATGTGTCGATGCATGGATACCCCCAAAGCGCCGCAGAAACCTGGGGGAGACGCTCAACTGTGAACGAAGATCCTCGCAGATGTATTTCTAGAGCAACGGGAATCAGAAAAATATGCCCTTCGGGAAAGGCGAACGACTACCGATGAAAATAGCAAACTAGCAGTTATTTATTAAAGGCATAAAATCTTCAAGAGAAATGGATGAGTCTAAGAAGCAACGATCAAGTGTTGTTCGATGATTATTATTTTGAAACGCTGCAGAGATCTGGGGAAACGCTTAAATGTGAATAAAGGTGCTCGCAGATATATCTATTTCTAGAGCAAGACGAGGTTGACTTGTTTGAAGAGTCAGGGAGTTCCTTTGCTATTCTTTATAATCTTCGGAAGATAGTAATTATAACCCCATAAACGCTGAAACTTTCGTAATATTTGTAACTCAGTAACCTTGCAAACCTTTCTTATTTGGTTTTACAGACGGAATTGGTTACTTTTATTGTTGGTTTTCTATTTACAATACGGATCTGTCATTTGAAATATATAAATATTATGTTCAGATTTGGAATCAGCGACACCCAAAAACCCTAGTATACCAAGTTTCATCAAAATCGAATCACTTTTTACATTTTGTGCCACTATATCCGGACCGGCATTTTGGATTAATACATTTTGAGTTCAGATTTGGAATCAGCGACCCCAAAAACCCTAGTATACCAAGTTTCATAAAAATCGTTCAAATGGTTCATTAAATATTCAAAACAAACAATCTAAAGGAATTGTTGTCAAGTTATTCCTAAACCTTTCTTCCAAGAAATGCTACGCTAGACCCTGTGTTTACGATTTTCACTACTTTACTAGATAGTGCGTACGCACTTTCGGGTGAGAATGTAGGTCATGGAACAGTCACTCATTCATGATTGTCTATTAGATAGGAAACTTTGAGGTGTCGTAGCTCAGCATGGGATCGTTGGATTCGATTCAAACAAAATTCATATTAAAAAGCAGAATTTCTACTACCTAATAAATACTTATTATCAGTGTGAGATATTTTTAAAGAATCATTTTGTTTATTGCTCCACTAAAAACTTTAAAATGTCGTAGCTCAACGTGGAATCGTTGGATTTGGTTCAAACAAAATTCAAAGTGAAGAACGGAATTTCTACTACTTTTTCTTTCCTACTTTTCATCGCCGGTTTATTACAACAATTATGTAAATACGTACATATTAATTTTCAAGAACGCTTTTTTGGAATGCTACAGCTTTTTCTTCTCCACAAGTAGTCCCTTTAAAATACTGTCCTAAGGATAAATACGCCAAGAAGCACTAAAAAAAGCGCTTGCAGCAGGAAGGGAACAAGAAGTGAACAATACTACACAAGCAAACCTGTGACGATGGTAACGTCGAAGCGATGGAAGAGGCGCGAAGACATATTCAGATTCACGAAACAGCGCGAACACAGTAATGAAGATACTAAAAAACTGTGGAGAGGGCGCGTGGAGACCTCCTGAAGGTAGAGAAAATTGGAAGAGAACAACTAGACCTGACGATGGATGTGCGAAAGATGGCAGTCTCCGCACCCATTGAACCCAGCCTAGAGGTGTTTAATGAGAACAGCCCAGCTCGCTACAAGACACGCTTGACCTGCATTATCAGACGCAGATGACGTCGTAAACGTCAACGACGACGAGGATGACGACCGTCTGGTAGCGGGAAACCCGACTACGAAACTGCACCGATGTCTAGATGAGAGGAGCCGGTTCTCCGACTTTCCACCGTTCCTCAATGGTTTCGCGAACAATGGGAATTCGAATTCGGCGAGCTGGTCAAACGGTCCGTCGATTTTTATTTTCACCGTTCCCAGCTCGGGACGCTCGTCGAGGAGATTAGGATTCTACTCGTCTCATTTTACGGAGCTAAATCGGATTCGAATCAATTCTAATATTTCGTCTGGGACTCGACGTGGTAGTCAGTGGAATTGGAGAACGAAGAACGACCGGAAGCGAGACAGAAAAGGCGATTCGAAGGAAATTGACTTTGCGAATTCGCAACGAGCTTGTCGATCGAGGCGTGGGACTGATAAGCTGGCACGGGATTCCGTAAATGTTTTACATTTTGAAGATGTCAGGAACGAAGAGTTAGGGATGTGAAGAGAGTAAGTACCGTCCAAGTGCTTGTTCTGTTAAAAGTTTCAATTCTATTCAATCGTGTTCTATTCCTTGACATTCTTCAATTAAATGTTTTGCTGTAAGGGGCTCGTCGCAAAATTTGCATAATGGTCCCGATTTGGTGTGATGTCATTTTCCCTTTACTCTGTTTCACATACCACATCATTCTCTTCGCGGCCTATTTTCTTATATACAAGCATCAAACGACTCGCTGCTTACCATTCATCAACTTAAGTAAAAGTAGTTCCCATCGCAGGACTTCCACGTGAAAGATTAAAAGAGTGGGACAAATTTAAAGTGCAAACGGGTGATTGCGCGACGCAGGCAGGCCACACCGGGGACTCGGGTCAAAGAAATTTCTAATAAGAAAACTTTGGAACGGGGAACTTTCCCAAGGTAGCGTCGATGCATCGCTGAGTATGTCGACGTCAGCGGTGTACCGCAAGCGACGTCTGGCGCACTCGTGACAATGCAAAAAGGCGAACTTTCATACGGATAATTCAGCGGGCGGGCTATCAGGAAGTTGTCTTCCCAGAAGCTCGGCGTGCACGTTCAGGAAGTCATAAATCGAGCGTGTTGTATTAAACCTCGACTGCTTTCGTTCGCAAACGACGTAGTAAAGAGCTTACTGCGTCGTAAACGCGTAATGCCATTAAAAGGATCGCGTTCGGCAATGAGGATGAACGAGGTTTCGACTTCTGATCCGCGAACGGAGTAACTGGAACGGGGTGCGCGACTCTGGGCGCCATGTTACGAGGGTGCTCATAAAAATAAAATAAAAAAGATCATTTTTTAATAAAATATGAAGGTTTGGTCGTAGATCTAATCTCTGCTGTTTGTCGGATAATGGAAAACCGAGCTTCCTGTCACTTAGGTACGTTATTACTGGACTGCGTATATAGGTCTGACGTTTCCAAATCAATGTTTGACTTTAAATATGTATATGAATAAACTTTACGTATGTATTTATTAATAATGAAAAATTTATTTGGAGACGTCACGTTTATCATTTAACTTAGGGAATCTTCTGTAATATGCATAGGAGGTATGAATACTTATGGTGCTGGTTGTACCTCAAGTGTAAATGTAGAAAATTATACAGGAATGTGTATAAAACATAAAATACACGTTACAATATTTAAAGGACAACATGCACTTGAAGTTTTTGCTCTTCATCTGGGTATACAAAAATATGAATTCAAATAAACATCTGCAGTGTAAACGTTATAAATTCTATGTATAAACTTTATACTTTTGTTAACTAGACTTTAATGCTACATATTCCTCAGTGACTGTGACAAAGTAAATATTGTAAATAACATCGTACAAACTAAGCTTATAGTTGCATCCTACTTGCCAAAATATGATCGACTACAATTTCCCGTAAAGTGTTTCACTCTTACCCAACAGCGATAATACCTAAAGCCCTGTGACGCTCCACTGTTAAATTTGAAAGACTTTGATGAGGGAGGAATCGGATGAATTCGACAGGGAGTAGAAAAAAAAAAGGACAGAGGGAAAGGGATACGTAGGTTCACGGCAATAAAAACGCCTACAAAAGATCTGTTCGGAGAAGTAGAGAGAAACAGAGAGCGAAGAATAAAGTAGAACCGAGTGGTAGGAGACAAATGAGCGGGACGGACAAGGGGAGGGGAAAATGACAGCTCCATTGCAATTGCGTGTAATTGCGCCACGTCTTGCACAAAGGAGGCATAAGCCTCCCCCAGAAGTTTCTTGTGCGACAGGTTGTCCTACGTCCCGATCCAAAGAGGAGAATCTCATCAGAGATGCACGTCGACATGCCACTCTGGTGATTAGCCTGCATGCGAACGGCGTTTAGGGATCACGATTCTGCTTTCACGTCGCTAGACCACGTTGTGGCTTCGAAATTTAACACATTTCGTGGTAAATATCATCCAGAAATTCTTCTAATCAAGCCTCGACATAGTTATCGGTGACAATTAATTGTAATTACCAAGTTTGACCTGAAGTCAAATTGCCACAGAATAAAATATGTTTTGAAAATTAATTTCAAGGAAATTAATGCAGTTTTGGCTTTTACTCCTGAAGGAATTATGTATGTATGTATGTATGTGTATTATTAAGTGAATATATAGTCAAGCTTATAAATTAAGCATTCTTCGAAATATATAAACTTGAATTTGAATGAATGAACACGTTGAGTTGAGCGAAATTAGCTTCAAGAAGAATCCGATCTTGCGATGAGAATTCAAAATCAAATCGATGGTACTACTATGGAAGAATGCAATTCGATCGAAAGAAAAATGCAATAAACACATTCCACGATGCCATGGCGCATTAGCATAAAACGGCTTTCTTCGTCTCAGCCTTCTGTCTGTTGTGAATACGTATATTTCTGTTCGGCTGTGCTCCAAAGATCGTTGATTTGCATCTAATATTAACGTCGAAGCGTATTTACGATTCCTTTTTCTACATACCTCAGACACGGAAATTCTCCCTCACTTTGGACGAGGGAGCTTATTAAAAAGATTGAAAAGAACTGCCTCGATACAACAGAATATAATTTTTTATATCGAATATCCATTTCCAATCATTCAACGCATCAAACACAATAAAAATGGCTTTATTTTGCTTGAATAAGAATAAATAAAACGCAGTTCCTTTTTCTACATCCTTTACTTTGAATGGAAAAGCTTATTAAGAAGTTTGAAAACAACTTAGCCTGGATAGCTAAATGAATATGCACGATGTGCCATCATTTCTGAAGAGATTAATGTAATTTAATGATCTTAATACACTGTTTAATGCGCTGTTGCTAAGCTCGGGGAGATTAAAGGTGGCAGACAAAGTACTCGGCAATTGGATATTTCGGAAAAAAACGAGGAACGTCGTTTGACACTTCGTGAAAGCGGCCAATGTAATTGGCAATTACAGCAGGTGGCTTTGACAACCTATTCGCAGTGCTCGAAATTTGTCCGGTTTAAAGGGACCAGCGAAATTGTTCGTAGGATTGATTTCAGCTCGACGAATCAATTCCTGTTAATTTACACCGTAATTTTTCCCTCGTTTGTGCTAAACGCTCGTAATTTAATTCGAATCCCGGTGTATGGATCCAAATTGAACCGTTCGTCGTTTCCGCCTGGAATTTTCATTTGGCACCGATTGCAAGTTTCGTGGTCTCCATAGCCTGCCTCTCGATGACAGATTGGACAAAAAATTGCGAACGATTCTGTTATCTCCCAATAACGTGAGAGCATTCTGAGTAGTGAAGATGTGTAAAGCACACTTGTTTCAAAATAATTCTGAATCTGGTAGTGCTATCATTAGATTACAACAAACATAAAGAAAAATCAAATCAATTTTATGTTTCAACTTCAAAGAAATTGAGGAATTTTATGGAAGACCTTTTAGGAAAAAAAATTAATATCGAATTAAACTGAATACAAGAGTTTGCATACATCGTCACGTAAAATAATTTAACAACATTATACTTTGCAGCATCCGAAAATACGTCATAATTATGTTGAACTTCAAGTCAGACACTCGCTAGGTAATATAAAATGCAACAATAAAGAATACACGATCCGTTGCGCCATTAATATAGACGCGCCAATTCGTGCAGAAAAAGGAAATAACAACAAGCACGGTAAACAAATCCTCGCAATCTCGCGGGTTGGGTAAATATCACAATATTCGAATTACGTTCCTCGCATTTCAAGTCGACTCGTCAAATTTATCCTCGGCCATCCCCCACTCAACGTTTCCATCATTCAGGCATCATTTAATATTTAGCAAACACAATTTTATTTCGTCCGTGCAAATATTGATACTCGTAATATCCCGCGGAAGCGACCGATAATAATCGAGTTTCGTTTATTCGAATCGGACTACGGCTGCTTCGATTCGCCCTCAGGAGGACGGGAAGGGTAACCGATGGGAAGGAAAAGGAGTGCAGACAGATTAAAGCTCGCGATTGGGGGTAGATAGAGGAAGACCGGCGGAGAGTCAGAGCTGACGATTCAGAATCGACTAAATTATCGTGCGCGAATTCTTTCTCAGCATTTTATTAGCCATAAATGTCCGGAGTAGTAAAATTCTTTGCGTAGACAATGGATGAAAAGTTTTTCAGATAAAACTGCTCGAAAACGTAAATTAACGGAAGGGAAGAAAATAGAATAATGTAAGAATTATAGAATTTAAAAGAAATTGGAACAATTCAGAATTATTAACAGAAACATCTAGTTTTTGTTTTAAATCTTGACAAATTTATGATCATACTAAATGTTCTCCATGATTGTTCATAATACGGATAAGTCATGAATATACTGTAGATATTTATGCATCTATGACTAATGTAAATATACAAAAATGCATAAGTATACATACATGAAAAAATACATACAATATTAAAAAAAAAAAACATCATTTAGAAGAACATCGTCAGTCTCTTCATAAATCATTTTATTGCAACATTACCGTTAATAGTTTCCACACGAACCATTATTTAATGTGTCCCGTGATTTTACCACGCTCTGTAGGGAGAATCTTGTGCCGCGAGTTTGATGGAAATATTTAGCCCTCCTTTATTTCGCCACATTTGATTCGTTGTGCGTGAATAATTAGAGTGTACCCAGAAATGACGCGAACGTTTCAGCCTTGTTCCGCGGCGAAGGATTTTTAGGCAGGAACTGCGTACCGTTTTTGTTGGAAGCAGGGAGGAAATCGGAGAATGGAAAAGGGCAGAATACGCTTTATTATCTTCTGCAAAACACCAACCCACCCTTGCACATTCTACAGAACAAAAGGAACAAAGGACGAAATCGAAATATTACCAAGACAGAGAAGAAAGTAGGGGGTAACAGAAATTAGGGACTGCGAAAAAGATGAACGCAGGATGTAGAAGAAAGCTGCTTGTAACGTGGTCGAAGGAATAAATATTGTTTCTGGGATTGCAGTCTTTAGTTACACAGCATCAAATAAAGAGCATATTTATTATATACAGCGTGTGTTTACAGTCTATAGTGCTTCAATATGTACATAAATAATATGTTGACTTTGAATCGTAATAATTTACAAAAAGAACTTTGTTTATTGACCTGTACAATTTTAGCTAAATACACGAAGGAAAAGTTGGTTATGATCAATTACACTGACGTTACGATTACTTTCGATAGGCATTTTTCCATGATATTTTGTTCGTAAAAATTATATAATATATTTCTATGTTGAATTGAAAACAAAAATTACAAAATACGTTCATAGAGAAATTACCACGTTGACACTAGAACTATCTTAAAATGAGAATCAATCATATTTGAAATCCAAAGATAAATTTATACCACTTTCATAATAACCACCACAAATAGAAATTACAGAAACGTATTTCAAGTTACTGTTATAGGGTAGATTTGATATCCATTTAGAAGGGGTTCGTTTCCGTTAAGTGATAAAGTTTTCATGCTTTCTTGTAAGTTTAACAAGGAAGTTGCAGGTTCAATACTGAAGTTTAAAGACGAGGTGTAGGTCGTGCTAGTGTTTTATCGGGAAATTAAATTTGAATTTGTACAGTCGTCGATTTAACATTTATAACAAGTTTAAGCTCGAATTAAAGTTTAATTGTAACTTCCAATGAAAGTTCAAATCCCATTCAAAACCTATACTGTATCTCTGAAAGTTTCCTTTCTTTATAATTTATGCATTACCTCGTTAACCATTTTCTTATCTTGTTATCTTGCCATCTATTTTATTCATCGTGATTGTATCATGTTTAAGATATTTTTTCTATACATAAAATTTCAATTCATTATTCAAATTTAAGATAATCGAATATATAGATTCTGTTTTAAATAAGGACATAAACGGTGATGTTAGTTATGTATTTACTACGAATTCATTTATGTTTACTAAAAAATAAAATTCTAAAGCTTCTTTTGAAAAAAAAAACTCATCAGTAATCCATTTTTACAGAGTACCAAAATATTTGTAACAACATAGAATTTAAAATAGCAACATGATTATCTCAAACTTTCTTCCATCAACACTTTGGGATTAGATGAAACGTAATACAAACAAAATTTATTTCTAACTGACCATTCGTGAAAAGAGTTAATACACCAATTACTTGCTTTGTTCTAAAAATTCAGCAAATTTCCGTGTCGGGTATAAAACGAATCTTCGTTCCCATACTACGATTCCAAACTAAAGTTTCCCCAGGCCGAACAAATCAGTTTACATCAGTAGTTCAGTACGTTACACAAACGCGGCGAAGTTTAGCGAAACGCAAACTCGGTAATCACGCGAATTCAGATTCGGCACGGTTGGAATTTTAAACACGCTCCGTACAACTGGGTCTTTTATCGCGTTTCATTAATTTCGAACTCGGCCACAGAGACATACAATTTAGTACGCGCATGGGCCTGTGCACCATCCCGCGGAACCCTCGTCAATTATGCTCCTTATTTGTGCTGAAACTCGTTGACCTTGCGCAAGCCTCGCCTTTGCATATGTTCCTTACCTCGGCGAGTACTATAATGACGTTCTACCAGCGAGGATTCCGCGAAAATTGACCAGCCACAAGATGATCGCTAATTCGTAATGATAACGGTGCGCCTGCGACAGCTTGCGTGCAAATCGATGGCTTTATATTGCCTGATAAAAGGAATAATTACGCGTATGAGTTAATGGCCTTTGAACAGATGTTTCTAATCGTTGTCCAAAAGATATGTACTGAAAGACGTTGCTTGATTTACTAATGTCATATTTTAATTCCTTTGAATCTCAATCGAGCATTTTGTGATCGTGATTGGAACGAAATATCGGATATGTTGGAATAAATACATAAATTTAATTTATGGAAGGAATAGTATTTTGCCTGGAGAAGACTATTGCCTCAAAAGTCCCATATTATTATTATTAATTTATATTCAACCCATATTATTATTATTAATTTATATAGTAATTATTATTATTATTATTATTAATTAATATTAAACAGTCTGACATAACAGTAATACTATAAAATAATATAATACTAAAAAAGAACAGCTCAGATCGTAGCATTAAATACATCACTTAGCTTATTGTCATTTTTCATTTCCCAGTAGACGCGCCACTTTGTACCCAAGTTAATGTAATCACGTTACATTACGCTTCACATTCGCCGGCACACCGTCTTCCCAGTTTCACGAGTTCAACGAAGCTTATTCTTGCCCAAGCATGTTGCCTTTCGTTTTAGCGCGAACACATGCAACGGAAGCCAGAAGTTTCCCGTTCTCCGTGATCCTTTAAAGTGGAGCTCTTTAAGTTCTCTTTGAGGCCAGAGAACAGCTTAAACTTATAGGAGCTGGTCCCCGTCGATATTAATGACTTCAGCGGTTAACCTAGAATTCTTTGACGGGCGAGCACATAAATTGGTTGGGAGGGTGAGACGTGGAAAAACATCGGGCTCCGCGATGAAATTTCGGGCTCCGCGGTGGAACTCCGAAACTCTACGATAGACTTTCTAACTGGCGCGATGGTATTTTTGAACGAAGCAATAAAGTTTCTAGACACCGTAATGAAATTTCGGGGCGTCACGGAATCCCGTCATTTTAGGCCAACGAAGTCTCGTTCGAAAAGTTCTTTAATACTTCTCGGGTATAATGCAAAGTGAACTAGAAGATGACAGTGCACGTATACCTTCCAGGAAATATTAAATTAATTTAACTCTTTGAAGTTAGGTGGCTTAAAAAGTATCCCCCTTTTTCCTTAGCTATACTATTTTATTTAAAGTTTTCCATTCATGTGGCGGTACTATGAACTAATGAGATATTTACATTATATTTATATACCTTTGCATTTTCATCGGAAATTCAAAGTGATAAATAAGAAAGGTTGAGCTTTACAAATGGAGAAGTCATAGATACACTAAGGACGTTATTTCTGACTCCCTGTCACGAAGCTGCGCAGTATAATAATGGAGCAAACGGAGGCTACTCAACAGTCTGATTTATACTCGTCTCTTACTCTTCTTTTCGTTTTGCATCCTTTGTTCCTTATTCGAACACCGGCACCGTATTGTCTTGTAAACTGAAGAAGAAATATTAACGCTCGATTGATACCTGTTTCTAGCCTACCTTTTAATGATGTAATAAAGTCGAAAATGAAAAGATGGACTGAGCCAACATTGTGACGAAAATATCGTACAATTTAAATCCTGGATATAAAAATATAGTAGTACCATTCTTGTCACAATCTCTCGCCCTGTCGAGTTTCATTCGTAGGTTTAGCATTTACATAGAATGCATAGAAGAGGACTTTGCTACGTTGATAGCCGCGAATAATCCTCGTCGCGTCTTGTACCCATTCGCCTCATTTAGTCCTGGCAAATAAAATATGAGCGCCGCCGGAGTGATGAGATGGATATACATTGCCAGTCAAATGTTTGGAACCTCTAGGCGAGTTAAGGAACGTAAAAATGTCCTTACCAAGAACACAAATATTATAGAATAGAATAAATACGATTTTTTACACATTTTAAATAAAAGTACGTGTGAGCACAATTAAGTATAAAAAATGATGTTTAACTGTTCACTATGAGTACAGTGACACAAGTACTTTTTAGATAAAATATTTTTATATATTTTTGAATTTATGCATATCCTTGTACATATTTCCATATTTCCAGTTGTGACAAGTGGATAAATTTTCAAAGTCTGTTACGAACAAGTCAGAAAAAATTCCAAGACCCCTTTGGAAAACCCTTCGTTTGTAGATAGTGAAGATGACTCAAATTCAGGACTCGAAGGGTTTAAAATAAATTAACATTGCAACGAAATCTGAAAGATGATGTTGTTTCAACAGAAAAAAAATCTAAAGTCACGATTAGAAAATTTTTTATATTAAACAATTACAATCTGAAGGAATCCAAATGAGTATCATAACTTCAATGAAAGTAAATTTTAGTAAAAATTAGTCGTCGATGTGAAACTTTTGACCAGTAGTGTACATTCGCAGTGCGCTTACATTAAGCACGGTTTTACATGTCGGATCTTCGTGGAGGGCATCTATGAACCCTGGAAAACGTAGACTAACGGTAAATAACTTTCGTCGTTGAATATGCAGCCAAATATTACGTACCTCTGCAAACACATAACAGCTTCCCACGATAACGATTTCCTTTCGACGTTCACCGTGAAACGCAACAATAAACGACAGTTCTGCCAATAAAAGTAGCCTCTTCTAGGTTTAAGGACTTGCTCGATAGAAGCATTTCTATCAAAATCGTGTCGTATTGCAACGGTAGTGTTTAATAAAATGTTCGATAAATTATTGTTATCGAAACAAAGGAAATAAATTTCCTATATCCAAACTATATATTTTGGCGAGTGTAGTTTATGCCTCCCACTAAATTCTTCGATGAAATTTTAGATTTCATTTGACACAGGGGAGATTGGGTTTCAAATTCATCGAAATTTACCTCATGGAAATAATTCAAGTGGACGCTTAGGGAACGATAAAACGGTTTCTCAGAAGTCAACTCGATCACCCAATGGTAACGATCTGAACAAAAGTTACAGATTTTAAATATTGACAGTGATATTCATAATTCCTAACTCAAATGGCTATAAACTTCTTCCCTGACCAATTACACCCAATCCAAACTAGTATGGCTATTGCAATGAATGGGTTAAATAGTAAGTGTCACAATTTAAATCATCTACGTTGTATATCGAATATGGATGCATCAGATCTACTCAAAGTAAAGAAACCCTGACCAAAAGAAAAAATCCGTAACGCACAATACCCCCGAAACGGCCGCAAGTATCGCTCACTTCGGCAGCCTTTTCTAAACGAGCAAATTGTCTGTCGCTGCGCGCCTCGTGACGCAATTAACGTTGAGAACATTCCTTCGACTAATTAGCCTGAACTTACCCGGCTTGGTAATCACGTACCAAGGGAATCAAACAACAGATTTGCGGCTCGAAATGAACTTCGTTCGCCAGGCTTATTATTGTAAGCCGCGTTATTACTGTAAACCTAGTAATGACTACCGACCCTGAAGGGATCAGCAGAATTTCGGTACGGAGTTTCATCGGAGTTGAATATTTGCCTGGAAGCGAGAGCAACTCGTGCCAGAGAGTTGTCGGTCTAATCTTTTACGCGTGTGTACGCACGCGTCTGCCGGCGCCTGTGTGAAGCGTGTTCTTGACTGTGAAACGGGTATTATGAACCTGAATTTTATGAAGGCATTAAAGAACATCTCGTGGCACTTTTCGTCGTGGTGGTATTCCATTAGAGCCTGATGGACAGATTTCCATGAATACACTCCGCGATTCCAGCCCACTGTTACCGTCTCGCTTCCTTTCATGCGAAAGGGTAACACCGAAGATAGCATGGTTTACACGTTTCGATAAGCTTCATTCCAGGATTGCTTAACGAGACGTTACGGTATTACGCGTTACTCACTTGCGATTTCACGAACCGTAAGTAACTTTTCATTTCATCTACTGGAAGATTATTTATAGACTTGTTAACTCCACAGTCACCTGTCTAGCACCTGATAATCCTGTTGTGGATTATATATAGTGATTATATATATTACGGTGCTTAATTGTTCGAAATAGCTAAGGCTTTTGCTATTCCTAATAACAATGTACGAGAGTTATTATCAGCCTAGATTAATAATGTAGTAAATTCACTTCTACGGTGCAGATTCTTTTTAAGCAGATCGATAGTTAAAGCGTTAGTAATAGTCTAAAGCGATATAATGTCAAAACATGAAAATAGTAATTTAATTAATTAATTCATAATTTATTTTTATTTATTTTAATCATAATTAATTCATAAACAATAATCGTCGAGTGCACAGTATGTACAGATTTAAACTTCCTGTTTCCGATAGTTGGATTCCAACCTACGTTTATCATAAGCAACTATTCCACTATTTCACCCGCAAACACATGCTTCGTTGCTGAAGCTGCTTAATCAGAACAAACAAACGAGCACATGATATGCAGATTCGCCGGAGAGTTCAGCGGGAATAAAAATTCATTTTGCACAATTCCGTTCGACAGTTTTATGAAAATTCTAACAACCTTTAAGCATGCCTTTCGATATGCCACTTTCGCTGTCAGTGAAGAAATAACGGGTGTTGCGTAACTTTAGTCGTTTGCTTTGATTTGAATATAAAACTCGCGATTCATCATGCATGCAAAACCGGAAAATAAACAGACTTAAAATAGGGCCTGGGACATGTCAGGTCATTATGCTGCTATCTTATTGATTCTTATTATGCGACGAGGCGTACCAGAATAATCTACCTTTCTCTGTACCGTATCATCGCCACGAGAGGCAGTCATAGACTATTCTTCCGATTAAATATAATTTCAAGCGCTCCAATTTATTTCAACCCCTCAAGTTTTTCAAGCGAATCCAATTCTTCCATAAATTCTAACTTCTAATCAAGTAGCTTTCTTCAAGTAACGAATAACCCTATAAAGTGGCTGATGTGACGATACAAAATTGCTATAAAAATAAAAGTTACTTCTCAGTTTTGTTACCGATATTATAATTTGTCTCCTCCCCTAAAAATCTCAGTATTCGAAGTCGTGTCATTTTAGTGACAAGCAACGAGTTTCAAATCGACAAATATTTCCATCACGCGATACTTATTTTCCTTCCGAAACGGTTATCTTCGAGGGGCGAAATTTTATTGGAAAACTAAATTTTATTCGGTACTCACTCTGAGAGTCTCCAATTGGGTGCGCACGTACTCAGCACGGCTGGCAATGTCGGGAATCGCCACGGGAAACGAACCCATGTACTGCAAAAATAAAAATTTCGTTTAGTTCAATATTTATGCATACTTTTCGAAGTTATTATGATGTTTGTAATTGTGCAAACGATATTTACACATTAGACATGTAGCTGAATTCAATGTGTTGTTGCCATTTACAGAATTTGAGTCGCTGTTATCAAGATGATAAAATATTAGAAAAATATTATTAATACTATTTTTTAATCAGTATCATGAAGTTCAAATGCCGAAAACTGTATCCTTGAATTATCTAATTATTTAGCATTTTGACTGATAGGTGTGAGTGGTTAAATTGAAGGCTGCTTTCGAACCTAACTCGATATAATGTTTTAACAACCCATACGTTAAGTACCAAAACTTTCAAGATGAATCGCTGATTAATTTATTACGTGGATCAGATATTGACACTCTCAAGAATGTCCGTCCCCAAATTGTATCAAATATTTCTCCACCTTTAATAAAGGGCTGAAGGGGCTGACGAAACGTGTGGCCGGCATACCAGCGAAGTTCCGAAGAGTTTCGGAGGCTTCCCTCTTCCTCGGTTAAACACGACGCCTCATGATTATATGGCCGATAAAAATAGCGACCCCTCTCGGAACGACAATAAATAAAAGCATCCAGGGCGGGAAGGGGATAAAATCCAGAGCACGATAAATTACGGTATCTAATGCAATTATGTGTCTGTGGTCTGTTCTTGATAATTCGAACGCCACTTCTGTCGTACACAGTTATGTAACACATAACTGTAAATATTTTGCAAACACGTAAAACATCTAAAAAAACATGCAAATATTTTACAAATAAAATATTAATATCATTATAACAATTTATGAAATATTTATCTGCGCACGCGTCGTATGTTCCCTTTCATAGTAGCATTCGACGTAAATGCATAAAATGCCCCGTCTAATTATTCCAGGTAATACATTATTCATTTCACGGAATTGCACATAGTTTTTGTTGATATTAGTCGTTGCCCGAGTGCTTTATACGCCCAGTGTACATATAATTTGTGCTTCAATCCCTGTTTTCATGTCTGAAAATCTTTTCTCCAGGCGTCATTTCGATTCAGATACTCGTGCCACAAAATAATCCCCGCTTTAATCCCCTCCCCCCCACCCGTATGATTCTCATTGTTGTTTCATCGAAATTCTCTCTGGGAGGATCTCCTCGCGGAATCACAGGGATTTTCCAGAAATATTATACCTCTCTACGCGCAGCGGAAACAATCTCGCAAAATTCCCTGTAATATCGAAAGTTCGAAACGTATACAGCGCCAGACCGGAAGCATATTCTTTATTATTTTATTCATCCAGCATTGGGATTAGTTACTCGACAGAAAGTGTAGTGAAATTACACGTGAGAACCTTGATTTATTTAAATTGGCAGCTTTTTAATGGAAGAGCAATACAAATTATTCAAATAGTCAATTATGAAAAATAGTATTGATTATAGTTGATCAACTTACATATTACACCACACAAAATTAACAGCATTTTGAAATTAAAGCAGTATAAGTAGTACCAATAGACATTATGAGTTAATCGAGTTGAATTTTGATTTATTCGAATGAAAGTAATTTATTTTATATTTTATTTTATACAATTTATTATTCAGTTTTTTTTTGCTCTTCCCCAGAAATTTCGTCAATTTGATTTAGTTTAGATTTATTTTGGAAATTCTAAGCTTACACGTATGTAACCTGAGAAGTCAAAATATTTATAAATTAATAGCAACCATTAATTTTCCATTAATACACGTTTAACGATAGTCGTAATCGTTTTGGTACATCTTTACACAAGCTGGTATGCTAAGGCCACGAAGACTGTTGCTCTTAGTCAACCGTTTTATTAACTATGGTACTCTTAATAGGGGATTCGTTTACAACTACACTCCATGTTCTTGACTCATGCAAGCATGGGTTATTCAACCAATTAGCTTTAACAGATTTCCAAGAATCCTAAAAAAAATATACGCTAATGTGAAAGCCAGAGACTTTCCCTCTTGTTCAATATCGACCGCTACTGCACATCTCACATACGAGGTCCAGCATACCAGCATACCCACCACTACTATGTAAAACACGTAGATAGAAATCTATTAATGTTAACCTTACGATCACGTCCAACTCTCTTGAATGGAACATGTCTAGACATCATTGAAAGCACATATAAGTAGTTCCCACAATTATTTTTCGAATTTTCAGTATAGCATAATATGAAAGAGGCGCTAATATAGTTAAGAATGAATGAAAAGTTCTTGGTAAATGTCAATTTAAGAGTAATCGTAACGAATTAAGGGGTGGAATAATATCGTTGCGCCAACCAAAGCTTGGCGATTACATGATTGGTATTATTAAGTGATTAGGTCATTCCTTTGTGAGGATAGCTCTTCTTGAAATTATCGGAGCTTCTCGGAAGAGTAACGATTCATGTATTCTCCTCTTTGTACCATGACGTCAAAGGACGTGAATGTAAATACTGCTGTATTTATACTATGCAGATCTTAACGTGAATACGATTCTACAGTGTGTCAGAATTGTAGGAGTGAATATTCTCCCTTGCGTAAGAGTTGCATAATTTCATTTAAAAGGAAAAAGGAAATTTGTTTGCTGGAAATTGAATTGCGTAATTAACATGGCAACGGATGCAAATGATACTAATATTCGAAGAATGTAAAAGTGTAGATATTTCCAACTGGTAAAGTATAAAATGCAGTGAATCGTTCAGACTGAAACTATCTCCATGGAAACTTTTATATGTCAAATCGATATCCATAACATTTTTTCACCTCGTTATTCTAAACGTGCAAATGCTTGATGCATAAATTTCCCATTTCATTAAATATTTAAAAAATGTGAAAGTGGTATTTCAATCTAGTGAGGTTTAAAGTGTTTTACATTCTTAAGGGTGAAATCTTATATTTCATAAGAAATTCTAAATGTTAGATAGGTATTCATTACATTCCTTCGTTATTTAAACCAGGTAAACGCTTGAAGTGTACAAATTTATTATGATTGAAGAACTCCCATTCAAAAATAAGAATTGTTATTAATGACACATATTCCATTTTTATTAATTAATACCAGGTTACTTATAATTTAATAGGATTTCAAGTTACTGAAAAGCTTCTTAGAAGGAATAGAAGTTTGTATAACATCCTTGTTAATGAATACAGAGATCTTATTCTTTAATACTTTTAAATAATTAATTATTCCTAAATAAAGCATAAATAATGTAGAAATATTAGATTAAAAAGAGGACAATAATCGCATCGTAATGAATTGGCTCTCAAAATAGTATAAAAAAAAGAGAAGAAACTGCACAACAGAATGATTTAATTATACTGACGAGTAAAAGAAACATTACTCTTCTGTATTCGACTTTTTTTTCGTCGCATAAAATTGCAAACGAAGGAGAAGCTTGTACACAATTGCGTGTGAAGAAATGTTGCTCGTTCGTGGTTGTCATCAATCAACTTACGCATCGCGTTAATGTAAATAAGATATTCGCCAGAGCTCTCGTGAATTGCGGACAATTTCCATTTAGCGAATCTGAGAACTCGGTGGGCAAAATAAAATAAGGGGAACGATGGCAAAAACTGATGAGCAGTAAAAGAAGAGAATGCAGAACTGCCCATAATATTAGACAGGCAAGATGAGAAGAACGATAAACGAAAAAAGATGACGTGCAATAGAAAGTGTCAGAGAATAGAAAGAAGCTATTACGCATGACTTACGACATACCTTCAGAATACGTATGCATTATGACTTATATATAGCTTATAGGTACACCTTCTGGTCTCCCTTCAGAGATATCCCTTCCTCACAATTCACTATTTGAAGATATGATGCACATCCATTTTTTATATGCAGTTATTAATAACTAGACAGTGCGACTTAAATTTAAGCTTCATTTCGAATAACCTTTACTTTGGTATCGGTTGAATTGGGAATTATTGCATGAATTAATTTTAAAATGCAATATAAATGTTACTCTCTCGCTGTAGGTTAAGGTTACATTATTATTATTGAAACAAAAATTAATACTAAAGGTTTTTTTAAAAAATTTGTTAATAAAAATTAAATTAAAAATTAAATTGAATTAAATTAATTTCGAAGATTTAAATATTTGCTTTTAGGAAACACTCTTCTTTCTCAAATATTTATAAGCTATTGAGTTTAGAATTTAGAGTTTAGAGTTAGACCGAATATGATTAAATTGTTAAAAAAACATAAATAAAATTTCACGCTCCTCGTTACTACGCTCTTTTACTACATTTTTACACAAACAACGTTAAATTAAAAGCTATACACCCATTGGTCGAAAACGTCGTTCGAAATTTGAATTAAATTTTTAATCAAATATTATTTACAATTTCAATACATTTTCAAAGGAACAGACAAAGGGTACAATTCCATTAAAAGATACAGTTTTTCTCATAGTGCCGCGTACTCATACGAACAGGGAATTAGAACGTAAAAGCGGCTCGAATCAATTAAAGAGAAAAATGTTCGCGTAAACGAATTTGGAATGCTCCCTAAAATCGACGCGCTCGCAATTTGCCGAATTAAATTGGATTTTTTTTTCTGGGAAAGGGAATCGCGGAAATGCCTACCTGTACACTGTTGAATATTTTCAGACTGGCCTCCGGCATTTTGTTGGCTACGTCCCCGGCCTTCTCTCCCTCCTTTCCACCCATGGATATTTTAATTATCCTCGGTTATCTGTTTTTTAATTGTATATTTCGTTAAATCCCGGCGTCTCGTTCGCCAGCGATCGACGTGGTGGGGTGGACGTGTCGAGCGGAAGTGCTCATTCTTCTTCCGGTCTCTCATTGTTGCGATCAAGCGCCGATAGTCGATCCCTTAAGTCGATTCGAATGTTTCGACTCGTGTCTCACTGGTACACCGAACAGTTTCAGGTTCTTCAATCACGGAATATTTGTCACCACATTTTTCATATTTTATGAACACTGAACACGAGATATTTCACTGTTGTACTTTGTAGAAGTTGCGCATGGAGAGTCACTTGTAACAGAATATCCGGATATCTCTGTTGGATTCGTATACAGAGGAGAAATGTACATATTTAAATTTTAATTTTTTTGTTCCTTTGGTTACGTGATATGGAGGATAATAAGAGGAATGAACGTGTTCTTGGTTTCTTTTGTTCATTTGTTCTACGGTTTAACTATAAGCTTGTGCTCTTCGAGCTAGAGTTGATAATATTTGTGTATTAATAGGTTTAATTTGTAAATATTATAAAGTATATATACATATAAAGTTTATCCTGAAGAGAGTTACACAACCTTTGTAACTGAAAATTAAAGCAAGAATATTAACATTATTAGTATACAATATTATATTGCACACTTATTGTCAAAGAAACGAGCAAGCCATTCCTTTCTCAGATAAACGTGCAAACTCAAATCCTTTCTTAGCTCAGTTTTCTCGAAACCATGGCTCACATTTCTCCATATTATCAATTACCATAAATTCATTAAACGTTCGCAATCTAGTTAAGACCAATGCAATTACATTCTTGTTTCTAGACGTATCGTAGTGAGCTACATTTAGTACAAAAACTATTCCGATTTCTATCTATCAAATGTGAAAAATGACATTTTTTTGAAATTGTCCTATTGCGAGCGCACCGAGATATGCACGCGGCGATCACTAATCACTGTCACTCTCGCCTAAACACGTTTGACAAACGTTCCGTTCAATGCTACATTCTCTGTGCAGATCTACGTGATCACTTGTGCGTCATTAATCCTACTGACCACGAAAACTAGTTTCGAGAAACTCGTTGAAGCGTTTCGCAAGTGGACTTGATCGTAGAATAATTATAAAGGCGGCACGAGTGTAAAGCAACCAACGTGATGTTTAAAATTGTCGAACGACGGTACTAATCAGTTTACAGGCAATTTAACGCTATTTAAGTTTCCATATAGCTAGATATCCAAAGTGGGTAGAATTCGACGATAATTGTTTAAGCCTTAATTGATCAAAATTAGCTGAATCTAGGAAACTGAATCTAGATTCTGGGATACGATCTCTAGATCATATAGATTATTTAGATTATTGATGTATTTAAGTATCTCATATACAGTTTTTATGGTTATTAAAAAGTATTGATTTATCGTGATACGAATCCTAGTCTGAAAAGTGAAACAAAGTTGAAATTATTCCAGAAAAAATCCAAAAATTATACAGAATTCGATCAAAAAGGAACAAATCTGTATAATAAGATAGATTTACTCAGATAGATTTACTAACCAATTAAGAAATGAGAAAATAAAAATAATTCAAAACAAATTCGAAAAAATTTGAAGATTAAAATTAATAAGTCCATTAATAAACGAGAAGATGTATGTTAGTTTCCATATAGAAGGTTCATTGCTACATTATATTTCTCAGCCGATGAGAGCGCGAAAGAAGCGATCCGAAACCTTATTGCACAATGAACTCTCCTTGGCATGCGCGCTTCTCTGGAAATAATTTCTGCTCGGATACTTCAACGCAGACACCTTTTCGAAATCTATACGTTTAATTAGGCTATCAAGTTTCGTGGTAATCGTTGCAAGCGATATCGAAGAGGAAGTGAAAGCCCCAGTGAAGCGATACACTTGTACCAACGTCGAGAGGCCAACGAAGCAATGAATCACGTTCGAAAATGGTCCGACACGCTCCAGATTATTAGCGGTAGGTGTTGTAATCGAGCAAAAGTACGCGTGTTTCCTTCAGGCCGGTGCGTTCGCCAGGTTATTACAGGTGAAATTGCATCCCCAAAGTGTGGGCTACTTACAAAGACTAACTTTAATATTCGAACACTGTACAATATTTATTTTGTCAATATAACTGAGGAATATGTACTATTAAACTCTAAGGTTTATGTATTTCATGTAGGAAGATGAACTTATACCAGTTTCATAATGAACGGTTCGATTATTGCATTTTTAAAATCTCTGCAAGCTGACCGAAATACCTAGGGATCGAGCATCGCGACCTCATTGACGCTAGCCGCGGATCTTTCGTTGCGCAATGCATCCAGCCTAGCCTAAATGCTGTTCACGTTTTGCGCAACATACCGACTCTTCTCCCTGGAGATTCTTCGTCACGACCGCCAGAATGGGATACTCGAAAATGTCAACGGTTGCAACGTGACCGAGGTCGGTAGGCACGAATTTTTTTTAACATCTCTCTTAATAACTCTGTTAATGCTGAAGGATAAAGTAATTAAGGGATGTATCATGTTAATGGCTCCAATGACTCCAAAATTACATTTAGCAGAATAATATAGTGAAACTTGCGACAGGAAGCCCTTTTCACATGCAGAAGATTGTTTTTAAAAATATCATAGTTTAAGGAAATTATAAATAAAGATTAACTAAATATTTGGTTCTTACGTATATAACACTAAATCTTGAATAACCGCAAGCAATTTCATTTGCCATGGGTTAATTAACTTTCCATAGCACCGAAAGTTTGCACGTCAAGTATCGTCGACACGGAGGGCTCTGTAAAATCAATTTCGAGTTCGTACGGTAGCTTGTAATTGATCCTCAACAGAAGCAATTAATAAGCAAAACATCTATCAACGAAATACCTGTTATTATCGTGATCACGCGAGCGATGATTTTTAATGCGAAAGTCAAATCGTATCACACGCAAATATTCACGAGGATCGTTTTAATTAATCGACACTCGTACAATCACGTACACTTCCCTGGTTTAATTAATTGTCATTCATCTAATTATGTATGTGCGTTGCACACGTTTCATTGGATTATGGTATGCGCTTTAATTACAACCAGCGTTCAATTCGAATGCGATCTCTGGTAATATTAATAATGGCCCGACGATCCTATTTTAAATTTCTCGCGGTGAGGCAATTTCAATTATTTCGACGAAATCAGCCACGGTTTAATCTAACAATCGCTAATATCTTCTCTCGAAGGATCGTTAAATACGTTCCTTAAAACCATCTTACAACGAACTTTTAATCTGTTCTTAATTGTGCGTTTACGAAAACCCGAGCATTAAATTTTGGCATCGAATTAAGGAGCGCAAAGGTATAAAATGCACGTTGCGTGCAAAATTGGGTGAAAATTCATTACTATTTTGAATTAATAAATTTTTATGAAGCGAACACAGTTGCAAAGGCGTCCTTTCTCGTTTCACATTGAACTTTATTCTTTGCTGATACAGTAATCATCATTAACTTGTTTATTACTTATCATAATTTAATTAATACGTAATTAAAATAAAGTTGATATAAATTGAATTTTTTGAATAATTGTAACGATGAAATCTATCGTACTTCTTTTGCTGACGTTACTTTTTGTATTTGATGTCGAACAAAAACTGCGACCCCATCGATTTCAGGGCGTTTCATTCTCGTCCAGTCTGATTCCGAGATTAGTTTCACTTTCGAATGGAAAGCGCACACGAAGGAAAGAAGACACATTGCGTATGAACGGTGCATTTGCATCCCATTCGGTAAACACTTTCCTAGCGAATTATGATGCAGATATCACGGCATTTCAGGTACCTCAGTCGCAAACCGAATAGAAAGCTTATAGACGAGAACGTGTCCGATTACCTCCGAGACGCAAAGATTTCCAATTCCTCGTTGAAATTCAATTTCTTTAATCGAATTTAATAAACTAATTTTTTTAATCGAGTTATTAAACTTTTGTTTAGGTAGTAAAATCAGTTTATTTTCTTTCTGGTGTATCGGTACCCTGCATAGTGCCACTACGGTAATTATTCTATTAAACATGAAGATCACAATTGCACGTTTTTTTCTTTTTAAGTCGGGATCACACAATTACTCCGTATCGATTAATGAGGATGGAATAATTACGTCCGTATACGTCCACGAACGAGAGTTAATTATCCACTTATCAAGGAATCCCGTCGGACATGCGCGGACTCTAGCAAAAAAATGGTAACGTTTAACATTATAACACACACTGCATAATAATACATTTCATCACTTATCCTCATCAAAATAAAGGAATTCTCCTCCGATCGAGTTACACACACTTCACTCCACCGCCATTAATCAAGATTATCCGATCCTTTTATTAAATATGCGCGAACGTCACTCGATTGTCTACTCATTCAGAAATACAGGCATGCACGCATTGTCGAGGGAAACAACTCTGTCAATTTTGCAATGCACGCTGCCTTTCACCGGCAAACAAACCGAGAAATGTTTCTCTGCTCTTTTATCAAATCCATCTAACGACGTACGGATAATTGTCATAATCGATTAATTTGTTTCTGCACGTCTCGTTTGAAAATATAAGTAGTTTCGCGATTAGATAGTCAGACGATAAACTCGATACATAGGAATGTGTAGCTTCTCTAATAATTGCCACTGTTAAAGTGTTGTCCTTTTATCAATGTTTCGTGATGAAATTCAGTTTAGACCACTGTGCATTTTCTACACTTTTCCCATAATCGTTATTTACATTCGTTACACCAGAATCGTACCTACTTCTGTACATGTAAAAACTTCAGCTGTCCCGGAAGAAAGACGACAAAGTTCGTTCAAGCGAAAGAGGAAGACATACGAAGTGATTGACACGTGATATTCTCATCTGTTTAGCTGGTGCGCATGTGTTTCCGGAGCAAACGATCCAACCCGCGAGCCTCGCGGCAATCGTTGCATAAACGCGCGAAAGGAAAAGAATTCCTCTCGTTTCGAGACGTTGGTCCCGTTCCACGAATCCCGATTCGTTTGCCGACGAACAGCCTTCGAACGTTCACCCATCGAGAAATCCGGTGCGGGGCGTGCGCGCGCGTCACGGAAATACGCGCGTCACGGGTGCATTCTGCATCGCGCGCGTTGCGTTTCCCTGAGGAACCGCGTTATCGCTCTCAGAGCACGCGCGTCCATGCACTCCCGCGCGCAGTAAGCGCTGCAACGTGCGTAATAAGAGACTGCAGCCCAGACCTAACCGGTGCTCTTGCACAGGGCCGTCTCAGCGGAGTACTATGGGGACAGTCGACGGGTCCGCAGCGTCCCGCTTCGAAACCCCCGCGTACAACCGTGTGGTTGGCCGCTCTCATATACGTCACACACGCTCAGCAAGGTCGTCCCCGTCGGAGCTCCCATGACTCCCACCACCATTACTTCAATCATCCTACTTTCCTGACCGCTGGGCCCTTTTTCTCCCACTCTGTCGCCAGCACGGGGCCCAATAGCGCTGAAATACGAACGTTTCTGAATCGCGCGCGAGGAGGGGATCTCCTTGCTCGGTTTTCTGATCCAATCGAGGATATCGGCGTGCAGCGACGGTCAAAAATTTCGTATATTTTATTCGTTTAGGTAATTAGTGATGAAAACTATTAAATTGGTTATTTTAATCGGGGTACTTTAAAAGTTTTTGTAAGGTTACTCGATTGTTGGCAATGTGTTTTGTATAGATTTCGAAGGCAATTATTGTAACGAAGTCTTAAATCAATTGAGAAATTTGTTTTCTCTTTCTGCTTTTAATTATGAAGATATAGTTGTAGCTGGGGGTGGTTTGGTTTTTGGTACCTTGGAAATTTGTGATAACCGATTTTGGATAGTTATTGTACAAGATATGTGTTTATTAATGTATGATTACTTTTATCGAAGAATATTATAGGCTCACAAACAAATCTATGAACAAATGAAAAGTCTACATTCTCACATTGTCTGTCTGACTCATCTACTGAGGCTATACTCCCTTCACCAAGCACTCTAATCTACGTGGTGTCTTGATAATTCTAGCAAAGTCGGAAAGGGTGTAATTTTTCATGAAAATATAAGGTTGAACGTATATTTTTACTTTGGAATAGTCCATTGTTTAACTGTCATTCGAATTATTTCTAGACATCATTCCTAATTTCAACGAATTCATCTTGGTCAATTAAAATGGGACACCTTGTACATGACATTTCATTGTTCTAAGCTGCATAAATATTCTTACAAAATTTCACAACTTTACTCTCACTTCTATAAAACAGCTTAAATGAATTTAATATCAGGCACCAATAAAATCCAACGGAAAATAGTTACTTAACGTAGTTGATAATAAAAATGCTTCTATCTTCGTTTTATCTGTTAACAATGACGCTGTATATTTATCGTGATGTACTCGTTAGTAAAAATAAAGTGAAAATTAGAAATTACCATCGCTCGAACAATAGAAAACAGCAACAGAGGGAAGGAAGAACATTTGCGTAACTGGAATAGTTGAATGGTTCGAGAGCAGCTTTTATTCTGAATGATGCTCATCGAGAAGTGTTAAATTACGCGGACATTGTACAAGAACAATGTGCTGTCCGTATGTCGGGAATTACCAGAATAATGGTGAATATATCTCTGCCATGAACGCAATAATGCTCACAACAATGATGAAAGTTTAGCAAATAACTTTGGCAGAAAGTCAATTGAACGTAAAATTGAATTGAATCTTGAAAACAGACGATAAATTATGTTGAAAAGTTGTTTAAGAAATTACGTTACTGACTTTTAATACTGTTGGTAATACTGAGAATTTTCTATTGGAAATTTAATTGAAATTAATTATAATATAAATTTATCGATTAAATGCTTGTACCTTATATGAATAAAATTTATGTGTGGTGCGTGAATCCATGCTTTAAATTCAACGTACTTTATAATTGCAGAATATTTTCGTATGTTCCATAATATTTACATAATAAAAGAAATGTGGTGAGTATGTTACAATATAGTAATATTAAAATATGTGTGAACAAAGCAAGATAATTGATGTTAATTATTAATAACGTCGCGTGACTTTACATATTTACGATGTTGTCATAAATTCTAAAAGCAATAAAAATTAAATATACACATATTACATGTGTTTAATACGCACAGTTATTGTGTATTTATAACTTATACGCTAATATATCATACATGAATAAATTTAAATGAGTGATATTAAATTGCTCAGTCAATCTATACATATACAGATAAAGTATGTAACAGCTGCAATTATATGAATTATTATACTTCATATAAATATTAACATCTTTAATATTACGAATAATTCTTTCAAAAGCATAATAAATATTTGGCCAGTATAGCAAGGATATTAAAATTTCTGAATTTATTTGAATTAATAGATATATTACTACAATCGCTTTATGCAAACCATCAATCTTCTCAACAAATTATCTATTTAATTAGGTCCTATGGTCTTCTTTAAACCTAAAACTCGTTTCACTACTACTCGTTTCCTACTGTGATAAACAAAAACATAATAAAATAATTTTCTTGTCGTTCACCGAACTTGAAGCGTAATCACGTGATACTCTATTCGAAGCAATTATGCGTAAGATTACGTGGCAACTCATTTCAACAGCAATTCATGTTAACAGCAGCCAGCACATATTTTCCTACAAAGCATGGCAGAGCACACTTATTAGTTACCATCCAGTCCTCTAATGATCGGCATTCATTAGCCTCTGAAAAATAAGGGAATGGGTGGAAGGGGCCGCCTGTCACGAGTCACAGCCTTTGAAAATATGATTTGCATATATGCAAATAGGAGAGTTCGCGTGGGTAACTACCGGTGCGTATCGCGACTCGCGCGGGCTAGACGAATGTTTCAGACACGTAAAAATAGTTTATTGGAGGCGCCTCGAGTCGCCTGAATAACGCGGAAAGGAAATTGATTGGTGTTCGGTCTCGGGTGTTCGAGCACCTCCGTGGAATGCAGTTCAAAGTCTAGGATGAGGAATGCGAAAAGGAACGAAGGCAACGCCAATTATTTGTAACTGTGCTTTATCTACGATTGCGATGCAGATTAAAGATCGAGCATGAACGAGCGGAAATTGGTGTTGAGAGGCTTGGAAACGGGCGAGGAAACCTCGTATTCGCACCTGTTACTAATAGACTGAGGATGCTTGTGCGGGTAGAGCATGTCGAGGTGTAATTTATATCTAACATAGGTGAAACCTGTTATGACATGTCAATAAATGGAGAAACACATTGTGAAATGTGTTCGGAATATACTGATATAATCTTATTACCTGAATTATAATTCAAAATTTCCATTTAATTTATTGCACAATAAATTTCGAGTATTTTGTCAATTAATTTAATACAAGAGTTCTAATACGTCCTAAATATATTTATATCCTTCTTTACTTTGTAAAAACGAATTATCTTCAACAACGTTGATCTTCAAAGGAATTCATCTTACAAAAACTTGTGGAGTTTCTGTTGTCCTAACACATGGTATATTTCTACATTTCAATAGTAAACGTACAAAGTCATTTTCTCTAAGAATTTCATTATTGTTTCCTCACCTTCTTGCTCTTCTTTTCTCTAGTTGTTTTTAAATATATCATTCAGCATTTTTGTATTGCCTCCCTTTTATCTTGTTTGATATACATTTTAGATGACTAAGAAATTGTCAATTGAACAAAAATAACAAGAATTCAATCTACAATTAACGTACCTTTCATAATTTTACTACTGCATAGGCTCCTAAAATCATCCCTATCTTGACATTTACACGAGCTAGTAGTAAATGTCAACGAATGATTAGGTATAATTTGATTCTATCTTATGTCATCTGTCCCAGTGATGGAGACAGTCTTGCACCACTGAGTTAACATCAGTTAGTTCTGCAGTCAGTTCAAGTTTGACTTTTGTTTACTCTGTTTTGGAGTGGTTTTCAACTGTTGCGTCTACACACTAGGAAATCGAAAACATATCTATGGTAATCGGTCGCATGCGTCTTCGGAACTTGCGAAAGCATGCAATAGCTGTAGCATGTACGTCGAGCATCTATTCTCATTTAGCAGTCGTGTACAGTGAAATCAATTACATTCCCCGCTGTGGAGCTGCGGCAAGATTTACCGTACACGCATTCTTTGAAGTGGAGGAACGAAGAAGTTGCCGCATGAGAATTTTTATGTCCCGAAAAAAGACAGAATTGGCTGGTCGTCGGCGCATGTTGCCACACGCACACTAGTTCCGATGGAATATACTCAATTTTATGAAAAATTTTCGCGTAAATTCGTGAGCATCCATCGCAAATTCTGATTAACATTAAGAAACTTCAAGCAATATTTATGGCTTCGAGTAAAAGTGAATAATTATTCAGCTAAATGTACAGTAAATGTTTATAACATGAAATGAAAATAAAAAATAAATTATAGGGAGAAAATTAAGTTAACATAAGGAATTTTAAATAGTTTTGTTGAACAGTTGTTGATTAATATTTAAAATTGAATTTTTATAGGTGTAACGTAAATTGAAAGTCAAAGATGAATTATCGAGGTTTGGTGATAGTCACACTTGGAATTATCTAAATAAAACTGTGAATATTAAAAGTTATGTTAAAGAGCTATTAGTTATCTCTCGAATTGGCGGTATTCATGGGTCTGACGATAATTGGAAGTAAAGGATAAATTATCGAGGAAAAGTGATGGTAAAATTAGGAACAGTCTAAATAAAATTGTAAGTATGAAAAGCTGTATTGCGCAGCTATTAGTTACCTTTCAAATTGCAGTACTTAAGGGTGTGACTTTAATTGAAAGTAAAAGATAAATTATTGCGAGAAATGAACGTGAAATAAGGACCATTCTATGCAAATACAACTGCGCGTACAGAAAATTATACCGAATAGCTGTCACTCAACTTCTATATTTCAATGTGGACACGGTTTAAATTAATGTAAACATAAATCCACATACAGAAAGTTATATTAAATACCTGTTAGTTATGTTTAAAATAGTTCTATGGTTGTCTGTTCAAAAAGTCTTCTGTTAAAATTACACAAAAACTGACTTCTTAATACTTTTTATATTCATAGGTTGTGCACCACTGATGTAAGCTGATCCGAAAGGGCACAGATCCAGTTGAAAGCCCCAAATGATCGTGGGTCGAAGTCGGACCCGCGACAGAATTTCTGCTGAAAGCAGCGTATGCTACGTTGTTATGGGATCGCTGTGTCCAAGGCTGATGTGAACAACTTACGTGAAAAAGGAAAAGAGTTCCTCATTAATCTCAACGGCACACAAGCTGAAAGGAAGAAAAAAAAGAAAAAAGAACATACTCTCAGCACGAAATGTAGACGCGAGGACGTAACTGGCTGTTCACGCGCAGGGAATTCAAATGTACTCGCGTGGGCGAGGAAGAGTCTTCGCCAAGAGGTTAAGGAAGTCGAAGTCAAATCTCTCGTGCGGATAGCGTATCAGCGGAGAGTCGAATATTTTAACGTGAAATTAAACCTATTGCGAAAATGAACGGAATTAATGCAACGAAGACATCCTCATCTGAATTTTTGTATAATTTTACGTTGAAGTTACAATTAGTAATACTACATAATATTCTGGTTTTCCAGTCATTTTTCAAAAATAATCTTCTAAGTAGAGAGTCTCCTCAAAGCATTATTGTGGTTTTTATTGTAAACAGAGTTCAATTTTGTTGTTTTGGATTTTCTTCAGTAGTGTAGGTTAAAATAACGTTAGTATTGCAATTAATCACTTAATAAATTAATGAATCTATAGAAAATGAAATGATTTAGTATATCAAAATATATCCAAAAAAGAATTATCATTCTTTTTACAAAGATTATTTCTTATCTTTAAAACTTCATTGTAGCTATTTTGTAAATCGTACTACTTTTAAAACGTGACTATCTTGAAGAGGCTTTAAATCTCCATTTCGAGCAATTAGTATGCAATGATCGTTGCATAAGAATTGAAATCTGCTAAAAGTACCGTGAAAATGAAATATCGAAAACCGTTGTAATTACTGGTTGCACTTAACGGTTAATGTAAGCTACTGCTGGAGCCAGTACCTAAATGCTATTTACTACCGCATTCTACCTACAAAGGTACAACGTCTGCCCAAGCATCAGCAATTAAATATGCACGTCTCGTTTCACTGAACGAAACATGATTTTCTATTCGGCATGTTGAACGCGGAATAGTAATGCATAAAACAAGCGACGTTTACATGAATTTTATACAGGACATAATCGAGTTTAATGCGTGCGATAAATTTAAAAAAATACCCAGTGCAGTTCATTGTCCTTTGAAGTGACAATAATGAATAGTAGTTGATTCATAAGAATAAAAAAATACATTTAGCGAAGATTAAAATTAAAGTTATACAAATATACCCGTTATTTATTCAAAGAAAACACTTCAAGACGTAAGAGGCAATTACACCCCCCTTGCGCACGAATCGTCCTTCACTTTTCGAGCAAGAAATTATTCCTTTGCTTCGCGAAACACCACCCGAGCAGAAGCTACAGGAAAAATCGTCTGGTCAAAGTATTTCGTAATTCTCCAATCTCGGAGCTCGATGTGAATTGTAGATTATCCGATAAGACCGTCTTCGAAAACAAAGAGAAGGGAGGAGGACGAAGATGGAGGAAAAGGATCGTTTACGCCGGACTAAGTTGGCAATTACGCAAATCCTCAAATTTATTCCCTTTTCATTTTCGAACACCGGAAAACGAGAAGGATTTGAAAGAAGGGAAACCTTTGGGCGCGCCGAGCCATTCAATTTGCAGACTCACGTATACATACGCGCGACGATTCATGCAAACGCGTAAATTTAAGCGTAAATTCAGGATCACGTGCTCGTGGCCGCGTACTTGATCGTTTCGCTCGGACCATTCGGAAAAAGAAGAAAAGGCTTTGGGGAGGTAAAGGGGAGGAAGGGATTCGTACATGAAAATTACATACTCTTTGGGACCTGCACTTAAAAGCCCTCGAACGTATAACCAGGCAGCTAAAAGCTTCGCATACGTCAATGCCAGGTCCGTGATATTTCGTAACCCGCGTGGTTTAAGTAAAAATTGTTCTCCGGTGCCACTGCTGTCGAACCATCGACGTAAAAAGTTACCTTCAAGTGAGACCTTGGGCCCTGTGTAATTAATTTTTTGCAGATAAATAGCACCAGCTCACGGTGTCGATCACGTATCGCTGTGAAAAGCTCTAGAGTCGACAAGCAACAATAATCAAGTTATTAATATTTCCTGAATTATAGAAAAAAGTAAAAGACCAATATTTGCGCTTTACATCATTTTATAATCTTTTTGCGAAAGTTTAATTTAACATTGTATAAAAATGCTGAACACACTGGCTGATCGACTGGTGGAGTTCGACTGCGAATCAATAAGAGAGTTTGCGACAGTGGCTTCAATGTAGATAAATGTGTTGGGGACTCTTAATCACAGGGATTTCCAACGATATGCATAAGAAATGATCTGTTACATACGGTTACCATCGATATTTACCACAGTTTTAAAATGTTAGCATAATATTTAACCGGTTTTACCATACGTGTACCAATTTTGTAAAATAGAGCAAGGATCTAATTTAATATGAACACTTTCAGATATGCGTGTTGTGTATCTGTTTTCAGGATCTAAAATTCTTGGAACGTAAACCATTTCAAGGTTTTCCAGTAAAACATGAGCAGAACGATGAATGATTACAATTTTGTACTACAAGTATTTAAAAAAAAAAATCGAAAGGACATTACCCATCTTAATGTCAGTTTTGAATCCTGTTATTATATTGACCATTTAATGTAAATCGAATAAAACTACGTTGCACTCCAACTAATTTCTTCGATGATTGTAAATGATCGAGTCTCAACTTTGTGGCGGTTCGCTGTAACAAGCTAAACTCGTTTGGAGATGAAATCATCCTGCAAGAGATAAGAATAAATACTTAGAATAAATGCTGAATAAAATTCTTCTCGTGTTATGTTCTTCTATTTGAAATTGTTTAAATTATACACGGAATATTTTGTTAAATCTGCGCAATTATTAAAGACACCAGGATTTTTAGATTCCAACGATAGTTTATATAATGCCAGTCGCGATTGCAATATGAATATTTGCATCTAATTTAGTATTTTTGTGTAGCTATGGAAATTTATGGAGAATTCTAAAGGGGGGTCGATAATTTTAATTTTCATGAAAGGATAACATTTTAACGAAGAATACACATGAAAATAATTTATTTGGCAAATGGAATGCCTTGAAATTTTCATGTAAAATACATTTTTGAAATATGATGATTAAATTCTATTTTTACTATATGAAGTGAGAGACCTTCGTTATCAAATATAAAAAAAAACAAATTCCAAAACTATTCCTGTAAACATTAATTTTTGAAGTGTACTCTAAACCTATTGATCAGAACTTCAAAAACGAAAATTGTTTGTGCAAAATTAAGCTTACCTTAGCTGTGATGAATCTCTTTGAGAACGGTTCTGCCATAATAGGTAGACATCACTTCCCATCTGATCGTCACTGTTTCCGATATTTTTCACAAAAACGTCGATCACGTTACACACTTTCCAAAGTCTTTTGCCCACTCGTTGCACAACACTGCATCACTTAATCGAAGTCCAAACTTTCCACACTATTTGTAACGATGTTCAGAATTACTCCCACGTTTCACTATATATCCTGGTTTCACGTAGCACTTTGATGGAACTTTAACTCCGCATCTGCACTTACTTGAAATCGAGACTGTTCGATCGGGAATATCGATTTTTCTAAATAAAGCGGATGAAAATCCTATGAATTATTTTTCAGATTCTTTGTGTGAAAGAGTGCCACCCCCAAAGATCCCTGGAGTGCGCATAAACCGATCACGCTCGACGTCACCGATTCTTGAATTTTTTCAATTGTATGAAAGGTACGAAATAAATCACTGTTAGCTGAAACCTTGGAAGAACTATAAACTTTTCAAACGCGTCCTGTAAATCATTTTTGCAAATATTAATTTCTTTCGACTCGCGCGTTACATTGTCAGAGGGAAATATTTCATTTAGATTTATTGGCCGACGAAGGAAGATTTCTCGGTTGACGGATGAAAAAAGATTTTCAAACACGATTCTTACGTTGTCACGATTGACATTTATTTACTTTACGATTCTATATTTTCAGGATAATAAATATCTCCAATAATCTTGTTATAGAACACGATCTGTTTAATTTTTAATTTACCTTATCTTGTTTAATATTTGCAAAAAGTATTCTAACACATGTGCCTTTCAATTATTTTTTTTATTAGATTCAAAGATGAAAGCTAGTGCAGATATATTTAATCGAATACGAATTATTTATTTTAGTTTAATAATTGTGCACGTGAATTTTAATATTACATTGCACGAAAATAAAATCTAAACATAACGACAGACCGTAATTGTTCACAGAACGTTCATACGTCGCGGCGGACACGAAGATACTGAACCATCAACGGTCTAGATACCTGCTCGAATATTGAATGCGACAATAACAACATGCTTAAATACGCACGGCTAGAGATTTGTTTGTTCCGTTCCATTATATCCAACAAGGACGCTTTCGTTTCGAATATTGAAACAGCAACACGGACTAAGTACACATCTATGTGGGGAAACATTTAATTACACTTTGTTTAAATATTTAAACTATCTGTCATCAATTTTCAAATTCCTCGCAAACTCGAGAATTTTAGAAATCTTTCTATTCTACACATGCCACTATGAATTACTATACACGCCTATGCCAACAAAAAACCAATCGATAATGACTTTGGACTATTGACCAAAGAAATAAATATTTATGAATCAAGAGGCAAATTAAATGTTGAGAAATGCATTATTTTTGATAAAACTGATGTCGGCACGAAACGTAAGAAATTTTTTCGGTTCTGGAATATTTGTATGCAAATATAAGAATCCACTCGAGCGATAAATTTTATTTCAACTACGAAATGTCCCAAAAAATTCAACAACGGTATGTCAACTGTTTCTTGGAGAATTCAATGTTCAATGTGTCATTTTCCTCCGTAATTTTAATTTCAATCAACATATCACTTAAAAAATTTCCTACAATTTTCAGACGGGATTCCGAAGGCCCAATCAGTAAAACCATTGGAATTTGGAAATTTCCAAATCTCGAGAGACAAGCAATCCCGAGAAAACACAATCGCTACCAGAAATACAGAACGTGTCAAAACACTAGAACCTAAAAGTGAACGTTGGAAAACGCAGAATGCTGTCGAACCTGTCGAACTGTTCACCGGCCAAGGTCAACTGTTCATCCGCGACCAGTCGAAGTGAGAAGTCAGTCGACACAAGCTATCGCCATTCTGGGTCAACCATCATTAAATCACCGTGACACGTGCGACGGGAATGTCATCCGTTTGAACGGGACTTGAAAAGTCATCCTCTACCGAGAAATCGAAGCGTTCAACTCTCGACGACCCGAGTAGTACAAACATCTTCGATAGCCAATTTAAATGAAACGATACCCTACGAGTGATAAGAGCTAAACCTCTGGCAGTCCTGCTATCGATCATGCGATCAATTAGCCAGTGTCAGCAAGCGTTGTTAGACCCGCGCCTACCGTGGAACGGGTTTCCGTTTTGCGTTATTCCGTAAACACGTTCGCGAGCCAGAATAAGAGAAACTCGAGCGTGCCTGCGTTTATGCAAATTGAAATCCGGAGTGTTCTCACGCTAATATGACTGGCGGGCGTGCCAAGACGCGAGATTGATTGATGAAAATGCTCGCGGAGGCAGCGCTCGGAAGCTTTTTACCGACAGCTCGATTCGAAATTATTTCCATGGTTAATTAACTAATCAACGTAAATTAAAACAACCTGCGGTACGCGTCGCGCGATTCTTTAACTTGTATCGGTATTATTAATATGGAACACCTTCACTAGTCTTCGTTCTAATTTAATCGATATTCCATTCAGTTCTTCCTAAATTTTTCAGTACACAACTCCGGTACAATTACAGTTACAGTCGTATACTCTTTGCCCATACTCCATATTCTCTCATTTATATCCACCAAAAATACCTACACGTTCTATTTCCCCTAGACTTAATACTGTACACTCCCGATATATTCGACAAAATATTTAACTGCTCCCTTCAATAGCATCTTTCACCCCCCAAAAAGAGATCCATAAATCACCCAAACCGTTAAATTGTCTAACAACGGAAACTCCCACGAAACTATATCTCCTCCCACTAAACAAACGCCGCACCTTCGGCCGCGTTCTCCACAGGACACTTGCACTATCACCGTTCACAAGCCCGCGTTCCGTCGACGAAGAAACCCGAGCCACATCGCGACGCTATCACTCCGCGGCAAGAAAGGCGTTGGTACGACGATTTCCATCAACTGGACACCGGGAGCGGCGGTAAGAAGCAGAGACCGCGTATGCTCGCTGGGTGATCACTCACGGGCCATCCTCGAGTCACGGTGAAACGTCGATGCCAGAAAAACTCGCGACACCAGGTAGAACGCGACGAATCCGACGGCGGTACGGTCCCGGGCGGCTCGTCCGACCTTAGGCACGAGCCAAACTGGCCAGACGGATCGGTGAACTCCGCGGTGACCGGGTTATCGACGATGCTGATCCGACAAACGGAAGGTCGCGAACGGTTAAACATAATCCGCTAAATCACGTGGCAGGAGCGACGGTGGCGGTCCACGGATGACCAGGACGCGGGAAAGCCTCGGCGAACGCGCGACGAACGACTGGGCCCGGAGGATCGTAAGAGGTCCCATTACTGCGGGGCCTGATGATACGGTGGACGGCAATCGCTAATGGCCAATGGCACGGATAAGAGGAAAAGACGAGAGCGTCGAGAGGTTAGGAAGAAGCTGCCGGGATGGAGAAAGATGAACTGAGGGAGCGAACGAAGCTAGCGAGCAAGAAACAGCCAGAGGAGCGTGCCCTGGAGAGAGAATGGGCGAGGAGAGAACTCGGACTGGTGAAAGAGGTGGAGGTGAGTTCGGCAAAGGCTGGTCGGGCACCTGGGCGACACTACCTCCTCACCTCTTCCACGACTGCTCTCTCGTGTGCTGTTCTCGGTGCCCTAACGTGGTCCCTTTCGTTCGTGAGCCGCCTCGTGCGGGGTTCCAAACGCTTCCTGATTTCTGGAAAGGCTTCACTCCGGGAAACGTGCTATTTATCTTGCGACGATGTCGGTAATTTTATATCGTATATTTTCTTCGTGGTTGGATACACAGAGAAATGGTTTTACGAAAGATGTTTGGTACATTAGGGGGACATTATTCGGAGTAAAAAATATTACTGTGAGTGAAGTGACGAGGGAGATTGTGTATACACGTCGGACTAAATCTCTACTGCGGTGCGGGTTACGTGTATACACGTCGTGTAGAATACAAAATATTAATTATAAAATATACGTAATGCATGTTGAGTATATTCTACGTGTATTTTCTAAAAGATTTTATTGGGCTATATTAACGGTGATGGCGGACATAAAAAGTCAGCAACGTATCCCGGCCTCGACTTTTACAGTGTCATTCAGCTTTGATATAGATTATTGTATGTCCTAAATAAGATCAACAGTCCAGTCATCAGGTATGCGTGTCTAAACTAAAAATGTTCAATCCTGGTTCAATTTATAATTGGCTAAATTTATATTTCATGTTAAATTAGTTACCCCGTTGATAATTCCACTATTCACTGGTACCCTTAATTAGATATTTCGTTAGATCTTCTGCAGTGAATCAGTACTATTCGATCGTGCTTCTGTAACGTGCAAACATTTCTCATGTATTCCATCCATCCTTAAAGTCATAAAGTTACCGAAAAGAAATCATCACAGTAAGATAATTTACCCATTCGCTGAACATTATCGCGATTTTATCAAAGACAGTCGAGTTACAATGTTGAAGGTTACAAAGCTGAATGACACTGTAAAAGTCGAGGCCGGGATACGTTGCTGACTTTTTACGTCCGCCATCACCGTTAATATAGCCCAATAAAATCTTTTATCAATTTAATATCTGTCCGACACGAAGAGTATTAAGAAGCACTAAAATGTTCACTGTCGCGATCCGTGTACCCTAATCGGCCCCGGTACTAAAACAGGGACGTACATTCACTCGCGCCATTTGTACGAAACGTATTCAACAGGTTATTGTCGCAATACTTTTCGCTCGTACTTCGGATAATATTTATGTATGAAATACAATACAACAGTTCAGACAACGTCCCTTTGATGTTTCGGTTAATGTTTGGTAAGAAAACAGGATGATGAATCAATTGAAGCAAAGTTCAAAGAAAACATAGCGTATATAAATGCTGCTTTTTAATCGCATTATTTTATTTTAATTATTGACGTGGTAGAATGAAGGGGATTCATTTTTTCGCAATTGAAATTTAGATGTAATTTTTAAGAGAAATTTCGTTGAGTAATAATTTTTTTAAACAGTTTGGTCATAACTCACATGTGAGAATATATTTGTATTCTATATTACAATAATTATTAATTTTAAAACATCATTAACACATGAAATATTTGAGGGTAAATAAAGAATAAAATTGATTCGAGAATAGAAGAATTATAAATTTATAATTTCTTTAAATTTTATCGCGTGCCTTTTTAGCAAATAGGTATTATCAGTATGTCCGCTAATTTTACATAAATATTTGAGCGTTCTGAATAGCGAGAAGTTTATACAAACTTTTCTGCATTTTCAACTGGAAACTCGCATTTCTTGCAGAGTGATCTTTCAATTTTCAACGATTTACATACCGCACGTTAAAGTGCACAGCTTTAATGAATTTTATGAGTAGAGAAAAATGATGAGTGACGATTATTCGACCGTTTCTCGAATGTTGATATAACGTTTCGCTGGTCTTTGCCTCTCGTTCCATCATCGAGGACCATGCTTGTTTGGTTCGCGTCGACCATTAAACATAAGGATACGAGAACCACCACGCATCATTATCTTTGTAAGCGAGCATGTTAATGTGTCGATGATAACCACCATGCATTCTCGTGTCCTTCGCCACTTACAACGTTGTACGCGTTTATCGCAATCGGTTTCGTAACGAGCACATCTGCAAAGTTCGGTTGATGGACTATGGCTTTCGAGTCCTTCGACGGCTACTCCAAACTTTTTACTCTTTATCTGCGGTGAGTAAAAATTGTACATATTTCCTCGTATTAATCTGTTAAGTCGATTCATAAATTGTCTATAATTCTTAAAGTATATTAATAAATCAAGTATTTTTTATTGTTGGTTGCATAATAAAGTAGATACACGAATCTTTCATGATTCCGCGATGGGAGTACACTTTTGAATGTAAACTATATAATTGTATAATATAGTGTTTGTAGAATGTTTTTATTTAATTCAACGCTGTGCAATTTTACAAAGGAACCATTTCAAGCAAGTTTCTCCTAATTTCAGTTTACTTGTTTTGTGCGACTCAGGAAAATACGGTTTTATTTTCTACAAAATTGTTTCATTCATAGTTAAAAAGAACAGAGGAGAAAGTATAACAGGCCTAGTTAAATAATGTTTAGTTCCATAAGGTTATTAGTCGATGAAACGACAAAATGAAGAAATTACGAAAATTAGAGAAATTCAATTGTTTCTATGTTCATAAGATTAATATACATAATTCAAATAGAAATTCTAAGTTAAGCACATGTCGATAATTGAATAGCTTTCATTCTCTGTGTTTACAAGAACTTTGATTTTTATAAATAAAAGTATCGTGTTACTTGTACAAACTTTGTATATTTCATCTGGGTTTGCTGCACGCAAAAATAGCCTCGATTCGGCCAGATTCTAACTCGAATCCGCTTAGAACGGGATACGTTTAACCTTCGCCTCGTTTTCATTTCTCACGTAACTTTCGGAATCACGAAGAACTATACCGCAAAGGCATTCCCGAAGTTTGACCCGCGCACGTTTACCAAACGCTTCGCTCATTTCTGCCGTCCTTTTTATCACCGCAAAAAGTTGATTGTCCAGTTTGTGCTACACAGTTGGAATGGTCTAAAGAAACCAAGTATTCAATAACGTTGCAAAGTAAGCACGATGCGAAAGCATATACCCGAAACGAGGCAATTAATCGCCGATAACATCGGTACATTGAAATGACCAACGGGACGTAACATATTTAGCAATATTTCCTTCTCCTTGTTTGCATTAATGCTTGGAACTGTATTATGTAATAAACTTTCACGTTCCAGAAAGTATTTCAGCAATCTTCCCAAGGATCTAACGAAATCATTCAAGGAGAGTATAAAACATCACTGAAACAATAAAAAATCGAACGGATGGTTGGATAGAAGTGTTCATAGTATTAAAAAATTGTGCTTAGTTTCTTAGATGCCAAAAAGATGAAGGGGTTCAGCTTTCTATACTTTTAGAGCAAACCCAAGAGCTAAAGTAAATTACAATGTTTACCATGAATCTTCAATTTTGATCAAACTTGGCACACATGTAGGTCGTAAAAAAATATTACATACACATTTACTAGGGCATCTTGTTTAAGGGATGAAAACTACCCTCAAAGTTGTTGGTTTGGTTTATCACGAGCAGTAGTGTAATTTTTTCAATATTTCTATTTTCGTTTTACTTTCCAATCTGCTTATTACCTTTCATAAAAATGTGACGCACGTTTACAATGAGTTGGCTGAGAACGAATTTCTAGAAGCAAATATCTTAAAAAATTCTTTCGATGACCTCCAAGTTACTGATTATTCAACTGAAACGTAATTAGAGGAACTGATTCACAAGTCGATTAAAAATTCCCATACGTTACAGGACCTAAATTTAGCCCAGCCCTGTCCATCGTTAGATTCGTGGCAGTGCAACCCCAAGGGGTCACTCTCGGCCGGACATCATCCGAAACGTTTAACGAGGAACGTCGCATTTCATCTCTCACGGTCCCATATCTTATCAAGGTTCGACCGATCCGTCTCCAAAGGTCGATGGGGGATTAAAGTTTCGAAATGCACACGGTTCGTACGTAACCGAAGCGATGAATCCGCCCCTGGCGCCATGGTGTGTGGTTGTTGGTTGCCGGCCGATGCCCAGTCTCCAGTCTGGCTGCAGCTGCGAACCGGTTATATACTTTCATCTGGCAGTCTTAACACGGTGCCTAAAAGAGAATCCGATGACTATAGTCAGAGTGCACACGCGAGGGAGCGAGAAAGAGGGGATGAGAGGGAGAGGTTAATACCTGTACCAAGGCACGCTTATGCATTGGAAGAAAGGACGTCCAGCGTCATTCCTTCTTTCTTTCCTTTTTCTTTTTTTCTCTTTTTTTTCCTTTCTTTTTTTTTTTTTATTTTCCTTCATCCGACCCGCTACTCCTTCTGGTGGTACCAACGAGCTCTTTTTGGTAACGTTCATCTTTCACTTTTTGTTTCAGCGGGCAGCCGTGGAACGAAAGCTCGCGAAACTGGATAAATGGGGAATATGAGGAACGAATTATGGTTGCACCGTGCAGGCGACTAATTGGAGATGTTTTCAGAGAAATGATGCGCGGTTGCGGAGGGATAGTAATGCCCGATCGGCGATACGTGGACCAGCTATGTATGCAAAAGAAGATACAAAGAAAGATACTGCTAAGGAGCAAAAGTTGCAAGGAGGTTTCCTGTCGCCCGCCAAGGAGCACGGTTCCCACCGTTTGCTCTTTTTCGTCGCGGTTTTCGCTCAAAAGGAATTGCGTTTGATATTTGTTTGACAATCTTTAGGAAGATAATATGTGGATATTGTATGATGAATTTTAATTGATCATTTCATGCTCTCTTGGGTGGAAGTATTTTTGCTGCATTGGCTTGTATTTGACGTTTACTCTCTAGAAACTTTTTGACCATGTTACTGAAGTACTTTAAACGTATGCTTGTGGACAGAAGTCAGCATAAGTGGTTGACGACAAATGCAAATGATTTGTGTAACTTTCCTTGTAAAATTCAGAATGAGTCAAAGTGACCTGTCTATACCTTCTGTTAAAGCAATTATACATTTTCATTTAGTAATGCATTTGAATGACTTTCTTGTATAATGTTATTTTTTTTTCTTATATATCAATTGTTTATAGTTACGTCAACCAACCAACCACGTATCAGATGATAAAACTGTAATGAAAAATAAGAACACTTTTGGCCAATGTGTGGTTAATATTAATTAAAATATAAAGGAGATAATTAAAAACCTAATGGTGCTAATAAGTAAGAAATGGAAGGTTACAATATAAAAATAGGAATATTGAATCAAAAGGGAATAAGGAACAAAGGCCTGCCTCGATGTTACAAGTAGAAGAGTCAAGAAAAGAATACTTCAGAAATATCATTTTAAAATAATTTCAATTACATTGTCATAAATTAACTTCCGCTAATAAATAGACTTTAGAAGACTTTAGAAATCTTTTTCTTCGGTTCATCCTTGACATTTCATTCATTCCGCCCACGGAAACGAGTTTCTTCTCTAGGTGAATATCATTGAATTTCTCGGATACTTTCTTATGCTTGGCATTCTATATAAGAGTAACCAAGGTTTACGGGTTGCATTTCACGATCGGGAAGATCTCGTTGCTATCCACAGATTACTGCGAAGAATTGGATAATGGAAAAGAAAATCGCAAATACGAGCACATATCTGTACCCGAGCGGAATACGTATGTCGTTGAAATAACTCGAATGTCAAATGGAAATTACTCTATTCCGGAGAAGCCAGCGGCGAAACCACTTCTTGGACCAAATATGCTTCTCTTCCACCTTTTTGTAATAAGGGAGCGTGACGTGGAAGTAACAAGTGAAACATAGTTAAGACTGTTTTATTTGCCCAAATGGATCGTTGTATTATTTCATAATCATCATATAATTTTATAATTTTAAAAGTACACGTGTAATTATATAATTTCAAAAATAGGCATGGTTACATGATTTTGTAATTATGTTACAGTTATCAAGAAGATCAAGAAGAAACTTGTACAATGTATAAGTAATTAAATTATGCATATATGAATCCAAGCACAGATACGCAATGGCCCTTCGAATGATCGGCGCTCTACTGTACTCGCAAACGAGAATTCAGCTTTCAAGATGAATGCGCATACACGTTACGTTCAAGAAGGATCGGTACACAGGAAATCCATTGTGAACATGGTACAAATAAAAAGCCCGTACAGTTACCTCATCTTCAAGTACGTAAAAGGACACGGAAGGTCAACCCTCTTGGAATTCACATGCACGTAGTTTTTGACCGAGGAAGCACTTACAGTAACGTCACGTAACGCTTGAGCAGGGAACAAGTCCTGCGAGAAGAAAGACCTGTCTTCCTTAAATAAAATCTGCTCGCTATCCTGGAGCTAGACACACGTGTGCGTATGTGTGACCGTGAAGTCCGATCCTCTGACTCACCGAAGAATACTATGCATTAACGAGCAATTGAAATAGCAGACGTGACGAGACCCTTTAATTCCTGTATTCCTCCTTCGACAGACCTGAGCTTCATCAAAGGGAAAAGATTTCATCTTTCGTCAGACGTTCAATTTTCATTTGGACGAGGTGATCGTCAAAATTCAAACCTGGGGGATGATTGATAAATAAATTAACCCTTCGCGTTCCGATTGTCAGTACTGCTTGGATAACTATCGAGGTCATTCCACTCGAAGTGGTACCACTACTGACAATTCTGTCCAGACGATTCTGTTCTATCCCAGTCCATTTTGTATATTTTTTATTATGAAAGTGTTTTATTATGGAGTTTAATTATGGAACGTTGGATTCTCAGCATTTTATTTGAGTAAATAAGTATAAATTCCGTTGTTGCCTTGCTAATTAGGTTTAAAATACAGTTGTTTATTTTTAATTATTTCTTACATAGAAGGAACTAATTACGAATCTTCTGGCATGTGTTAGACAGAAACAATGCTAAACAATAAAGTAAAATAAGTATTTATATGTTGATGTTTGTTGGAAATATTGGGAATATTGTATATCTTTTATTTAAACATTCTTTCGCGCTTAGATTGAAATGCTAGGCAAATACAATACGCGACATCTGAGAGAAACTCGTGAAATGTCGTTCACTTTCTAGCCAAGACGGTGATCCTGAGTAACTGTAGGTACGAGGATGCAAGCTAACAGGATTAGAAGCTGATAAAATCGTCTACATGCATGTACATGTAACGTGACACGCTTACTCCACTCTTTTACCACAAACCTGTTGTAAATAATCTTCCATGTCTTCTATGCAGACACGCAACCACGTCCATGGTAAAAGAATTGTCGGTATGTTATCTCGTTTGTGGATAACATCTGCGCACGATAAAGCAGGAAATTTCATGGTTCGAGAACCAAACTGGTTTACCTTCGTCCTACATAAACTGGAATGTGAAGCAGGTTTGCGTCTGTAATTATAGATATACCTTTACCCCGATTTACGTGAAAGTTACTTCGTTTCTTTTATTTATTTAAATGAAAAATAAAGTAAAATACAACTGAAAAATAAAAAAAAAATATCAATACATTTATGAAAAAGCAAATATACAAAGCTATATTTTTAATTGTTTCATTTCTAAAGAACAACCTTTCTACTTGTTTTATTTTTTAAATTTCTATCGACATGTTGAAGTTAAGTAGTTTAAAAATTGCTCCAACTTTCAATTATGCAATTACATAACTATCGTTAAATATTAAATAAATGAGGATAGAAATTTATACAAGTCAAGACACATTAATAAGTTGTTAACTATCTCCTTGGGTGAAGCCTGAGATTTATTTTGATTTTAAATCGTGTTCCTCAAAGATTTACTGGCATTAATTATTACATTATTTGTATGTATTATATTATAATATATCATACATTATATTGTTATACTATAAGAATTATTTACTACTTTGAGAATTCATTAGTTTTGGCTATTTATTTGATTGTCGAGAGTTTCTATAATTGATAGTTCTCCAACAAATTAAAAATTCTTTTCCACTTAAATAGCTTAATTATAAAAAGAAGCTGAACATACACATACGCGCCAGTGACCCTGAAGAGAGTAATGAAAAGTATAGGTGGAAGGGTGTCGAAGCACAGGTGACCAGAGGATGCGAAGAGGGGAAATCCATCGGTGCACGCCTCGGGGAACACGATGGGTTGAATTTAACTCCGACAACCGTACGTTTTGTGGTGTTCTGTGTACGGTTAGTGCTCACGCCGCAGAACGAACACCAGGCACCGATCTCTGCGCGGCTGTCTCGACTCTGGCTTCAGTTTGCTGTCGTGAGCACACCTGAACAGGTGACCGACTCGATCGTTCGATAAACCTCGCTCTCGGCGTTTCATCGTCGATCGTTAGACGCTGAAACTTCGATCTTCATGCTATTATTGTTCACAACGCCTAGGACAAGTCGATCTCTTAAAAATCTCGATTACTCGCCGCAAACGTAATTATAATTGTCACCTGTGCTAACGAAAAAAGAAATGTAAAAGTTGAGCCGTTTTCTTTTTGCTTGTCATAATCAATGGATTTTGGGTTTTATTTATTTATAGTGCATGGTAATATGGAAATAAAATCCGTTGTCTGACGATACTAAATGACTAATATAAATATTTCATACACATAAACATCCATAGTTGAACAATATTCCTGAAGAGTTTCGTAAAAAGATATTAATATTTATAGAAAATATAAGCGTCTCTGTACGACGATGCAGACACCACTTTGTTTACTTATTTACGGGTTAATCAAAAATCTCTTTAGTATTTAAATAATTTCACGATCACACACTTTTATAGTTAACCATCATTATCGAATAATAAACTACAAGATATACGACAATTTAATTTAATTATAATTGCCATCAGCGTTTCTGCAAAATGTATTATTTTCAATTATCTTCAATTCAGTTCAAATAGGAATCAATCAATTTTCTTAATCCATACTATTTATTACCTTCGAAAAAATAAATCTTAAAAATAAATTGAATTTTCACAAATTTTTAAGAGGTCCTTTTAAATATGATGGAACTTTTGCCTAAAAACAGAGGCTAGAATTCGAATAATTCTTTAGGACTGTGCGAAACTTGCGGCACCTGTAAAGAAAGTGAAGAGGATGATCGACTATCGTGGGTAAAATCAAGTTTATCGCCGTAAGCGTATGTTCCATGTAACGCCGAGAGCTTACCTGGGTAGGTGAACATGCTCGTGTGCTCAGCAGTTTATCAGTAACGTGCTGACAGTCCGCACGGACCCGTGGAACGACGCTGCTCAAATAAACTCTCGCGTTTCTCGTGTGGCGAACTCGACAAATAGTCTTCGACATAATGCATCATCGTTAATAAGAAACATCATATTTGACTCTCGGTGCGAGAATAAGTTTCTAAACAAAAACGGGAGTGAAAGAAATACGTGAATTTTGGGCGAAGTGACGTGTTATCAATGGAAATATAAAATACTTTGTTGCACAGTGATGTTGAAGGGTCTACGAACGAGGAAACTATTGAACTGAGACACCGAAATGTCCTGGTATTAGAAAATGAAAGAGGAATATGGCTTAGTGTGAGGCAGGAAATTAACGAAGAGCAAGAGAAGAGTTAATGCATCCTCTATATGAGTTTTATGGAAATCGTAAGTACCAGTCAATCAAAGTCTATTAATCTGCATGCTTTCACCATAAAGTTTCTAATTCTTGGCTGTCAGTAATTTTTTGAAAGATGGCTAACTCTTTTAAACTGTGACTGAAACTAGTACCACGCGGACGTGTTCTACACAGTATACGAGTGGAACGTAAATTCGATGAAAGGCAATTCAAATTTGCCACGTTAAATCAGCGTTTAAATTTATTTAGAAGATTGTAATAAATACGTTTCCATGAAAAATTGGTTCATCAAATATCATAATTACTTACATGAAAAATTTAACAAAAGTAACAAACACAGTTATTATTTGCACTTTGTACATTTTTCATTTTTTGGTTGACGTAAAATGAAAATTACGATACAACAGACACTGCGGGCACCGATTGCGATTACCGATGTCCTCAATTTCTTTAATAATCGGCTACTAATAATCGTGATGCAATTTGAATGCTGCGTAAGGATGTCATTGTAATCACTTTTCTCCTGTGCCACTTAACACAATGACATTACGTAATCTCATTTCTCTTTTTCATTAACTGCAAAAAAATTGTGTTAGAATTATTTGTGCGAGAGTATTGTTTCATACGTGAATTCGTTCTCACATGGAACACCTCGTTCCTCCGAATCATGTGATTGCTCCATTTTTATTTGAATACCTACTTCGAATTGAAAACAATGCCAAGTGCTACATGACAGTAACGGGAACGTGGAAGGAATTTTCTGGTCCACACACATTCCCATTACAAATAAAACATCAATATATTACAATTTTCTTTTATATTAATATTCAAAACAAATTAATACTTAATTAAACAGGAGTTGGGCGATTGTTCATGTACAATGTTTCGTCACGACTTTCGTAAAGTTATTTACTTGAAAATAACCAGTTATATTGAATAACAATTGGATGTCAATTTTTGTGTCTTGTAAGAGTAAATATTTTCTATAAACACATAACTCATATTTTGTTTAAAGCAATGGACATAGAAAGTACAGATACTAATGGGACTGAATGTATGTGACAAAATATGAAATGTGTATCTGCATACAAGTATATGCACATTTCACATTAAGTAACTTGTCGCAGGAGGGTCTTCTTGAAGTGTGTAACACGATCGGTGCAATGGAGATGGTGCAATTGATATCTTCGCGAGCACGGATGAATGGATTACGCAGTCGCTCACACTGAAAATCGTCCACCATTCCCGCTCGCCCATTGGTTTCTATGACATACGCTATATGTACAATTATCGCGAGTTTCTAATTAGCGTGGGAATATTCTGGTTTTATTACCGCGTAAGAGAACATCTTCAATATGAATCTCTCTCATATAAAAGACAATTTCAAGGAACAGTATAAATAAAATATTCAACTTCAACATTGTCATGCCTTCTAAATAAAGTCTGAGGCAAAATTTCATAGTTAATAATTTATCCTGTTCTCATCTATCTTTCCAACAATGCTCCATTTAAATGGAAAAAAGCGCCTGATTGCACGAACCTTCCATGTAAAATGACTACTTCTGAAAAGTGAAGTGACTGCGGAAGTGCGGGGAAACTAAATTCCTGTACTCTCATGCTTGAAACTAAAGATCATCTATTATCTCATTTAGAATATACGATCAAAATGGTAGTTGTTTTGGAATAATTCATTTGGTTTTAACATTAAGTAGAGTTAATTCTTTGAAATTATCCTCCAGCAAAAATGAGGAAGTAATCCGAATTATTCATTATTGATAATATTTTTCATACCCGGAACTTGTACACTCTGAGTACTCGTATAAATTTTCCAAACTATAGATCGTATTCGAAGCGATAAATTATCCCGAGCAAATGCATCGGTACACGCGTACACTACCGCTCAAAAGTTTCTCGAAAGAAATATAATTTCATTAGAAACTACTACCGTTTACTGCAAGGCATTACGCCTCAGGGAAGATTTCACTTTGTTATTTTTCATATATTCTTTTCTTAAAAAGTAAATTAATAAAAGAAGGCTCCATTAAGTTAACAATCATCAATTTTAACGAATTTTATCTAATAATACATATATCGAAAGCATTTGTATAAATTTAACATTCTATATAAGAATTTTTGAAGTATTGTCCTCAATTAAATATGCTCTTAGAAAGCCCCTTCCTTCTTAATTATTTATTCATTCGTTAACCAAAATGGTTTTATTATTGATACTTAATAATACAGCAAATCTAATTTATCTTTCATTTCTTTTTTTTTGTCATTAAACTTTTCCAGAACTTTTGACCAGCAGTGTATTCAGAACAGTTGAGATTCTATTTGACGTTAGCGAATTAATTAATTCAACTAATTAAACACTAAACACTTAAGTGTTATAAAGATGATTCTAACGCAACGAAAAGCGATGCAGGTAACTGTACCACGGCATGAAAATGGAAATTTCTGAAGTCACTTGGCACAAGCTCAAATAATTATCATCGTAAATGGCAAGGTATCGCTGGTGCATGTGCGCCACGTTAGGTGGACGACCGTGCGTGCACCACACCGGGAAAGTGGAAGGGATACGTCACGCAACGATTTTCAGTATGGGGTGAGCAAGAGCAGCAGACGGTGGTATGGGGTGTGTCAATACCCCGTGCGGTGTTATCATTCGGAAGCATGCATGGCAGGTGTAGGAAGTGACGTCACGCACCTCGGAGTATACCCGTTCGAAACTCGACCTTACTGTCTGTTTTCGTCGGACCACCATGCATAAAAACTTCCTCTGGTCTACCCATGTGAAACGCAACAAAGGATATCCTTGCCTTCTGGACTAACAACGCCGCGTACTATAATTGCGAGACTGGTTAGAAATTAAAATGGGAACTTTCGTTTGTCCCCTTTAAGGACGATTGTTGGTTGGTTTATTCTGCCATTGTTAATTGGCAATTGCTGTATGTTTCTTCGCTGTGAGATACGTACCGATGATGTTCTTCCGTTTGTTTGTATTTTTAATTTTTATTAACGACACGAAGTTACTGTTAAACAATTACAAAGTCGTCATAACTTATAATATTCTATAATATATGATGAATTTATGGCGATTGAGACATATTGCAAATGAAATAACTAATAAATTATATTAGGTCGTCCCATAAGTTCGTGCCGAAGACTGTGTCGAAATTTAATAAAAAAATCACAGAAATTTTCTAGTAACGGTATAATGACTATCTGAGAGAGGTGAGAAACTATTGTGAAATGAGACAGATTATCTTTTCCTATGACACTTAAGAGTATGTTTCACATATTAATTTAAGAAATAGAAGTATAAATGGCACGAACTTTTAGGACGACCTAATACTTTGTATTAATTATTAGTTTCATTCGTCTTCTATTTAAGTCAACGCACTAGTAATAAATTAAGAGTAGAATGGGAAATAATATATGTTTTGTCGATTAAAAGCACTATGCAAAAATAATACTAGGTTCTAAAGGCGCAGAAACTTCTGGACCGCCCTAATAATGATTAAGCTTTCGTAAGTGGTTGCCTTTTCGTAGTGCCTTCAACAAAGTTTTGTGGTAGACTAAGTCCTTGAGTTGAAGACTTAATTTCTCTTCTGATTTTGATAGTATTTAAACTTTAAACTTTGTTTCCACTATAACGAATCCCTGACATTAACTTTGAAGAACCTTGGAACAGAAACAACTACACAATTTCGTTTAAAAATTAGTTTGCCTCGATGGAATTAGGTGAGTTCTTAAAACTTCACTTTATATTGATTTATTAGTTCGATAAACTAAGCAAGCGGATTCTTAGCAGAAGTTCCATTCTATCGTTAATTTCTCTAAGAAATATGAATTTCTAATGTTTGATAACCATATAACTTCTCTTTTTTTAAGTTATGTTTTATTAACGGTTTTCTTCCTGTCGATTTCGATATTGCTCTCTTCAATCTTACAAATAATTAAAAAAGATGGAGGCAAAGGTTCGCTGGACGTAGAAGATTTTTCTGTAAAAGAGTCTCAATAAAAAAAGTAACTGTACAGCATAATCAACGTATTATCGCCCCAGTTGTTACGTTTCCCTTTTGGGGCCACCTGAAAATGGCGAACCTTCAGAATGGTCTCCTATTAACCAGACTTAAAAGTCAAGAGCGTAGCCGACACACTCTGTTGGCAAGAAGAACACCACTGGGCATACAACTCCAAGTCTTCCTGAAGTGTCGTGCTATCCAAAAGGAACATCTCGACACGTGCATTCAAACCAGCTATTATTACCTTAATCGTTTGTTGCATCGTTCGGAGACACTTCGTTGTTGCCACACACTTCCTCCCATCAACATTTTGCTGTGCCGAATTGAGACTGGAGTAACCTTGACACAGAATTTAAATACAGTACTATAGAAAGTGAGATTTATATAAACAATGAATACTTAACAACTATCGAAATTTATCGCCATCGCAAACATGATTTCCTCTGAGAAAGTTTCTGTAAAATTCTGTCCCTTCTTTTCTTTTAAAATTTAAATTTGAATATTTTGATAACGAAGAAAGTAAGGTGAAATAATTGTGATATCAGACAATGAGAAGTAGGTAACTCTTCTCGTCACTCTGCAGACACCTAGTTTCATACAAGAAACAAAATGTTATTATTTGCATATTAATACACATATTACAGGATTTACATTTTATAAAATATACATTTACTTCTTCGAAGAGAGATGTTATTTTCACTTAAGCCCTTGTTATCAAATATCAAAGACATGGCCCACTCTCTCTTCGATGTAATTATTATACGATAGGATATGCGATAGGAGAAGTGGTCGAGTGTGAAGCATAATTTGAAAAACGAACTGGTCATCTCGGTCACGACTTCTTCCGTAATCAAGATGCTCTTGAAGACTGAATTAATGATGTTTTGTAATCTCGTTGAACTATCTGGTTTCCGGGAATCGGCCTTGCAGACCACTGACCACGGCCGGATGCTCTTGTCTACAAAGAGCGAGAATGAATAACTACCGAGAAGGAGCCGTTGAACAAGGCTTTAACGATCCCGGTGCGGTATCCTGCAATCAGCTGTTATTATCAGAAAAATTAACAATACTTTTCGTGATCGAAGGAATTTGAAACTGTTATTTGAAGTTACTCTAATAACCTGTACCGCTACTAATTAGTCAGCTAACTAACAAATCAACTACACAGGATGTTGTGCATTATATGGTACAACCTGAACGGAACTGTATTTACACCAGGAAGTAGATGAAAAATTTATTATATTTTCTTCCTTCCGAGGTAATAATAGACTAAAAATTGATTGTAAATTATTCTTGGTCAACATCTATTATAAATGGTACTATCGTGAAATATTAATTCATTGTAAGTTATTAATTCATAGTAAGTTCACTTTCTTCTAAAAATAGATCGAGAAATATTTGTCAAACTTATTGATGGGCATGCATGAAAATTTCAACTGCAAAGTTAAAGTCTGACTGTGACGTTGCATACATGCAGCAAGAACGAAAGATTTTGATTACCTGTCGAAAACATTGTTGAAGTTGCGTGATTCAGATCTGATCACGTGTCGAGCTAGACAAGTAAGGTAATGGAGTGATATGGAATTGCTTTGATTTGTCATTTTAAGCGAATAAAAGTGTTTAGATTACAAAGTGTAATTTAATAGACATATATTTTATATAAATTCAAACAATAACGGAATATTTATCGCGTATATTAAATGGGACAATTTTTATATCAACTAGAAATATTTAGAATTATTCTATAATATAAGATTGTTATATATGAGCTTACGTATTTTATGTTTCCCTTCTCTATTGTTTAGATTTCAATTTCAGTAAAATCAGTTTCATTCATGGTCCAATAAGCGCCGGTGTGCATGCTTGAAAGTAGAGCTATCTGCGGTTGCTTCATTCGCAATTCCGGAAAAGATCAACTTTCAGCTATAGAGTTTCTAATCGAAACAAAGGAAAACAACTATGAAATATGTATCTGCATTTGTTACAAAATTGCTGCTCAAAGAGTTTCAACCGCATCAAAGTATTAGATAACGTTCCTTATAAATCTGAATCTACTTTAAGTATAGTAGAAAGTTCTTCTGATGCCAAGTTCCGGTTTGACTTACATTAGAAATGAAACAGTCGTTTCTAGCATTGTTTCTCGGACCACCTTGTTTAACCTTATGCACCACGAATGAAAGTAATTTCTTCGAAACCCTAACCAGAATAATTGCTAGTGTTGCCGTACGAGGTCCTTGAACAATAAATTAATAATTAAAATTAATTAGATTTAATGCACTGGGCATGTTGAAAAGTCCTTAGAAAGATTAGTGCGAAAATTAAATTACTGATTACAAAATGATAAACATTTATGTTACTCGGTTCAGTAAGATATATGTACTTTCTTCCGACAGTAATTTTTCAAATCATCTTCAAATTAATTTCTACATATTCTACCTCCTTTATTAATCATACTATTAAATTATAGATAATCTAGAAATGTGTTGGATCAGGTTCATAGAGGTACCTTTAATAATATTAATCAATAAAAACAGAAAAAACTGAACGAAGTAGAGACTAATGAACTGTAATAGGCGGAAGGAGACATCTTCGAAGTAATTACTTCTAATGAAAATTCAATGAACGCGAAGCAAACGATCTGTGTTATTAGGCACAGCTTCCCAAGGAACGAGAATTCGCTTTACTTTTCACGCTTGTATTACGGTTATGTGGTATAATACCGAGATCGTGGGAAACCAACTGCGACTTCCGGCGAGCTTTCACTTCGGTTAATTGTCCTTATGGTTGCTCGGAGCGCTTGACAATCTTGACATTGAACGAAGAACAGGTCGTGGCAGAGAGAAAGCATTCGGATCCCCGTTTGTCAGTTGTCGAATTAAACGTAACGGTTACAGAGACAATTGGCAACGAGTCAGCTTTGTTACTCGAAGAAGCTGAATGTCATTTCAAGAACCGAATGTTGACATTTCTGCCAAGGTACAGCTAATTTTAAATAACGAATCATTTCTGGTCTTTTATTTTCATTTAAACAAATTTTAATTAAAGATATCTGCAGATGAATTTTTCTTTGAGTAGGGTTGAATTATAATACCGAATCGGAAGTTGTAAAACGAGTAGACATGAATAATTTACTCGAGATTCGATATATCAACCCTTGACGTATTAATTAATGCATATGTGAATTGGTAATAGAAATGTTTATCTTAATTCTACTACTGTTTCGGTTATTAACGCCTGAGCAAATAAATCATATGTTTTATGAAGAGATATTGATGCAAATTATAAGATATCTTAATTTATGGATTTTAGATTTACATTTACACTTTGTTACATTTTAATGAATTCATAACTGTATATCATTGTGTATCATGTGTATCGTTCTGTATGTAATATGTAATTACGTAGAAATTCCGTTCTTGCAACCTAGATATAAAATTGAACTGAAAGTTAAAAGAATTTTATTTTCTCATTTGTTTATTTCTGATTAAAAATTTTTTAGAGTAATTAAATAGTAGATGCTAGTCTGAGCTAATTATTGATCATGATCATGATATAAAATTATCTATTTAGCAATCACTTACATTTAATTGTTACAGTAGAATTAACTTTATAGTATCCAGGTATACAGTTATTATCATGTATATCGAATTAATTATACGTTAACGTAGTTGAACAGATGATTAGCAAGTAGAAAATGATTACTCACTGAAGCAAACGAAGCGAGTTGCTAACGGGATGCTGAAGGTATTATTGCTGCATTATCAGACTATTCCGTGTAAGTGAAGTTTGTTTCATAACAAATGCTGCAAAGCATATAAATTTCATATTGTAGCAACAAGAGTGTTTACAATATGTTTATATCTAATCTAAATTTAAATTGAAGTCTATTTTTCTCAAAATATGATTTTCTTATGGAAATTCTGCAGTTTTGCAATACTGCCACCTGATCTAATAAAAAAATGTATAGACTTAATACTATTACGTGACAATGAAGAGGAAGGGAAAGTTAACATGGGGAATAATGACTAAAGTATAACGAATCGCATGTATAGGCAACTTTGGAGTACCCCAGTGATCCACAGATGAATTTTCTCTATTCTAGAGAAATCAGTCGCGTGCCACGAGAAAATCCATAACATTTTTCTTCTCGTAACCGGTTTATTTGTACTTTCCTTCTGCCCGAGTTACCTTTACAGTGGGGTGCAATGCGCTTTGGCTCGGTTCCCGATCTTCCCTCCGTGTTTTCTCCTCGCCGCCAATTATCGCGCTCCGAGAAGACATGGCTCTAATGTTGCACGGTTGGGTTAATTATCGTTGGACTTCTCGAGTCGAGTCTCGTTACAATGCTTCGAACACAGTTTCACCAAGGAAAATCACACGTCGGCGAATTAATACGAGCGTGAAAGTAACATGTGTGCGAAAGTGGTGCGCAAGACATAATATGTAATTCATTTAGATGCTTTTAATAAGAAAATTCTTCGGAGAAGATGATACATTCAGGTTCGTTCTTCTCCAATGCAAACTCGAAAGTGTTAAAAAGTTCTCAGTGGATGAACCAGGGAAATTTTTATCTGGTTATAATATTTATTATTTAAATTAACTTAATCGAATATACACGAGAGATATTAGTTTCACGATCATAAATATATGCTATCTTTCTATTCCTCCATTTTTTGTGTATTAAGATTCATATATATTGTATCTTTTCAAAACAATGTAGGGATATAGTAACACTATGATAATTTCAGTTTTGGAACGCAATAGTCAAGTAATGAATTGTTTTTATTTCAGCATCGAGAACACCACCAGGTAGCCAATCAGAAACGTAACGGTGATTTGTACCGTGCAAACAACCATTCGTTGGGGGATGGTAGCAATCATGTCAATTAGGGGATGCTCGCCGTCAAGATGATCTCCACGAAACCGATCACCACAATTTCGTGGCTGTTAAGATGTTACAAGAGACGCAGATTTAAGTCTGGGTGGCTTGTGTTCGTATTCATCTGTTTTCTGTCGAGCTGTTCGGCTAGGAACAATCCACCTCGTTTTCTCACCGATGGCCAAACGGAAATTATTCTCAGACTCAAGGAAGGACCTGATACACCAGTCGGTAAGAATACATGAAGAACTCGTACTGCTTCGAAAATAATTGGACAGCTTTCGAGAACTTGCAAAGCATTTAGCAAAAAATATAAAGGATCATTAAGAATAAATCATGCTATATTTTGCGAATGTAAAGTAACTAATCTGATTACTTTTCATCCATCTGTCAGTTGTTAAAAAGTAAACAGTTAACATTCTTTCGGTAGTCGCATAGCCACTCGCAATATGTACAGTATAATCAGCGCTTCTGCGCATTTAAATTAATTACACCTTTTATTCGCTGACGCATCGTGTTGCCATTCGTGTTGGCTGGTTTCTGTTGCAGGCAGTTTAATTTACAGGCTTCGCGGCGTCGATCCTGACGGTGACAGCCTGACGTTCGGCGTTAGAGATCAACCTGGCAGCGACGTGATTCGGGTCGAGAATTTCAGCCCAAACGAGGCCAATATTTACCTGAACAAATTGCTGGACAGAGAGGTAATTCAGCTACGTGATGATCCATTTCGTTCCAATGATTCCGCTCGATCGCCCGTCGAATCTCTAATACAATAGTTGAAACGTCTACGATATACATTTGCTTGTGACCGATTAAATTGTTTTTAATTTTAATTGAAGACATAGTTTAAACAAAAAGGTTTCCATTTCGTTAAACCTGTAAGAAACCCTTGAAAAACATGTTTCCCTTGGCTTACTTTGCACAACAGTCAGCAGAAGAAACTAATTTCTACGATCATTTCACCGGTATTGTGTTTCTTTTGCATCTCGCACGAGTAATCCTAAATTCTTGAATACTTCCACGCAGAACGTGTCTGATCATGGTAACAGCGGTGTCGAACGCAAAAGAGAAACTCGGGAACGAGTACCGAGCATAAGAAACATGGAAATAACGATCCAGGGTGGATCATCGCTTGTGGAAGTCGTTATTTTGTCATCATCATCTCCTTTAAACGTGACCGTTAGCGTGCGAGTTAATTTCCTGCTAAAGGATACGCCAGTTCTCAAAATTACTAGTTTGGTGCCTCGTGTATCGTGACACAGATTATTGGGATGGTTTTGTAAAATTGAGACGACGATCTCATTTTCTGAGCAACAAAATCACACGCGTGTAACCTAGATTCTCTAAATATATAGCGCATTCAATTCATTTTTAAGTTTGACTTGCATTGTTTCGGAATAGAACCATTTTCTTTCGTTTAGAGGGTGAAGGTCAATTTTATTTGATTAAGAATGGATTTTGGTATATTAAAAATAATTAGGAAGCAAAAAAGTCGAAGCATTGTTACTTGATGAAATTTAGTAAGAAGAATTGATACTTTAATATGAATATAGAAAAATCACCTTGTGTCAGAAATATTAATATTTAATAACCCTCTGGTATCATTCATGAAACGATAATTTGATTTAACAAGGGATGCGTAAGAGTATGAGATCTCCTGCAGAAATATTATAAATTTTCATTCATATGGAAATCTTTTGAAACAGCACAAAACGGTATTTAAATAAATTTTTGTAGAGTCTAAGTTGTTGATGTATCCCTAGACCAGGGATGAGTATGCGTTGGTGCTGACTCTGACGGATGGAAGGCTCGGAGAGGGTAATTTCCTCACGCAAAGTTTACTGCTACTGGTGGAAGATGTTAACGACAACGTGCCAATTTTTCGGCCACATCCAACATCTTTGACGATACGAGAGGACTCTGGACCTGGTGTTTTAACGACGGTCGAAGCGTATGATGCGGATCTGGGAGTACACGGACAGGTGGTTTACTATCTGCAGGAACTGGACGGAGAAAATGACGTGTTCAGCGTCACAACCATCAATGGGAAAGGTGTCATCCGCTTGGTTGGTCGTTTGGACTACGAAAGAAAATATTTGTACCAACTGAGGATATTGGCAATCGATCGAGCGATCAATGAAAAGGTTAGTTTCTAGATTTGGAGTACTTCATGCAACAGCGGATTGTATGAACATATAAAATTTATAAATAGGTATCAAATAAAGTTAATATTTTGACATTTTTATTTCACAAAACTTCTTGTTTTATTTGTATTAAAATGAAGTTCAGAGTTCAACTATTTCGCACAAGTTATCTACAGGCAACTATCAATTAAAATTCTCCATTTTGAATATATCTTTGTTAACGTAAATATAAGGGTACTATTTGCATTCTAGTCAAGATAGAACCCCCATCCGCTACAATAGTTATCTCTATGGTGGAAAATTGTGAGATATTCTGAAAGCAATGAACAAGTTCGGAATAATATGGCATTAAATTCAAATGTTACAATAAATAGATTTTTAACGAGTGTCGTGTAATTGAAACGCATTGTAAGCAATTTAAGGATTGAAATCTCTGTAAATATTTTTAGCTTATCTTCAGATTCGTTGGTAATTATTACAGGTAAATACAGGAACAACCGCGATACTCGTTAAGGTTCAAGACGTCGAGGATCAACCGCCGGAATTCATAACCATGACGCCTGTTGCTAGGATCAGTGAAAATGCTCGGATCGGCACGTCCGTTCTTCAAGGTCTGTCTAATCACTGCTACTAATACAACATAGATGTTTTTTAGTATGGAAACAATAAATTCTAATCAACTTCCTATTGCAAAACTGATACAAATAATTAGAGGACTAATTCATTAAAAAAAAGTAAATAATTCATGAAACGAATTTGAAATCTTCGCTTTAATGGTTATAAAAAATGATATATTGTATGGTCTGATAAGCTTTATTTATTAATTGGTCATAATGAATACTTTCGATTTACAGTGGAAGACTCATGATCGAAAACATTTATCATCATTAAATTATGAATTTAATGCATTTTTGGCATATACCGATACATAACACGTTCAAAATGTGTGATAATTCATATTTATACAAAATAAATATCAAAAGTTAATATGACAACATTTTATTTTACACAAGTACAAATATTCTCCATACACTTTGCATATATTGTTCCTAGTAGTATAGCCTATAAGTCCAACAAATTGACAGCCTTCAGTAAATCTCATCTTAGATTTATTAGTCAGTGATCGAATAAGTCTTCTCGATCGATACGAAGTTTCATGATACAGAAATCGTTGTAATTTTTCAAAAATCGTTTCGAATGTCTTACAGTTCGCGCAGTTGACGGCGACAAAGGGATAAATAACAAAGTCACGTACAGCATTACGCGAGGGCCGAGATACCTGTTCGACATTGACGCAACATCTGGCTTGGTGTTTACCAGGGCGCAACTCGACAGGGAAGCGGAAGAAAACGCGGAAGGCGCCTTTGTCTTGGAAATTACCGTGAGGGAAGTGTCGAAAATAGTGCCTGCGCCGTCGGTATCGACCGAAGTCACTATTATTCTTACGGACGTTAACGATGAGACTCCCAAGTTCCGAAGTACGAGATACCGAGCCGAGATAAATGAAAATGCGCCGCACAATACGCCGGTTAATTTCATCGGGGATGCGATACCGGAAGTGTACGATCATGACTTGGTGAGAAACTGACGCTAAAGAATTTCGTGAGACGATTGCAAAACATATTCAAGTGTTCGACATCGATTTTTATGAAACTCTCCGTGTATGCAGAGCAGGAACATATTGTTGTTATGAAATTACTATTATTAACTTTGAGGGGATAATATTATCGTTGAAATAAGAGTGCATTCAATAAATAGAGAAAACGTTGTACTCGATTTTCGTTTAAAAAAGTAATTTTATTATAAGTAAAGAAGTGTAGAAGTAGGAAACACATCCACATAATGTATTCTTGTAGTTAATATTTACTTTATATAAAAGTAATTAGTAGGTATATACATTATATCATTCAGAAACTTATTATATAATACAGATTTCTGAAATTAGAGTTCAAACAAATACTGTTCTTTTAATAGAGAACAATTTTTCAGGGATCTAATGGTACTTTCCGAATATTCATCGAAGGTGATGATGGAATGTTCGATGTGACACCGTTTAGAGGAATCAATGAAGCTCCATTTTTAATCAGAGTCAAGAATTCCAGCAAACTCGATTTTGAAGTGAAATCAGGTATTCATATTTTTTAATTGTGTCCACAGTTCAAAAACTTTTGATTATTTCATACGTACATATATGATTTCAAACATGAGATGATTTATAATTCACATTTTCAGAGATAAATTTTACATTAATCGCGAAAGAAGTCGTATCAGTGGCGCCGAAGTATAGCATGGTACCAGTGACCGTTTTTATTAAAGATCAAAACGACAATTATCCAGAGTTCACTCAAAACATATACGAGGTATCGATACCAGAAAATTGTGCTGTTGGAACTACGGTAGCATGGGTTCAGGCATTGGACGAGGACAGTGGCAATTTTGGAACTCGTGGAATCAGATACACACATTTGGGAGGCAGTATTGCGCACGCGTAAGCTACAAAATCTCAAGTACCATATTTTAAGTGAAAATAAAAAGTAACTACTTGAAGTAACATTTTCAGCTTTCTATGTATCAAGTCAAAACATTTGAAAACAAACGAGTCAATATATTCATTGGACACAATACAAATTTAGGATAATAAAACTGCTATTAATCGGTAAAATTTGTTTGACTCGGTGTATAATTTAGGGGTTATTAATCGTTTATGAAATCCTCTCAATTTATTTTGATTTTTCTTTCCCCCGTTACAAAAAAGAATCTCAACAGATGTCGAGAAGTATTGATAATAACAGAGATACAGTAAATAACGAGAGTTGTAGCATTTGTTTACATTTGTTTCTTTAATTCTAGACTATTAATGGATTCCCTGACTGGCGTGATCACAGTTAAAATGGCGGGTCCGAGTTTTGATCGAGAACTAGTATCCCGGCATTATTTAACGATCGAAGCGAGAGACGATCTCGGAAAAGGTAACCAAAACACAGTTCAATTAATTGTGAACGTGAACGATGTCAACGATAACGCGCCTGTATTTCTGCACAACAAATACGAGGCTGTACTTTTGGAGAACGAGGATCATTTCGAATCACCGCTGATCATCGAAGCCTTCGACATCGACTTGAATGGTACGATAAATAGAAAATCTTTTCATTCGACTTCTTACTAAATTATAAGATCAAATTCACAGATTAAAATATCACAGTTCCTCCCTTTATATAACAAGTGTCATTGGTTAAAAACTTATTTTCAAAAATTAATTACGTTCACTCTTTCACAGGTACTAAAAATAGCGAAGTGGTGTATGCTATAGTGTCAGGTGAATTTTCGCGGAACTTCAGTATCGATCCGAAGCGCGGTATAATCGTTCCAGCAAGACCGTTGGATTATGAAGCATTACCTATCAGCCAAGGGCATAAAGAAACATCTGTACGTCCGTTGAGATTGACAGTACGAGCCAGAGACGCGGGCACGCCGAGCTTGAGCTCCGACGCGCCATTAATTATTTACTTAAAGGATATTAACGACAACGCGCCTGCCTTCGAGAGAACACTGTACAAGAGAAGCATTACCGAAGACTTGGCTGGCGGTACCAGCGTAGTTCAGGTAACGTCAATTATTGTTTTATGATCGTTTATTAAATGCTCTTACGGTTTAACACCAGAGGCCTTGTATTTTTGTGTTATTAATTTGAGAAAAATTTTCAAAGAAACATAAACAAGAATTAACAAGACAAAATAAATAAATAAAAAATAAATAGATAGAATACGCGAAAATCTAGAATTTCATGAAATTGTTTTTTATTATAGAAGATAGGGGGAAAAATTACAGAACTTCATTAGGTAGAATTTAATTATCTTTATTTAAAAAAAATACAGATGGTAACGATATAGAAAGAAGAAAATTCTTATTACAGGTGAAAGCTTGGGACAAAGACTTATCATCGCCAAACAACAAATTGGTTTACCGAATTCAAAGTGGCGCAGGCGATAAATTCGTCATCAGTCCGGAGACAGGAGTAATTCGAGTCGCTCCTGGCTCTAATTTAGATCCAGATCTCACTTCGCCAAAGACTACGAGGTACAGCTTGAACGTTCTCGCGATAGACAGTGGGACGGAAATTCAAAGAACCGCTGAAGTTCTCGTCAATATCACCATCGTGGATGTTAACAATAAACCACCTATTTTCATCGAGCCCGGTACAGTTACTATTCGCGAAAATACTCAGGTGCGTAAAATAATTGATATTATCTCATGGAGATTGCATTCAAAGAATATAGAGCTAAAACATCTATAATATGTGTATTTAATTGGTTATTCATCAGGTTGGGGCGTACGTGCATCGTGTAGTCGCCAATGATCCAGATATCGCACCAATTTTGCGCTACCGCATCGATCCAAACTCATCCGAGGCAAGAAACGAGGAAGGAACGCTAATTAAAATTCAGGAATACGATTATTTATCTGCTTTAGAATTAAACGCACTCGATGGATTGCTTCGAGTAGTCAAACTGATAGACAGGGAAAGAGTAGAGACGATAAGGTTGGGTCTCGTTGTTGAAGATTTAGCCGCAATTAAAGGCGTACAAACTGCATTCGGTTAGTACACATTATCTACATGAACGAGTGGTATTTAAAAAGCTCTGAAACTCATTCTACATTAATACAATTCACATACAAACGTCCTCATAATATAAAATTCCAACGCAACTATTTCATTTAGATTTCGCCTTAAATTTCAGCTACCCTAAACATAATAATCGAGGATGAAAATGATAACAACCCAAGGTTTCGAAGGCCATTTTACAGGCGGTCGGTGACGGAGAACAGTAAAAATGGCGTCAATATCGCCAGTATCGTGGCTGATGACGCTGATAAGAATCGCAGCATTACGTATTCATTGGAAAGTCCGAAGGAATTAACGGATTTAGTACATCTTGATTCTGAAACTGGCGAAATGGTCGTGGCGAATAAAATTGATAGGGAGCAATATTCCTGGCTCAATCTAACAGTTAGGGCCACCGACTCGGGAATACCGCCAAGGTAAAATTACGTTTGCAATTTTCGGAAAACTACTTACCTTTTCACTTTCATTATTACGACTTGTACAATTTTCTTTAAGAAGAAAGTTCCTAATAAAGAACTGTTCTTAAATGATTGTTTCTGTTACTACAGTTATTTTTATAATTCAAACAAAATTATTACGTCGTATGATGAACGAATAACATTTGCAGATCAAGTCTCTCCGAAGTATACGTTCAGGTACTGGATGAAAATGACAACAATCCATATTTTGTGACCGATATCAGCAATTTGACTGTCATGGAGAATGCTAAGATTGGTACAGAGATCGCTGTTATTCAAGCAAAAGATTCTGACAGCGGTGATTATGGAAAAATCACGTATTTACTGGACAGAATGTCGTCCCAAGTATGCAGTAAAATTATTCTTTCTCATTGGAATATTAATAAATAACTCGAACCACGTTTTCTTATTTAACTCTGACATGTATAATTACTCTCTCGAGCTTTTATTGCGAATTTCAATGAAAAAGAGCGATACATTGAATCATTAAATTAAATAAAGCAATAATTCAAAAAACATTTTTCGATACAGGGTGCTTTTGCTATTCATCCCGAATGTGGTGCTTTGACTGTAGCTGATTCCATCGATTGGGAAACTAAACAAAATTATGTTCTAGTCATAGAGGCGTGGGATAATTATCAGTTCGGTTACACAGCTGGAGAATCCAGAAACGCGTTCAAGCAAATTCAGTAAGTTGTATTGCTGTCGTAATTACCTGATTAAAGTAAACGAGAAAAAGTAATTGATATTATATTACTGTTTTCTATGCGAAAATTACTAACTTTCATTAATAATATCATCAATAATTAAACTGGTGAATACATTCAGAAGCGAATTGAACAGAAAATAAAAATCTCATTTTTAAAGAGTGACAGTAACAGATGTTAATGACAATCCACCGAAAATGGACATACCAGCATCGTGCATCACTATATCGGAGTTTCACGACGTCAAAGACTTAATTTTTGTCATTAAAGCGAAAGATGCCGACGATCCAACGACACCTAATGGCCGTGTGAAGATTAGAATTCTTTCTGGGAACGAGTTAGGTTTGTACAAGCAATTTTGACAAATATATCCACGATTAAATTATAAAATGATTATGAAAAAACTTCTGGTATACAAATTCCGCGAATAGATAATGTAAAATTAATATTTTAGGTTTATTCATCCTAGAGCAGACGGATCATTGGGCAGCAAATCTAAAAGCGGCTCATTCACTTCGAGGGAAGTTCGGAAATTATTCTCTGGTCGTGGAAGTACGAGATCTTGGCAGCCCTTCTAACAAAGACACGTCTATCCTAAATATTTGCGTTACTGATTACAACGACAATCCTCCGATGTTTATTAGTCCGCAACATAATACAACGATTCGTGTGCCAGAGGTGATTATCCATCATTTATACCGGAATTAAGTGCAGTTAATGCAACGTTAAACTTTTAAATAGAAAAGAAAAAAAGAAACACGTTCTAATTACGATACCTTCGTTAATATAACATTGGAAATGCAACAATTTGCAGAATGTAACAGTTGGAACGCAAATTATTCAAATTGAAGCCCACGATGCCGACACTGGTCCAAACGGTGACGTTCATTTTCGTTTGAAGCAAGATTTGGCTGGCCATTGGAGGACCTTTCACATCGACGACATAAGTGGAATTATTTCATTGAAACTTCCATTGGACAGAGAAACACAAAAACTGTACGAGGTACTGTAAATGTACAGAAATAACAAACTGAAGATTTTAAACGATCAAATTAAAATATTAATGTAACAATGAATTAAGATTAAAACGATTTTGGCTCCAACAGAAAGAATAAATTTATTATTAAAATATAGATGTATCAGATATAATAAAAATTCTTTGAAATGTTGTTCATAATTGAATAAATGATGTTCAAAATAATTAATATTACAATAAAAGAGATAAATTTATTGTAGTATTTAACATGTTGTATCGAATGTCGATTAAATTTACCACAAAGTGATGGAAGTTATATTTCATACACAGATCAGAGTGGAAGCATACGATTTAGGTACCCCGACTCCTCTCAGTTCGGATCTGGATCTAATAATTTACGTTAGGAACATCAACGACTACGAGCCGCAATTCTTACTGGACATTTTCAATACCAACTTCACCGAAGAGCAACTTCCTGGATCGGAAATGGTCTTACTTCCACAGACTGTCGATCGAGACGAAGTCGATGATCTCGATGATCCTCCTGTTCAAGTCTGTTATTTCATAGTTGGTGGGAACGATGATGGTTTATTCACTCTCGATATTTATAAGCACGAATTGACCGTAAGTTTCGATAAGTGTGACATAAACAATGTTTACTATGTAGAAATTAGCTACTATTAATTAAAATTCTAATTTTATATCACATTTCTGATATTCTGAATTCTAATTACCTACTATGAAAAAGAATTTTTGCAATCTATACTCCGCTCTGGTGTAAATTCTGGCTCGATGATTGAAAGAATTATTAAAAATAATTTAAAAATAATTATTTCAGACTGCGAAACAGTTGGATCGAGAGCAACAGCAGCAACACTTGTTAATTATAAAAGCTACGGAGGATTGCAATACGGTTCCAGCAAACGAGAGTTTTTACGACGAGACCACCGACGACACTACTTTAAAAGTTATTATAGATGTAATTGACGTAAACGATAATCCGCCAAAGTTTGTTAGCAAAATATTCACGGGAGGCGTTACCACGGATGCTGACTTTGGCACTCAATTTATGCGCGTGCAGGTAACGCAATATCATCTGAATGAAATTCATAGAGAAAATAAGTACATATAAAAGTTGCACGATTGTTCTAGGCGATCGATTTGGATGCAGGCGAGAATGCAATGATTAATTATTACCAAGTTGGCAAGATTCACATGACTTTAACGGAGGGTCTGGACGATATTCAGTTACAACCATTCCTCGTTAACAAACTCACTGGTGTAGTCAGCCTAAATTTCGATCCCCAGAGAGGAATGAAAGGGTATTTCGATTTCATGGTACGTTTGATCGACTTTAATAAAATGGACATCATAATATTTATTTAAACAAATAGTAGCAGTTTGTAATTAATAATTATTTAATGCCGACTTTGTTCCACATGCTTTCTTGGTCATTTGATGAGTTCTTATAATATACCTATAAGTATGATTTCAGAATATGTTATTAATAATAATAATTGACATCTGTTGATTGATTTAAACAGGTCATAGCCAACGATACGCAAGATCTTCAAGATTCAGCAAGGGTGTTCATATATTTGTTACGGGAGGATCAGAGAGTTCGTTTTGTATTGCGGCAACATCCACCGGAAATTCGCAACCGAATAGAAACGTTTAGAGAGTAAATATGAACAATTGTAGTTGTAAAATGAGCAGAAAAAATGTCAAAATTGGGAGCGTGCTCTGTAAACCTAGCGTTAACGATACTAAACTTTCAGGACGCTAGGCAACGTGACTGGCGCGATAGTCAATATCGACGAGTACAAAATCCACGAGAATCACGACGGTTCGGTCGATCGAACGAAAACGGATCTATATTTGCATCTCGTGAATCGCCGCGACAACTCCATTTTGGAAGTATCCGAGGTTCTCGAATTAGTCGATAGAAACATCGAGAAACTCGATACCCTGTTCAAGGAATTCAACGTGCTCGACACGCAAGCGGCGCAGTATCAGCCAATTGTTCAGTACGAACAAGCAGGGACGACTTTTTGGCTATTGACTTTGACCTTGTTTCTGGGCGCATTGCTAATTTTGTGCATCGCACTGTGCCTTTCGCAGAGGGCCTCGTTTCGAAGGCAATTGAAGGCAGCTAACGCGTCTCCTTTCGGTAAGTGTCAATCGCAATGATTATATAAGGGGTTGTTCAGGTAGTTTCTGGGTTTTGAATATTTTTAATATAGAACTTGTTTGTTTTTATAGGTTCCTTTTTAAATTTCTATTCTTACAACAAAGTCTTGATACAGTTTTCTTTCTCTTTTCTTATATTATTTAGGAATCTTGAAGACATTACATATTTTTCACGTATCGTGTATTTTATTCTAAAAGGAGGCTGTAATAACAGTTATAAAAACTAAAACACTCATAAATTGTACACCTTTAATTAATAAATACGTTGTTTTCGTTAAGGTACATCAGATGCAGAATTTATCAGAGGACCTGGCCGCGTTCCAAACACGAATAAACATAGCGTGGAAGGTTCTAATCCGATATGGATGCATGCTTACGAGAACGAATGGTTCAAAAGCGACGAATCCGTGAGCCACACATCCGAGAGAGATTCTCTTGACGAGAATGCACTGAACAACGAAGAATTAATGAACGAAGTGAACACAAACCAAAGACACGAAGATAAACCGTACTATATCGAGCCTAGGGTCTCTTCTATTTCAAGGTAAATGCGTTTTTTTTTTTCATAAATAAAGCGACCAACCGTAAAAATGTATATATTAATAATATATTCAAAATCAGGCACATTTGAAAGGAAATACATTCATCACTTTTATGTTTCCTCTTATCTTAAGATTTTATTTTGCAAATTAAGTATACAACAAAGATCAACTATTAAATATTAATTATATTGGTAAATAGTAAATTACAAAAAAATCATTTATTTTTCAATTTATGTTGCAATTTATTTCAGTATAATATTTACGATATCACAACAAATTTGCATCATGTTTTGAAGTATAATTACGAATTTGCAAAATTATGATACCTCTTGAAATTTTTTGCATTGCATTGACAGAAGCTTATCATGTTCACCGATATTTTTTAATACGAAATTTTGTTTTCCGTATTCGTTAACAGAGATTATCTTTGTAGCCTGGAAAGTATAGCAAACATACCAAACAATTTCCATCAAACCTCGTCGCTGCACCGAGCTCACAACACGATTGTTAATCCACTGGGCAAGAAAATCGAGACAACGGAGTTGTAATCGAATGAGGATGGGCAACACTTCCAATAAATACGTTTCTTTAAGTGCTAATATATAAACACTTCGCAAGAGAACTGTAAATTTAGAAGTGATCGTGTAAATAGTCACACCTCGTACAAACGATAGAAATATTTAATATTTATTTTATAATAATTTTAAACGCGACATTAGCGAATACTTTTACACCGTCAGAATCTTATTATCCATAACTCATGCTCTACATCGAATCTAGAATAAAGCCAAATGATTATTCCAACGAATCTCATGTTTTAGGTGCATAAAGGTTGACTCAAGTCAATCCATGAAACGAATGTGTACTAATGATCTCTGCACGTTAACTCCCAAGTTAGAACATTTTCTACACCTTTGTATATTTTTCTGAGGAATAAAAAATAATTTCATAATACTTCAAATTTTTGTAAGTGAATAATATAAGTAATACCAGGCCACATTGTTGTGTATTCTTCAGCTTCACCTTACTTATACTACCTCGAATCGAGTATAGAGCGTCTCATGACGCTGACTTGCTGAAAATTAATACAAGTAGTTTGAGCTAGTATATACTATAATGAAGTCAAACCCGTGGATCAATTTTACTGGAATTCATTTACTTTAACATTTATTTTCAACGTAAAATAATCTATTAAAATCATAAGTACTACGTGACCACAATTGACTGCTATTTAACGATGTTTTGTAAGAATTTTTGCACAAAATTCTGAAATAAGCTTTTAATATATCTTGATAACATAACAAGTTCGTTCACCATTCGTCTATACGACAGATATTTATCCAACCGTGCACTAAAGTGTCTTTGAATAATGAAGGTTGGAAATTGGAATAAAAATGTTGGCACGCCATGTGACAAGGGGTTAAATGTCAAGGGGTTGCCTCTACGGCGAGACATATACACACACGCGTGAACGAAAAATACGCGTGGAAAGACTCTCCCCATACATTATCCTGATAACCATAAAGGGGTGCTATTCTTACCATTTCTACTAGTCTTAACAATGCATTGCGCATTGGAGACACACACATACACACATACCTTCTACTTTTGTGATTTAAAACACATTTACCACGCAGGCACATAGTTCCTCCTCACTTTGAATTACATAGAAAAGAATGTAATTACAAGTAATTTCATGTAACATTCTTCTTATTTTATGGGAGGACAATAAAGGTGGCAAAAAAAAAGAATAAAACTTTATTTCTCTCAGCTATTAAAAAATGCAAGTTAAGACAAAAGACCTAAGGAGTACGATACAAATAAGTTCATAAATATTCAAAATATCAATCTTAAGGATAATAGTGAATATTAATTTAGCCTATAAAATTAATTTCATACAAGTATGTATATGTTTAAAGTTTCCGTCGAATGCCAAGTGTATAAGACGGAAAATGAGCAAGCCAGAATTATGATCGAAGGAATACGCACAGTTGGTTGTAGGTTGAAAGGTAAGGAGTCGTGGAAACAGGGCACGTACTCCCTTATCGTGTTCCTGAACGTCAGCCTCGCGTGTAACTTTATGCTAATCTTCGGGTAGCTATATAAGCGACTGGTCAATGTTCGAGTCACTCCCCTGCACCGCTCCTTTTCAATCCTTCACTGACCGAGACTGCCTTGCGGAGTAACCTAGTGGCGTTTCCAGCAGAAATCAGTAGCGTAGCAATATTTAATGAATAGAAATACTCAACTAAAAAATTAAAATTACGATATAAAGATTTTATGACATCGTACAAAAAATTATAATCTGCATTTCCATTATATTTATTAACGTAGAATTCCTTTTGGTGGTTGTGCTCAATAGGTTTCGCAGTCCTTTGAGGTGGATGAACCCTTTTGTGTGTTCAACACCTTTATCTTATGCTTCAGAGACAAGTAGATATCATCAACGGGTTGGAATGAATAGATACCAATTAGGTGAATCTGTTTCTTTAATGATATGGTTATGAGTTAGCATTTGGAAGGTATACTCTAAATCTTGCGAATGGTGAAAAAGCATTTACATTATTCCTTTGAAAATTCCAAAGCAATCTTACTGATACATTACCTGTATAATAATATAATACAATTAAACCACAAACATTTTTATTATTAAATTCTATTTCGTAGTTATGTGCTATGCAGTTTCTCTCCGAAGAGTAAACAATAAATTCAGATTAGCCGTTGTTTATGACTTGTGCGCGTGTTGCGTCAGGATTATCCTTCGAATATGGATCAAGTTCTTAATCTTACCACTAAAGAGTGTCCCATCTGTACTCGTATACTAAGAACCTGCAATTTCTTACGCAGTATGTTCGAGTAAATGATAAATAATCGTTATTTCCTAGGGCAATGCTGTTGCTAGTCCCGATCCTGTACAACACCACTACGGACACACACGGCGATGCATTCATTCTACGCGCGATTTGCATACATGGCTCTTTATGTGTACGTACCGCAAGCTCGACACGCCATAACAGTTCCCCAAACGTCCTCATTCCGTTAGAATCGTTAATCGCAAAATTCCTTGCCCACTTCTACCGGTGCAAACTCTTGAAACTGTCAAACTAAATTGTATAAAGCGTAGGATTAACCCTTTGACCACGAAGGGCGCACATATTCGCCCTTAGAATGTCAACACGTACATATATCAGAAATCAGTAACGGAACGAAGTTAGAAGCCCAACGTAAAGTGGACGAAATTTTTGAAATCGTCAAATCAGTTTTTGCTCAATTAATTTTACTCATGTTCGAGAATGTTACTCTTTTAATAAACATTGGAATAACAATCTGGCGCTTCGTGATGGAATTAAAATTAACATCTCCGAATTAATTAAACATTTATAATGTATAACAATCACAGTTCAGAATAAGTATTCATCGAAGACATTAATCATGAGAATTTTTTCTATATATTGATATCTATTGATTAGAACAACTAAAAACTAATTTATGACAATATTTAAATTAATTCTTATAGTTTAAACGATTATGGGAAATATGATTTTGCTGTAAAGTTAATGTTTCCAGTATCGCTCAAATCAACCGTCAAGCGATTACTGTTCAGTCTTCTCCTCTTCTTCGCCAGGTATAAGCAACCGTCACAGGACTCCGAGGGGTGAGGATTTATTCTTCGCGGGTCCTTCGATCGATGTGGATCTCGCGATCTATTAAATATTAATACTGTGACGTGTAAGTACTATATCTACACTGTAATTAAATCTCACTCGTATTACTATCGACATTATTTATCAACATGTATAATTAGATAATCCTTATCTCGTTCAGGACTGGTGATTAACAACAAAAAATGGGTGTAAGACATCAATTGCTGAAATTTGTACTCCGTTTCGAATCAATCACGCAACCCCTGCGTTAGTGAACCCTTCTTATTAGGGGTTGTGTGCGTACTGATACCCCGACTTCTCAAGTCCTGACTCATCAACGTTATGCTACCTTTTGGTATTACATCGATAGCTGCCAGTTCCATTGTACATTATACACGCTTTAATACATAAGTTTCTTTTATTGTAATAGAGTAACTATTAGTAATAAATAGAATATGTTTTATAAATTCTATATATCAAAAATAGTAAGTATTTTTCTGACAATGACAGAATTTTTTACAAAATATCCATCTCCAAAGCAGTCCAAGATAAGAGTTCCAGTTGAAAAGAAAATAAACGTTCTGAAAATTTTCTACCATATAAAAGATCCTCAATGAAATACTTTCCTTTTCTTGTAATGGGCTCCTAGTTCATGCATTTGATTAAAGTAAGACTGTTTTTAGAACTCGAGGCTTTCTCTACTGTTACTTTAATATAAAAAGCGTGCGGACTCTGATTATTTTCCCCCGAGAGAAAGAATTTCGTTCTTCGTTGGGAATAGAAATCATGGTGGCAAGACCTAAAATAAAAACCGTATTTGCATCTACTTTTCCTCTAAGGAGGAATGATACTATAAGGAGGAAAGGTAGATGCACTTTCAGCATCCTGTGGAGGGGATGGTTTGTGTGACGCGGCGAGTACGTAACACCAACGCACGACGTTGGTGTCGGGGGTTGAACGGGTGAACCCCTTCACATGCGCGACGTTCGCGGCCACGTGAAGTGTTGCGTTCTTCCACAACCCTCGAAAATGTCGACCCTCGACCACGGTTGATTTCCGAAGCGGACGCCGGGCTTTCAACCAAGAGGGTAAACCGCAACGCGACGAAACGATATTAATCGACAGAGCCTAAGTGGTGTCCAGAGTCAAAGATCGCAAAAAGAGAAACAACAATGGAAATTCCAAGTGACGAGTGTTGTTAACCTATCGTTTCAGTGTCAAGTGACAAAGTTACTCGTTCCGACAAGATGTTAACAGTATTTTCTTGCTACGACAATTTAATTCGTTATCTTCCTGAAACTTCGAGAGGTGGGTCATTGTTATTTTTGAGAGAAACAGTTCTCGAGGTAGAAAAGGGAATGATCCGGCGAAAGTGCGTATTGCGGAGTGCATGAATCATTTTGCGCGGGAAATGTATCCTTGAAGGATGCGTTAAACGAACGGTCGATGGATGTCGATGGGAACATGCATTGCTTCACGGTTTTGAGGTGTTGAATGATTCTACGATCAGGTAAGTGTTGCTCGAACATCTTTTTCAGATGTTAATATAATTAATTGACAGTTTATGTTTTGTTTAATTTGATTAATTAAATAATATTTTAAATGATAAATAAAAACTATATGTTGTAGACGTATTAAAAATTGAAGTATTACAAGGGGAAGTGAAGTATTAATTTTAAACCTTTGAAAATTACTGTTGGATACTGTTTTTATTTTTATACCTACAGGCAGTTTAAATTTATCATCATTAAATTTGATAAGAATTACAAATATTGTAAAGTAGTTGTATTTTATTGCTATGTTCGATTACCTTCTTTTTCGTTTGATCTGAATTTTCGATAAGTTTATCTAATGAGTACGACAGACACAAACTAAATGCTTTACTTGACACGTATCGTGTACCTTGTAGCATGCCGACACGACATTGCGTTTCCCACTGACAAAGTTATTTGATCGTCCCACATTTGGTAACGCAAAGGGTGTCTAATCGTTTGATTAATTAATGATACACATCCTGTCCCACCGAAATTAACTCCACCACACGATTCACTTCAATTAGTTTTGTTTTAATTACATTTCTCTATATGATTCTTTACATGATAAATCACAGTTTTGTATATATAATTACATCGCTGTAATTAGAGAATTACAAGAGTTCATGATCTTCTCATTCTGTTATATGTTGGATTCAAATGAGCCTGACGAATAGAAATTAATAATTTAATACTTTTTATTTGTAATTAACTATATATAAAATTAGTTAAACTAATATTCACAATAATTTTTCAACATGGTTAACAGCTTTTCAATGAAATTCATGATAATCATTTTGAAACTCGTTACAGTTATATTTATGCTGAACGAATACAAGCTTATCTGAGTAACTATTAAATCGAATAAACGTTGCGAATAAATAACCGTTGACAATTTTTATCCATTACGTTTCATTCAAATTGGACTTTATAATTCTTTGTAAGAAGTTACTTTACTGTACATTGTCCATTGTAAATGGATGCTATAAGAAAATCTATCAATATTCGCAGTAATTGTTAACTTTTTAATTTCAATGTTCGATGTATTTAACACCTATATATTCATATATATTATTAATCGATGCAAACTCCATTGTTCAAAAATGTCGCCAATGTGACAAGTCACTCATTCATCTTAAAAGTTACCCTTCTTCGATCACTTTGATACAAATGTCAATGGTAGAGCATGCACAATCTATAGTAACGACACGTTTGTCGATCTTAAGAAATTTTATATTCTGACCGTGGTTTGTGCAAACGCGGGTTATACGCGAGTATTTGATAATACAGGTGCGTGTTAAACGCCAAGGGAAAAAAGAAAGGCAAATCGATCCATCTAGAGTGGACATTGACCGGCAGCGATATCATTAAACTCTTATACACGATAGAAGAGTTCAAGCTCGTCTTCAGGGACGTGCATCCGCGTTTTTATATTAACGTGAAACTAGAATCTTTAAATATTTATCCAACGTTTCCGATGCTCGCGAAACAAGCAGTACAATTTTAATGAGATGTGAATTGTTAATAACGGTGCTTCGAACCGTATGATTGGTGGATGTTTCATTAGGGTTCTTTGAACTCTAAGGGAAAGGACTATCACAACTCTTACTACATTTATTATTAATACAGATGCGAAGCTATTGCTTAAGTTTCAACTTCGAAACTTTAACCATATTCGGTTCGTTGATGTAATTGTTTTGTTTCGAAATTAACTGTCTTTTGAGTGACAATGATATTCTCAAATTTTGAAACAATAGATATAACTAATAAACTTTAAAGAAACAGATGATTCCAGTTAATTTTGAATTAGGCCTGAGTTAGGTCTGAGTTAGGTATTCTAAGTAAACTTTGTCATACCAGTTACTTAAGCATTTTAAATAAAGTTCAGTCTACATAGTGTAAGATATAGAATATTACATAAATAGTTGAAACGTTTATCGAAAGTAAAATCTCGTGCTGTACAATATTTTTCGAATAATCTAAACAACTTATTCTTTAGAATGTCAAAAGGTCATTGTATAGGACTGATGCTAGAAAATATTCTCGATATCTAGGGAAATATTTTTCAACGATTCATCTGAAAAATTGTTGTCCATTTCCTGATAACAGTCGATAACCTACATTTGCGCATACTATACGCGATATCTTGTATTCCCCATTCTAATAAATTAGTGATGTCACCGGCACGTGGCAGGAGTATGTCAAAGGGAAGTACGTAAACTACTACATCGCCATAGGAAAAGTGGCTCGTGATGACAGCTGTACTTAATAGTTCAATTATTTCAGCACTTTTAAACAAAAGCGAGAAGGCAAACATTAATCGCATTGAATTGATGCTCCATTCATGGTAATTGCAGGATGCTTCTAAGAATCATGGGAACATGACTTCTGAAGTCAATCACTAATTTCAATTTCCATTGACCTAAATGAGTCGTTTGTTCTCAGCTCACTATCAAATCACGGAATTAAATTACTTCTCAAAATGGAAGGGATGGATTAAATTCAAGCGAAGGGTTTATTTCTAAATGTCTCAGAATTATATTCTGTATCATATATAGTAACATTTATTACAAATCTTATCAAGATAATAGATTATAAAGATGAGACACACGTTGAATTAAAAATATAATAATGTCTATAGAATACATAGAATACAGGTACTCGAAATTTAATTTATTACACGTGGTTCTTCTAAAACATTTCTTCACTAATTTACAACAAAGAAAAATATAAGAGGTACATAGAAAAGAGGACATCGAAGCATGAAACTTAAACTGAAAAAAAAAAATAATAAATTCAAAATAGGAAACTATGTCATTCGACATTCATTTTATTAGCATCTAACTGACTGATGTATATCAAAGTGTGTATGTATGCGATTTTCCTCGTATCTATTCGATTTTCGAAGAAGCCCAGTGAAATTTACAGGTGACGTGTAGAACTGACCGATGACTCGACGAACTCTGTACGATGTACAATATGTTGTAATCGCCAGCAATGGTCACGACCCCGTTTCTTGATCATAAAATCGATATTGCGATTTAATCAAAAGTGAGAATTTCTTTGCTGTTAATATAAATTGCTCACTAGTAACGGTGATAGAATTATCAATTTTATCGCCGAATCGGGCATAAATTTCGCGAATTGTTCCTATTCCGTCAACTTGTGCCGCAATACATTAGACCCTTGACACAAATTCTTTTTGCGGTTCAGTCGAAGAGAAATGTTATAATATTGTTCGATCTCTGGTGTTGCTCGAATACTTTAGCAGTGAAAGATGTACTTTTTAACACTATATCATTGAACCACCTAAATGTGTGGTAAACTAAATTTTAAATGCCTAAAACGAGGAAATAGTTTAGGAAGATATTTCTGAAATTATTTTTAAGGAGACCAAGAAAGTATTAAACAAAGTACATCTAGAGAAACTATGTACTGTAGAATCAATCGTGAGTAAATTAAGTTTACCATCCACAGAAGGGATGGATGTACGCCCTATCACGCGGTCTAGAGGAATGACTACCGATCTTCCTAAATAATTACTGGCTCGATAAGTGGAGTGGTTGTAAGTCAGTTGAGAAGGTTTGAACTCATTCGATTATCCCTGTAATATTTAGAAAAGAAACAGGGGAGCCCGTATAACGAGGTATCGATTTTATCATCAACGCGACGTAACCGGTAACATTGGACGATTATCGATTACGAAATAAATTATTACTAAATTTTCTCAGCGATTGAGTAAACATATTAAATATTAGTTTCTCTTCCCGTATGGACTTTACTTTTCCACATCGTCTGCAGATAAATTTATTATTGTAATCGAGTGGAACAAAACACTGGAGCAAATAATATTCTCTTTCCAGAATGCCCTTTTCAGGAGCATGGTGCAAAATATGGATTTATTTCGGATTCGTTTTTGCATGGACGAAGGGGGCTCGTCCACGTTTTGATACTTCCACTGACATGGGTTTAGTTCTGGTCCCTTCGGATGCGGAAGTAGATTCAGTCATTTTTCGTCTTCGTGCGACTGATCAGGATGCAGATTTTCCACTTGTTTTTGAAATAACTGGTAATCTTTTGTTTATAATCAGACTGAGGATTTTATATATTTGTGAAATATAGTGATATCAAAACGTAAATTAAATGTGTATAAAATAATTTAATAAGGATATGATTTAATTTCTCAGAAGTGTATACGTTCTGTATATGTTTAGCTCATGTTTTTCATATTTGTATATCACATAAATACATAGAATACGCAGTTTATTAATAATTGGTTTTCTGAATAGTCGATATTAGTTTAAATATATTTTAAATGGTATTAGAATATATCCATTTTTAGTTTTAAATGAAAGCACACAGGATTATAATTAAATTTCCACCATGACAATGCTGATAGACGTATTTTATTATCAAAAAACAAAATTTTCTTACTTGTGCAAATATCAATGCCAACAAATTAAAATTTAATTGTAGAAGTGTCTACTTGTTTAACGTTGAATTAAATACAGGTATTTTTATTTTTGTTTGTTTAGCTACAATCACACCTGTTGTAAGGATCGACAATCTGCCGTGCACGTTGTACAACAAAGTGTGTCAGGCTAATGTGATTCTAACGAAACGACTAGTCGCCGGCCGTCTTCACGATTTTGCTGTGAGGGTTAGGGACACGAAGGGTGATTCGAACTCGATGCAAGCTACTATTTCTGTTACAAACGCCACGACTCCGCGCGATAAAATATTCCCGCACATACCATCCCTCATAATGGTACCTGAGGTAATTATTTATTAGCCAAATTAAATCGATTAGCACGTCCATTCGAATCATCAGCAATTTTATCACGTTCGTCGCGAGAAACGGATCTACCCCTACCAGGTGAAATACAATATGGTGCGGGGTGGTGAAACTAATCTGTCATACGACAGATTGCATTTATCGTTCAAATAAACGAAACTCTTTACAATATTCACCTTTTTAATTAGGTAAGATGAATTGGTCGATTGCTTACTTATTTAGGATACCAAGCCAGGAAAGGAATTGGATTATCTTCTAGTAAGAGCCAATTCGTGGAGTGGAAAACCAGTTTACATCGAACTCTGGGTGCGTTTTACATGTATAGTGATTTTTATTTATCTATTTGAAAATAGTTATAGCAACTGGATACCATTGTTTCAGCAACCGAAGGAACTGTTCACTATAAGGCAGCGACAAACGCCCACTCAGACACGTGGAGTAATTACTTTGATAGGAGAATTAGATTTCGAGACACAATCTGTGTACACGCTCACCATGTACGCTACGGTACGAAATATTTAGACGATTGCTTTTAAACGATAGTCGTTACAAAGAGCTTACTATTCGATTTAATTTAATATTAAACTTAGTTTCACATAATATTTAAAACGTCTTCAAATCGAATACTTCGTTTGCTAGGATCCGTACACCGAGCCTGGAAAAGATACTAGAAATATTGCAGGCTTGAACCTGGTGGTGATAGTTCAGGACGTTCAAGATGTCCCACCGATTTTTACGTTAGCACCACCCCTCACTAGAATTAATAATTCTGTACAGCCAGTAAGTGTATTTTGTCTGAGCATTACCTGTTTCGATCTCCAAGGTGTTAATTTTATTTAAGATACAGACTGTTCATGTATTAATCTTAGGGCGATATAGTTTTACGAGTTCATGCAGAAGACGGGGATAAGGGGGTTCCACGAGAAATCGTGTACGGCCTCGTATCCGAGGGCAATCCTTTCACCCCATTTTTTAATGTTTCGGAGACAAGTGGTAAGGAATTATGCTAAATATTTATTTTATTAATATGATTTAGAATTATATTAAATAAATTTTAATAGTAGTCATGAATTGAAACATTTATTGAAATAATATTCATGAGGTTTTGTTGCTTATGCCGCAGAGAATTGTAGTAATGCTTATTAATCACGCATTGCTTTTTATAGTTTATACTTTCCTAGTGCATATGGTTTTACACGAAAGGTTGCAATTAGTTCCTACATAAACTTGTGTTACACGGAATACTGCAATCAATAAAGGTCGCTAACACTCTTTATCACGGTGAATTGAAAATAATTTTTCGAAATATTTTGATTAATAGTGATTATTGTGCTCGGTAAAATGTGTTCTAAAAGTACTACATCGATAAAGGTATGGTTGTACTTTAGGCAGAAGTATTAGGAGCCAAGTAAATGTGTTTAAAAATGTCGTGGAATATTATATACTGTCATTAATGAATAATGATAATTACTTTAATTAATTAACTAAATTTTTTCTATCGATAACTATTAAACACATACATTCGAAACGTTAAGAGTTCAGTCTGCATTTATCTACGATCTACGCGATTTTACATTCTTCATGGAACAATAATAAACCTAAACACTACTGTCGCCACATTGGATGTGCCAATGTATTACAGGCAGAATAATTATAGCTCACAGCGTTGGCGTGAGTAAATAAATTAGCTGAAGGTACACAACCATACACACTTATACACGTCAATGTACAATCTGGTTCTCCAAGAATGATCAAGTAGACCGCTAACCTTTTAAATTAATTTACTGCTTCTTTAATCTCCGCTTCTAGCAGTGAAACGCCATGGAATGATTCATGTTTTCTTGTCACGTACCAAATCGATACATAAAAGATAATTACCTTTGCCACTTCAATCTGACGCGACGTAACTGAAACCATTTTTACATGCGAACCACGTTATGGTTGGATCTATTAACCATTCCAGAAACGGTTGAAATATAGAAACATTCAAAATATTATTGATCCACGATAATATCAAATGAAATTTGATATTCATAGAGCATTCCATTTAATATTCATTGATTAAATAAATATTCACGAAAGTTTGAGATTACATATTTAGTGATCTTCGGATGAATATTTGCTTCCTTTTATTATTTTCCTTCATCCGTGCAATTAACGCACATCATTCAAGACGTTACTGTATTTTATTTAATGTTTTCTACGGTCAAAAAAAATTCTTTCAAGGCTGACGTTATATTTGATACCGATAAAATATCCGTCTTTATCGCTTCGCGTTTCCTAAAATCAGGATTTCATGTTCTTGGAAAAATAAAAGTTTACGTAAGGGTCCGTGAACCACGAAGGGGGTCAACCGTTACGCGCTTGTTTGCGTGCAATTACGGCTCCGGCGTGTTATCCGGCGTCTCAGATCGGTGATACCGATTTTTTTCGCGGAACCGAAAATGAGTCAGCCGAGGAAGTGGCCAGAATAGAAGTGGTCAGAGTGAGGTCTTGACGGTCTACGGCGGAGTATCGATCGTCCTTAGGGGTCAGTATCTGCTTTTCAGGCTGCGATGCTTATCATTTCGTGACGTGAAGCATGCGACCTCCTCGCAGGTGTGTGTATGTGCAAATGTAGCCACCGTGGAGAAACGGTAAAAAGGAACGAGCAGGGCCAGAAGGAATAAAGGAGATAAACGCGTCTACTTTTGGCCGTATTATCGTCGAGGAATATTAACAGTCGGCGATAACTTTGAGCGATAACACGGCGAAGAGTGCGATAAGGACAACTTTAACTTTTTAATCGCGGCTACAGAATTTACATTTATTGAGAAATTAGTATTCGCCATTTAGGACAAACGGCTTTTCATTCGAAACACCGTTATTTTCTAAGGCTCGATAATTATTTGAATTACAGCAAAGCTAAGAAATGAGTATTAAGCGAAGTAAATGTTATATAATGCAAAATTTCATTGGGTACATAACAAGGATACGCTAATAGAAGCAATCTGTATGTCGAGTTTCATTTCGTGATGTACTATGCAAAATTTCCACCACCGGACATGCGTGGTTAGTATGTCTGCACGAAGAGAGAGAGCGTTGACCGAAATGTTTTATTCATAATAAAAATAATTTGATACCGGGGAATAGTGAATATAGAATGAAAGAAAATTAAAATGAATATTATTAATAGAATAATATTACGGAAATAGAGGAATATTATTAAAAAGAAAATAAATTCTTCTGATTAATAAAAACTGATAAGTAAGGATTAGAAATTCTGGAAGTTCCTGTTTGATTGCCAGGTGAAATCGTTCTTGCTAGACCTTTGGAGGAATTGACGCAAATTACACACGTCGGTGCACCGGTGGTGCTTACAGTGGTTGCTGAAGAGATACGAAGAAGCAGAGACGAGCCTCCGGCGCAGGCTACGATCGTCGACGTTGGCTTCCTCCTCGGGGAACCAGGCAACACTCCACCCTATTTCGAAAGCGATAAGTTGGTACCTGAGACACAATTTCCTATTCGAATGAATTTTGTATCGAAACGAATGATTTCAACATTCTCCAGATTAAACACTTGGAACCAGATATTTTTGTAATAAAAGTTCTCACAATATCTTCAAAGTAAAGGTGCAAATAAAAATGATATCTTCATTGAAATTTATAAAAGTAAAAATGGAAATCCTTGTGTGACAGAAATAGAAAAAGATATTATAACGTTACACAGTAAAAATATAATATTTACAGAATTGTGAATTAATTGATTTGTAATAAAAGATCTATAATAACTATTTTCATACTTTTATTATTACTACTTCTAAATAAATTTGAAATGATATTCTGTCGTTGCAGTTACCTTGCTACGGTCAATGAGAATTTGGAACCAGGCACCGTGATCAACTTTGGCGAGCAATACTCGACCAAAGTGAAGGACGAAGATATTGGAAAAGCGGGGGTATTTGCGTTAAAGTTGGAAAATAATAATGGCACCTTCGAAATAAACCCAACGGTTGCAGAACGAACTGCAGACTTCGTAATTATCGTCCGAGACAACACGCTCATTGATTATGAATTACACAAAACTTTATCGTTTAAGGTAAACACGACAGTATAAAATCATGTGATGTCTGTAGTACTGTTGTCCACTTCGAACAGAATGGGCTACTGCATACACATTTTTCAAACCGATCTATAATTCGTTATATTTAATTATTTTTTATTTCAACGTGTCTAGATCGTTGCTCAAGAAGTCGGTCCAGCGACAAATCTCTCAGCGACAGTGCCAGTGATTATAGTTTTAAGAGACGTTAACGATAACCCACCAGTATTCGACGAAAAAACATACGAAGTGACATTGTCCGAAAATGTCACCGCGGGAGCTCGTGTCGTTCAGGTAAAAAATGCATTTCAATTTCAGAATGATTAGAGAAACACGAATACTTCAAACGGAATTGTTCACTCGAATGAAACCACACAACTTAGTAATAGCCTCCTTCTAAACCAATTGAGAGTTATAGAAATGCAACATTGTTTTTTAATTTTAAGCGATAAAGAGTCCTAGCTTATTATCATCATTTCTAACAGGTACACGCGACCGATATAGATACGGGAGCTTACGGAAACATTCGATATACCGGTATAACGGGTGAAGGAAGCAAAGCATTCACAATAGATCCTGATACGGGATTAATAACTGTAGCCATAGGATATACCTTAGACCGTGAAGTGGCTGCAAGGCTCGTACTAACCATAGAAGCTCGAGATGAGAATGGCAATGGTAACACAGGTGTTGTCCCTTTGATGGTTAACCTGTTGGACGTCAATGATAATCCACCCCTATTTGACAAGGACGTTTACGAATTTATGTTAAATCCTGATTTAACGAATTTCACGTCACCAGTTTTTATAAAGGTACATTCACAGCCTTATGAAGTAATTTTCTTTGTAAGATATCGTCTATGTCTTTTATTTCTATTTTGCAACTATAAAGTAACTAATTTCATTGCTCTGTATCCAACTTTCAGTTATTAAAAAGTATTCGAAGGGATATATAAATCTACATAAGATTTTAACCTATATTTATTTTTGAATGTTGATCGCTATACTTTTAATTAACGACTAAAATGTCGATTCACAGGCTATCGATGCCGACGCAGAGCCGCCGAACAACATAGTCAGATACGAGATAATTCATGGCAATTACGAAAACAAATTCTATTTAAACGGAACTAGCGGCGAATTAATTCTCCGTTCGCCGATAACGAAGATCCGGCGGAAGAAGCAGAGCTCTTACAATAAATTCGTGAAAAAAGCTGGAAAAGAGTTCACTAGAAGTCAAGGAAGAATTTCAAACGATACGTTACAAGTATTTACAAAAAAAGTTGAAGAGAAATCCCTAATGAATAATCGAAGTAGAACACCTTCGTCGAATGTAACTACAGAGATAATAAATGAAGCGATACAGAGGCGACGAAAACGAAATAATGAAGACCCATTGTACACTCTCACTGTCAGGGCATACGATTTAGGTAAATAGAAACAAGTAAAATTTTGAAATAATTAAGACAAATGATAACGAAAACGTTCTGAAATAATATTAAACTATTTTAATACATATATTAAAAATTGTTGTATACTTCATACGAACATTTATTTTGTATTTATATGGATAAACCAATCTTACCCAATCAAACCAATTTTTCTAATTGTTTGATTCGTTTTGCAAAATAAATCTCGATACTTTAAGGCATACCCCATCTTTCGAGTGAAACAAAAATTCGCGTCATGAGTGGTATCGCCATGGAAGCTCGAATAATGATGTTTGTGGTGCCAGGAGAACAACCAAATTCAACAAAAACTGCTGAAACTCTAGCAACTATTACTGGTGGTCGAGTTACCGTATTAGAAACTCGTCCTTATACACAGCAAAATCATACCGGGGGTACAAGTACTTTGCCTGCAGGAGGAAAAAGGTTAGCGATCCACTAATATTGTACAGGAAATTACTATAATCGTTAAGTGGTATTTCAAACGATAATAGTCTTACCTATATCAAATATTCGTATAATTTTTAATTTGTACTTCTCCTAACACGTTGAAGGGGGATGAGACTTGAACCATAAACATTTCATTCCATTACAGGAGCATTATTGTAGCACGCGTCGAACAAACGGAGCCAGGCACGCCTTTGGTAGATGTAGAGAAAATCAGGGAGACTTTAGCTGCTAATGGCGTCGGTATTATCGGTGGCACGGACGCAGTTACGACAATGACTGTCAATGAAACGAAAGCTCCTGTAAATGGAATGCCTCACACTAACGACGGTCAAACGACCGTCACTAACAATACTATAGTCAACGTGCAGAGTGAAGAAGTTGTGCGTAAATATATACAAAATGAAACAACAAAATAACACATTTCCCGAGTTGTGACACTTTTTAAAAATTATGTATACTTAGGAATACAGACACCAAACAAAAGCACGCACCGTACTTGCAGAACAATTTTAATACCGAATATGTAAGAAACTATAAATCCCTTTCAGACGGTGTACAAAGCGGAAAACAAATTACTGATTTGGCTTCTGATTATACTTGGCTTGCTTATGCTTTTGGCCATTGCCGCGTTGATTATTTGTTGCATCTGTCCCGGATGTCCGTTTTACATGGCGCCTAGGAAGAGGCGAGTGCATTCCTCCGAAACGTTAGTCGTGCGAGCGGATGGAAGACCAAAGAGGCACCTTCATCGACAACCAGTAGATGTTGATGGTACCAAACATTTTTAATCGATTAGCTCGTAATTTGATATCGGACTCAAAAGAGCATTAAAGCCGTTCTTCTACTTTTCATTGCTTCCATTTATTTTTAACACTAGATTTACGGAGATTTCTCATCAGACTTCTATTACCGAAGTAATGCTTTCATGAGTGAAGTCTCTTTTACTAGAATTAATTAGGAGACTTAGACAAAAGATCTAAGTTCGGATATATGCTTGTCTCTTTACATGGACGCAGGTTAGTAACCCTGTAACTTTCCTCGCGAAATTCGGAATGGGTCAGAATGACCATGCTCTGCACATCTAGTGTTAAACATTATTTACCTTCGAGTCTATGTTGAACACTGTTAGAAACTTGCAACGTCCACGTAATCAACTAAAAGTTTTAACGAACATTGCGTGATCATTAAGGGTTCATAACGTCGAATTTCAGCATCGTGGAAGGGACGAAAGCAAGCATGGAGTGCCGATCCAACGAGAAGAAACTGGCAATTCAATAAAAGAAATGTTAAAAATTGCTCGCTTCCCGGGGATGTTGCTTACATTTCTGGTCAGCCAATTGACATCCAAGTAACTCATGAAGCTCCAAGGTTATTAAGGGATGCTACATCCTATCACTCAAGGAAGAGCAGAATGGACGAACACGATAGAATGTATATGGAAGATGTCGAAGGCCAAAAGCCAAGAGGTTACGACATGAACGAATTGGAGTCGTTGCATCGACACGAAATGGAAAGGGATTCGGATATACAGCGTCAAGGTTACAGGCAAAGGTAGGTAAGCTGTTATCTGATGCATTTTTAATAATACCAAGAGTTTACTTATGTCAATCACCTCAAATTTGATTTAGATCCGGACCGAGATACGTCGAACCCGACATAAACGGAGAGATGGTAAGAGAGCAACACTTTTACCGCGAAGGAAACGCCGAAGTCCTAAGGCTGGTAACCAGAGGGCAAGTGGAAGACGCAACGACGAATCACCACCATCATCACCACCACCACCCTACAACCTTGATCGTAGACGGCAAGGACATAATTCTACAGAGGTTCATAGAGGACCAAAAATCGAGGCACGAGTTGTCGATGCAGGACATCGAAGCAGCTCGCATCATGGAGTCGCATCAACGTTCCAAAGAGATCTTCCAGCAACAACCGCCGGAAATAATTCTGGTACCTGACCGACTGGACCTCGGTCACAGGCAGCACGTTGAAGAAATAGGACCCAACGTACAGAGGCTCGTGATCGATCACGGCGATTACCAGTCGCCAAAGATGGAGAAGGACTCAGAAATCGGGGATACTTTGAGACCAGAGAGGCAGGACGACATCGTAGCTGGAACTCTGCTGGTCGAGAGGCCACCAGTCGTCAAAGATCTAGGAAACAAGCCGCAATACGCCTACAATGACGTGGAACTAGCTAGACACAAAGCGTTGCTGACACGATTATTATTGAAAAGAGACCATCGACACGCGGAGGGCGGAATATTGGATTCCAGCAGTTACCTGGAGACACAGAGTCTCCCTGGACAGGTAGCGATCGCTACTCAAACCGACAGGACGGCAGCCACTCAGACGGAACACCATGTGAGAAGCAGAAGCGACAATGAGTCGGACGAAGACTCCAGACAGAGGAAAAAGTTGAAGTCTCGGAAGAAGTACGGCGATGGGGACTGGAGGAGGTCTCGCACACTGTGGATGAAGTCGCCGATCGAAAAGAAGAGCAGTCCCTGTTTCGACAAACGGTTGAACATTCTCCGAAAAAAGGCGAGGGAGGTGAAAGACGACAGGAAAGCCTCCCTAGAACCTGAGGTGCTCAGAGAGATTTCAGACTCCCTGAACGGGAACGGAAGCTCCTATAAAGGAGAGGAAGACGAATCGTTGCAGGTTCATCAGAAGTCCGAGCAAACAACTGTTAGTTACAAGATATTAAATGAAAAAGAGGACAGCTCGTCCTCCTCCATGGACCTGTGCAAGAAGAAACGCGAGAAAGATTTCGGTGATAAGTGTTGCGAGGATGCGAGCGACGATCTGAAAATGAATGGAACCGAGTCTACTTCTTCGCCGGAAATAAGGATCAAGCACGAGAAACATAGCCGCGAGAAGACAGACGAGAAGAGTCCGAAAAAAGAAGCGAAGGTGAAGGCACAGAAGAAGTCGGAGGGAGTGATGAAACCGAGTTTTCGAATTCTGGAGAAGGAATTCACGATGTTCACTAAGAAGCTCAGCAAACTGAGCGACAAGAAGTGCCAAGAGAGCACTGGTAGCGACAGCACGAGTCAGGAGAAGTTGGAACCGAAGGAACCTAAGAAGGAATCGGATCCGAAGAAAGCTACGAAAAAGATCGACGCTTCTCAAAAGCAGACGACAGAATTAACGTCGAGTGCATCGAAAGGCGAACAGAAAGGAAAGCAGAAGAAGGAGGCAGCCATTGCCAAAACGAAACAGAAGCTGAAGTACCAACAGTCTCACGTGATGAGCACGGGTAGCTCGGAGTATGACGACGCTTTCGACAGGACGAAGAAACAAGCTCGTCAGGAACTCAAGCAGAAGCAGCCAATGGCGAAACCGAAACGTCAGGCACACGTTGACTGTCGAGAGTCCAGGAAACAAGAGTTTCGAAACGAGGAAGTCGAGAAACGGAAGGACTGTTCTTCGAAGGAGGCCTTGAAAACTGAATCTAAGCACGAAAAGGCTGGAAGAATGGTACCGCGAGCTCCGAAATTGGCTGCTGTATCTCGCAAAGATAACACAACCGAGGAAACGAGCTCTGGTGCGATGAGCAATCAAGTGGAAGGTAAAAAAGACACAGCTGCGTCATCGATTCCTGAGAAAAGGAGCAGCACGGATTCTTCAGGGACTAATACGAATGCCGCGAACAGAAGCAGAAAAGCTGTTGCGGAGAAGGTAGCTGGGAGATTCAGCGATGACTTCGTTGTGGAACCGGATATGAGAAGTACGGAACAAAGGTATACAGAAGAGCGAGATGAGAAGAATATGAAGGATGAAGATTGCGAAAAGAAATCTAGCGTTGACATTCGAGAGCAATCGACGGAAGATGGATTCAAGGGCACAAAGTCTATAGAAACTGAAGGACAGGTAGGTACGAAGAGAGTGGTGGGAAAATCTGAAAGTTTATTTGATGTTGCGCAGCAATTAATTAAGAGTTGCGTAGTTCTTGATGGTAGACGAGAAAAATTAGATAATGCTGAGGAAGATCGAGAATCGAGGGAAGCAGTCATGGCATCTGAAACGAAATCAACAAAATGCAAGGAAGAACAGGGACGAATGGGTGTTGGTGAAAGTATTATGAAATTAAAAGAGGAAAATGGAGAAGATAATCTAAAAAGTGCGATAATAAATGCCAGTCCAGAGAGAACAATGGAGTACGAAGAAGTAACTGATAATGCGCGCGATGTGAAATTGAATAACGAAATAGGAATAGATGAACACAAAAGTGATGTAATAATTGGATCTTCAGAAAACTTAAAGGGATACAAAGAAGAAGACACACGAGGAACTGATGATGGAAGTGCTATGAAATTGAGCGACAAAAATGAAGTAGATCAAAGAGAAAGTAAAATAATGCTTGATGTTACGAAGGATGTAATATCAATTGTAGAAGATATGTCAGAGAGCATCGAGAGAAAAGATGAAGCTTTAAAAAGTGATAAGGGTCGTGTAGATGAAACTGAGAACGTAGCGAAAGAACACAAAGAAGAGAACGAGGTAATGGACAATGCCCGCGAAAATTTGGAACAGAAATCGGAGACACTGTTACGAGATACTGAAAAAAAAGGTATGTCATCTAAAGAGCTTAAAACAGAAGAAAAACTCGAAATAGATCAAATGTTAGCGAAAGAAACAGAGGTACATGAACTCCCAGGTGATGCTAAAATAATGACAGACACGAAAGAGAATATTGAAGAGAAAAGCGACACGAAGGATGTAGAAGAAAGGATGTTGGAATTAGAGAAATCGGCAGAAACACAAAATTATGATAAAACTGATTTAATACAGAAAACTCAACAATCTGTAGACAAGCACTTTGAAACTGATTTGTCGAGAAATGAAAAAGATGAAACGGATGAATCAGAGGAACACAAAGAACACGACGAATCGATAAAGAAACATGTGGAATATCCAGAGTCTAAAGATGAAGGCGTTACGGCCGAAAAGGAAAAAGATAAAACTACAGAAATTATAAACAAAGACAGTGAAGAAGAACATCATGGTTTAGGAGCTGTCGACAAAGGAAAAGCCATAGCAAAAATTGGTATCGGTGACGATCAGATTAAAAAAGCTGATTTTCCAAACATAGAGACTACTGATGCAGAGAAAGAAAGTGATCTAGAAAGTGATCCTAAAATCGATGATTTTCGAATTCCAGAAAATGAAAATGGCGACGAAAATAAGAAAGGACGAGCTACTGCAAAAATTTCACCTGGCAAGCATCAAATTATTCAAGTAGAAACTGCTTTTTTGGATGGAGAAAAAAAAACTTCGACGGTAACTGAATTCGATCAGGGCGAAATGAGCGACAAAGTAAATGCTTCAACAGACGAACGAAATATTCCAGATGAAGGAGAAGAAACCATAAGAATTAAAACCGATGAGCATCGCGCTGGTGACAAAGAAAGTATTCTTCCAATTACAGAAGATAAAGTTGTGGTAGATACTGCAATGAATGATAACCAAATTAATGAAAAAGAGAAAAATGTTCTAGACACAGTAAAAACTTCTGGCCAAGAAGAAACAAATGTTACAGAAGAGATCACAACTGACGATCATAAAGTTGATGTGAAAGAAAATGTTTTTTCAGAGGAAGAAAGAGGTAAACATCGAGAAGGAGAAAATGGAACAATTAAAAAAGAAGATATAGATTACGATACTTCACTTACAGAGCATGAAAACATATTCCCTGGCAAAAGAGAAGAAAAGCATCCTGAAGAAGAAGCAGAAACTATTAAAGAAATTCCAAAAGTCGATGATGAAATTAGTGAAAAAGAGAACGGTACTTTAGAAACCTTTATAGCTGAAGAGCTACGTATTTCTAGTGAAAAAAAGAACGATCTCCCAAAAATGGAAAGTGGGGGTGATTACGAACAAGATATGATTTCAGAAACGCATGATATTAGCAAGGATAACGTAACTGAAGACAAAATTGAATCTTCAGAAACACATCTTCCCGATAAACAATTTATTGCGAAAGACGACGTTTCTCCAGAAGCTTCTACCTCTATCGATCACGATAGTAAAACAGAATCACCTCTGGTGAAACAAGAACCCGATGACCAAGATGGTAAACAAGGTATTTCTTCAGAGATGTCCAAAGTCTTTCATTTACTAACCGACAAATCAACAAGCGAGAAAGGATCAATAAGCGAAGGCACCGAGACAGGAGCTAAAACCGACCACGCTCCATTGCATTCGGTTGACAATAAAATTGATCCAGAAGAAGCGTCTGCATTACCAACAGATGATAAAACTAAAGATCAATTAGAAATTTCAAATGGTAACGAACCCTCTGCTCCAAAAATGGATAAATCGTTAAAACACGTGGAAGACACAATAAGCGTCGAAAGTGCAGAGAAAGAAGCAACAAAAGACAACTCTAAAACGTCTCCAGACAAACAAACGACCATCACAACGATGGAAATAGCTCAAGATGATTCAAAGATTGATGTTACTGAACCAGTGGAAAAAGAACATGAAAGCAGAAAAGACGAGATATCAGAAGAAAAACAACGAGCATCGATAGTTAAAGAATCTGACGAATCTTCCAGTGACACACTGACGCCATCAATGCATCCAACACTTGAAAAAATACAGGATCATCGTGATGCATTGCACGATAAGGGAGAAGTTTTACAGGAAACGACACGCGAAGGAGGTACTATTGTAGATAGGAAACTATTAGAAACTGGTGGAAAGGAAGACGAGTTGTACGAACCATCGAGTAAAGTGAGCAGCAGTTCTCACGGAACAGAAATGTTTGAAACTCCTCCACCGACGTCCGAGAAAGAAAAGTTTGCATTAGATTTCATTATATCAGAAACTCCAACAGACTCTAGGAAAATACCCGAATCTGAAAAGCAGTCGAAGTCAGAGAGCGAGGAAACTAAATTACAAGAAGGAGAGAAATTTGTCGAGGAACAAACTTCCGGGGAGAAAGAAACAGTTCAGTCGTTTCCGGAGAAACAATCGAGAGAAGAACGAGATGAATTTACGATTTCTCAAGACGAAGGAGGAAGGCGGGATATAATCAAGGAGAAAACTGATGAATTGCCTTCGGAGGAAAATATGGCGAAGGAAGAAGAGGGAGATGGAAATGTCGAAGAAGACTATGCAGACGTAAGCCTTCCACTTTTTACAAACATAATACAATCGGTGGACGATTTGAGCGATAGTGACTCATCGAGTGATATTTCCAGGAAGACGACATTGACCACCAAACCTTACCAAACGCCAAGACACCGTAATCGACAATCTCCCGAGAAAGGAAATATTGAAACGATAGACAACATCGATACTCAGAATTTCGATGACGAAGACGACACGTCGTTAACAATCAAGGTAATGAAGGACGAAGACGACGAAACGTTTCAAGAAGCTGAACATAGTAGTACTGAACAACCCTCCCCAACTATAGTAAAAGACAAAGATACAGAATTCGATAAAGAAAATGAAATACCTCGAAACATACAAATGCCATCTATGCAAGAAGAAACGTCGTCCAATGTCACTGACCAACGCACGCAAAAAGAAAAACAATCAAAACCAAAGTCGGGTTCAGAACGCGGCGAGGAGTCCACACCCAGCGCGAAACGAAAAACGAGGTTACAATCTCACACGAAAGAACTCGATCAACCTCGCGACGATGACAAATCGGCAGTTCGCAAGCACGAGAAAACGGGTGTTACGAAACCTACTGAAAGAAAGACGAAAGCACCAGACAAGAAGAGGATTCCTTGGCAAAGGAAGAAGAAAAGTTCCTCCGAAGAATCGTCGGAAGAAAGAGCAGCTCGTTTTCAGGATCAAGAACGTCATTCGAAGCAGGAGCCTCGCAGAAGGTTAGTCACCGATCGACCGAAGCAAGCAGATATCAATCACGTTAAACAACCAAGGAATGCAGAGGAGCATCAACGAATTCCGTCTACGTCGAGAACGAAGTCTGAAAAAGGTAGAAAGGGTGATCAGAAAACGAGTCCTTCAAAAACAGGTGACATCGACACGAGCAAAGCGCAGCCGAAGTATATGGCTTGGTACAAGAAGAACCGCGAAGAAATGGAGAAGAAAAGGGCTGGACTGAAGGCTGTAGACGACGAAAGTCAGCTTCCTCGGTGGCTGAAGAGGAGCATGAGAAGCCAAAAATCTGATAAGGATGATAAGAAGACCCCGGAGCACGGGAGTGCGAATACGACTCCGCAAACTAGACGGAAAGTCAAGCCATTGGTGAACGTCGAGTCTGAACAACTGAAAGCTATCGTTCGCCAGGGGAGAAGACTGAGAAAAGCCGAGGGCGGGAAAAACGAGGATCCACAGATACAGATATTCGCAACGACACCACCTACCTTAACTGCAACGGACACGAAACACCATCTGGTGCAACACTCCGAGTACAAGTATGAGAAAATGCCTGCGCCGTTCTATCTTCATCCCCCGCCGGCTCCTCATCCGTCGCCGCAGTTGTCGCCGCAACACTTTGACGTTGAATCAACGACTGAACACGGCCACGTCGATGAGAACTTCGACTCTGGGATAGCGATACCTCTGCAAGGTGGTAACAGGTTAAGACACCAGCAACTTTTGGAGAAGAAGAGTGTCTTCGATATAGCCTACAGCGAAGCTGCGCCTTCGCAACTCCGCGCCGACAGCACCACTCCTCCATCTTAAATACGAAGAAACTTTTCTGTTAGTTTTTCGATAGAAATCCTTCTGTGCCGGTTGACAGAACGTGTTTGTAGGACAGGTTATTATTGAGAACGAATTTTGGTGGAGAATGTTTATAATGGAACCTTTCGACACTAAAACTACCGAGGGTGATGCACATTTGTTTTACATACAACTATGTCTTTGTATTTAGGAGTAGTAAGAGCAAAAGTTAGAAAATAACGATAGATGAAATCAACGTTTGCTATTTAAAGTTATTTTATAATAGAATAAAAATATATTAATTTTGATAGAACGGGTTTAGATCATTATACTACTTTTCTAATGCCTAAATTAATCCTGGAATGTGTTGAAAACTTAAAATAGTGTACAATTGTGACGAGCTACTACACATTTATTTCTGCATGAATCTGAATTCATTTTTAAGTACTTTTATACAATAGTGGATTAGTTACCAAATTAATTTTCTTTTTCCGTTAAACAATACTAAGAAGTCTGTACAAACTCTCATATAAGTAAATACTGTTTGTATCATTTATGACTTTAAATAATGTTACCATTTCCGCCGTTCGAAAGAAGAATCATTATTCATCGATACGATACAGCGACCAATTTTTCATTATGACTGTTTCCTAATGTTACGACATTTATAATTATCTTGTAAATACATATGTATAAAATTTAAGACGGTTCTTTCGTTCGTGTATTTCATCCCAGATAAAGCTTCCTTCATATAAGTCTTTAGGTATAACAGAAATTATATTTTATAGTTTATTATTACCACTTATTGTTATACACAAATTTGTACGTTACATTTTTAATACTCTGTACTTTGTACCTAATTTTGTATTTACCATTTTCAGTTTTATTTATAAATTTGCATTTGTACTTTATATTTATCATACTATTTCCTAATAACATTTGTATCTATTATATATACAGAGATAATAGTAAATATTTAGTTGTGTTATAGTCTTCTTGTAATAAATCCAATGTAATTTATAAATTGGTGCCGTTACTCTACCATAGAACCGACTCAAATATCACCTGTAAACTGGTTGAAAGATAAAAAAAATATTTTAAACAAATCATTTAATAACTCAATTTTTAAGATTCACTAAAGACATTTCTACATCTGGATTTCTTGTTTACATGGTAGTCGAAAGTTGTATCTAGATGAAACTATCGGAACACTTTTCAAATTTAACAGGGAACCGAGAAATCGCAGACAGTATGTTGCAAGAGAGCTTTGCCTATAAAAAGTGTAATCCGCGTGTTGTTACTCATACATTGACTTTGACACGTCAACGATAATTATATCCGCATGGCTCGTATCGAGACGAATTGCTATCACTCCTGTTATTCTGTTACAAAAGTATCCTTGATTCCGACATTACCAGCTTCGTTATCTTTTACCGACCAGTTCTATCCGCGCACGATACGCTTGATACAGAGTCCCTGAGATAAACACGTTCATCGATCGTATATTGTTTACACCAAAGTTTGATATATCCTAAATTATGATTCGAGTTCAATTTCTGAAAAAAATAGGATCGTGTTCTCAAGTGTTCCCCAAATATAGACTACATCTTGAGTTTTATTAGCCACGAAACTGTAACTACTCCATTATCTCAAGAATTGTATCAGAATAAGATCGATTTTAAAGACCGAATAAACATTTCTAATTGAACAATAGTTTACATATAACGTTAATAAGCTCTGTATTATTTTTTTAAATAATAATTTATGAAACACTCATCGGAATTTATTCATTTCCATTGCATCCAAATTCAGTTACAGCAACTAAAACACTGTGATAATTTCCTGATAAATTATTATTTATGAAGATAAGTAATTCAAAGCATTCTAAAATATAATCGTTTTCATATTTCGTCCTTTATAGGAAACATTATTAGGGAGAATATAAAATTTACAAAAATCATTAAAAAAGAAAAATACATATGTATTTATGAAAATAGCAATTCTTAGGCAAAGGTGTCTCAAGAAAATAAATCTTATATTTACTCGCTATTATGCGTGTAAACAAAATGTATGTTTCTTACATATTATTAATATTTATTATCGATCATTTTTTAATTATTTCAACTGTTTATTTTAAAATACAAGTAGCCACAAATATCTTCGACTATGTATGACCTAGATTTTTTAATTCCAGTACATTTTCATCGAGCACCACTCGACATAAGACCGCAAAGTGTTACGAATGCTAAATCTCGAAAGAATTCAGCGAGTATTCATATCACTTGAGAAACCAAGTGGTTCTTTAGCAACACTTGAGACGATCTGCGTGATCGACCGCGATAGTAGTATAATCAAGTGACGTAACGATACCTCGTGACGACAGTATAGCGCGCCAAGTACACCAGCGGTGACGTAGCGGCGAGTTTCGTGACGTGTCGACGACAAACGTGACGTTATCGATGCAACTAACCTACCGTAATCGGTACCATAATGGTGCATCAAACATAACCGGAGACTGGTAAATCTTTGGATTAGGGAAGCAGGAACCTCGAGCTGGTCGAACGACCTCCAATCGCTCACGCGTAAAAGAAACCAGAAATGCCTAAAACAGAATCCGCGCTAATTTCAACGGAATGTAACCTTCCATAAAGTTATAAACGAGCTTTAATACAAGACAATATATTCTCTTTTACCTAGAGTCTTGAATAATAAAGTATAGAATAGTAAAGTAAGTAAGACTACTTTATTCATTTTTTAACTATAGAATATAGTAAGTATTAAGAACAAGTACGTTAAGACTAATTTCTTGATACTGTATACTCTGTTATTGTGTACCATATCGTTGAGCAAATTTTGATTAAAAATATATTTAGAGAAAAATTAGAATAAATTTCAGTGCCGGGTGTAACCAAGTAATTATCAGCAGTTAAAGAAATTAGTAAATTTTCGAATCCAATTCTTTGGATCTCAAATGGTCAGGCACCATACTTGAAACTTCCTGAAGAAGGTAGTTCGCTAAAACATTTGAAAGTTAACAATAAAATAACAATAAAATATTTAATTATACAACGACAAAGCTGTAGACTGTACAATACTAACTTCGTGACGTTCTTCATTGTTAGACAAAAATGGATAACAGCACCTAACTCCTAATCATTCTTACGAATATAAGAATGTTTTAATTAAAAACTTCTGATATTGTGACAGCATATATAAAAATTGTTATCATAAGTTTTGTATAGCTCACCGAAAAATGTGATCAGAACTCGGTTGATAGGCTTTCGACATATAAATAAAAAGCATTATATAATGTAAATAAAAATCATTCTTATACTTTGAATATTATGTTACTAATTATCAGATGTCGGGTCCGTTTTCCATAGTGTATTACACGTGGCGTTTAACTTAAAAAAGAACACCAATTTTTGACGATACTCTCCTATTACTTAAAAACGTTATCAACCGATCTTTTACATGAAATTTTCCTGCAAAATGTTAAAACTGAAAGATGCTTGGTGCATCTACAGCCTAACGCTTCAAAGAAATGATTCAACTGTTCACGTGTGATTACGATTAAGTTTAATTTCTTACGATGTCGAAAACTGTAACAAACTAAAGACTGTAACGTATTGTCAAAATGTTGAAATGGCGTAAATATTAAGCTACATATAAAACTAAACAATTAATTGATACACGTTATTATTTCACAAGTGAAGATTCCTCCTCCAAATATTTCAGTTATATAACCATAAATTAAACAATATTACTGTTAAACTATTTATTATATTTATACTACATCAGTGTTAATAATAAAGTTTACATTATTTAATAAACAATGCACTACTATATCTATGAACAAATATGTTTTAATACCTAACGAAAATCACGCGTAGGCCTCATCTTAAATTACTTGGCCACATAACGACACAAATAAATTAAATATCGCATATTCATTTATTAATTTATTATTGATATCGGTAACAGACGCTGGCCAGAGCTTTACAACACAGTGTCCCAATTTTGCAGCAAGCGCTTGGCTATAAATAAATGTTAAACAATTTAAAAGATTCAGGCCTACGCCGCCCAAGAATTTCCGCGAATCACTATCTGGCCTACCCTTCGATCTCTATTTAATATGTAATCGAATTAATATGTAAGAAGGCTGATTGAATGTACCGGCGTTTAAACAATGGATAAATGTTAATTGTTGTTAATAAAGGACACACATGTTGCTGATGCAACGGCGAGCAGAGCTGCGGAAGAGGCTGCACCTGTAACACCAGTACACGAAACGCAAACACACCTGGAACCTTTGACCTTTTCATAGACGCTGGGTTCTACCCCTCTCCTCGCGGCCACCCCCTTTCCCTTTCCCTTTCCCTTTATCGTCGTCAGCTGCAGTTCGGTGAAAATGTTGCACCGCACGCGATCGTCTACCGTGTACATCGGATATTACCTCTTGCTACCAAGGAGACCATGGAGAACCAATATTGGCTTACTCAAGGTGGATATTTCAGAGTGAGGAAACAGAACATCGAACACGTGATGATTTCTGGCGACGGAAATCAAGTTCGGGAGATGTAAACGTCTACTTCAATGAATTTTCTCGATCTCCATATTTACAGAATTAAATACGTGTAGCTCTACTCGCTACGCTACATCCTCGCTCGTGCAACCTACATTCGACTCATTATATATTTCAACATCATCATATTCACTCGTGAAAGTCATTATGTATACATTGTGTATTGTGCACAGATTTCTATATCAGCACACGTCATAAATGCATATCAACAATCCTTATCTAATTGTTATCGATACGTTCGAATTGTAATTCGATAAGGTTAACGATATCAGTGACTTTGTATAGCTTTTTTATCGCGTGGCTTGCCGAGTAATTCGATAAGGTAACATTTCAAATAATATATCCATTTTTTTTTTTTTTTATTGTAATTCATGCAAACAAGAGTCGAGCGATGAAAATTTTACAACTGTCTCGTGGCACCTAGGCCGCTTAGATTCATCCCTGGCCCTTCGCACACGTGCACCCTAAGGCACACGTACAAATGCTGAATATAATTTGTAAACGAATGGAGAATTAGCTCCACTCGCATCGCGAAAACTATGATCCGCCCGCGACGGTGGGGGTTGGCCCGCGCATCAATAGCCATCAATCATCTGAAAATTTCGGCAACGCGCTGGACAACGCGAGCGGCAGGGCACCATCACAAAAGTAGAGTTCTCCGGGACCACAGAACGAAGAGAAACGAGGACGAAGGGGTTAAGGGGCCAGAGAGGAAGGACCAGGAGAAACGTGGAACTGGTTCGATAACACCGAAAATTCGGGCCAACCGTGATATACCTCCACAAATTCGGGAGCCACGTCCAAGTTCTTTTCCTGTAAACCCGGCTGGAACTCTCTCTCTCTCTCTCTCTCTCTCTATTACTCATCACTCTCTCTACTACTCTTGTGAATTTAAAAAAAACTGAATGTATGTGTAATGTGTATAAATATTGTGAAAATTGTAACGAACTAAGTTTCTTATTCTTTACTATTGTCTTTATTAACGATAACTAATCAAAGATATAAAACTCTGTCAATGCGCCTGATCGTCATCGACGTTCCTGAAGAAGTGAGGCCACTCTCTTTTCTCAGGGCCCTTTGTCCCACGTTTAGGCGACGTCATAGTGTCCTCTTGGTTCTGCTTATCGTCACGACTTGTTTAAACAAAATCGATACTCCGCCAACGAAAACAGAGCCACCTCAGTCAATAGCCGCGACGTAGAAAATACATTGCTAACAAAACGCCGAACGATTGTTTGTATGAATGAATAGTGTTTGGAATAGAGGACTTAAAGATCAAGAGTCGCCTAGCTGATGACTCAGTCACGTAGATTTCGAGTGTCCCAGACCTGTTCGTTTATAATAGGGTCAAATGCGTCTATTGGTGAATAAACCAATGTTGTGTTGGCTACAAGAATAAAGACATTGGCCTGATCTGGCTACAGAAAATTGATACTGCAAATTTTATCAATAATACTTCAAAGAAATGTAGATGAATGGAGGCATTTAAATCGTGAGAGGCTTTTAAAGTCCAGTGCGCGTGTGTATTCTTTATAAATAGAGCGTCTGCAGACCTCTTCTGATTGCTGCAATCCGAATACACAGACGACAATCCGCAGATGACTCGCGCAGTTCGTGCGCATGTAAACAGGAATCACATGCGTAGAGAACATGACGTAAGTTGCCGCGATCGCGCCATTTTTACGCAACAGTTCATAATACTTTAATTCATTTCTTGTGAAATTGTACGAGTACTCTTTATTAAATGAGTTTAGTTGATTGATCATTTATTTATTACTCGAAAAATGCCTTATGCAGTAATATTTCGTCATGGATATGAAGTAATATTTGTATTTTCCAATGGTGTTGTCCACGTATTATGAAAAGTAGTATTTTACGCTCTTTGACTTTTTCTCTTCAACGTTTTTTCTTTCTTTGTACTCAAGATATGGCGGGATGTATGCACGCTAGAGACAATTCGTTAGGAAGGTGTCAAAGAACTTCATCATCGAGAAGTCCGGAGACTACACGAGGCTGTTTTAGTACAAACTGGGTCGCAGAGAACGCAGTATTAATTCATCCGAGGTTCAACTCGAAAAATTGTTAAGGAGTAGGGCGGCTCACTCCCAATACTTCGGGGTGTCTTCCCTCTAACGTTAGCGCTTCGACTTCTGGCGGGACCAAAATCTTGGAAATCCCGGCAGGGCAGTCTATCCAGGCTACTTAGGCAACAATCATAAAATGACTTCGCCAGCTTACAGACTGTAGGGTAGGTTGATTGCCTATACCCAAATTTCTTCAAGCGGCCAAAGCTATTCTGTATTTGAAATGCAAGCCATATACCGCAACATTTATTTTCGCGATACCTGTATACCGACGACGAAGGTATTTATGCCCCTCCAACGTACTTATTCCCATCGGCGAAAAATGAAGGAACGCGTAGATGATCACCGTGTGCCTTGATTGCACTTTTTTCATCATTCAATGCGGATCCGGAACATTTCTTATCCATTTTCATTCGGAATACTTTGTTTAACTTCCTTTTTTCCTCTTCTTTCAAATCATGTAATAATTTCGTATCATTCGTGTAACGGGTACTATCGATTTAATTTCTGGGATTCCAGTTCCTCACGCATGCGACAAGTATACCGTACCGTATTGTACGCCATTTGGCTGACTCACGCGCTTCCCATTCAATGCCTGTGGTTACTATACGTTGGAAGGAGTACGAGTAAGGAGGGGATACTGAATGAAGTGGGGGCGAGAACTGGTGTTGCATGCGTAGTAAGGTCGTTGAATGAAGTGGGGGAAAAAGAAAGGATGCCATCCGCCTACAACCGTATAAGGAGCCCGCGCTTCTATTAGGAGAGCACGCGAAGCAAGTAGGCTACCAGTTACTAGCCCGTTTTTCTGAACTCCTGTTACTAAGGCCACGTGTTTTGTCGAGGCATGTCCTTCCGCAAGTGGACCCGCGTTCATGCCCACCATTGTAGAAAAGAGTGTAATGGATCCGTGAGGTCTGAACACTTTACAATTAATAATACGAATTCATTCGGGCGATGGCATCGCGCAGCGGCGGTATCGTAAGACCTAACCAATGAGGTTCGTTCCGACGAATACCCTCTTCGTGCATCGTGCGAGCCTGGCAGTTAGAAGTTGAGATTAGAATGCACGTGGTCATCCGTCCGGAATTTTGTTTCACACTTGCTCCTCGTAAATCACTAGGAACTAATCTTTGACTAAAAGATTACTTCAAGTGCATTAAATTCAACAACAATCACGGTATTTCCATTTGAAATTATGTTATCATTATAACTACATACATGTAGGCCTAGGAGGCTTTGGTCAAGAAGTTTGACAGGTTCGTTATGGTCGTCATTAGATATTTTTATCCATGTAATAATTTTTTGCAAGATCTACCAATGCATATGCCGCTATGCTGATCGCAATTAACATTGCGATTGTTGGTGAATGCTCGATAATTTATTCCACCGTATCACAGCACTTATTTACGTCTTCGCCGAGATCTACACCGCCAATCTCTACTATAATATTCAACACACTTCATAACACTGTTCCACTGTCACTAGTGTAAGTTATAAAAATGAATAGAAACGATGAAATGAAGAATATATGTAAAACAAAACGATGAGACATATTTATTGGTTATTCAACGAACTACACGGTTCCGTCGAAAAACTAGGAACGCTCTCGTCGCTTCCTTGCGGAAGGTTTGACCCTTCGGCGACGATCCCTACTCCTCTACATTTTCGGGATTCTAGGTAGGGAAAGTTTATAGGGCCTCGTACGCACTTTCCTTTGACTTTTCCTGAGTCCCAACATCTGTTTATTGTCAGTTAAAGTGGCGACGTTGCCGTTCCGTCCTACAGTGGCTATTCTTTGTTTATGTTGTTGCCACTCGGTGGAATTGGAAATATTCTTACGCTAACAACCTTTTCCATAAATTGACGAAAAGAACCTTTCAAAGAAACGGCACTAGTTTCACTATACATTGCAACACGTGAGTTATAGAGATACTTTGTGCATGTATTACACTTCTGATGTAAGAAACTATTGGAATATAGGCGGTGGAATGAATGAGTAGACTTTTATTTTAACTTGACTTTAAAAACTTTATTCGAAACACACGGAAGAGCACGTCTGTTCTGTTCGCTAGAAGCAGCTCGAATGAATGAAAGTGAGGTCAGTAAAGAAGAATTTCGTTACGGAACTATAGACCCTATTGGTTCCATACTTTGTCTAAACAAGCCAAGATGGGACGCAGCTGCACCCTCTTGACTTGTGTCTAGGAAAGAAACCCAAACGCGCAGAGGTGGTTTTTGTAACGAAAACTTTCTCTTTTAAGAAGAGAAAATCCAACAGAAACTATTCCGATATTTGACATTTTATGTGACTCATTCCTGCTCGGTGGTTCTGGGGTAAGTGACGTGCTGTTCCTTGCAGTTCCCTTACCAAAAGGCAAAGCCTTCCCCACTCCGTGGCCAGGTCCTTCAGGTCAATGTCTTTATCCTTTTAGGCAATCCAACGTCGAGTGCTTGCCGGTCAGTAAGCACAACAAACGTAGAATTGTCTGCTATTTCATCTTCACCGCTTTCAGATTCGAAATCGCCGTGCACTTGTAATTTCACTCGACACAATTTCGAAGAATAATTTTACAATTATTTCAAATAGTTATTGTAGGATGTCAGGATACGGAGAGTTTTCAACAACGATTTCGTCCTGGAACTGACACCGAATCGCCACTGTTCTCTTCGACTGCTGGCTGTAGACTGTCGTATTTATATTTCGACACGTGAATGCTCAACGTGACGTAACCTCATTATCGCGGCAGTCTTATGTTTCAAACGCTTTGGTCGCGGACGACGAACGACTGTCGGCGCACGTACGCTTCTCAGAACTTTTCGGCGTCGAGTCAATCTTCAAAAATACCGAATTACATAGTGACCGCTCTTTCATCGATACAATCTACAGTATACAATAAACTAATACTTTCTATGGCGCAATATTTCAAATAATCTTATTTCGTAAGCGATCACGGATAAATGAAATTAATTACGAAATAAAATAGAATGCTATTCGAAATAATATTTCAAATACCAACATTTGGGAAGTGGCTAGGTTTGTGTATAACAATATGCAGCCATGCCCCGGTGTTTTTCATAATTCCTTCGACGATATGATCGCCTGATGGCAAATCCGCGACTCGCGGAATCCTTGCGGCGACATTACGCGTCGTTCCTCGAACGTGGTCGCGGTTCCTGTCGTCGAGAATCCGCGGTAAAAGACTGGTCCTCGGCCGCGATTAGGTTCGGATACACGCGTACGTATCGTTGACACTCGCCAAGACTCCTCACCTGCCCATCAAAAGACGTAAAGTCATCCACATTGGCCAATCGAGGAGCCGGCACACACGTGAGGAAAGAGGTGGTCGCGACTGGCATTGATAGCGCGCGATGCGCGGTAACGATGCGCGATCCGGTCACCTCTCTTGTGCTTTCATGATCGCTTGATAGTTACTTGGCGAAATGTGGACGCCTTTCGGGAACTGTTTTTCTTGGCACCCTGAAGTGTACCCCGGGTGCGACCAATTTACCTGTGAGAGAATATCGAGAGACGGAGGAAACGCTAGCCGTGTAGCTGTGCACTTCATCGGTGACGGCCGGAAACTGGAAAATGGACGTTTTGGACAAAACTGTTTTACCTGTGTAGCTGTCGATAAGTTGCTATCTGGGATATCGTCGTGATAACCCAGACGAGGTATGCCTGTATTATCACGAGTCTCGTTATCAGACCTCGAGGCATAGACGAGGTGTATGCGTCTTACCTTCGGGCCTCCATAGTGTATTTATCTTGTGGACACTATAGGACACATTTTTATTGAATGCTGTTGTTCATTCTGCGATTCAAGTTTGATATTAATTTAAGGCTTTTCTAGTCAGAATTTAATACAAATACACGAAGTAATTGTGTAGTAAGGCGACATTCTTTATTTTCAAAAATTATATGAAAGATAATTGGTTACAGAAAATGAAGTAGAAAATATTTCCTTTTCGAAAAGTAAAAGCAAGAACAACGTTCAAATTAGTAAAAAGTTGGCAAGTAAAACCGCTGACTTGTATTAATCTTCATCGTCACTAATAATTACACGAGACGACCTTTGTTGATTAGGTTGTTTTTGCGATGGTTCTTTCTCGTCGTCGGTAATTATCGTCGTAACGTGTTTCAGCTCGGTATTCTGAGACGTTAATGGGTCCCCTTCTTCATCGCTATCCAACAGACGGCGTTTTTTCACCGTTCCATTCTCCTTGTCCGAACTGTCCGATCGATTTCTTTTACCTTCATCTAATACAAATATTCACGTAGCGAGTAACAACAAAATAATATCGTTTCGCGTCGAATTTTTATTTCTTTGTTCTTTTAGTTCTTTATTTACCTTGAGCATCCGCGGTATTCTTTTCTACTTCCAAATCGGAGTCAGACGAATCAGAAAGTATTTGTATACGACCAGCAAACTTCTTCAATTCTGCTTTTTTAGTTTCTGAAATTATCAACAATGGGAAAAATAAACCTGCGCTATAAATGTTTTTTCTTTAGTTTGTGCTCAAGTCTAATTTGCATATCTCGTCTTAAGTTTAAAGAAACTGTTTGCAGTTATTTAGAATGTAGTGTTATCTTAGCGAAACGATTCCTCAGAAAGAATGAATTCAGAAAGAATTTTTTGAGAAGTGTTATGCTTTATAAAACAATTCTCTAAATGAAAAAATGGCTTCTGGATGAGAATAAAATTTTAGCCTATTTACAGAGATCAACTATAGTGCATTTGATAAGGAACACTAATATTATTACGATGATAAGTGTATAGATCAGACTTTTGTGTATATACACGTACTTTCAGAGTATTTATTGAATGATATAGTGTTTCACTAATTTGTTTAACTATATATTGTATTGACTAAAATTGATATTGTAATAAAATTTGTTCCTAATTTAATGAAGTTAATTATTGAGTGGAACTAATTTTTGTAAATGTATGATGGTACATCCGTATCTTTCGACGAGTTTAAGCAGTTTCGCAATAGAGGGCACGAAGCTGTCTGCTTGAGACATAGTACATAATACGTACCGACATTCAGCGAGCTCGATACTGGTACAATCTCTACTTCGATGTCAGTGTCTGTCGATAATTTCGAAGGAAGCTTGGAGCTCTCCGATGGCTTTTTTTTAATACTTGCATTTGTAGAATCAGAAGCGTGAGAAGTTGATGGCTTTGGCTCTATTTAAGAACATTATCGTTTATAATATATTTCCTGTTATACTCGAAAGTTAATAAAAATATGTGAGCGCTAATATGAATGTCTATGTGTCGGTTGGAAATATTCAGGTGATCCGAAAAATTACCGAAGTACTTGTTTGTCAAATAAATTGCAAGGAACTTTCAGATAACATATAAATTGAGATTTCTAAGGCAACTGGGAACATTCGATATGACCATTCTTAATTTATAAAAAATATTACTTCACCGAGATTTCAAGTTTAAAAATCATTTACCTTTTCGTTTAATAATTTTTTGTAACTTAACATCACAAATAATATTATTTTAAGAAATTAATAAGGTAATAATTAAAAAAAAATACCTACCATTAGTTGCGAAGTATTTTCTAATGTTTTCTAACACATCAATATCATCGTCGCTTTCGCTATCTACTTTGGGAGCAGGAGGCTTCACTGGCTCTAAATACACAAAACACAAAATATGGCGATAGGGAAAATTAAATTAACATGCGAAGATGATGCACACGAATCGGTTGCCTCGATATCCTTATATAAATTGGGAAACGTCGACTAGGGTAGGTAGATAAGAAGAAATAATACCTTCGACAATGAAGTTCCCTGCCAATGTGGCTTCGATAAGATTGCAGCGCTTCCGAATGGTCGAGGTAAGCATATTAGCCGGTATACGCCAATAAGATTCCTGTTCATCAACCGGAGCTGCGAATCCCATAGCTCGAAGAAGCTTTTGAAAGCTGGGTGAATCCATCGCGGCCGACGAATAATCTGTCAGCGGGACTAAGGGAATACCTTCGGAGCTTTCCTCGTCTCGATCGTCCAGGACATCCTGCAGGGATTCCTTAATCCATTCCAGAGGCTTCTTCATATCTGATTTATTAAAAAAATTTGTCATTGCAATTTCCTAGGAACGGTCTCTCGTTCACGGGTGTTAATCTCGATTAATAATAAGCATATTGGAAAAAAGAATCTGATTAAAAAGGAAATACGCACGAATTGAATTTACACATATTTCATTTCGGTATCAATCATTTCATTCCTGTTTCACTTAAGAACGACGAAAACAATATTATTTTGTGTAACGTGTTCCAAATTTGATGTATTCCTAATGTATCATCGAGAAAGGTAACAAAGATTAAAAATCAAATGGTACGTAATTAAATTTTAATACCAGTTAAGAAATTTTTTTTTCATAATAGGACACTAATACTTCATAGATTAATCCATGTATGAAACATGAACATATTTTTGTGCTACAACTACGATCTTCCACTTCGTAATTTTAAGAATTCCATACCCCTACACGTTTTATTTAGAAATTTTGAAAATAATATCAGTTTCTATCACATAAATTTAGAATTCCTGGATTTCAAAGCAAGTAGATTAACGACCTCCGGATCAAGGGTTAACGATAACAGAGAATGCAATATACAACACGTGAATTAAAACTATCGGTGTCCCCGCTGTTTCTAGTTAGTAAAAAAAAATGTCACGTCCGCTCTAGGACAGAAAAATAAACCTTTGAAAAATAAAATGCGTCGGTGCTGTTTGGGAATGTTACCGAATCTAACGACCCTGCTCGCTTGAAGCGGCGTTCTGATAGGTGACAAGCACGTTGGCTTGACACATAGGGGGTGCCAAGATCGTTTTTTTAACAATGTTTTTTCCGAAAATCCACGGGGATAAACCGGTGCTTCCCAACGTGGACCACATTTGTACCGCAAGCAGGAGTCTGACAAGTCGTTACTTTTTCTACCGGTTTTGTCAAACGATCGTTGTAGTCTCTCTCCCTTAAAAGCCCTTTTCGTTCTCAAAAGACATTTGTCCTCCGGAGGCGTAAAGAAGAGGACCACAATATTCGAAGTCGCTGGCAAGAATTTTATTCCCATAAATCACTGGAACTACCCTTGCAAAGCTGACAAAAAACGGGGCGAGACACGGTGTTACTCACTTTTTTCGATGACATCCCTCAAGAGTCCAGATAATTGTGCATCCGTGTAGACTATCGCTGGCTGTTTCTTCCCAGTTTTCTTCGTTCCCTTATTCGTTGGTTTATTGGGAACCTGGCTGCTGCGTCTCGAGGATTTTCCAGCTTCTTCGTCGCTGCTTTCATTCTCCTCCGAATTACTGGCAGACTGCGTTTCCCACGACGATTTGCCTTTTTACAAAGTACGCAGAAATGGATATTTTAAACGTTTTTCGATATTGCGTTTCAATATCATATCTACACGCGAGGTATGTATATATTCTCACGATTAGCAAAAATTATAATTTTATACACTTTTTGGTAAATATTTTCCATTATTTAATGTGCAATGGCTATCTACTTATCTAACTTATTTATCTAACCAGAAAATGAAACATTTTCAATATTACTCTATTAAATCATATTAGCTTTCAAGAACAATAGCGAGACACCGACTAATTTTGTTAATCGTTGTAAAAATAATCTCGGTTTGTTTCACCGGAAACATTACAATTTTAAAAAATATTGAAAGTGATCGAATCATTCAAATGTTACAAGGAGTTTTTGGCAAAATTCTCGTAATATTTATTTACATACATTATTTTCATAATTGGTACCATACTGGTTACATAATACAGATTAGATCATTCAAACGCAATAATTACAGGGAGGAACAAACCGCTACGTAAGCAATAGAGATTCATAACGCAAACGGTAACATAAATGCATATGAACTATTGAGTGGTTTGATATATAAACCGTCACACGTGCAACATTCAAATCTGCCACGGTAGCATCGAAAACGTACCAGCCGTAACATGTCGCAAAATCGCATTCGGTCGACGACAAGGATACTGCGAGGAAACGTTATTTCAATGCCACGTAAGCCAAGACAAAGCTTTGCTCTTATAGTTCATCTCCTAACCTTATAGGCGATGTATATCCACGATGCGATCTATCGCAACGCATTGAATGCAAATAAGTCGAAGCACGGAGAAGAAGAGACCATGATAAATATGAAATTTTTAGCAGCGTAATGTGGAGAGGGGGGAAAGATTCGAGTCATATTGGCTCTCGAGGGAGGAAAACAACAACCGGAATTCGAGCCGTTCGATATTAAATAACAAAATTTGTATTCCGCGTCGACTCTACCGTGGACTGCTACCGTTCATGCACAATGCCGAGTTGGAAACGCAAATATTATTACAATAGTGTTTTCTCTATTCATGTCGTTCGATACGCAGGTCGAATCACATAACTTGACCGTTCCCGAGTGTTTTCGTTATTAGCGAAATGATCTGGTTCTCATTTAAGCAACGATAATTTATTTTAAAGTAGCAGATAAGGTAGTTGTACTGCACCTTGTTTGAGTTCATTTATCTGCCTTTCCGCGTCGTGATTATATTCGTCACTGTTTTTAAAAGGAAAGTAAACAATAATGTTTACGCTGCATAAAATTCCTTAACTTTTTACGTTATAATGTAATCAAAATGGTATACAAAGGTTTCCGGGGTGGCTGATTCCAAATCTGAACGCAAAAATTCAAAATTCAAAATGGCGACTTCTGTACGGCGCACCAAAATGCGAAAAGTGATTCGATTTGGATGAAACTTGGTACACGTGGGTTTTTGGGGTCGCTGATTCCAAATCTGAACTAAATGTTTAGAAATTCAAAATGACGGATCCAACGTTACAGGACAAGCTTGTACTTTAACAAGCGATGAAAAGTTTCATTTTAATAATCACAAATATTGATAATTCACAGGTGTGTAATAGGAAAGGTGCAATTAAAACGCGATCATTAAAACCTAATACAGCTTCAATCTCCATCAAAGTCTTGAAAATTCTATAGACGTACCTATTTTGCCCACCCAATCGTAAGTTAATCAGTCATTTGCGGGCTATGAATTATTAACGCTGATTAAGAATTCATGTTCAACTTATTCGTCGATAACGAGTGCAATTAGCGGAAACAAAGAGCCACTGAATTATACAGACATCTGTCGTCGCAATTGCAGAATACTGCCAATTAATTCGATAATTTAACTTTTTCCAACGCACAAAGAAGCAGGAAACAAGGTCTACGTAACCTGATCTCTGACAATATCGATGAAAAGGTTTCTTTTCTCCCTCTACGGATCATAAAGAACGAGAAGAGGGTTCTGCGAGAAGATTTCGTACAAATTGATCCCTCGTCTCTTTTCCGCCCGTGTCTTTCTATGTTTCTCTCTACTTTTGTCCCCCTTTTTCCCTCCTTCAAAACGAGTTCACTCTATGCAGTCGCTGGCAATCGTATTAGCAGAAGACTGATCGAATGGGAATAGTCGCAGAATCTGAGGATAGTAAGGAAGACAGATGCGAATGGAATGGAATAGGATTGGCCAGAACAAGGGTCGACTCGGAGCAGCTCCAGACCGGAGAAAGGGCTGAGAAAAGAGAGAGGAGTAAAGAGAGGCAAACGGCCATAGATTGAGAACGGGAAGAAAGGGAGAGTAAACACTCACCTTGGTTGCTTTTTCTGGATCGCTTCTTGCGCAGCTCCTTCGGATCCGCAGCCAATCCTAATTCCAAAAGCTTCTCCTTGATCTTCGGCTTTGACCGCTTTATTGTGAGCCCATTGAAGATCAGGTCAACAGGATCTGTTGTATACAACATAAACCGTATCGGCATTAATTCGACGTTCAACGGGACGTAACGTTGATTCGATGCGATCGAGAGATTTACCAGAACGAGTATAAAGGGAGGAAAATTAAATCTGTTGAAAGGAATTTCATTTTCTGATAAGCGAATCGAGCTTGCTTGCGATACGGATATCATTTTATCGTAGGGTGTACCGGTAGAATTGAATTGTTGATTGCTTATCGTTTAGTTACGAGGATAAAATTAACTTTAAACATATTATTAAAGATTGTTTTAATCAATAATTATTAGGTCATCCCAAAGAAACAATGCAATTTCAAATTGTGCTTAAATATTCCACGATCTAAAAGTCCATATAAGGAAAGAACTAACAAACAATATATTTTCTTCGAAGGCCTGTGGAATACAACCGGAACGAAAATAGTTCCCGAGTACTAAAGTTGTAATAGGCAGGATCATCGCACGAAAATGAAGCAAGTTTTACAAGAGTTTTGAAAATCCTTCTATCAGGGAGGATATTATTCTTCGTCCGTCCCGAGGGGGTCCGAATTATTGCTGTAGGTAGCAGCCAGCCGTTACCGATGCTCGGCGCTTAATTAAATCTCGAGAATCGTCGCGGGTGCTAATGAATTTTCGAGCGAACGTTCGTAAAATTCTTCAACTGTTTCAAGTCGCGACCAGCCAGCCGCGGGTGCACGTTTCACGCTAAATTATATTGTTTCACTGAGATGTTCATCGCTTACGGAACTTATTTAGTAAAAGTTGTTCAGAAATTACCGTCGTCGTTTTTCAGCCGTTCCCAAAGTTCCGTCAGCTGAGCGACTTCGTCCTCGGACCATTCCTTCGGAAGCCTTTTCTGTACCTCGCTTCGGACAGCCTAAGACAATTTTCCCCAAGTCAATCACAACGCAAGCCTTCGAAAGAGTTTTAAACGAGTTACGAAATGATGGGATTTCAATGTTATATGTATACTTTGAGGAAAAATTATTGTTAGATTATTGTTCGTCCAAAGATGACAAATGTTTATGACAAATGTGGTTGAACACTCAGGTGGTTGGTACTTTAACGTACCAAAATAACGAGTAAATATATATGTTTCAATTAGAGTTACTAATGATTGAATGTAAATTCACTGAACAAATTTCTACACCTAATATGTAATATATCGAAACAAAAATGTTGTATAATTAGTGTGTACATGTACTATGTATATGTTCACAATATTTAAATCACGTTTATTTTTGTTTGGAAATTTATTTACCCTTGTTACTACACGAAGATGGTATATTGCAAATATCACGGTTCAAATGAAACTTTTTGTCTTGGGTAATCAACTGTGGGTGGAAAATACTGTTCCATCGCTCTACTTTTTGTTGGGCCAATCAACGTTGATTCTCTTTTACTTGTACGTTTTTCAATGAACTTTGAAACCAAATTATTTATTACTTGTTTGCGAAATTGCCTTTCAGAAACTTCGTATTCATTCCACGCATTGTAACAAATGTAACCATTTTCGCTTGTATATTACACAATCGTATTATTCAAACGTGTTTGTAAATGGAAAAGTTCTTTTTTTTGATAAATACAGTACCTGTCTCTTTGAAACCTTAATTTGCTGTCCAAAACATTTTTTTTAACGATGAATTATATATAGTAGAATATACGATTGTTACATTTTTTTTATTTATACTCGCCTGAAATGCAAACGGAGATTAACTGTCAAAAAATGAGTGATTTTCTGTTTGTGCTACGAAACATAGAAATTAAATGGTTTCGTACGTTTGACCAGTGATGTATATTGGAAAAAGCTTGCATCTCAATAAAATGAAGATTGTGTCGAATTGTTTCGATAAAATTATTCGACGGATAAAAATAGGTTTTTGCTTCGGGATATTTTCCATTTTTCTGTTTCGTTGTTAACAACTAAGTAAATACATTAAATTATAATAATCTACAAATTCCTCGATTATAAATTAATAAATTCAAGTCACATTTAAGTCGCATTTAAGTTAGAGTATAACAGGGAGTAGACTAGACCTTTGGAAGCAGTTCTTTTAATATTTAACTTTCGAGATAGCGAAATCGCGATGGTTGATGCCTTTCGAGCATCTGAAATTATGACGGACTGCTTTCCTTTCAATTTGGAAAAGAAAATAGTCGGAGGGAGGCAAATTAGGCGAGTACAGAGGGGTGGCTAAAATACCCTCGTCAAAACCATTTCAAGGCCAATAACTCGCGCAGACTGATGGCTTGGGTCTTTGCTTTATCACGATTTCTCGACGAACGTCAAAGGGGCGCAACTTGTGACAACTAATGGCACCTGCTATGCGTAATATTTAAAATACAGGGGGTGCAGTCATTAACGAGACTTCAATGGAATCAACATCACCCTGTTTAAAGAAAAAAAAAAAAAAAAAACAAACAAAAAAACAACGATAGCTGTAACGTATGTTTGCACGTATTGGGAAATGAAGCCAGCAGCAATTTAAAGTACAAACTATGGCTTGGCATCGTACGACGCCTAATCGCTGATCCTAAGTTTAAGTTTACTAAGTTGACTGAAGATAAAGGAAAGAATATAAGACGCTCGTTTTCCAATGATTACGTTTCACCCTCGACGAGGATCCCACTTAGCTGCCCTAAATGGCTGTCGCGTATCGTCGCGCGACTTCACCGGTTAAATGAATGTCAAATGAACACCCTGGCGTAGTCTGCCCTCATTCAGTCGAGAAGGACGAAGGGTAGCCACGCATGAAATTATTTAAATGAAACGCTTTCGCGACTAAGACTCGCTTTCATGGATTTTGTCGTAGAATCAATAATACGTTTCGTCTCTTTCCCATCTAATTTGCTCTGCTTCTTGCTGCTCATTTGCGTGAGCTGGTGTTTGGCTCTGTTTGATTCTGTTTGATGCAGATCTACGCTATTACCCTTTGTGACTCGATAGATTTTAATTAGGCGCTGTCAGATGCGACTCTCTGGGAAAGACAAATATAAACATAAAGTGAGGATTCGTTTAATTGTGTTGCAAGTGATAAATATATTTCTTAGTGATATTGAAATATCCAAGTAACATTCATTATTACATAACGTGCTTCGAATATTTACAAACTTGCATTGCTTTGCAATTGCATTTGCTTTTAGTACTTTTTATCTTAATATAATATATGTTAAAAAATTATTGTAGAAAATGAAACTTTTTTCAAAATAAGCTTCTCCAAGCTTTCAGGGCATAAATATCAAATCTCTAATTTCGACATAGAGTATCGAATGAAGCACAACATTTTGGGTAATTAATTTGACGATAAGTAAAGTAAACTTTGAGGAGGTCCTCCTGGTAGGAATTTGTCAAGGGATCAATAATACTAAGGGGAATTCTACCAGCGTTGACGACGGTGAGAAGCAGCCGCCCTAATAATGCTGAATATTCGTCATCAAAGAAATAAACACTACATTCAATTTTATTTTAAAAACGAGACAATAGAGAACCATGGACACAGCGTCATTTAAATTAAATATGTTTAGTATTAAGAAAATTTTAAAGAAATGAAAGTAAAATTGACGCTATTTTAAATTATTTGATTTAGTAAAGAAAACGTATGGAAAGAGTAATTCTCCCATGTCACGGTCATTTCCAGAAACGATTTTTTTCTTTGGAGGTACGATTGAGTGGGTCAAGTGACGTAAACGTAAAATGATCCGACGTAAATGAAATTCAGCACAAAGTTTGATCGCCTCATGGGAATTCGTAATTAGGATAGTTTAGTCATCGACATTTCCACTTTTCAACGGGTTATACGTCACACTCGCGGAACATTCGGCCACGAAATTCCCAAAGGGTAACTGCACAGAGATCCGAGAGTAAGAATCCGTCAAGGAATCAATAACGCCCTGAACAGCCGAGTTCGCCCCTGTTCGAATCAGTGGTGTGAGGGCAATCAGCCCCCCTTCCTGGCGGCGCAGCGGGTGCACACCTATGATTAATCGTCAATTTCGAAGTGGGGTAATACCGTTTTAACGGTAGTCAGATATATCGTCGCCTTACCCCCATCCATCGCTCTTACTTTCCCTCTATTTCTCTTTGGCGCACGTGCTTCCACGTTCCTCTCGCGCCTTAAAGCAGGTAATGTCTCAAGATTATCGTTATAAGGTGCCCGCCCTGATGTTGTTCGCTGGTTTTCAACAAACAGAAGGATGCCACCGGAGGGATCGAGTTAAATTGTCTACGTTTTCCACCAACCAGCCATGAATCATTCTCTTAACACTGAATATCGTGTTGGTTTCACGAAACTACCCCGAGACACCACATTCGATAGATTCATAATTTATATTAGGGCTAAATGTGACACAACGCATAAAAGAAATTATGGAAACGCCAAAAACTAATTGCATCGTACTTGAGGCGTACGTTAGTAAAGCTTCAGAGTGATACAAACAATTTTTTGAATAACTGATAAATCTAATTCAAGAGTCGAAAAACAAACAATTGCTATTACCAAATTAGATCTTCAATTAAGCAGAAATTTGAATACGAATACTGTAATAACATTCTAAATCTCATTTTTGTCTTGAAAGAAATAAAAAAAAACCTGGAGAAACATAAAATTGCTTTCCATTCTGTTTAAAAACATGTAAAATTCAATCTTTTAAATTCACCACGCTGCGAGCGAAAGGATTAATGTGACCTTTGTCAGAACAAAAATTTACCTACACAACGTGTTATCCAGATTTTTAAATTGCAAATGACTCGAGAAATTCTCCCGATAAATTATCTCGTGACGTTATTAATACAAAAAACGTCACCACGCTGCGCAGTGTTTTAATACATCCAATAAATTAATTAAAAGGACCACTTAATGCATCGCTATTTTATTCGATTAACAACTAACGCGGTTAAAAGTCCGTTACGTACGAATTTAACGGCCACGCAAATGGTCGATCTCATTTCCAGCGTACATTTTCATGTAAATTTTCTTTAAAGTTCCACTGTTACGTTCGCACTTTTTGAAGCTCGTGGAAATTCTGGTTTTCGGGCTATGTGATACATAATACATGAAACGGCAGCCACTTGTTTCGAAGGGTTTTGTTTAAAATCGTATTGTACCTAGTCTGAAAAGTTGCCACATAAAGGATTATTCAAAAGCTAGTCGGACATGCGGAAAGAGGGAAACAAGTATCACTACAGCAAAACTCGTTGAAATCTCTGTTACTATGCGCCGCTCTGTTAATTCTCTGTCGACCTTTCTCCCCCTAATAATCTGTTTCTGTGCTTGTTGTTGTAGCGGTTGCAACGAATCGTTGTTCTTCCACTTGTTCTGCTTCCACAATGAACTCATTGAAAATTGAAATACCTTTTCGACGCGTATTTTCAGTAGTCGTTTGTTACAATTTTTTAAATTAAACGCATGAACACGAAGGTTTGTTCACTCGTTAATATTTTTTCGGCTGGGATGGGATCTTTCTTCGTGTGCACAAATAAGGACATTCGCCATAAACGATATTGTCGGTAATTTTTAAATTTCGTGTCATAAATTTTGATCGTGAATATTCGTGTACTTTCTCGACCCACTGTGTTTTTCAAGCTGTCCGTTCATGTGAGTAATGCGGCTGCGCAAGTCGTTCAATGCATAGAGGTTTCCGATAGTGAAAAATGCTGGCGATTATTTGCTGCACTGTTCGTTTCCGCGATTTTGCCACCCCCCTTTCTTTGCGCGCTTTAAGAAGCACGGATGTTAAACTCACGCGGCGCGTGCCTCTCCTTACTTTCGCGCTCGATACAAATGTTTATACGTGTTTCGCCGAGCAAAAGGCAAACAAAACGGCAGTTTCTTGTGGCTCGGGAAAGGGTGCAATGTAGCAAAGGAAATAACCTGCTTGAACGAATAAACGCTGGAAACTCGTGAACGGAAATTCTAATGTTACCGCTACGATTTCGGCTGATGGCGAAAGAAAAATGTGTCGCTGCGTTTCCTAAGTGGCAGCAAATAGCAAATCACTGTGCAACAATTGTATCGTTAGCATCAAATCATAAGGACCAAAATGAAACTATATAATAATATAGTGACGGCACTTAGATTATTTAATATATTAATAATAATAATGCATCTTCAATACAACATTCAAAGAAAAATTAATTTCTACATTTTCCTATTGTGTATCAATAGCATATTATACTACAATTTGTATTTAACACGTATTTACAATATAAAGATTAAATTCTGCGTAGTCTGAACATAATTTGATAAAAAAATTTGAGAGTCTCAAAACATAACTATTCACTTCATAAATTTTTATGATTACAAAGTGATATAATACGGAGAGGTTTCACTTTAAATTACCAAGCACTCCTTTATATTTCTATGGTATTCTCGTTTCAAAGCGTTTGATGAAATGAAAATAAATTTCATAGCGTTTTAGTTTAGCTGTATTTATATAACTTGGTAAGAAAAGCTCGTGCCATTTGAAGCAGACCAATGCATTCTGCTAGAAGTACACAGGTTCCATTGTACTACGGATTTGTATAAATCTCAATCATCTCTTGCAGTCTCTCTATGACGGGCTGTATAGCCTTTCGTGCCAGAGAATACAGGCGTGTTCCTCTTACCTTATTTATATGCTTAAATCCGATACAAATCCTGCTAGCTAAGGGATACGCGAATAAAACGCATATCTGAGAAACAGGAGCGAGACTACAGTTAAGGCGGAGTCTTCAGAAATGTTCATATTCAGATAAAGGAACAACGTATGTTAAGAAACGAAATAAAAAATTGAATGTCTCTACAAACAAAAGATTCGGCGTAGCAGATTTAATCATTTACAATGAAGAATAAATGTAATAAATTGTTCATGTTAAGTTCTGTTAGGTCAGCTCGGTAGATTACAGATTAAATTAATTATTTACATTGGGAATTAATATGATATACGTTATGAGTCAATTCTTGTTTCATATCCTATTTTGTAGTAGATCTTATGAATTTAGCAAAAAGTTATATTAATCTCTCGTATATGATCTCTCGTAGGATCATGAACAATTCAACTACAATCATGAGAAGAAAGAGACAACGGAGAAGAAACTGAGACCTGAGAAATCAGACAAAACTACTGACACTTTGTTTAAACGTTAGGAGAGCACTGATATCAGGATGTAGGACCAAGAAACAAAAAGAGCGAGCAGCGAAGAGGAAAACACATTGTCCCAGACGTAACATCCACAGAGAACTAGAATTCGAAGTTATCGTCAACGCTAGAGGGAGAATACTGTGTCTCCTTGTTAAATTGTAAACCAACCACCAGGGAGGTAAGATTTGAGGAAAATTGTTTTTCCTCTCAAATATTTTTAATTCTATATCTTAACAGAACACTTTATATACTAAGCTCAATATTTGTGCTGCAAAATTACGCTTCCTTTTGGATTAAAATATTGGATTGTCCAAAAAGTTCGTGCCAATTTTTAAGAAAAATTCAAAGGCACTATTTGAATTTAAAAAAAGTTCTTGAATTTCGTCTGTGACTTAGATTTGATTTTGACCCATTTTTCCTTCAACCAAGGAAACAAGAGAATTCATACAAATTAATATTAATTGCACAAATGGTAACTATGAATTGGACATGTTATTCTGTACACATGGCTCACATCACCAACGGAGATACAAATACCCACATTAATTACTCGTGTTTGAAGCTATCCTACTAGCAAGAGGATTGAACAGCGAGAAGATGGTGCTGCTATAAATAGATCAATGTTTCGTGCAACGTGAATCGTGGCACTGTATCTATTTATGTGTCTAGCTTCTACTCCAAAATCTTCATACGCTCCTTTGAAAGGGAAGCGCAAACAAAGCGATAGCTTTTCACGGGACGGAGAGGCGCCGGAAGGGAACACTTGACAGGAGAAAATCTTGAGATACTTTCATTCTCGAACGAAGGAACAGCAAAGGGAGAGGAACTCTTGCTGGCACAGCGGAAGTCGTGATCCACGCAGGGACAGAGAAACCTCCACCACAGGCAGGGGAGAGAATAGAAGGCACGGAAAGCGTCACGTAGAAATTGTCTCCTGAGAATTTACAGTTCCTGCAGCAATTCTCTAGCTCCATTTTTTTGCATATGTTCACCCCGTCAGCGATACCAGTCGAGAAACTTATTTTCGGGGTCGTGGCACCCTTCTCGCGCTCCTTGTAAATCATTGATCACGTCACGGTTAAGTCGGCACCGGGTCGAAGCAAGGCAACCGAATGGTCGAATGGGATTTTGGAAGCGTGGGGTGCGCGTACGCGTCGTGGATCAAATCGATCGTCGATGAAGGGTAGACGGCGTTTGACATTATTTAGTGGAGAGAACCGGGCGATCGAGTGTAAGAGATTGGCCCCTAACAAGCTGCTTCATGATCTTGGTTTATGCAGTCGACCACGAGATAGTTGAACAACGAAATCCTACGGGATCTTTTGGGAAATTCTTTGTAATATAAATTAACTGACTCTGGAACTCTTTGGAAAAAATAAGAAATTTTTCTTGGCTCTGTTATGATTTAAGGGTATCATCAATAGACTGTGAATATTTATGTATTTATGACAAATGAATATTAACTTATTAATAACAATAACAATATTAATAATAATATACAGGTTACACCGTTTGTAAGATAAGACATGCTTTCATTTGGATTTCAATTCTTTTTTTTTTTTGTGAAATAATGAATTTTCATAAAAATCCGTGATGATTTTACATTTAATCATCAGTGCTTGAATAATTATTAATATATTCCAAAGTATTATTTTCTTTCATTGAATCTTCCTGTAGTCTGTTAATAAGTTATCCTAGAATTATACAAGTGAAATTTATTTCATCTCATTTCTTGAACAAATTTGTGGATATAGAGACAAAAATTTAATAGATACACGGGTATTCTTTTGACATCCCGAAGAATTATATGGCTTTGGGGTGTGTCAGTCTCATAAATTTCATAGGTCATGGGGAAAATAACCTTCGCGAGTTATAGTAAATGTCTCTCTTTTGTAGACGACATTTTTTGCAAAGCATCCAACTTTCAGCCTTAGTAGGGCTAATTCGAATAAATATGCGATATACCACTCTGACGTAAAGAGGATATTCAGAAGGGACGAATATTCCTTTACTGATTACAGTATCAATAGAAAAGTTAAGTATAACGTTTCCTGTTGAGAATTGTTTAATATTAAAATTCCCACTGTACAGTTTTTAATCTAATGAAGGATAAAGGGTTTGTTGGGGAAATAACATAATAATTTTAAAGCTTGTGTAAAGGAACACGAAACCTCTGTTCTACGCAAAGAAAAATAAAAAAAAAGCAAACATGATGAACACTCACTTTGGAATTGACAATTAGGTACATCTCTTTCAGCTTCTTCATAATGCCACGTCGTGTTCGTTCTTGATTAATATGTTCCAGTATCCAGTCGATAATATCTAAATAAATAAAACAAAACATTTGGTAAAAAGTCTTTTCGTAGCATACGTGACATTATATTAATACAACATGCCGTCATACGAAGATATTTTTAAATCCTATCAATTAAAGAGAGTGGGTCTTGAATAAATACTGCAGAGGTAAAAAAGTCTTTTTAACGAACTGGCATCAAACCTCTGTGAATAAATGTTTATGGTTAATATCAAATATGTTGTTGATCGAAGAATTGCTTTAATTTCGTTTTCATTTGCTTTAATATCCTGATTCAATTACCATTCATACAGTGTGAATGAAATTTGATTCAACGTTATGATTATTTGTGCTATTTATATTCGATCAATATTATCCGTGAACGGATTTGAAGGAAGGAGAGGATAACCGGATCATCGCTGAGGTACGTGATTCGGTTAGCCGATAAATGAAGACGTTGTTATCAGTAATCTAATATTATCGTCGATTCCCGCCAGCATCTAATAACTTTGATGTCAAGGATCTCCCAGGCGAAAATAAGAGCTCGCCTAAGGCAATAGGTTGGCACTCTTGTGATCGTAGCCTTAAAAGAGATTAAACATTTTCGTCGGTATAAGTTACTTTAATATTATTTTCGTTTATTTCAAAGGAACTCTAATAAGAACATGAGGAATTATAAAAGAGAATAAATTCTTTTAATTATTATTTAAAGATGCTTTATTTGGCAAAAATAATTATTATAGTACCTCACATATCCAAATACATAAACTAATAATCGTACGTCTAAAAATAATTTAAAACTAAAAGCAGAAACGTTCCTTCCTCTAAGAAATAATCTTCGTGTTCAAACTGACAATTAGTCGTCTTTATCATTACTTGACACGTTAGTAAGCTTTTATAATGGTAAAATTTAAATATAATTTCTGCTCTTTTGTTTCGAGGAAGAGCCATAAGTTAGAAGATCCCGCGAGTGCGCGAGCAACGTACCTTGGGGATAGTTGTTAGTCTGATGTTCCATAAAGAGCGTGCGTAACTCTTCTTCTTGGGCCTCGGTCCAGAGGCTGCGCGAAACTTTCTTGTTATCCGTTTCCGCGCTGTAACCGCTGACGACCTCCGCCGCGTCACGAGTGGTCTTCCAGAAGAGCAGCTCCATGTACGCTTTCGTGTTCTTCTGCGCGACTTCGATGAAACGACGGATTATGAAGACTGCGAACTTTTGAAGTTCCTGCAACGAGAGACTCGTGGTTTCATGTGCGGAAACAAGTGCCCTTCAGGAGGCCATTAAACAGAACGGAAAAATGTAACGCAAACTCAAATACGAGCAGTCAATACGGAAAACATGGTTCGCAGTACGTCATACAGGAGAGTTAACGAAATAATATCGTAATTCTGGTATCGCTAAAGCACAGCTATCGCAAATTGAAGGAAACAACGCCACGGTTACATAATCATTCGATAATTGAAAATTGTGCACAAATATTTTTCCATCGAATAACGGTACATTGATCGGAAATCAATTATTACGTGATTCGGGGTTGATTTATTTAAAAAATAACAGACTTTTGTTTATACAAAAATGAAATTGAAAATACGAAAACAAAAAATAAATATTTACCGAAAAATATTAATTTAAATTTTCTCCCTCGGCAAAGTTACATGTCCATTGCAGCAGAAATAATTTTATCGTGATTAATATTGTTGCAAACACTACAACATATTTAAATGTGGTATTACGTACCGAAGGTGACACGGGCATTTTAATGCAAACAAGATTTCAAGTAAACAGAGAGGAAGGACGTTGTTTGAAGCAAAATTGTGTGCTATAATGAACACAGATGATGCAGAAAATTAATTAAAATGTTTCAGAATGAAGACCTATTGTTTCCATTGTACTCCAGATAAAATACTGTTATGGTATATTATTTTAAAAACGTACTGCAAAAAATGAACCGATTTATTTTTGTAACTGCATTAATGATTTAAAATAAAATATGCTTTTAATTATGTATAATATTATATCCGAGAAAATATTTCCCCAGTCCAGATTAAAAGTAATAACCTTGTGCCCAGGATACTTGGACTCGAGAATTCGCTGAAAAACTCGAAACAAGGATGCCTGGAACATCATTCCTGGCATTTTGCACTCCCACGCTATGCGGTGAAGCATCTTGTTAACGTAATGATTCACCTCGTCTGTGTTCTTGTCGAACTGTTGCAGCAGAATCACCATAGCTTTGACAACCTTCACATTAGCAAATCTTAAAAGAAATACGAAAAGCAGGGATTAGAAATAAGCCACTTGCTTTACGTTAAATAACTCGTAGCCGTATTTTACCTGTAGAGGAAATCGGAATATTTGAAATCGGTTTCCACGACAGCAGACCTTTGCGCAGCTTCCTCTTCTTCCTCCTCCTCGTCTTCCTCTGAAACGATATTAATTGCACTGTGTATTTTAAGAAATTTAGTTAGACGAAAGTACTACAAGATATCGTTATTCAATACCCTACCATCATTAAGGAAGTGTTCGACATCTTCTCCGTGGCCTGTTTCGCTTTGCGGAATCGGATCATCTTCGACTGTAACAGACAAAGACCGATTTATTAAGATTTCATAGGACGAGAATAATCTTGTAATCGACAGTCGGAGCGACGTTTGAAAGAAACCTTGTTTGGAATGTGCATGCATAAATTTACTCAAATACCCACACTTGAGCAAATTATTTAATCTCTCATTTGGCAGAAGTAGGAAAAGTAGGAAAAATCAATGATAGTTAGAGTATCGAGACTGTAAAAAGTGAAGGCTTTCGGACGCGAGAGAAGACTTTTTTCATTTCTTGAACACCTATTTTTGTAAGTAGAATATAGTGCTATTCACAGAAACGTTTTAATTTATAAATGACACAGGAAATGCAATTTCTTATTCTTATTTTTATTTCATTGATAAATACAAATTTTCATAGAGTTGGACTATATTATACTGAAAAAATTAAACACCTTTTAAGTATTTTATTTTGAATTTCAAATTTCCATAGGTGGGCGAGATAACTGTCAGCATTCAGACGTTCGCCGTCAAAGTTTTAGGCGACGCGACGTGTTAAAATGATAGGCAGGAGCTCCAAACTATAATAATTGCGCCCAAGGGCAACTCAAATCCACAAACCATCCCCAGCTCTATTCCTTGGACGAGCGAATGCAAAAAATCGTCGAAAACAAACGAATGCTTCGTTCCAATACAGGACGAATTCGACAGAGCGCGGGCATTCGATTGAATCCAGTTAGAGGTGAATCAATGGAACCTGACTATCGCTTTTGGACACGACCGAGCTCCGACAAATCGTACGTCCGAGGCTGGGCACCGGAAGTGCTGATCCCCGAAACGTTCGTTAAAATTCGCCACTGAAAGAGCAGCCTACCGGTAAAAAGCTCGCGGATGGATTAATTTACGGAGACCACGGGTTGTTCTCAAACCGGTGCTGACTGCATCGAGGAACGCAACCAGTGCGGAATCCCACTGCCAGATTGAGATTTATCAGTGTGTTATGGTAATTACTTCGAAGGCCCCTTTCTTTTCTACAATATTTTTCAAACGAAAAATATATTTATACACAATATATTTTATTATATTTATATTTTTTAAACGAGCTTGTTATTATTGCTTATTACTCGATAATAAGAATAACAAGACCTAAATTCAAGGAAATTTATGGCAACTGCAAGTAAATACTTATTTAATGTAAAACTCAACAATCATTCTAGATGTACAAACGGTGACCGACTATTGCTAGGTCTAATAAATTTTCCGTGACAGCTTGCAACTACGCAGGGTACACCAAGTTCGTCGTCTCAAGATTTACGACACTTTACCGTAACGTGCTTGAGCAACTATGTTCAAAATTACATGTAAGTTTGAAATTATTTGCATAACATGAGAGGTTTAACATACCAGTTTTTAGTTCATCGATATACTTAGAAAATGCTGATGTCGAAGTACTAAAAAGTACCTTGAAAAAATACCACATAAATAGTACGCGTATTGATTTTATGTTCCTATTATATTTAACTATTACACTATCATACTAGTCTTCCCTTTCGTTCTCTCTCCCGCGTAGAACCCGATCTGATTCGATTTTGTGGGTTTCAAGTTGCGCTGTTTTTTCACCGGGCCGACGAACAATTCCATGAGCGAATTAAGCGACTGTGGAAAGACGATTACATTTTCGGCGAGCCCGGGTTAGGCGACGAGAGCCCAGACCGGCGCGACGGCCGGGGAGAAATTGCACTCGACGAAACCGAAGGCTGGATCGACACAAAGCCTCGTTACACGGCAAATTTTCTAAGGCTTCAGAAACGTATCCCTTTTCCTCGCTTTTTAAAAGCTACACGCGACTTTTCGCTTTGCCCTTAGAATAGGGTTGCTAACGGCTCGAGGCACGAATAGAGTTTCGTTGGATTGTTAAGGAAAAAGCGTAGGTAGTGGACACCTTTAAGGCTTTTTCCTTCAAAAACAATATGCCGAAGATTAGAAATAGTAAGGGGAGAAAGTAACGAGTGAAAGGCCATTGACGCAAATGTTGTTTATGTCGAGAAAAAAACGATAGTGTCCACTTTTAATCGTAATTGTACAAGAGCAGCTTAAATAAATGAAAAATTACAATTAAAATACATACTTCAATATTTTAGCAGTTTAGATACGCAGTAACTGTGTGCAGCGAACAAAAGAAATTTCCGATGTTATCAAGTCTCTATTTTAAAGTGTTTTAGAATTTTAACGAAAATATTTCCTATTCAGTATACGAGCATTGAAATCTATTAATTGATGTTTCAGCATTTTGAATTTTCCTCAAAGTTAAACTTTCAATAATCGTACTTGTAAATCTACACGTCAATCGACTAAATAAACGAAACATCGTACACAATCGTCTCATGCATCTTTATATAACCGATGCTTTTTTTAAATGCAGCATTTAGAGAAACATGTTTACTCGATCTGGAGTACACTCGATCGCAGTAATTAAAAGGTTAAGACAGTTTCCGTCGTCTGTTTTATGTCGTCCACTGATGCATGAGCTTTGGCACAGCAATTTCGTTCCGACAGCGAAATAGTCTACAACTAAATGTCCTTTAAAAGTAGTCGAGCAAAGTATTTTAAATCATCACATAAAGTTTTGTTTTAAACTGCTGTGTTGCCACGACCAAAGAAAACTTCCCCCGCTGTCCGAAGAATTCAGTTTGCCCAAGTGACGTAGACGACGATGCTATTTCAACCGAAAGTTTTAATTGTTCCTTTCCGCGGTCTCTTGAACTCGCTACAGCCGTTCGAGATAAAACAAAGCACTCCGGGAGATCTGACGTTTTCATCTTGAATTAAAAATTATAACCGTAACTGAAACAGTTAGAATAAACGAGAAATGTTTGATTTGCAATGGTTATGGTTGATTGAAAAAATAAATGGAATTCCAGATGGTGGAACGGTGTGTTTGCCTTGGTCTCCTATAGATTTACGAAACGAATCTTTTCGTAAATTAAATTAACAAAGGAAAACGAAGTTTTCCAATGTAACGTTCGATTTAACTTTTTCTGTTATCGGTGGATTGGTAGATTCAAAATAATCGGAATTATTCAAGTGAGCATGAATGCTTTCACTTTTGCTCGTATTTAAAATTTCTTTTTCCAAAATGATTCTTTGAGTGATCAACATAAATGATAATTGCTAAGAGGAATAGTGTTAGTAGCTTTTTTGAATATTGGTGATCATTTTTCGGACTACGAATTTATTTTTAAAATACTGGCTTTAAATATGTTTGTAGGCACATCAAGAAAATATTTCATTATTTTTTCTCTCGAATAATGGTTATAGAAGGAAAGGAACTAACAACTATGATATTATTTAAGAGTTGTATATTGTTGACAATTTGAATAGCTAAGTATTGCAATAAACGCGAATGATTTATAAGATTCAGCAGAATTTACATATGTTGAAAAGTGGGATATTATTTCTCCCTTTTGTAGAAGCGAATCCGACTTAATTAATGGGGCATAATTGCGTTCATTTGGCCACTCGCGCACGAAGAATTTAATAACGTCTCGTTTCTTCCGCATTCCATTTCACTACTGGAAGCTCTCCATTGCGAATTAATGATGCAAATCGACCCTCTGAAAAATGTCTTCGGGTTGAACAGGCACGATTCAATCATACGTTAAATGCGATTTCTATTACAAGAGTGTTTGCTCGCGCGGATTAGTTCAATCCGAGCGAGCTGATTTCGTCGAACTATTATTTATCTATATAATGTAAATGATTGTCTATGCAGATCTCAGGAATCTACCTATATAAAGTAATATTTTTGAAATTGTTCATGAAATGAAATAAAATTGCAAGTATCGATAATACTGCATTCATTAATCAGCATTTTCTCGTTAAATTCTATCGGAACAGTTTTATGTAGTTCCACATATTAAATGGAAAGTTTAATAATCCGAAGGTTTTTTTATATTAACTTGTCGAATTACTTTCTTGTTGACATGTTAGAGTAGTAAAAATAATAAACGAAAACTTTCTGTTAATGAGTGTATTTAAAGCCTGTTGCAAGACCAGAAGATCAAAATTGATTCAGTTTACGTCTTCATATGTATCATGCTCTACTTCACAACAAAACGTTAATTCCTCCAAAGGGAAATAAAGTCTCGTAATATGAATGTACATATATAAACTTCTTTTAAGTACATTTGCATGTTAAATTCATCTCGGAGCTCACATCTACATTTTACGAAGCACCATTCTGAATCCAATCTGACTGCACGGAAGAAGTATAGTAGCTATCTCCGTATAGTAGCGTTACGTTAGCAAAGCCTGGCTCATCGGATAGATTAACCACTTACGTACATGTATGCATGTATGTCCTCTCGGATCAACGATTATCAACGGCCAAAGTCTCTCGATAACTCAGGTTATGTCTCGTTAAAGGCTTATCGATCGACCCTACGACTCTACGGCGACATATGATGGCGCACCTGCGTATGCACAGGTGTATGCGAGTACGCGCATACAGGTGTCTCAATGCTCCAAAGGCGATTTACACACGATCATAGTGTTCCCTTACACGCCCATGGCGACAGAGTTTCGACGCTTGATTGCTTTGCTTATGTACACGGTTAATTTTCTATAATTGCTTCCTATCGCGTTTCGAGTGTTGACGGAAACTGTTTCAACAAAAATTAAGATTATGTTCCAATCGTCATTATTAGATTGCAAATATTAATGCTAATGCATATGCTTTGTGTTGCATGTGTTCTAAATATTTTAGCCAAGCAACAGATGAATACATGTGTTATACATTTCATTTGTTTTTAAATCATATATATTAAGAAAGACAGTATTTGATAAAATGGTGGAGCTAAATTCATTTCAATAAAGAAAGATTATGTAATTGCTCTTTGAACCATGAGTAATAAGAGACATATTATTACCACACTTAACAGCTGAATCTATAATTTATGTCACCATTTGTAACCAAAATCTCGAATACTTAGTATATTTGCGTATTTGAATATAACTTCAGTTTCATGTATCGATAGAACTGATGTGACTCACATCTATGACATTCAAGCAATTGGATACTCGCAGGTATTCAATTTCAATTTTCGACATCCGATATCTTCCTTCGGTGCAAATCAGTGTCGATATCAATACCGTATGAATCCAATAAATATGGATACTATTTTAACAACGCTACTGAAATTGATTTTCTATTTCTCTCGTTACTTTGTTTACGAATATGTAAAACATTCTTTAATAATATTTTACGATTATTCAGGAAACTATCTTTTCATCTCCAGCAATTTTTACGCTAATATTAAAGTCTAAATATTGGATTGTAGTTTCGACTCCTAAATATGACTGCAAAAATTGATTAATGTCAATAAATATTTTTCATTTAATTATCAACTTGTAATAATGATAACATTCATTAATCAAAGTGAAAGAAATATATATTTTAAAGTATATTGAAATAGTTTCAAAAATTCGAACACTTCATTGCTACGAGAATCTTACGAAGTTCATGAAAAATAATCCATTAAATCATTTTGAAATATCTTCGACCTTTCTTGTAGAACTTGTTTTCGCTGGACAAAGTTGAAATTTTCCTGGAAAGTATTCACGTAAAAATGCGCCCTTAACGTGTTTATAATCCTCGACGTTGCATATTTGCGTTATTATTGGACTTCAATAATATTCTCAAAGTTTTAATGCAAATTTTTAATTCAGCTTTAATAGTTGTAAAAACATTCCAGAAAATAATGGACGTATTTATTCATAATTCGATAGAGATGTAACAGAATACAATAGAATACAAAATTTACTATATTTCAACATCCCAAGAACAATCTCAACGTTGACAATTTCTGACCATATTACTGGTCTGGGGTTTGTCCACGACAGTTTTTAAGTTGCACAAATTGTACGAAAAGAACTCGGTGATGAATTGATTAATGTGCTCATTTCTATTCGTCCGTCACGAATATCGTTAGCAGAAAGCGTAATAACCAGGCGATGAAAAGTGAGTTCTTCGTAATAATGTTGCAAGAAGAACCAATTGTCATCTTGGTAAATCCAGGACATCTGCAGCCAAAGCTCTCTTGCATTAAAAGAAGCGTCTGGTTTGCACTTGGCGGAATAAAAGAGGGTTCGTTCGTTCTAAATTGCTGAGACCAAACGAAACAATTCATTCCGTGAATTACAGAGATTAGTTAAGCGAATTGGACAAGCAGAAACATTAAAAAGACTATCCTTGAAAAATGTTATAGGAAACGTTGATACATTGATCAGAGTATGTAGAGACCGTCGATACTTCTAATGTAAAGATTATAATTACATTTATTTACACCAGATGCTATCATTCCAGTCACAGGGATTAAATTCTAACTAAAAATTTGAAAGTGTAGGCTACACGAATCGTATCCGCTTGAATAAATGTTACCCAACGTTTGGCATGCCTCGACAATACAAATATAAAACTTAATTAAACATAACAAAAATACCTTAACCCTTTCAAACCTGGATTTAAGGGCCAGGTCTGAAAGGGTTAACACGATATAATTAATTCTTGAATAAAATAAATACAAATCCAAAATAAATAATAGTAAAATAATACTATCCATCGGTAGCGCGTAATAACAAATTATAATTAGCAGACTCCGCCGGCTGGTCGTATTTGATACGAATCTCTCGTTACGCTCGCAATCTGGATCCCCGAAACATTAAATTAGCCGGTATCGCGAGCGCGAACACGAGGGTGGCATTATGCGATTACGTTACTCGGGTAATAAGTGTTGTCTAACGAGTATACAGTGGCTAGGTAAATAGACTCGAGCGCGGCCTATCAGAAATCCCACGCCTGAAAATAAGAGACGCGGATGACGGGGAGGGGGGGAGGGGGGATAGGCAAGCGTGAAATAGATAGACGCGGGATAGGGGAGGAGATGAAGGGTGGCCTCGGTTTATCGTCGCCTGGACGAAAACTCTGGCACAATGCCCCGGTGTAATTTGTGAGGAGATAATAACCGTCGTCTACGGACACAGGTATCGGGTCTCCTATTTTTTTTTTATTCGCACCATGTATTGCATTTAAAAAAGGCAATCTCCGAAATAATTTGCAACGGTATCAGCCAGCAGCGTACCGCTTCGCACGATGCCGTGATGAACGCGGTTCCGAAAAGGAATGAAAAAAAAAATCAAATAAGTGGCTTCCCGAAACACTCAACGATGAAAAGTGGCGATCGTGTAACCGCGGTTCGCTGTAACCAATTCGGTTTGCCAACGGTATTTTATTTCTGTAGTTCTGTGAAACACTCGATTCAGCGTTTCCCAAACTTTCCAACATCACGAGAACGCTTACGATACGTTTGTTCAAGAGAAAATCCTTTCTCCAAAAATTAATTATTATAACAATTATGAATGAAAATTGATTGAATATTCGCTTTTGTACTGTCGTTATCTTGTTCTAAATACTGTTAGCCTACGAAAGAGCGGCGAAACTCTCTGTAGAATATTCGAAAAAACGAGATTAACCTGCAAAGAGGAAATCCTTTCTCCCACACAGTTTTCGCGATTCTGGGGATTACTTGGAAGCCTACTTAGGCCCCTACCCTTCGACCGCAAAATGCGTTTCCATCCTTCGTTAAAGAGAACTTATCCTCGTTATTATAACGGTAACGCGGTATCTAGGTGGCTACAGTTAACCAGCTTATTAACGTAATTAACGCACAGAGAGGGTTCTCGAAAATGAAGGTTCCGGTGTCGTTGCACGAAGGAAAGAGGCTTCGCTCCCTGGCAATTTGATACGCGTCACAAAGCGATGAACAAGATGACGTTCCGTACTTCTGCCACGGGACGTCCTTAGAGCCCTTTTTAAAATGTGCTCTCCCGCCTGTTCTTTGTCCGTATAGCATGATGCGAGGGTTAAAGTTAAAGAAAAAAAAAATAGCTTTGATGTTCACTGTCTGCCAGTCTTTGAATGCAAACGGGGAGCCGAAGTTTATTCATGCTACATTTTGCGGCCCGATGTGAACTAAAAGGACATTTTAATCTTTGCTATTCCATAAAGTGTTCTAATTATATGCCCCAAGTACTCGGGAAAAATTCGTACAGCTTTCACCGAAATCAGAATGAAACGCTATTTTGGAAAGCAACTTGTAGAATTTACTGTTGCTGTTAATAAAGCGTTGTCGTTGCAATAATTTCTAGGTGAAATAACAATTGAAGGTTACAATCAAATAATTCTTTTCAAAGATATACTATAATTAATTTTTCTTAACAAATTCTTGCTAAATTTATATATACTAAAAACGTATATTTATATATACATAAATTGTAAAGTGTAATTGTTTGAATAGTAATAATAATAAGTAATAATTTATTATGACGAACGATGCTGGTGAACTCGGTATATTACCTTAACAAATTTTGGCATATCATACCGCGTTAACTATTATTCTGTAAATAAATTAATCTCGTTGCCACAATTATAAATCACGTTTATAACATGCAACCACGTCACGTGACCTTTCAGCTAGCTCTTGAGATACTAATTTATCGCAAGACCAGCGGTACGCCGCGAGTGAGAACGCATCGTTCGCGATCTGTGGCTCACCAGAATGTTTAATTAACAAGGTGAATGCTATGGTGGTCACTGATAACATGGGCTTTAAAATGATACTTCACTGAGACATCGACGGTGAACAAACGCTAATATTCCTAAACATTTTATGAAGATCATTGTCGTTAAAGTTAAATTAAGTCGAATCAAAATATGGTATGAAAATTTTATTTTACTTTACTACTTAGAATTCATCTTAGAATTATGTGTATATTTTAAACACAAAAAATAGCTTTGAAAATAAGATGATTATAAAGTCATTTTCGCGTGCAACCATTAATTTTGGTTCAATATATCATTTGAAAAAGTTCATGGGAAGAATGTTGAAAGAGAAGCAAAGGGGGGAAACTGAAAGGCAAAGTTTCCAAACTACGGCGAGTTTACCCGTCCCTGCAAACTTCAAAATTTAATAGGAGTAAATACTAACCTTCGTAAAACGCATTCATACTATAATTTAATCTGGCTGGCAGTCTGACACCTAAATTATTTAAAGGGGTAATTTCTATAGTCGATTCTGGATAACTACCTTGAGATTTTACTACTCTACTTATTAAGATTATTTTCTGTCATTCTTAATATCAAATTTATGGGTATCTTATAGGATGCAAAGAGTATCTTTCATTTTATTTTGTAGAAAGGCTGGTTAATCTTATATTAGAATTTTCTTTAAAATAAATCACCTGATTATAATAATATTATACGTAAGACAATATACTTTTATCACACTGTATCATCATACCAATAATCATACCATTTTGTATATAGAGTGACTCAGAATTCATACTAAATAAATGAAAAATATGGAAGTAAAGTTTTTCGTATGAGATTCCATTTTGCAGGAATTCAACTTTGAAAATTGATTAGGTCGGCGTATGATTGAGTACGGCTTGGCTGGACGCCGGGTGATCATTACTCATTATTTCCAATTGTGCTGGTGTTTGTAAATATTAAGTACGGTAGCGTAATACGTATCAGTTATAACTGAATTTAACCAGACAGAAAATAATAAGATCGATGGAAAACAGATAATCTCGTGCCGTATTAATGTTTACAAACACCAACACAAGTAGACATAATGAATAATGGGCAGACGCGTTAGCCTAGCAGTAGTCAATTTCCGCGTATCTTCAAAATCGATTTTCTCTAAAATGAAACTTCGTGCGGAACCATTTTGTTTCACATGTTCTCATGCAATGACTACTTCAGAGTAACTACTTTTTAGTATTATTTGTAATTATAGGATCTACATCCAGTTTTGAGATCTAGTCTCCTTCCTCATTCAATTCATTCAATTTCTTCATCTAAGAGTCAGAGGATCAAATTATCCTGAAAAATTAGTTCGTTTCCACGTCGAGGGATTTTCTAAAAATCTCTGCAATCACAGAAGGCGATAGAAGTTGATTTCATCCCTGTGCGATCGTCAGCAGGCTGCGCGAACCAGAGTGGGGCAGGCTGATCTTATCCCAGAGCAGCGTTAAACCCTCACGTAACCGCTTCATCGTCAAAGCAGAAGAAGTCGTTATCGAGTTTTCAATGAAACCCATTGTTGGTTAATACCAGGCTGAATCGATTATTCGGTCATCGTCGTTTTCAGGAATGGACACGGTGAAAGAACACCGAAACTGCAGACTACACGATTTTCACATGCGGGTCGACCAACGATTTTTAGAAAGGATAACCGTTCCGATACTGGTTACCCACACGTCACGTTTTCTGCGCCAGCTATTGTTACCGCAGCAAAAAGCTTGAGTGAGTAGCACGGGAAAAAAGAAGCTCTCAATCGATTATGTCGGGAGCCATGAAAATCGTGTCGAAGAGACTTCTATCTCGTTATAGAAGAAATCGATTACGTTGGAAAAAATGATGGCACTTAAGATGAATCAGATAACTCGAGAGGTCTGCTTACCTGACTAATCGCGTGGAATAATCTCATTTGGAAATTGCGATGAATATAAATGGCGAGTATGTAGATAGGAAAAAATAGGTTTGCAGGTATTGATATGAAAGTATATACATTTAGTGAAAATTGTTGTGTAAATCAACATGTGTAAATAGGGAAAATGTTCCTACAGCTGTCGGGTTAATATAGCAATTTTAACAGTGATAACGTTTTTCTTTTATTGAACAGTATTTATTATCAAAAACTATTGTATCGATTACAATCTGCAAATAGGAAATTATTGTTACTGTTGGTATTATATTATTACTGAAGCCGTAGCACAATAATGACTGTATAATCAATAACATTTGTTTGAATGAATGCAATAGAATTAAAAAATGTATTGTGTACATGTGTATTAATAAATATACTATTATCGACATATTTAACACATCTAAATTAAGGACTTAGCCAATTATAAGCCCACATGTCTAACATAATTTAATTTTTAGAGTTAACTTTGACTAAAATTAGTATGGAAAGAACGAAAAAAAAATCCTAATAGTGTAGTTTTCAAAGAAAACTGATCTCTCTTCATGTACACAAATGACATTTTCCCTAAACGATAGTGTCGGTAGTTTTTAAATGTCGTGTCCGGAATCGTGGACGGCAGGTCTGAAAGAATTAACGAAAAATTCGCGAATCAGAAGAAGTCCTCTCTTTTACATAGAAGAGAAATCGATAACCCGACTCAGCTCACAGCTCACTCTGGCCGTCTACCAAACTACGGATACCGCGTTTCTCGAGAACTTTACGTCCAGTCGTCGCGAATTTCCGCTGACCAGTGATCACGAGGGTGTACGGGAAAGGTTGTCGCCAATACGTGGTAAACGGAAAGACATTGGCCGTGCGGAAGAGCGACGATCGGTTAAGGGACGAAAACGTTTTATATCCCGCGGCTGCATACGAGATGAAGACGGAAAGATTCAGCCAAGATCTGAGGTGTTTATGGTCGTTTGACGCTGTGAATCCAACTCGAGAGGGAACCGTTCGTTTTCCCGCAGGGGTTCTCTCTTCGTCTGGACAATCTGCTCGTTCCGTGGCAAGCTGAAAATTCAGTATTCCACGACCGTCGCGGTCCGGCACTACTATTAGGCTGGTAACTACTTATTCAAACCGGATCGCTCGAAACGTCCCCCTTTCTCGGGACTAGTTGTCAACGCGAGCACGTTCTACGCCAGACTCCCTACCCCCCTTTCACCAAGACCAGATGCGGTACTTCCACTGGCATCCCGCTATCGTTACCGCCACAGGTACCGGTACAGTCGGGATTACCCCGGTACTGCCACCTACGATATCGTTATCGGAGCTAACAATAAGACTAATGTTGCTAACGTCACCGCTACGGCCTCTGCCTGCGCTAACGGCATCATTATCGAACTATCGCTACAGCCATTGTTAGGGGTAACTTTATTAGGGCCTACGGACGCCAGGAGTGCTCCAAGCATCGCCGATGTTACTAGTCGGATTATGCGTTTTGCTCGACGATCGACGCCATCGGGATTTAATCTTAACATTATCGCTAATGCTTCGATGGTTTCGGGTAACACTGGTACGGTACACATTAATTTGAAAAGCATCTGTGATCGTTGTCCATTAATGCTATGTTTATATCGGGACAATTTCCATCGTTAGCATCACCGAGAATGTCCCCAAGGAGGAGTGTCTTGCTTGAAACAATTATTATCGGCCAATTATCATTGTCACTGAGAACTCAGTTTAGTATTTTTGAGCGCCCAATTCGTTTCCGAAGCGGGTTCTGCGTACTACAATATGTGTATAAACTAATTCATGACGTGAATGGAAAGATGATGATTCATCAGTTAAAAGTGACTCGAAAACGTGGAAGAGAACTGTTGGTTGCTTAGATAACTGATTGGACAGGTATTATTAGACTACAAATAGTGACATGAAAAATATACAAAAAATGTACGTAATGTATGATTAAACATACTCCACAATTAATATAATAATATTATTATTTCGTTTTGCTTAAGTGGACATACCTTTTGAATATGTTTAACACGTATTTATTACAAATAGTGTAATGGTATTATTTAGTACGTTAGTTAATGCAATGATACAAAATATGTGAGTGTACTAAACAATATAAATAAGAATTGAGATTATATAGAGTCTGTATAAAAGATGACTGCCTGAGGTGAGTGTGTGTTCATACTGAATACGAGTTTTAAACCTGATTGTCTTGGTGTGACTTGCTTGCTCCTAGAAATTCTCCGAATAAGTTGCACGTAGGTTAAAATGTGGATTAAAACAGCTCAAACGTTTTCCACCGTTCTTCCCTTCTGTTTGAAACATCGTGCATATTGTATATGACGCCAAAAAATTTTCATACGGGCCTCCGTTTAACTGTTCGAATTAGCCATTTTGCTCGAAGATCGACGCCATCCAGTTCTAATCTTACAATTATCGCTAATACCGCGATCGCGTCGAGTGACACTAGTACGGTCCACATTAGTATGAAAAACATCTGCGATCGCAGTTATTACTGCTACGTCTATCGCGATAGCACCCCCAGGCCAATTCCCATCGCAGTTATCACGGCCGAGGTTGTCCCCAAGGAGGAGTGTCTCGCTTCCAACGACAACTGTTACCGTCTACTATTGTCACCGTGACCACCTGATCTAAACTTTTCCCGTAACGACGCAGCATCGACCGGCTATTCCCGGTATCGTCAGTTTCTCTCAATTTCCTTTCGGGTTCTCTATTCCGTACCGCGTTGTTTAGGTGCAGTTTTATTGCCCTCCCACACCCGACGGTACGTTTCCCCAGTCCAGGATGCGTGACGACATACTCCATGCAATCCTTGGACCGAAGGAATGGCCAACGAGATCGCAAACATGGTTCCGGACTACGTGTCCCCTGTGTACATCGCAACGTCACCCCTCGTCACCTTGGTCTTTCCGTTACTTCGCTTCGTTTGTCGAACAGGGACGTTTGAAGATCCTGAGTCTCGACTTTTTACGCGACAGATTAGAAGATGTTTGCTTCTGGTGAGTGTACACGAGATTAGGTTGGTTGATCGAGGGTTTATTTGCTAAGAAAATGGCGAGAAGTTTGATTTTAAGAGATCGTAGAAAGAATAGCTGTCTAAAGAGTAAACGAACGAGATTTTCAATGAAAATTAATGAAATTTCTTTTTTTTTCTTTTGGTGGAAAGTATTTTTAATTTTTTAATTTTCAGTCTAGATTCGTAATCAATGGTCTCAGAAACTTTCGAATGTCAAGTTTTATTCAATTCGAGTCACTCGATCAAATTGATTAATGGATAACGTTTATTTCTTCATATATATATTTTTACTATAGATTCAAAGATGGGAAAAGTTGAAAAGTGATTGACGTACACCGTACAAACTATTAAATTCTTTATAACAAAATTTTTGCGTTAAGCTCTTTTATTACTTGTAGTTGGAAAACATGGAACGATACAAAAAACAGTCCACCTGAATGAATCTTTAACACATTCGACAAAAATCAATCAATCCATAATTAATCGACTGATTTGAAAAGCATGGAAACAATCGACTAAATAAATATACATTTGAAGGAATATGAATTTCAAACATTTGAAACCAAATAAAATACTGATTCCCACTCAGAGTGGCAACGGAGTTCAAATGAGAAAACTTTTATTAACTTATTAATGTTTTCTAGGGGTCATAAATTTCGCAGACGGTAATATTTCAACAAATCGTACTAGAATCAAGTACGAAAAATGTGCGTTTCCAGTTTTAGCAATAGGAAGTTACTCAGGAAAATTCGCGTAAATTTGATAGCTTTTCGCAAAATGTCTTCGAATCCAGTTAGCAGTTAAACGACTTTATCCTTCGCCGGCCAGTCTTCCGACGGGACAAATCCCGCTGTCTTTAATATTTCGTCCTAACGAACTGAAACAATTAATTAAAATTCAATTGCTAACTGCGAGGAAGTGATTATATCATAACCGCAGTTCTGTTGAAAGTTTTCAGCAGGACAAAGTACGCAGGCGAGTCAATAATTATCCGCAATCCATTTATCAAACATATTAAAGTACCAATAAAGATTCCAGAGGAAAAGAAGTGAACAACCTGAATTTGTTTTGGATTAGTTCTGTGCCATCAAAATTTAATTATTTATAACTCTAGTTCGAACAGAATGTTTGCACAAAATAATAAAATAGAAAAATAATTTTGTTCAGTCGAATTGGTCAAATGTTTACTGTGTCACGGTCGATTGACTTCATTATCTTAACCGAACGATCGTCCTTAACAGGTCCGAGTTTCGGTTACCGCGATCGATTCAACGTTATTGCCACATAGTTCGTGGTTGTCGGTGTCTCTAACGCAGTAATTAGGGTGTACATCCGGAAGGTAGTATTGGTAGTATCGTATGGGATCTGATCCGCATATCAGGGATCCTGGACTTCATGTTTTTAAGTCTCCGACACTGGCGGGTGCATTGCATTACCTATTTCCGTTTCGTGAATATTCCCTGCGTTTAATTATGAGATGGGTAGCAGAGATGGGCGAAATTCTCATTTAGACCAAAATACCGAATCATGGGTGAAAGATAAACAACACAGGTAATATGGTGAGGCGGTTATGGACAAGCTACGTTTGGACCAAAGAACAATTGGTAATCGAAGGTACGTGTGCTCGAAACACGGCCGTCAAATTATGACGTTATCATTCTAGAATGTACTTCAAGTATCGCTATGGAATGTTCATACATTTTTGTTTCAAGCGAAATGTGCAATATTGGTCCCTATTTGAAATTGTTTTGATTGGAAAACTTTTATGAAAAAACTAGTAACTAAACTGAAATTTCTTCATGTTTAGCGATACATTTCGAAAGTACAGTTGACCTTGCTTTTTGAATAAAAATGTACAATTAATAAAAGTGTCCATTTCGAAGAATAAATAACATTTTCCAACTGCATTGCTATATCGAAACATAATTCGAGGATAGAACTACATCCCATTACTCCACTGAATGTTTCCCTGTGTTATTCCTTCGAATTGTTAATCATAAAGAAGACTGTTCATCTTATCTCGCGTACAGGTTATAGCCAACATTCGACGAAGAAGAAGATGGAAAGTTAAATTAGGAAAAGTAATAACAGTAAAAGCGCGCGTTCGTAAAAAGTAGTATTACAGAGGATTTTCTAGGTCGATGCACTACATATACGTTGGTTCAAATATGGTACTTCCATTCCTCGTAGTTCGGAATTGGAATAAAAATATAATAAGTAAATACCGGTGATTTGTATACATACACACTTAAATGTTTATATTATGTCGTAATTGTAGTTAATATATTTCTAGTAAATTTAAACCAAAATAGAAAATGTGTCTTTAAAAAAATTAATTCTTTTTTTTTTTTTCATTTAAAATAAATTCCTGCGCCGTGTCCATTTTTATGTAGAATTCGTAGTCTCCAATTACACAGTTTCCAACAACACGAAACCAATTAACTACGTCCCAGGATCGTTCGGTGTGCTTCGAATTTTCACTAAAAATATATACGCATAATATATTTCAGGATTATGAAAAGAATATATTTTTCTACTAAAGGGATCATTAATCCCACCTAGGTCACATACACCCTCAAGATCCTGATGTAAGCTAAAATTAATTACCATCTCGTACCGAGATGACGCTATTCCCACAGCAAGCCCGTATTTTATGAACCCCTTGAAGTTGATTCGCGAACCATCGAGGGGTCTATAGATCTAGGGTTGTTAAGAGCCTCTAGGTGACCTGGCGTGTTCCCCGGAGACCAAACAGTAGTCGTACGACGCAAAATATCGTTCACGGGGAACTTCCGGCGGACTTTTTGTACCGTCGATAAGTTCGCAATAATTGACGTCTCTCGACCCGATGCGAAATCTTAATTACACCGTGAATCTAACAACGCGGAAAATTGAAATAGCTTGAAAGTACGCAATGCGCATAGAAACGATGCTGTCTATTAATTATTTACAGTAATGTGATATTGATCCGTCTGGTTACCTTCCACCAGACTGACCACCCGTAAACTCTATAGGTACTGTTCCACCATCCCTGAAATACATGTATGGGCCGCCATCATTAGTGCCGGTCCGTTACACAGGGCCATTCGTTGTACAGCGAACAGGCAATTTCAATAAACATCAGAATTTGCCTGGTTCAGCGTCAATTTTTTTGGCATTTCGTGACTGCACAAACTCCCCCTAGAATTTTTTCAAACGCTCCAAATTATTAGCGCAGTGACGCATTCGTTGAATATGTGATTTAACGAATATGAGAGGAATTTTATAAAGAGTGACGCGTGCATGTGCAAAAGAATTCAGAATAAATTAATTAATAAAAATTAATTAAACCGTATACTTTGTTAGTGTCCCTTCAAAATAATTGAAATTTAGTGAAAATATTGAAAATTTGAATGTATTGAATTTTATTAAATACCTCAATTTTCTATAATTACTTTTTCAACAAAAACATTAATTTCTTGTGGTACATGTAAATTAATTTCGTTTTATTTTCGCAGGTCAATTCTCTCGAGACTGTAGGGGATTATTAAAAATTGACATTCTATTTTAAATTTTCTTCCATTTGTAGTTAATGCATTATACAAACCACCAATATTTAATTTTTAAATATTTAATTTACAAATTTTGAAGTAGAGGCTATTACTCCTCTACTTAGAAAAATGAAGTCTTCTCTGAGTTAATTGACAATACTTCATAAAACAGAGTCGGGTTTTCTTTTTCTTGAAAAATATTCGCAAATCGAATGGTCGCAAATAATTGTAGAGGATTAGAGCTAGTGATATTAACTAGGCTGCCATTGCGTTTTATCGCTTTCAGACGATAAGTTGTGTTTTATCGTGGCATCGCGTTTTGATTTTATCTGAAATTAAAACGTCGTTCTATGTGTCACAAACCGGCGTGGTCGAGCTCGATATCTCTGATCTTTATGGCGGTTTTCACCCATTACGAAGATACTCGAGCGTGGCCAACGGAAACCAAAGCACGTGAAAAATGATCAAATGAATATAATTATGTTCTGAATTATTTAATTTTAAAGACCACGATTTGCAATCCCGAACATGAGCATGGAGTTTATTAACGTTTCGAATCATCCTCGCAATCGCTAAGTAATGCGTATAATCACATTTAAATACAAACATTACTTAGAAAGTTAAAATAGTATTCTTGAAAAAACCACGATAAAGGATAAATATAAATTTTAGGACCAGACTATTGATAAATTAGAGTTCTATTAATTTATGATTCATTGACTTGATAAATTTATAAAAAAATAATTTATAAAGGAATAATTTATTATGTTTATAATTCTTTTTCATAGAGTTAGCAGAACCACCAGAAAATTTTTTACAGTGAAGAATGAATGGTCCCTTGGTAACTTTAACTTTCCTAGCAGCGTTTTCATTCAAGATTATTTTATCGTATAAACTTTTATTTGGTAATACTTCGAACGTCGATTTAAAACAGAAATAAATGGTTTAGTCGGCTTACAATCGACATGACACGCAATTACAGAACGAAATAAAATACAATAATACCAGCATCGATCTGTAATGGTTAGGAGCGAGCCTCATTTCCCGCTTGAATTATACGCAACGCGTTTCAGAAACGAGGAGAGTAAAAAAGAAATCGCAATACCGGTACTACTCTCGTTCGAAACTTTCCCGAAACATCTGATAAGGCGACACGAAGAGCCATATGTAACAATTGCTTTCGCGTTGCAAACCCGCCACGCGTGCACGCCAACTTTTATTCGTCCGCGGGGAGTTATTTCACTTTTATCTGAAATTAAAACGTCACATCGCAATTTTTGAAACGGGTGACATTACGCGTGACATCTGGGATCTACGTAGCGATTTCGTCCATTAGAGAGGGGTGCTGCTGGCGAAGCATAAGCGCGTCCGAGAACTAGGTAAAAATGAATCGCCAAATGGAAATTCGAATTAAACGCAGCAGCCGTGGAAACTCAATTGTTCGGAGTAATTGTGCGACAACTGATTTGAACAATTTAATACGCGAGGAGTGGTTCGAAAAACCTTTTTAATGCGTTCATTCTATAATTCCCGAATACTTCATGCATTAACATAAAAAGCGAACAGTGTCGATTGTCCCCGCAATAGCTTTTGTTCATTCGCGTTGAGGCCTATTCGCCAGAATGAAAGAATAACGACAAGAAATTATGAATAGTAAAAAATAAGCGAAAGAGACGAAGCTTGATGACGCATTCTAAATAATTGGAACTAAACAAGAACTAGAATTTTATTGAATATTTTCTTTATGGGAGAGGATGGAGAGAAAGTTTCAATATTAATTTTAGAATGAACTAAATTCTACATAAAAGAGTAGAATAATTGTGAACATTAAAAAAAAAGTTTTAGGTATATTTGATATACTTTAGAAAAATCAAAAAGCTGTTATACAAGAGGTAATTATCATTATTTATCGAAAAATATTGCAGAAAATAGAATGATTCTATCAGCTGTTTAGACGCAGTACTATCAACGCATACATTAAAAACAATTATTCATGTTGTAATAGTAAAAGTGTACGATTTACTAATTTGAAGTGACTAAATATTCTGTACCCAATGGAAAACAAATAATTCTAAAAAAGTTTATTAGTTTCGTGTGAATCTCTACTTTAAATACAGTTGCTACTTCCTATTTCATAAAAATCCCATTTCATCCCTCTTCTGTTATCAGTTTTATTAAATACCGTTTAATCATCGAGTGATATTTGAAATGTGGTAAAACGAGCTTTTAAAACACAATACCACGAAAGAAACAATAACAACACACGCTTCACAAACAACGAACTGAACCTGATTTAGATCCACTCCAAACATCACTGCAAATACTCTGGTTGACGCCGTGATACGTGTCCAGAGTTCCAAATTTCCGTATAAAAATTTCATTCTTGTTATTTCTGAAACAGAGCTAATATATATGTTGCGCTTGTTCAAAACATAGGTAATATATCATCGCGCAGAGATACTGGGGAGGAAAAGGCTGGAGAACCACACGCCACATGTTTCTCGCTCGTGCTAACGAATCTCTGCTATAGTTGCGCTGACACTCAGTGAATTATGAACGACCATAAGAATTGCATCTATTGGAAAAATACGTCGTGTGCACAGGTTGCAGGTCGATGTCTATACGGAGCTAGTGAATTTTTAAAAAGGATATATATATATCCTATCGATTATATGACAAATCACCAAGATTCCGTTTTAAATATGTAATATATATATTACATCGGCAATATATTATATATTGTCTTCGGTAAAAACGGATTTAAAACGGAATCTTGGTGATTTGTCATATAATCGATAGAATATAAAATGGAACCAATTTGTAACTATAAATATAGAACTGATACTATTTAAGTGATAGAAACACCAACGTGCCTAAAAACGTTATGTCAGAAAAAATTAGATTATTAGAGTAAAAATGTTTCAACTAAAAATATTCATACGTGAGTATTATTCCTATAAACTTTGAAAATTTGGGAAAGACCATCTAGTAACTATTCTTTAAAATAATTTCACGACAGAAGTATCAATTTCATACGCAAATTATACCAATGGGACCAAATTACTCGTCTGAGTCGCAACGTTACCGAGAGTCATTAATGCCGCGAAAATCACGCGAGCGTCCCGTCCAGATTACTTTTCTCCGTGATCATTTTACGTTACGAAGGTAATTCCGTTGGGCGACACTCATCCTGACTGGTTTTGGAGCGTTTCCAAGACGTGGGAAGGGCAGCTCCGATAATATCGCTTTAGTGACATAAAATGTCCCCATTATCGTGCGGAATGAACTTCAGCTCGATTCCAAATAGTATAATAAAGAGGCACAAGTTTGGCGAGGCTCATTTTTTACTTCTTTACTCTAGAGCATCTCTTCATTCCGAAGCCGTCTCCTCGCACACGGAGCGAACGAAAGTGGACTTTTGAGGGCCTGCCATGTCGAGTCAACAATTTCAGCGATCGTCGCGGACCAGAAAATAGCGAAAAATGCGTAACTCCGTGAATTATACGCAACAACATAACCATGTGATTTAGGAGGCTCAACGAACGTGCTTGTATCGCTACTAGTGATAAGATTGCTTTTTTTCTGTATTCTTGTATTCATTTGTTACTTTACTTTATGTTGAGTCTGCTATAAGTCTTGTGTTTGCTAACCTCTTGTAAACAAGACGTTTATTACGTTTTGTTTATTATGATCGACCGTATTGATAGTTGTAATTGTACTTCACATATATTTCCTATTGCTTGCATGTTTTAATTTATATTCAGTTCAGTGTACATTTTATATATTTAATTTTCAATCCTAAAATATGAATTATCCGTGTGTATATAGTCGTTGTTAAACATTCACTTTTAGCTATTTTTTCCATATTATACTACCGACCATAACAATTATGTTCTACCGCACTCTGGCTACCCAAACCAGCGACACGATGATTCTAATAACCAACCCCTTCTTCGTCGTTCGATTCATCGAGACAGAAACTCCCGTTTAACTCTGATCTCTACTATTGCACGAACTCTCGTGCACTTCTCACCAACGAAGCCTAACACAACGACATCAGAGGATACACTCTCGTCTAGTATAAGAGTAGATGTTCCTCAGTAAAAGCGACTCTCTAGTTCGGTGTATAAAATTCTCAGCACTCTTTCCTTTCTTGTCGCCTTCCATCACCGCGTCCCGCTTCTTTCGCGTGGCTCTTAAAACCTTTGCCAACAGCTATTTATCGCGAGCCCTCCACAAAAGAAAGTAAGAAACGCCCGCCATCGTTTTTGCCGCTCGAATCAAACGCGGAGGGGTTGACGTTTCTGAATAGAAGCCGAGCACCGGCACCGCGAACGGGGAACGCGTGACAAATGATAATGACCAACATGTGTTGGCCTTGCAGTCTCACTGTCCGATTCCCTCACATATTGTTCCTGGAAACAATTGACAATCAAACGGTATTGTGCAACAACAATCTGAAACGTCCGGGACGCGCGCAGTCGAATGTGAAAAATTTTCGACCATTGCGTGTTTCCGTTTTAGAGTTCGTATGCTTCCTGTAAACCGGCGCAACAACCTACTGCTTGTTTTATTTCCGTTATTAGAAAAGCTACGGCACTGCTCCGGCTGTTTCCAGTTGTACGTAAACTCACAACATTTTCTACACATTTCAGATCTGTTTCATTTTATACACACGTGCAACGTAAAAAAAGTTATCTCTCGTTTTCGAAAATGTACGTATGGAGGTCGATTGCAATCGTTTCGAACACTTTTTGAAGCATTAAATCTTTCTAGCGTCTTTGAACAAATACTGGAATTAATAACACATGTTTTAATGTATTTTATGTTTCTCAATGAACGACAAATTATAATAACAGAATCATTTTGTTGCTTGAAATCAATGTCGTCGTGTTATCAAGCTATTTCATCCTGGCATCCCAGAGATTCTGCACTGTCAACCAAAACTGTGACGCGTATCTCGGTAATGCAAAGGATTAAAGGGTTTATTTCTCTTGGAAGCGCTCTGCTTGACGCGAGGTGCAAACAGTCTCACCTAAAGTTTAATATTAACTTTAACACCACATTTCTCGACACGTTGGCTTTCACGTCACGCACATATGTCACACATATACTAATATAATTCTAATGATACTAATGTGTCGGTTACTGCGGCGGGCTTTGTTAATTTCGTGCTACTCAAATACTATGTAGGAACTCGATAGATTTTTAAAGATGTAGATTGCGTGGGCAAAATTGATACAAATAAATATCTTGGATGGAAAATATAAATTATAACAAAACCTGCAGTGGTACTAAGGGTCGTTTCATCATCAAGATATTTAGTTTCATTTTTTGGAATTGTGAATTCAGATTGAAGTACGATACCGTTTTAGGACCTCATTTATTAGACCAACGGTCATTTTTTAGTCTCGTTCGTTAATTATAACTGGCATCGAACCTAAGAAAACGGAATTCCTTCATTTTTGTACCCAAAATGTACAATTGGTTGTGCGACTGTTCGGTTTCTTTCTCAAATTTATTTTAGTGTCTTGGAGTGTCAAATCTATTCCTTGAATGTCCCCCACCCGTTACGGTAGCCACTTGAAGCCATCAGCGCAGGGATTACGTCTATTTGTAAAGAAAAAGGGGGCGCAAACGTTCGGACGTTTAAGATGGTAAGTCGACGTTACTCGGATCTTCTCGGCTGCAGAGGTCGACATTCATCCCAAGGTAGCACCAAGTTAAGGAGTCGATCATCAATCAAGATTTAAGACATTAAGTAGGCACGTCCTTGAACTTTGAACGTCTGGTTCCGTTCTTCGGCATGACGAAAGTAGGTGGTCTTCCATTGTTCGTCCGATCGATCGGAAACCGTGGAAAACGAGACTTACGGTGTCGCTGGGTAATCCTTCGCAAATCCTGACGGTATTATATATGTCGCACGTAGCGGGCGTCTATCTTGATTCACGACGAGAATTTTTACGAAAAGCAGATGTGGTAATCCGTAAATACGTTAGACATTGGTTGATCCGCGAGATAAAAATATTTCAGACCGTTCTTGCAAAAGAATAACCACGACGAGATATGAAAATGTAAATCGAAATGTAAATTAAGGTGGAGTTTCTTCTCTTTTTCCGATGAAAGGTTTGTCTTAACCCTTTCGCAGCTGGGACATATGTGTCTCAGTAATTCTGCCAGTATGTCTGCCAGTAAAGTCAATAAGCTTTGTGAAAGTCAATTATAAACAATAAATAATTTTCTATTGTGGACAAATTTTTCTAAATTTGCAGAAACATAGAAAATTAACGTTATAATGATATGTAAATATAGATCGAAAGTGGTTGGAGCAAGAATATAACGTGAACAGGATGTGATGTGTTCCACAAAATATTTTTTCAAACATTTAGGTAATAATTATTATGCTCATCTGTCATCACGGAAATAAATCATACGGTAAGTAGAATATCACGTAAAAAGATTGATTTAAGGATGAGAAATGAAAGAGAAGGTCACAAAAAAATGAAAGACAATGGAAGTACGCTTGAGACTGAAGAAACGCAAAAAGGAAAGAAAGGTGTAAGTGAGAGAAAGATTAAAAGCACGAGTAAAAGAATATTTGAGTGTTGGCGAGCAAACTTCGCAGCAATTCTTAAGAAATACAATCCGCTGTCTTGAGGAAGAATCGTTATTCACTTCGTTCGAATATATGGCGTGTGCATAATTGAATTGTGTTGCATGTACGCTACTCTTAGGGGTTTTATCTGTTTAGACCAGAATTTTTGTCCATACCTTACATTATTTGAGGTTTACTAGATATAATTAACGAGAATTGTCGAGAATAAACACGTGCCAAAGATAAAATAAATATTCCTTATTTATAATTTGTAAATTTAATATCCTGCTTTTAACTCGGTAAAGTCGCTCAAATAAATAATTATAATTCAAAGTTTACCAGTTCAAATATAAACGAGACTTTTGTCCGCGGCGATAAATGTCTGGCCGCGTTGCTATAACGACAATAACTGTCTATCACTCATGTCCAACATTGTTTGACATTGTGCATACACGTCAGCGAACTTTCGTGTATCATTTATCACCGTGAGTGAGCAACAAGTTCCAAGCTCGACTGCGCAACGCGTCGTCATTAAATTCTCATGTAAGGAAGGCGTTGAGCCGAGCGAAAGTTGCTCGAAATCGCAAGAACAAGTTGGTAATGAGACGTGATCGATGTCGCGAGTATGCAAATAGCAGAAACTTTTCTCCGAGGACCGATACGAAATGCAGAATTCATCCCACGATCGTCGATCATGCAGCTGCATAACTCAGCTATCGACAGGTGATATCATAGGTATGGTTTTCCGTCACTCGAAAAGAGACTCATTTAGAACTTTTTTCAAATGAGAAAATTTCAGTCGTCCGTTTGTTGTTCGTCGTTCTTTGTCGTACATAAGTCGAGGACATTTAGCGAGACTCCATATTTTTGTGTTGTGGTTATTATGCCGGGTATTAATAGCGTTTGATCCTTTACTTTATACTTTGACCTTTGATTTTATTAGATGTATTGACTAAAATTTCATTGAATTTATCAGGTTCACTAAAACTAAAAAAAAGCAACTTTCTTAACAGAAAGAACAACTAAACAACTATCCAACTCTCTCTAACTGGGTAGACTGAACTTTGCTAGTACCTCTGACCAATAAATAACGTTTCGATAATTTTAATACTCTCCAGAACAACCATACACCTGCTCCCCAACTAGACAAATTTGTAGGTCTATTACTGACCAATAAATTTGTATTCAATGATTTTCCTCCCATCCAATAGATCAAGTACGCCTCAAAGAGAAAGTGGTCGAACCGGAAAACCTGGAGTTCCGGCGTTTCTTTGATTAGTCTATCGGATGGCTACCAAATTACGGCGCACCCCCGGCGTCCACTATAATCCCCAGCAAATCCTGCTACTCTATGCCAGGCGTAAAAGGGTTCTCTGCGGTGTCGCGGTTCCGGAGAGGGGGCAGAAGAGGGGTGAAATTGACCGCCGTCGTTGCCACTTGAGGACCAGCCGGCAATTACGAGGTATCCCCATGGTCCATGGCCCATTGCCATTGCCGGTTGGCAGCTTGGATATCGCTGGTTGGTCGAACAGTCGGCTGGTTGTCTGCCTCTGGATATACATACCGCTCAGCATTGTTCATGCCGGGGCGCGCATTTACCCGTTTCGTCCTGCCGTTTCTGTTACACCAACGGACCTTTCCCTCGAACCGTTCTACGTCCCAGTTCTAAATCACGACTATCTCCTGGCTTAACTAACAATGTACCAGCCGACGCCGTCCTACCGGCCACCATGTTTTTCCACCTTATGATCGCTCGCTTTGTTTCCCCTCTAATCCCATTCACAAAAGATCGTCCCATTTTCCGTCCTCCTCGTCGAAGAATATTTTTGCCTTGTTGGTTTTTGAATTATAGCCAGTTTGTGAATGATTCTATTCTTTTTTCTTATTTTATAATAAGAATTTTTATTATATAACTTTCATAGGTGCCAGGCGTTGGTGGAAGATACCAGCACCCGGTAGTGTGAGAGGAAATCTATATTTAACGCTAGATAACTATGTTTAGCTATATGTGACGCTAACTGATGTATTTTGACCGAGGATAATGATACCCTACAAATATGGTTTTCTAGATTCGTTGTTATAAATAATGTTTTGTTTGATGCAAGTCAAGCCTTTGATCAAAAAGAATATTGCTTTTGTATTATTTTTAACGTATATAACTGTAATAGTGATTCACAAAACATGTGTATATTACCATTTTGCCATTTTGCAATTCAGTTTATTCGATAATTTTAAGCAAAGGGCTAAAACGTTATTAAAAAGCTAAATAGAAGAAAGAATTAAATTCTGATTTACCCTCTTTTGTTTACCCGATTTTGTTAGAAGTCCATGTACGTGTGTGTGCGGGCATAGAAAAAATATCAATGACGATTTACAGCGGGTGTCTGTAACGCTTACGAGCCTGTTCCGCGTACGTCCGGCACGCAGGCTTTGCAGGGACGTTGCACGAAACCCCCTTGTTCGAAGCAAGCAAACCATAAATCAAAGTGCCTTTTCCGTGCTGTATGTGAGCTTACGATGCGTCAATTGCCATTGAGAGCGAGGTACGAGCTGGGACATTTTTCAGAGAAATTGGACTGAAATTTTCCAGCACCACCCAAGCTCTTTAAAAATATACACGAACCGAAGTTCAGTTAATGAAGCCTCGTAATGAACTTTGCCTAGATTAAAATCAAATGCCAGAAAGTGATCTATATTTTCGAGGAACAATTTTGATTCACTCAACATTCAAGATGGTAAGTACGATTATACTTGAATTAAACATTATTACATTTAATTTAGAACGATCCTTATTATCAAATTATAAATTATAACGAGTAAGTTTAATTTACTCGATATAACGATCATTAAATACAATATTATTCAATATTCAATTTTCGAAAATATATCATTCATAATTCGCACTCAATTTTATCAAGGCTGATCGTAAATTATTAGATAAAAGAAACGGATTGATCATGAATTATCTAATAAAAGGAAAAGATTCATAACGAATTACTTATTAAAAATAGAAAATAAGGAGAATCGAAAATTAATTGAAGAGAATTCCAATGAAATAGATGACCCGCAATGGGTGATCACGTACCCACGATGGTAACATGAATTTCAGTGAACCGATTACTCCGTTACAGTTGGTGTGCAATATTCACTTTTCACTTTCGCGCCATGTCGTCTCGTACCTTAGAGCCAGGCATCAATTCGCAACACCTTTGAGACAGAGTAAGCAACCCACTCGTCAATAGCTAGCTTGTACTTCTGCTCGCACGCCCGACATTTGGGCCACGGGTATTTCCGTTGCATTTCCATTTAAAATACTGCATTAATAAAATCCTTCACATCTCGCTATCTGGAGAACTTCTTCGCGCGGAAACGTCCCTTTCACGGAACTCCAGACTCACGAGCAACTTCCCTTATAATGGAAATTCACTCGCGTTTTCAAGGGAATTATATTTTTTAATAAATGTCACCCAGCTTCACTTTTCGACAAATACATATTAACACCGGTTCCCTTTTTTGTCCGACCGATTTTTTGTCTTCGACCCAGTTCCACCGAGTTTCAGACGCCCGATTTAAATTACGACTATTCCACTGACAATTCCATTTCAGAATGCAGCATTGTCCCGGCTTACTATCTTTTTATACGTTTGACCTGGATCAGCACTGAAACCGAAAATTCCCAGCATTTGCCGTGCGTTCCATTCGCTAATGCCTTCTACCGATCCCAGAATGCGTCTCGCTGAACCTGACATTTTGAAACAGGAACGGGGGAACCTTTTCAACCATTTTGTCAATCACGTGTCTTCTTCGTTTTGGAATTGCAAGCGGTGAAATTAAAATGTTCGTTGGAAAGTGTCCCTTTTTAAATGTTGTAATTATTACTCCATATTAAGTTTCTACCATTTTTGCTTCAAATCTTATAAAAATATACCATAAAATGTAATTTTTGCTTGAGCTCAATCTCTTTTTGGTCAACACTAAAAGGGTCAAGAATGATTAATAATTACTCTGGAATAATATTAATTTCTCTACGGGCTCCAGATCAATATCGAATGGTTTATTTAACTCTTCGAAGTTAGAGACTATCCCATATTTTGCTTAGCTGTTTAAAAACAAAATATAAAAAAAATACTAATTAATATTCGCATAGATAACTCATTATAATTTCAGCAAAAGTGTTTATACGGAAAATATTTGGCACCGCTAGGAATCCATCCTACTTTTCCAACCGTCTCCTACCTATCCAAATCTTTTCTCCTTTTTTCCTTCGTCGAAACGTCGCCGATTTTTGACGGGAAATCCGCGAGAATGTTCCTGTTTATTGGTTCGCCGTGATTTATGACTGTTTATTTGAACTTCCTCGGAAGAGCTCTCGCAAGCGAGTCGCGATGCAATCGCGAAACGAACACGGTTGAATAAGCATTTTTTTGCATCCGCGGTAAATACGCCAGGCTCTGGGATGATTATTCGCGGATCTTCACCTTTCCGCTGACGGGAAATATTGCGCAACCTGCCGTGAAACTCATAACGCGATAAGTCCCGAACGCGCTATACCCAACGGAAATTTAACACAAGAGTTTACTTTGGATAAGTAAACTCTTCTTCTGTTTGCACAGCTAAGCTACGTATAACACAATCAATTCTTATCAGGTTATAGCGAAAACGTGTTATGTGATACTCTTGAGCGGCAATTCATAACCTGGAGTACGTTTCTCTCTGATGACAAACTAACAAATTTAGAACCGGCGGACATCATCGTTGGCATTGTCATAATTATACTGCGAACAAGACGATTCGATTTTTCTTTTAAGTAATTTCTTTAAGTAATTTGTATTCCAGTAGAAAGAATTTCTTTTTAATTTGAAAATTCTCGTACCTCAAATAACCAAGAACTTCTGGCTTGATCCAAGCATTAGTCTCAATTACGATTACGTGAAATCCTGTTTACGAACAATGCCTTGGGATCACGTGCATCAAGAATGAATGTTTATCGAATGGTTTAGCTTCCATTAGTTAGTAACTGACATGGAGGCAGAACTTGGCCTAAGTGTGCTTGTAAAGCCAAGAGAGCTATGCGCTCTGCCAAAACACATTCCACTTGAAACACGGATAATCTTTAACGACTACTAGCAGCATCACAATGCAATTGCAGGCGCGCAATGAGCTACACGGCTGAATGGAAATGAGAAACAATACCAAACGATACCAAGAAAGGTAAACCACGATAATTGTAATTATGATTCATTGCAATGATAAATATTCCATAATATAGAAGTTTGGTAACATGTATAGATGATCACGTTTACATGTTCTGTAAGATAACGCTCAAACTTTAGTAAAATTGAGATCTGGATACCGAATGTATCGTTTAGGGTGCTACGGCAAGCGAATACAAATGTCGCAAGTTTCTTGTGCGAAATTCGGCGTATCCGGTCGAGGTAACCATTCCTTTGCAAACGTCTGTTACTGCTAAGGTGTACTTGTGATTTAAATGAAGCAAAATGCGTACTAGACAGATAAAATGGGCTAATATAAATCACGGGAGCTTAAATTGGAGAATTAATTACCTTTGTAGTCGACGTCCTAAGCGTGTTACAAGTCTCACGAAATAAATCCTTTTTTTGTTCCTTGGAACAAGTAAAATCGGTCTCAAGACGAAAAGACGTCACAATTAAGTAGCTTTAGTGAATTCCGAAAGATATATTTTAGTACGTATTCAACCGTTACTCTAGTCTAACTCAGTAATTACTCTAGTTACTTTAACAAAGCAATTTTAATTTCAAAGAGAAAAATATAATAATATTAATTAAATATTATTATTTTTCTGTATTTAAATCGTAGCTTCGCTTTGAAATTAAAATAATATTCTATGTCAATTGATATTTTAGACACAAACTCAAATGTTGAGAAGTTACTTTTTAAAGTAACTTGTGTATAATTGATGAATAGTATACCTTATCATTAACTTGAAACTAGAAATACATTATCCGAGTGTCTCGAGGGGTTAAATTCTAGCATACATAATAAACTGTACTTTCAATAATGCTCGAAATCGAAATGGAATCGAACTCGGTAATTGCTCGCAGCCATATCTCGCACTCAAAGCAACGAAGTTCCGTCACAAAACCACTAGCTCTCCAATTTAGTAAATCTAACAGACTTGCTTTGTAACTGGGTGAGAAGGCGTTGGTGTACACGTATAACCGTCCTTGATTCGACGTTAAAGGATGCGCGATTGGAATCGATTCGCAAGGAAAAATAAAAACGTTTTGTTGCGATAACTGTCGTGAACCTTAAAAAAAAAAAAAAAAAAAAAAAAAAAAAACAGAGAAGTGGAAAGGTTATTTCGTTGAGACGCTCGACTAATATCACGGCAAGAAATATATAAGATCGATATAGAAAATCAAGATTTACTCACAATTCTTCCCGAGTATCGCATCTAATATGTTCAGGAACAAAATATAATTTTAGTAAATATATACCAAGGAATATTCACTGTATCCATGTTTTCCCATACAAAATGAATAATTTCTTTCCTTTTAGCCTTTTCGTCTTAATCTTTCGCTGCTATCTGAAAGGAACGCATCCACAGATTTTATAGCGTCGATCGGTGTATCACCGTCGATCCACCAACTATTTTCATTTCCTTTTGGAACGTGCTCATAGGGAAACCCACTCGTCTTTTATCTCATTTCCGCCGCTGGCCCGCGCCAAAATTCTTCGACGATCTCGTTCGAGGCGAACCTCTTGAACGGAACATGTGAACTTCCATTTCAAGCCCAGGTTTCGGTGATTTACGACGATGCAGAATTTAGTTCCAATCAACGAGGGCGATAATGTACCATTCCACTTGGATGATAACGAAAATTTGTTCCTTATTTTATAATAAAATTATTTATAACCATAAGGAATTCGGTATCTCGACATATCTCGTTTTTATAAATGAATTTTTATATAGTACCTGTCAAAATTATTTGAAATTTTAATTCACAAAACCAAGTGTAACATTGCAAAGAAACAACAGAGTTATCGAGCGATATGGAACACACGCCCAAGAAATTATTCTTTTTAGTATATAATTATGTACGAAATAAAACTGCGAGAATGCTTTAACAGAGTAATAAATGAAAGCTGGTTAAACGTTGTCAATCCGTGGGAAAAAAGGCACGCGAATGAAAGCTGAAAAGACGAATCTCGTGTCATGATCGATCCTTCGAAATGGAATTTTGTCCGTGTTATCGAAATGTTAATTAATTAATTAATTGCAAGAGTGATCAGACACCTGTAGAATCAACTGCGGTCGAATGATAATTTGCTCATTGCTTCAATGAATTGGAGAACGATCATAATACCTGTTACGTTTGATTGAGTCGATAGTAAATACAGTCAAACGCGTACATTTATGTGCACTCTGTTTTACAATGGTACGTTTACAATAGATTATTCGATAATCCTTTGAATTATTAGTTTGTTGTATTTCTGCAAAAAACATAGACAGTGCTATAACAGTATTTGGTTTACCTAATGTTAAATGTATAGTTCGATTGCAGTTTCTATGTTAAGGGTAAAGTTGGAAAATAACAATTCAGTAACTCGGGACACATCGAGTAATATTAATGGAACGAAGTGATACAAATGTTGCTGTTATTATTTGTTTGTCAGTCACATCATAAAATATTGAATTCTAGACAAAATTACTCAAATTCCACCATCTAAATTTTGATTAATCTCTTTATAAATTACCTTCAGATTTCTAAATTACATTACAGTTTCTCTTTCAGTAAATCTTATTCAAGCTTCATTTTAAAACGAGAAAATAAGTTTTCTTTCATAATTCGAATTTCACAAAGTAAAGCATAATCAAATCAAATAAAAGTAAAATAAGGAGATTTCTTAATTCTTAAACTTCTTGAGCCGAGTTTGAGATTAAATGAGAATTTCTGCTTTCAATCCTCAAGGGACAAGGATATTATTAAAAGAAGAGTCGACTTGGTTGATCGGTTTTCCAATTCTAAGGGGGATAAGTTAATATTCGCAGAATTTATCAGCGTAATATCAAATACGAGACGCAATACCTGCAGGGACCGGGGAACGTAATCCTAAATTCCACGATAAAGTCCAAAAAGCGTAATTCAAAACCTAACTTGATATTACCTATCGGGATTTTATGCTAGCAAGGCTCGATATGGGAACCGGTTATATAACGGGGGATTATCGAATGGCTTTGGCTAGTCATCGGTATATATACTGGTACATAACTGAACACTGCAAAGATATGGTGAAATCATTTCAACGATTCTGAATATTGCGATGGAAATTGTACGAATAATAAAATGTACGTTAAATATTCGCTACTGGAATACACTTGTTCGTTAGAAATAATATTATCGACGGATTCGACAGCAATTGGACGTACAAAATCAAATAATGAATCACCGGGATCCAGAAGTCCGAAATCCGTTTCAAGTAGGCATTAGTAAGAATCTCGTCGAAAATAGGATTTAGGTCGTGAATGACCCACGTCAGATCCAACGGCGAGAACAAATAACAGTGATTCAATCGCATTGAGCTCGAGTCAAGCGAGGTTTACCGTGATGGTAAATGGCTGATGGATAATACTACTTAGGCCGTCATCATACATCAGGAGGACGTTCAGAAGTGGAAGGTGCTGGGTAAAAGGTTTGGGATCAAGAATTCAAACATTGGTCACTTTTAGTCTTGATAAAAAGGACTCTTCGAGGTTGGGTTACATTTCTGAAACGATTCGACAAATTTTTCATCTGACTCATTTTCAATATGTGACAATGTTAACACTAAGCACATAATTAAACGTTAGTGATAATTTTCTCGTAACTGACATACTTTAATCGCATTTAATTAAATTCTGCATACATCGTTATATTAATTTAAGTGATTAAATGTGAGTAACGAACATCCATTTTGACCGAAATTTTTCCTCTGTATGAAGACACAAACCAGAACGAACCATTAAAATGAAAGAAACGGCGTAAAAGCTTGTTCGTGGTCTCTAAAAGCTCATTGACCTCGAGAAGCATTAAACAGAAAATCTTTCCAACGGATTTTAAAATAGAGACTTTTAACTTTTCATTATTCTTTGTAGCGAACAAGACGATCATGGATCAAAGCGTACATCTGTGAAAATTTTGAACCGAATGGAAGATACGTATTATAAAGAGGCTTTAGATCACAGACAATTTTAAACTTTCCTCCAGTTTAACATATTTCACAAGATTTATGCGGCACCGATTTTGAATTATTTTAAGATATCAGTATCGTCCTATATTAAATATGTAGTTATTAATTTTGCAATGTTTTTGTTACGACAATATTGAAAATATTTTACTCGAACAAAATATTAAAGCCCTTTTTGGAAAATCTTTTATTTGCAACAAAAACCGGTTTAATAAAAATAAATCCAAATATTCTAATATTCAATCATCTCGCCTTCTAATCGACTTATTTTTTAACAAAGAGTTTCTGTTTTCATTTTCAGGACGACTTTCGCCATAGTGTGCTCGTGTCCTCGTAATGGAGTATACCGATAAATAGAGGGACCAATCCCGCAAAAGGATGATGAATAACGAAGGATCTAAACTTGGTATTTTGCATCGACCCCGTTAGCAACGGGGGAAAGCATGCCAATAAATTTTTATTGCTACTTTACGATGATAACGTCGCGCGGATACCAGCGAACCGATCCGTTTTCGTATAATGACACCATAAATCACATTGCGCGATAACTATATCGTATTATCGCAAACGCTTCGGTGTAACTGAGAATCTTTCGTTGATAAATTTTTCTCTAAAACACAGAATTCGTAAAAGAGATAATCGTCGATATAGAATATAGAAACATTATTGAGTTTGCCAGAATAATCACTTCACGAATAACGGAAATGTAGAAATTATAACACATTTCTCAACTCGACTTCGATATTATTATCCTCTGTTTAAAACGCGTTCTCAAGCATTTTCACTTTACCGGACCATTTGAATTCTGCCATGACCACGCTACGAAGACCCATCGTCGAAGTCTATAGACATCCGCACAGTCGATGTCAAAGCACGTTCTGACAACAGCCAACAACTACGTCTCAGGACACATGCAGATACGATAACGCTCCTCTCTTCTCGGAAACTGTTTTCGAACACGGGTCGTGCTGCACACTGAACCTCGCGAGAGAATAATGACTGGCATTCATGTTTTGTATCGAGGGCGATTGAGACCCAATAAACGCGATTTAAGCCGAGTCTTTTCTGTTCCTCTTCTATCACGTGAGTGATACGGTAACACGGGTAGGGGATTTTGTACACTGCATACGATTTTTCTCAAAAGTTTCGAACACTTTTCGATTTTTAAGTAAATAAATCTGTTTTATAAACTTATGCAATGCTTCATAAAATTACTAAAAAGTACTTTCTCGCCTATCGATTAGAAATTCCTTTTGTACTAAATGCTATGAAATCCTTAATATGCATAATCATAAAGAACTCATTTTCTTTTGCTTTTAAGGTGTAAAATCTTTACGTTTTAATCAATGACAAATTGTGATCGAACTTTTCAGATTTTTATTCATTTTCTCGCGGTTTATGCATTTCTTAAATACTGCAATTGAAATGATTTTCTATGGCCTTGTAATTCATTTTCATGTGGTTGTGTTTTCGATTTAGAAGAAACAGAAAAATATAAACTATACAAGATTAATCATTTTGTTATTATCTTCGTATGATAGCTTTGAGATAGTACTTAGAGTAATAGAAAACTAATAATATAATACGTAAATTAAAGGGTGTTCTAAACTTTTGAGCGGCACTGTATACACTAGTCTTCACATAGAAGCGATTTCGCGACGAAGAGCATATGCACTAAAAATGTCTATTCTACAGCGACGTATACTGAAAATTTCTATTCTACAGCGTTGTACCTATATTGAAAATTTATGTTCTATCTCTATTGATAGTCACAGGAATATTGATTTCACAACCCTCTGACGCGATGGGCCACTACCCACATATTGAACAACAGTAGTTTAGGAGACCATCTTCTGAGCAAAATTGTTTTGAAAAGTAACCCTATCTTCCAGTGTCTCGTAAACTATACCTTGCCACGAACTCCATCGATAAAGGGAAACTTTTTATGGGTCCTTTACGATAGAATTAAATTCTAATTTTTCCAATATAATTCCAAAACGTATCCGTGTCAACGTAAATAACTGTATTAAAAATATACGTTGTATATTTTCTATTCTTTCACTAAAAAAATTCCAAAATGGTTCCGAGAAACGAGAAATATCCACTTGATACAAGAATCAAATATTATGCGAAGCAGTTTTCTTGTTGTATTATACAGTAAACTATCAGTATAACGTGAATTCCTACAATATGCTGAAGATATTGCGACGATCTTTTTACGAAACGCGATTTTCGTACATCGCGAAAGTATTAACAACGTTACACGAAAGTCTATGAAATAATATATTTTCTTTTCCTCTGAGAGCTCGCGAGTTACACCAACACGTTCACGAACCACGACGAATTCGCGAACCGTTTGAGAATCGCTGATCAGTTCTACCCCATCTACGATTATCGTTTCAACGTTCATTTTCTACCGCATCGCAGGTACATAATTAGCAGCTACGGATTATAGCTCCGGCTAAAGTATTTTCCATGGCTGCTCTTGAAGGGAAAGTCATAGGTAACGCTTGACAGGCCAAAGGGATACCTGTTAAATTCAAATGTGAAACTTGTAATTAACGGGTGGAATTAGTCGAAGTTCGGAATGTTCAAACTTCGTTAGATCGAGTTGGTTACACGTTGGGAAAACAGGCTTCCTCGTTTCTCTGTGAATTACATAGCCCGATGCAATGGGAATAAACACTAGTCTTCGAGCACACAGATCCTTTAGCTCTAGGCGAGCAAGCGTATTTATGGTATCTTCCAAAAGGCGAACATGAAACGAATTGTGCAGCGAGCAAGTTAACCAACATCTTCGTTTGGTAATCATCCGTTGTACCGCGCGGAAATAACAAGCGGTATATAGTAACTCCTGCTTTCAACTGAGAAAAGTGGAATAAAAAATTCACTTGAAAGCGGGCTAGGTAGCGATTTTAATCTTGTATCGAAGCGATAACTTCACTTGTTAGTGATTATTTTTCTATAGCTGAAGCCAATAAAAATCACTTACCCAGCTGAATAGAAATTCTATGCCTTTTGTGCTAGATGCTATGAAATTATTTTTCCTGGTAGTCACCGGATTAAATGATTATTTAGTAACATTTAAGATAAACAGTTATAATGGTGATTCTTTTGCTTCTGTTGCGAACGTTATTTATGAATCAATCCAACATAAAAATTCAGATGCTGATACATTATTTCTTGTTACGAGGAATCTATCTTTTCTAAACTCGGATACAGACCAATGGTATACATTTTATAGTATTTAAGAGATTCAGAATTAAGGAATATCAGACTTCTTGCGATTCGGTTTTTCAGCAGCATTTATTGCGCATCGCAGTGAAGCTGCAGGAAGAATCGTTCTGGAAAGCGTTGCAAACGGCTCGTTAAAGCTGCGGCAAGCAGTCGAGCACCGTAATTTCATTTATACGAAAAGGATTCGCCCAGCTCCTTAACAGGTCCCAAAATAAAGGAGAGTCTTAATTGTAATGTAATTGTACATGGGCGTGGTAATGGAACGACCATTAAAAGAACAGTGAAAACACGGAAACGGCCGTTTCCATTTTTCGCTAGAGGACTGTCCAAGAGAGAGAGGCGAAAACTATTCAGAGAAGAATGTGGGAATGCAATGATTTAAAATTTATTAAAGTCTAAAACAAATAAGAGGTACGGTACCACCAGTGTCAGATTTAAAATCATGAATCGCTCCAAACAAAACTCTGAAAAACAAGTTATGCTTGTATGTTTTGTATATTTAATATGTTTTTGCAATATGACATTGTTCAAACTATAACAATCACCATTAATTGGCTCCTGCGATATCGACTGACAATTAACGCGACTCTCGTGTTAGATTACAATTTATTAGACGCAAACTGTCGTTCAATTTCCACAACTGAATTAGTCACACAATATTAGTTTGACGCGAGATCTGCGATCATGTGTACCATAGTGACAGTGCGCAAATGGGATGTACAATGTCGTGAAATTATTGGAATTGCGAATAATCCCAGAAACACGACCTAATAATATTATCGGTTACACTCACGTAGTACTGAAATGGACATTTCAACGCAGCAATATATATTTAATATTATAAGAACAGTGAATGTGTCATGCGTTTCGGTTCGTGTACGTAGATATGCATTAGAATTATCGATATGTTGTTTATGAATAGTTTGAACACTAATAATAAAATAATACTCACGATACTGCATTTGCTATTTAGAATGACGAATGTTAAATAACATGTCAACGATTGGAACAATTAATTTATTTATTTTTAGAAACATAAACGAAAGCATGCCTTATTATTACTGATATTTCATATAATTTTGCATTTGTGTATGTACTTGCTATAAATGGGTAAATATCTTTTCACTTTATTTTTTAAATACAACGCACCTGTGTCAAATGTGTAACAAAGCGATTAATAGCAAACAATCCTTAACTAAATATGTTCATCCATTGCAGTCAATATTAGCAACGGTTTCAGATAATACATCTCGAAAAGCGCACCGCCGTCGACGCGAACGGATTTATTACGCAACCTAATATTTCCATTCGCAACAACTGCAGATCTTTGCCGAAAGCTGTCGATAGACTCGTTGCGCGATGAATAATTCCCCGAAAAAGGAGGACTAATGGTAAACATTACGGAGAACCGGGCGCGCAATTTCTCCGCCAGTTTTTGCATTTTTTATCTTTTTTTTTTTCAATTCTAGGCTGATGCAGAATTTTAAAATAATCCAACCCAATCGCGCCCCCATCGACGTATCTCCCAATAAAGTTAAGCCAGGCGCGGCACAGAATTTATTTCACAGCGATTCCATACGCGGCAATTTCCGCCCACCCGTGTCCCTTCGCGAGTTCAACGCTACATCTCCCCGTTCGTGCGCCATTTCGTGACAGCTGTTTCGACATTCGTGATCGCGGGGGCGGCAAAACTGCAAAGCCTATCGTTGTTGATACGCTTTGTTTATGATATCGCCGCGGGAGACTTAGACGGTCGTCCCTAACTCTGTCGTATTTTTTCTTTTTTGTTTATCGTTGATTTCGCGTAAATAAACAAAAAAAAAAAAAAAAAAAAAAAACTGAAGGAAAAAGATCGAAACCGTTGGACCGTCTAGGGGAAGCACAGGCAACATCGCGAATCGATTTTTTGATTCCATTCGATCGGATTACACGACTCCGCTGGTGGACCTTCTATCTGGTTTATTCAGAAAGCGAGGCGTAATCAGTTTTCGCTTCGGCAGTCACTGATTTGCGAACAATGGAGAAATGATACGCGGTTATTTACATTCATTAGTCTCTCCGCGAGTTCATCTCTTTCAGCCATGGTCAACCTCGTTCTTCGTAATCGGTGGAAACGCGTTTCTTTTCCATTAATGGATTTTATGCGCCAGCCGTGTGCGCGTGTTCAGCTGAGCAAATAGGAAAACCAGATCTTCTGGGGTGCTTGATTAGAATTCTTTAACGGAGAGGGAAGTAATTTTAATTTATATTTATTCGGATTTCGGAATTATTGCGAATTCTGATGAGGTTACAAAAATTAACACTGTGACAAATATGTAACTCATGATTGCCTCGAAACAAAATTTAAGCCTTGTAGAAATTTTTACTAGTATCAATCCGACAATGTAATATAATTAATAGATCTCTCTTGTTTGCTTTAATTTTCTTCGTTTCTTGGATACATTTTGTAAATATTAGGTGGACTGGAAAGTAATGTCGTTTTTGCAATTTTAAATACTTGTTTAACGATCATTAGCTCATTCATTTACCGATTTGGCTTTCAAAATTTGCGCACTAATAAATATCCGCAGTTCACTCAAAACGTTGTTGATAACGAGAGTGATTACATAATTCATTAAAAATAGAAATTTATTAATAATATGTTTGAATTTAATATAAAAGAAACGACATTACTTTCCAGTCTACCTAATATATAATACTATCACTGAAATCACTGAGTACTTCTACTTTTCCAACGTCGATAAAAATGTGCACCAACATTCACGTTCGAGGAGCACCCAAGCAACGTATGAAAGACCAAAATCTTTGTGAACAGTATAGACAACCATTACTACACACTAACTTCTAGAAGTCCATTACTTCAAGAAGGTTAAGTACCCAAAAATGAGGTAAGTCGGAACTCGTTGGAGTCTTAAACTGTACCAACAAAACTTCCAAGGTGAAGTTTGGACGTAAAGTTCATTACTCTTTCCAATAGTCTTCTCAGGACAAAGCGTCGAAGCGGGAGGCCTAAAATGCCAATCACAGTAACACTGACGCGGCGGTTTCCCAAACACGAACGTTTACCCTACCACGGAAGGCCATCAGGTAAACCAAAGAACCACGATGTTGATCGTCGTTTTCTGGAAACCCCGACGATAAAATTTCGGCGAAATCATTAATCGTGGCTCGCAGATGCGCCTACTAGCCGTGGATTTACGACGCGATAATTTTTATTGAGAAGCCGGAAGAGTTCCGAGAATTCCGAGTCCCTGGTGGAATTTGGAATTACTTTCTTGTATACAAACACCGGAGAAGTCACGTCCGCAACATAAATCCAGACCTTCAGAAATCCTAAACACTTAGAGACGGCGAAGCTCGTTCCGTTCCGTTATTTATTAAACTGTGTAACCATCTACGATAGTTATTACACTAAAAGTTCTTCTTAACACTTTACTGACTGATGATAGTCATCGAACATGTAATATCTACAATTCTACGATATTTCTGAGTAACCTTTATTGTGTATACAAATATAAACGTAAGCTTTCGAATGAATGCAACAAAAGTAAATTTTTAATTAAAAAAAAATTGCAGAAGCTGTATAGCTGTTGCCACTATGAACGTACGTTATCGCTTTGATTTCTGTAATTATTGGTAGTATAAAAGCTTTTTTCAATTTTAATTAAGAATAAATGGCTTCCTATCAGTTTTCATCAAATGCTTTCGAAGGCACGCAGTGGACACAAAATTAAATCTATTTCTATCGATGAGCCGCTCCAGCCAGAACATATCACGTTCCAAAATTTTATTAGCAATTGTTTCGTAGAATATAAATTCAATTTAAAACGAAACCAGAGCTTATTGGAAGCACTTGTTTAGTCACTTGTACAACGGTTAAATTCTCGTCGTAAAACAGACTGTCCTCCAAATTTCGATTTTTCCATCTCAGATATACCCAGTGTTCACAAATCTGTCAGGTCACCTGTATTTTTTTTTCTTGCAGATCCACTTTTGCTTAGTAGCTCAATAAAACATACCGAAAGTTTCGAAACAATTCACCACGCAGTTTCTTTATAAACATTTCCGGCGTATACCTTCCCTTAAAAGTGCTTTCACAGTAGTCTCTCTTAATACGCCAAAATTTATCAGTCCAGTAATATTTGGAATTACGGAACCCATGCCCGTCTTTCTGATTGATCCTCTAATTGTTAATTTCATGCTCGAGGTCGAGAATCGGTAATCCTTGACGTGCATGTGTGGAATAGAATCCTGCATGGCTCTTATCTGGGAATAATGCAACACAAAGTGCTCTGTCCCACCGACGCCAATTCTGAGATTGTTTCTGTAAGCACGTCTACTGGGCATCCATTCGCATTCACGATCAGATGTGCATGCACATGAATGGCATGCAAGTTTCCGTATATGATTACCCTGCGCATCGACGGCAGGCAGTACCAGCTTGTGATATTTCTGCAAAATTTCCAGCTCGATTACGCGGAATTATTGTTGAAATTAACGTGTTCGATGAAGTGGTAATGCGCGCGTAACGTTGTAATGAACATCAGCCATCGGAACACACCCAGCCAGATAGCGCTCACAAATTTCAACCGTTATTTGATTAAGTGTTATCGTTGTGCGCAGTTATTGACTTAATCGGGGAACGAAGATGGGGAAATGTAACGGCTGAAAAATTTCATTCGCTGAAACATCGGGTGATTGATAATGGTTCCGGTTCGAGACTGGCTGGTTGTGATTTGAAAAACGAAGCAGGTATGGAGAGCAAGATATTAATTTTAAGTTTGTGAATTTTATGATATAAGGGATGGACCGTTTAACTTGACTGGCTTAAATACATATATTACTTGTTCTGGAAAATATTATTTGTTTGCGAGAGGTAAATGTTATGATATGCGATAGTTTTGTCATAAGATAAGTAGGAATTATGGTTAGACATTTTTCAGAACAAGAAATAGGTGGCAGTGAGATTTTCCTTGAGTGAGGTAAGTAGAAATGGCAAGTAATGGTCAGACACATCTAATGCAAACGCTTCCAATAAGAAAACTTACTTTTTTGCCTATGAAGCTAATTTTAACATCATTTCAATCAACTTATAATCAATTGAATTTATGTGCTGTGAATGTTTGAAAACAGAATTTCTCAAAATGAAACTTCCATTCATTCTCACGCAAATGATCATTCACTTCTCGGTTAATATTACCATTCTCGCCCAACCCGTGCAACAGACATTTAATACAAATATTGCAAGTTCGATTTGTATTTGTCCGTTTACCAGACTGTCGCATCCATTGCGGTCAGGCAAAATCAAACGGCGGTCTAACCTAAATAGTTTATGGCATAACGAAATTATCGCGAATAATTCCTACTGAATTGACGCGTAATAAAATTGTGTGCGGTGTTGCGGAGGTAACAGACCGTGCCTCACCCCGTTTAAATAGATTGATTAATTTTAATTCTGGCTATTTTCACATAAATGACAGTGAACAGTAGGAATGAATAATACACAAGAAGAAATCTCAGCTCTCAAGCATTTTTTGTTTGTACAACAACTTTTTTTGTTTGTATCTGGTTACGAGATGGGTTAAGCAGGAATTCCTCTCGTTGATGGAATTATACGAAACCGCGTAGCTTTTGCCCCAGAACTTACCCTAGAACAGAATTTTTTAAATAATCTTATTTTATCAAGCAAAACTAAACAGAGATATTTCTTTGTTGACTGCGTTATGCTCACACGTACAGACATCATCGAAAACATGATTTTATCTTCTTCGTATTGCTCTAAAAAATTATTACCTCGGCCGACTAAATGTCTGAGCACGGACCTTGCCGCACGTACATGCAATTAATATGCACCAGGTGATACGGGGATTCTGCTCGATATGCGGGACATCAACACCTGTACGATAGTATGATTGTCGGGCTACCAGCTCAATCTAGCCAGTTCCCTCTCTCCCATTCTTATGCTTCGCCCCTGGCCACCTCTTCCTTTAACACCAGTCGAACCAGCGCGACTAATCCCCGAAGGATATCCGCCCCTCATCAGTATTCAGCGCCATTAAACTGCTTTTTGACAGGGCCTCTATGACCTCCGAAATTCTATTTCGTAACTCGATTAAGGAATCGCCACTCCGTAAAACGCGTTCTGCTGATGTGGTCGGAGTATGCTCAATGTCAGCGGAAACTCGATGTTTGATTTCGGCCGATCGACATCTGCAACTTCCTCCATTGTACACAGCGTGGCGTTCGGACAATCAAAGGGTAACATTTGTTGCCAACGTAACCTGTACGAATGCGTCACAGGAAAATAGCTTTCAGGATGTCGGGAACAATTGTTGTACGTATGATTTTTGGTTTCTGGGCCAGGATTGGCATTTTTATTACTTGCATTTCAAATTTCAAATAAATTTGATCCTTTCCGTTCGGATGTTTCATTTGGGAACATCGTAAGTTTATCAAGCTTTATTAGTTTCATAAAATCGGACTTTATTCAACTCATATAGTAGATGGATTCCTCCGAAAATCAATGATTCAACCATTACTGATTGTATTTAAATTTCTAAGATCTTCACCTTTCAACTGGTCTTCTAAATTTTTTAATGCCCAATTAAAAATCATTTGAAGACAACTCGATAATTACTTTAGTTACATGCTTCTGAATTTGTGAAAGGTTCGCAAGTCAGTTTAAGAGTCGGAATACGATGTCGAACGACGTAGTTAAACTTTCCTCGTCGCCTATCTTCGCCCTTTCTTCTCCTCCCGTGTACTGCGAAATCTCTCCAGGTCCGCTCACCAAAAAACTTTTGCAAAACATCCGCGCACGATAAATCATGTTAGCTCCTTCCCTCCTAACAATGGCCCTCGCTGACTCGGCTTTACTGCCTCTCAATTCCTTCGATGCTCCTTTTATATATGGACAACGAAGAAACAACTTCCCTTCTTCCCTTCTCTTGCACGCAGAAACTCGCACACTAAAACGATATCCTTGTTTGCGTGAGCACAATGAAAAATTTCCCTTCGCAGTGGAGAAATGCTGATGCATTGTCTCGAGTTAACTGATTGTTAAATACGCGATGCATTATTAAAATGGTGGATATCCCTTGAAATGTTAATTCTGTACTCGGGGAATATTTTCGACTCTGGAAACACGGTGTATTGAAAAATTGTAGAATGTGTAGAAATTTAAAAGCTTGTTTACACAACGACTTGATTTCTTTCCATGACAAATACTTTTACTTTTTCCGCATATAAACGGAAATCATTTTCACTGAATACGTGGATATGGTTTGAAGATGAAATAAAGGACGACGAATTGACTCGATTAAAATCGAGTTCACGCCAGTAGAAATGCAATGAAATTTAATGATTCGGCATAATTAATATTCGATACAACACGAACCGTGAAACTGACGATGAATCTAGGAAAAGAAAATGGTTCGGTAACTAAACAGTCGGAACTTGGTCTAATTCCACTATTTCGTTGCTCTAATGCACTTAAATGCTCTATTGGGCCGAATATTCCGTGCAGTATGGCGACTGTCAAACCGGGTCATTTATTCCGCAGACCACGATGGCTCATTCCGTCCCATCCCATGGTTCAGTTACTCGCGATCAATTCCAAAACCTCTGCTATCGTGTACGTATACCGCGTTCTGACGGCGTAATGACGATTTGCAGCGGAGGTTCGTGCACGACCATAAACTGAAAATTTCAACTGGCAACAAAACAGTAATATAATAACCAATTTTAGCACGCACTATACACAGTTTTATAATGGAAGAAAATACGGTTCATGTATTATAGTTCAGTCGGTTGGAAGAAGAGAATGGAGATTTATTGGTATATATATGAGAAGTAGATGTATGAGTAAACAAGGAAATTGTGTCTATGGATAGAAACAACATGTATTACTATGGTAAAACAAAAAATAGATATCAGCAGTTCACTTTGACATTTACTTGCATTTAGGGCAGTAAACTCTTGGACTAACATTCTTCTCACCAACACTATAGGACAACTATTTAACAACTAGGACCCTATTTATGTCCCCAAATAACATCTTTTAAATGCCACGATGACAAATTATAAAGTATTCAATACAATTAATCTTCCGCGATCCTATGTCGAGTGAATGTCGACAGAAACGCGCTGAAATCAGAAAATCTGACACAGTAATGTATTGCTGTTCTGCCTCCATTGAATTGATCAAACTGGACACATGGAAATTTAAACGTGCGGAGCGAAGAAAAATATTAGTCAAATGTTTAAACGACACGAAACGACGTCATTATTAGTGGCGCAAGTTGAACGTTCCCGTAATCACGATGGACACGAGGTTCGAGCAATTCGAGGCATTTTGAACCAAAACCGATCACGATCGAGCAGACAGGGTTTTATCTTCGCGAAGTTGGATTGTCAAAACGAGTTCGTACTGCTGACTGAACTTTCCACCGCGCCGGAATTGCCACGCAACCACGGAACGTTGTCACAGCAATTCCGAACGGTCGCCAGTAATGCTGATGCCCATTGGGTTCGGTTACGGCGTACGATACCGCTTCACAAATTGGTCAACCAATGGGCTAGGTGCTTTGTCCGGTTTGGAATTAGTGAAAAAACTCGTACGTGAGTTACCGGCATCGACGTAAACTCATGAAGATCCTTCAACGTCGAAATAGCGGAAATTCGAAAAAAAAGCGGTGCAATTGAAATGGAGATTTCCTCTCTAAATGAAATTTTATCAGGTTCGAATCGATCGAATTTTTGTAGTATTTACTCAATTTTCTATTCAGTACACGAATCAAAATATCCCATTGACGATTTAAACACTGTCATTAATTTATACGAGAAATAAGAGGAGGTCATAAGGAACATGCAAATAAAATTCCCCAAACGTTAGTTTTTCATGCAAGAACTATTATTTTGAAATAAGTACCAGCAGAGTCTAAAGCAGCATTAAAGGAACTTCATTAAAATGAGACTCTCGTGAAACCAGTGTACCGATCGCTGCATGCTGGTACTTTAAAGTTCGCAAAGTTGTCGGAAGTTTTCTTAATTACTTATACTTCTCTAGGAATCTGAGAACCGTAGGATCATTTCCATGAAATACGATATTCTTCATATTTTTCTTCAGACTTTTCGAATCAATACGTTTATTCAGATATACATTTCTAGATACATTTAGATTTCTAGATTTGTTCGGAAATAATTCAAATTGCTGAATAGAACATCAACATTTTGCAAAAGAATTACATGACACTAAGAATGTACCGATTCAAAGAAATATCTTTTTACAATTAATAGTAAGATATTGAACGATTCATAAACTGAAAAATTATGATACAAAAATATGAGCCAGTGATTAAAATAAGTAGACGCGACAAATATCGTTCATTGTTATTTATGTAACAGATTTTAAATAAATATTACATACTTAAAAGAAACCTAACGTACGCTTAGAGTGATTGTTGAATTTCATAATAAACGAGAATGTATTTGACAATGCCACTAGTTCTCCTTGACAAAGGTGACCCTTCGAACTGGATTTCGTTTAGTTAGTCGACACGCTACGAGCCTACCCAGATGTAAACAGTTCTCTAACACCGACTAGAGATCTTAACACAGAAGAAACTTGTAGTTAGTTAGAACGTCTGTCTACCAACGAATTACACTTACTCGAAGTGATTATAAACTATAGGGAAGCCCCGATACCGAATAATTTAATTTGTGGTCTGAATAAATAATTTCACGCCTGGCTGTCCTTGGCTCCGCGCAGCAGAGCGCAAATGGTTGACAATTAATAAAAGATCTGACAGAATCGGGTGAGCTAAGAGGCGTCTCTGCATTCGTTTGTCTGTTCGTCTGCCCCAGCTTGTCCTTTTCCTCATTCTCTATTCATTTCTCCTACTTTCTTCGTTCTTATTTCACCCCTGTCTCTCGCGTTGTTTACCTTGCAAGAACTCGCTAGTACAGCGTAGCAGTGTTTCTACGATCGTGACGTAAATAAATAATTGCGATACAAAGCGCGACCCAGGCTCGGACGAGCGCGCAGCTGTTCTTGGCCCGTGTCGCACGGCTTCGAATTTCGTGCTGCGCTTCTGAATACTTCACGACACAGCTGGTAACACCCTTACGCGAAACCTTACGGCCAGCGGCTTACTAAAACCTTGTATAAGTCCTCGTAAGATGGACGTGAGAATTTTGCATCGGTTAAAATCACTAAGAACACACTTTTTGCAATGACAGATAACCCATCGCAAACGCTGCAAGCATTCGCAGCAGGATAGGAACACAGAAACAATTATTATCTCACTGTTATGATATTTTACAAAATAAATAGGTTCATTGCCTAAAAGATGTGCAGAAGTGATGAAAAATAATGGACTGAGGATAAAATATCTATACAAACAACAATTTTTCACTAAGAATTCTTCTTTACTTTAAGCAACCTTTCTCTAATTAGTGGGTTCCCCACGATTAGTAATATTCGTTGGTGAAAGTCGTAAACAATTAGGATAATTAATTTCATAGAATTGTAAGGTCGATTGAAACAATTATGAGGGTTAACAAAGCTCCCAACTATGGACAGAATAGAATGGAGATATAGGTAAATGTCTGAAAATAAAATTTTAAATAGAAACAAAGAATTGCTTCAGGACTGGCAGATCCAAAGCAATTTGATTGTGTCAGTGGTTGCTCCTACAATTAGCGAAGAAATCAGGACAACGGTTCTTGAACTTGTTAAACTCCTTCCTTTCCGTGATTGCTGGTTGCAATTCTTTCAGTGAATATTACAATATCATTCGTGCTTCCTTCCTTCCTTTGAATAGCGTTTCTTACGTCGATGTCGACGCTTCCAATCGATATACTTAATGTCCGGGTTTCCAAGAAAAATCAGATCATAAAAATGTAAGTATCCATTAAGAAGAAGGCATTGTGAATTTAAATAAGGAAGCGATCGCGAGGTAAATATTAGAGAACGGAAAATATATCGAGGCCATTGAATTACCTGACGTTCATTACCAATTAATGGTTAAAGATGGCTGGCCACTTTGACTGTGATTGAATTTAATATTCCGGCTACTTTGGCGCTAAACCGACAGCGCTATAAGTCTTCCTTAGCGCCAGTGGTATTGAAAGGTGACACTAACTTAGAAAAACGCTAAGGATGGAGTGAAGTGTGATCGGAGAAACATGTACCTGAGAGATTAAGAGTGACAGCTGAAGCAGGTGCCGAATCTGAATTGACACGTCGAGTGATGTGATTAAGATTGAAGCAAAATACGACTGTTTATCGAGGGATAAAATTATATCGCATTCATTTACTAATTATTAGGTTCCACGCGATAATCACCATTCATTGGCGAATGTCTAAAACGATTAGAATAATTAATTTTACAAAAATGTAAGACCGATTGAAACAATTCTGAGACTTGACAAAGCTTCTAAATATGGATAGAATAGAATATGCTATATTTTGGTTTACTTTGTTTTCACCTTGGAGCAGATCATCGAAAATGCAAGATGAGCATTAACTTTGCAATGCTCATAAGCTTGCCACTGTACTCCCGATCGTTTCTTGTCTGCAACCCGTGTCAGCATTCGCTGCATAATAGATGATTAATAAACGAGTTCTGACGTGCCGTAGAACGAGCGTGAAATTTATCCGGACGTGGTTTTTGCCCATGACGTGCAAGAATGGTGCTTCACCCAACGCGATATTTTAACGATCATCTCTCAGTACATAGAAAAAAGTGTCTTCTTCAGTTACCAAAGTTGCATCATTTTTTAAAAGTGATTTTTTAGAATTATGTGGAGCGAATATAACCTTAGCTAATATAAGAAATTATAAAATGATTTAAGTAAAAAAGAAGCATGAATTCCTTTTGATGATTTCAAAAAATCGATGATCCATATATTTTTGATTTTTACAAAAATATTTCATGTTACAGTTCAACTGTTTACAAATATTTATTCAAATAAAAGAGGGAAAAATATATTCTAATTTCGAGTAGTAATTTTATTCGCACCACCCGCTTCGGTTCCAGCACGATCCTTTAACAAACACGATCGTCCGCGAACGCAAAATTCTTGCACGCCAACCACACTCGGGATGTGGAAGTAAGGAACACTAGAAACGAGAATAGGGAGAGGGTGACGAGGATTGGGCGAGGATTATACGAAAATGAGAAACCTCAAATGGACTGGGCGAGCACCAAGCATAACACGGAAAGTCCTGGGAATTTTGAGAATTTCTCCCGGCAAGGATCGAGCAGTGTAGTAGGAGGTTCATCGAGTTCTAATAAAGGCGAAGTACGAAAAGTGGCGTGAAACATTCCTTTATCGTTAACGAACGTTCGAAATAGTTAGCACAATCGATCGTTGTAATGAGGTTCTAACGAGGGCGTGATCGGTTATGGCCGAGGCGGAAAGTTATCATAATTGCCAGTGCGTGTGTCTGAGCGGAGTTTAATGAAAAGCAATATTCGCGAAAATTTAATAGACTCTGTGTCTAAAGGCGAAAGGATAGAGGGAAGGAACGGAATTGTGTGAGAGGACGGTGATACGCTATTTCTGTCTAAGAAGCGAAGCAAGAGAAATATTAACGAAGGGCTGCTACTTGAAAGGATTCGCGTGGATGGTTATCAGTTTATGAGCGCCGTTCGTAATTAATAGAAAGCCCCTGAGATCGCTAAGAAGGTCGGGAGGGGTTAAATCTGATGTTTGTGTATAAAAATTCGGCTGCGCAACTCGAGTTCCAATCGAGCCACAAACATATAAATACACAGTCATACACGCATGTCGTGCATGGGTTGTTAAAGTTCGTCAAACCGCGTGATCGATACCGACGTAAATAAATACGAAGTCAGCTTGCACAAAATATTATGTAACTTTGTTGCCTGTGAATGTTTAACCACGGAAACCGTAAAATCTGAGAGGGGGCACGGTTATGAAAGTTGAGATATTCGATAAAATTGTTTGCATAGAATAAATGTCGGCGAAGGGAAAAATCCATTCTAGAGAAATGTGCAAGCCGGCGTGTATTGTAATTTAGTGACTGTGTAATAATTTGATTATATTACATTTGTTTCTGAGAAAATGGATTTTAAAATCCTTTTGTAGACGTATGCGATTGAACGTGACTCGACTAGAATGTCTGACTATAACTAGGTATTTCTACTTGTCTTGACGTTCCATAATCGACGCTTACAAACATCGAGTAATGAACAGACAAGCAAAACAAATTCTGGAAATCAATTTCCTCGGAAATAAAGTCTCCACGACAGTCTCGTTTTCCTTGAGACAGGAACAAAATAGCTGACTAACAACAATTTTCAAGAATGTAGTTCGTGAAAGGGTGACGTCCCAAGAAATCTTGTTATCAACGCACGTCTCCATGCAGCCCTTCATAACGTCACTCTCCAATTATTTGTGAGCCGCCCCGAGGGCTGGGGTTATTCGACCCTCCCCACGAGGCTGATTAACTGCTTCATTTTTAGTGAAGGTCACTCTCATAAAGGGGCTCTGTGTACACCTTTTTACCAGGGAAAAAGTCAAACACAGAGAAGCGTGCTTATTATGCAGTGAGATAAAGTTCTGTGAAAATAGAATAAAAAGTGAAAGGCACGTCTATTCCTTGTCCTTTTATATTAACCCGGAGTGCTCTCTCTCTCTCTCTTTCTCCCTCCCTCCCTCCCTCCCTCCCTCCCTCCCCGCCTCTCTCAACAAATGACCCTAATTCATACGAAATACAATTAAACAGAATTTTAATTCAAATAAATATTATAGCGTATACAGGGCTTGAAGAGATGAAGCTGAATAAACATAAATGGCGTCGGGGATAATTCCGCTTCTGTTAGCCACAGGAAAATTTACCGGAGAATACAGTATTGAATTTAGAACACGACGCCACATGGTCTCGTAATCGCGACGTTATAACGCGTTAGGAACAGAAACAGTGAGACTTGTAGAGAAGGAAATCGAATAAGGGATCGAGGGCAAGTCACCAGTTGCCGTTGGTATAAAAAAAAAAAAAAAGAACGGGGAAGGGAAGAAAGAAATTGGGGTAACAGAGCCGAGATTTCACGAAAGGTTAGCTCCTGCGGATGAGTCCCTTATTCTCCTGCTTTTCTGTCCTCCTAAGTTCTTTACGCTTGGCATCCTCATTTCTAGCGCATTTCCGCAAGGCTTTGTGAAATGACGAAGACAGCGCAAAGGGACGAGATTGAAAAATTCTAATAAAAACGATTTCGCCGGCGTCCGACTCAAGGAGATCGAAATCGATTTCGTTTACCCAGGCAGCGGAAATGGTTCCAAAGTTTGGTAATGGCAATGCTCGAATTTGTTTTCTATTTTCCGCTCTGTGCTCGACAATTTACATCAAAGCCGCGAAGTAGGGACACGATTCTTGAACGAAATACACATTTACTGTTTTGTCGGTTAAACTTTCAGGGTCTAAAAACTTAGTACTTGTTTAAGGGAATAAATACGTAATTTCTCATTATTGGGAAGAGGACTCCTAACTTCTGATTTTTCGGATTCTTTTAATGAACAATTCTTTAATCTTTGGTATTTGAAAATTACTTTATGGAAGAAATTATTAATTTTTAAATTATTAATGATGGGCTATTTTAAGAGAGTCTCATAAAAACTCAAGGATCTAAATATGTTAAAAGATGTAATAGATGTCATACTGAATGACACAATTTTTTACTAGGTCACTAAAAAATTTAACCAATAAGTGACCTAACTGGAATAACAAATGTAAACGTAGAATTATGATTTTCAAATGGAAATAAGAATCTAATAAAAATACGCTAAACAAACCTAGAAGTATGATTCCAAATCAAACACTTAAGAATTAAGTAAAATAATAACCTGATGATAATACGTTATGTAACTCTAGACTTTGATTTCTAAATCGAGAGCATGTCTTACAAATACAGAAGTACGTTGAAACATTTATCTCGTTTCAATCAATTCTGACAGTTTTCATGAATACGACAGAAATTCATGCGCTACATCCGAAATATTCATCCAACCAAGGTAAACCTTCGAACCTTTTAAAAAGTTCCCCGCCGTAATCAATTCCTAAACGAAAAGTTGTGGACCAAAGTGGAGCACTGTTTCGTTACAGTAACCACGATGAAACGAAAACTATTCCTCCAAAGTAATCAGTGAATAAGTAATAGAGTTCACGCTGCGAGCATAAAAGTAAGAAACCGTAAAGATACACAAGAAAAGAAGTTCGAGGTACGAGGTCGTAAATTACAGCCACCGAGTTGAAGCATTAGTCAGAAAGATAACCGTCATAAAATACTCGTGTCGTAAAACACGTGCAAACGTCAAGCAACAACAAACGAGATAAGAACTCTCGCGAGACCATCGGATACAACAATTACGATAATTATCGTCAAGCTTTATATTTCTCTAATTCTATCGTTGCTCTGCTAACTTATAAATGATAATAAATAAACGAACAAAAGTTGTGTATATCTTCTTTTGCTCGACGATTCTTAAATGAAAAATAAGTCTGTACCTAAATAATTGAATACAAAAAATAAAGAGAACTGATGTATACGCAACAAAACCAGGCAAAATTGAACGACAATAAAGGATCAAGTCCAAATTCTGTTTACTTCGCTTAGTAAGTAAATAAATAATAGTAAATAGCATGCAGTTCTCAACAGTGCATATTATAAGTATGCATCACGTCCGACAATAAAAAACAAAAAAGATGGCACATATACGCATCTCTAAAATTCGAAATTGGAGAGTTTTGCAAAAGGAGCTACAAAGCTTTGTTTTTTCATAACAAAATACCGCTGTCAGCGTAGTCGTGCGGAATATTTAACATCCTTTCTCACGTTCAATTTTAATCACGTGTACTATCACTTAATATAAGAATATCGGGTGTACTTCGTACCATTAGCGTTTTATTAAAAAACAAAATCCTAAAGCACCTCTTGGAAAACCCTTTATAACATTGCACTTTGTGCTTCGAGATGCAAATTATAATTCGAGTACTGTTGCACCAAAGGACGACGCAATTACTATCATAAACATTTACGAGCAACGACCCAGTGCTACATATTTAAATTTATAAAAGTTAACATTTTACTCCGGCACTGTGTCTTATCGTAAGCTAAAACTGACTTCGTCATTACTACATTCATGCACAAGTGTACGTACATTCTATCGCGTCTCATTGTAAAGTCTACACGGTAGCTTCGCGCATTTTAGCGTACTCTTTCATAAGCTAATTTGCAATAGCGTAGTACTACGTTTCTTGACAAGCTAACTTCAGGAGGCTTTTGTGTAGTACTCTGTACAACTATAGTGCGAACTTTCGAATCCAAACACCTATTATCCGTACCTATAATCTAACGTTAATTCTATGCTCTGGAATCTGAACGTAATTTTATGTTGACAGTTTTATTTCGCCGTTGGTAAAACAAACGTGTCCCTCGATCCTGTTCTTATTGGGTCTTCTCAGCCTCGTCGTTTCTGGCCACGAAGAAACCAAAGCGATCACGACGCGAGTCGAAAGAAACGCACTCGCGTGCGCGCACAAATGTACCCATAATCATAAAATTGCGGGTGTGCGTTGTGGCACGTATAGAATGCGTATTAGCGGCATATCTGGAATAATCGATGAGTCGAGGCATTCCGTATTTAAAGGTATTTCGCGTATTATAAGGAGAGCCTCTATGCATTCCCTCCCTTTCAGACTCCGCTAGAGCAATCTATTGATAGCTACGGTCCTGTCTGCCGTCCTCATTTCTCTCCTTAAGCTGCCGCGTATAACCGAGCATCCTAATCGCTTTATCGCTCTTATGGAATATAATCAGTTGGCCGAGAGGGCCGCCACGGAGGGTGGCCGCCCGACCGTTCCCTGCTTCTTACTCCAGGAGCATCGAAGAATCGTCGCCGGAAGAAGCGAACCCGGGGATCCTGTTAACCTCCTGGATATACGGGATGGAATGCAAGGCATTCCAGGTATTTCTGCATCGGAAAGGTGCAACGGTCCCTTCGGTTTCATATCGACCGCCGGATACCCGCTACTTCTCTTCTGATGCACTTACAGTGTCTCGTTGTACGTGGAATCGCAAGAAAAAAAAAAAAAAGAGAGAGAGAAAATAAAAAGGTGGAGTTCATCTCCGTGAAGAAGGAGTCCGGTGAAATAGTATCTGCTTGCCCCTGGAGTTTAATAGCTTTCAGATACTTGAACGTCCCACGTGAATTAAGGAAGCAATAAATTTACCATGTTCCTCCTTTTCTTTCGCTCTGTTACGTGTATATGAAAGCACTTCAACGACTTGATGAAGAAGTTGAACACTTTGTCACTTGCACGCTCGTCGTGAATTTTATAGAATAAGGTGGTCTAATTTTTAATCCCAAACACTATTTCATTTAAGAGAATGTTCCAAGAAACTTTACGACTTTGTACATGTAGTCCGCATTAGAAAGAAACGTAATACCTTTAACGTGCATTATGATGTTTTCACTTTGTTTGTTTTCTGAAAATATGCAAACGTATTCGAAACGTTGATTACAACGTTCTCTTAAATAAAGACGTGATCCCACTAATCCAATTCGGCAAGAGGAAATTAGATTCCATATCTGATTGTTACAGATTATATTCTAATAAGCCGGCATGCACCAACGAGGAATTTATACTCCCTTTGAGACAAGCAAGCAGGTACCTCTTGCTGATCAGTAAGATTTCCGTGAACGCGTTATGAGGGATTCTGGAACAATTTGAAATGCTCCAGGTATTTTCAAATATGTTCATTAATTAGCGAAACGATGCTGCACAGTTTCCCTTCCTCATATTTCGAATAACTTTTGTATAACTAATAATTGCTTGTGCAGTGGCAGCACGAATGGAACAAAGATTAACGATAAACTCATAAACTCATGAACTCATGAACAGTTAAATAATTATATTCAATTAGTTGTATTCAATGACATTAAAGCGATCTACAATTCTAATAAACGCAATGGCGGATAATATTAACTGCATACAATATATTTGCATTTATTTTAATTGTATTTGATTGTTAATTTAATGTTTGATTCTGTTTTAATAAATTCATTTCAATTTTTTCTATTGATAATACACATATGATCTGCTTTGTATGTTTTCTTAAAAGCGGCTCACCGATAGAATCAAAACATTGAAAGTAATCAAGTCTTCTGAAACACTATCATACAGATTACTTTAAACATTAAAATGAGAGGATTTTTAATGAATTTATTTAAAAGATAGCGAGATAATACAGCTGGGATATACAATTGAATTCCATTTACAGTTGCTTGAATACGGTAAGGAAATTCAAATGTTTGCTTCCTATACCTATTTCAGATACCTATTTCCCGCAGCTTTGAGCACAATACGCGTCTGACTATAGGTAATCCTCTATCACTTACTTACTCCGTCCCTCTCTTTCAGTTTCTATTTCGAACTGATTTTCATGCACGCCATCTCACATCTTTCTTTAACATTTGATATGTGCATTATTTAAAAAAAAAATAAACATTTCATGCATTTCATCAAGCTAAATAATGCTTTTGGTATCTATTGAAATATATATGTATTTTTTTTTCCTTTGTTTACTATAGCTTCGAAATTTGGAAATATTTCTAAAAGTAATTCAAGTACATGTTAACGAGGATTAAATTTAACATGAAAAAATTCTCTAAGCTTTCTTTATATATTATTAGTCGAAATATTAACGTGAACGATTCCTCATAAATAATTTAGTGAAATATAAGGTGCGATTTGTTCTGAAATCACAGAATTCTAGAAGTGGCGTCAGTGATTCCAGGCTTCTGGAAAACATAGATTTGTGTACGGGCAGGTTGATGGTACTTACACACGATATAACTGTGACTAGTTCTTTCGTTCCCATATCGGCAAATTGCCAGCGCATTTCCATATAATCCTAACGTAACGGGCAGAAGATTTCGCGATTCTCGTCGGGAATGGTAAAACAGCGAAGCAAGACGTTCCGTTGCCAGCCCAAACGACCGTAACAATAATGTTAACTAAGAACAGGGTGCACCGGTGAAAAATAACTCTCTGTGTAGCCAAACACAAACATAAAGCTATTATACGTGCATAATTTTCCACAGCAACTCCGCGAACCCTTTCATTTAGTCTGATACTTTCCGAATGCTTTGCCACGCTCCTTTATCGATTTAATCCTAAACAAAAATGTAAGTTGACATACATAGACTGTTCTTCCTACATTAATCACATCTGGTTTAAGGGAATAAATAAGTAATACGCTGCACGTTCTTTTCCCGTTGTAAGACAGCAGTTTTTAGCGTTCGTATCACGTTAATTAAGACACGGGAGCGCCAACGACGAAACCGGCGGAGCGGAAAATATTCTGACAACCATGTTCCATGGTACATGACGAGAATTCTCGGCTATTGTACACATTCCTCCTACGTTCAGCTGCTTCTTGCCTCGCAACCGTTGCTTGTTCTGCCTGAAAATAGGTTACCGTGTTCACGTTCGTCTCGATCCTCTCTTTAAAGTGAAACGCTAATGAGAACAGAATGCCTTCCGCACGGGACAAGTTTCTAGTGAAAACAATACAACGAAATACGATGTCGACTTAAGATCGTTTAATCTTGTAATTCAACTCACTGACTATGTAATTATTCTCGAAGCCAAAACATGCACTATCGTTTTCTTCGAGAGAGATTCAAACTCCGTGCTTCTTAAGGGAGCACAATACTGTGACATTTAAACAAAAGTTTATTTTTATTTTGCATTTCTCGAAATATACATATTTGAAGATGACTTTACTCAATTTTGCAAAAGAAATCTTTAGAATTCAATATGTAATCATAGATATCAAGTCTTTAAACATTTTTTTTTTATTTCAAATATACCATGTGATCACAAAGGTGTTAACCCATCATCAGTGTTTATCATCTTAATATTGTAGCATGTCAAAACATTAGCTAGCAGTACCAGGACTATTTGGGTTAATAATGAGATCAAAATACCAAGATGTAGACACACACACACCAAAATCATCACAGAGACACTCTCTTATGTAACAATTGGAAACTTCTCAAATTGTAGGTGTTAATATGTATACATATATACATACACAATACAGGCCCATAATTCCTCAGAAACAGACCTGTGCTACTCTACTCTTGGTAATATGTAGCAACAGGGATCTACACTAATTAGTACAAAGTCTGTTTAAGCATCTATAGACTCTAGAATGTGGTGCTCGAGTTTATTAACCGCATCTAGCAACTAACTCACTGGCTAAATCGAAACTGTACCCCGTGATATGCAACCACCAACTGCCAACAGGTGATCGAAAATAATCGACTTGGGACCGTGGATCGTGTCTCCCCCGCAGATTAGAAGAGACTGGAGAATGCCGAACCCCGTCAACCACTTCAGCCGGCCCTGTGGTGCTATTTAAGCCACGGCGAAGCCTTCCCCGCACCATCGGCACAACATCCACTAAACTTATCTCGCAGTTCTTAGTACTGGTCAACCAGAGCCTCGGGTACGCAGGGACGCTACCGCCCAACAGCCGCCAGCTTTCAAAATGGCCGCCCTGCGGGCACAAGGGATGATATGTAGCCTACAGAAATTCCCTTACAAGTAACATCCGCGGAGGGACATCTATCTTTGTTAGTCGGAGTAGCTCAAGCTTAACACATTCGGGACCAACATATTACTAGAAGACTATCTCTAGGAACTGCCAACATCGTTGTAGTTACTTTGATATATAGACGATCCTTGCTGTGAATTAGCCATACACCTTGTTCTACAATTTTCGACTTTTTCGATCGTTCTTGAGGAACTGACTACTACTAAGATCTGTACACAACTGGCATACTGCATCATTATGTCAGTAATATTTAACGTGATTTGTGTAATCAGCCATCGGTTCTGAATTCATCAAGGGATGAAGTTATACTATAAAGTTCTTGGTAGTCTTTTGGAAATCGTTGGAAAAAGGATGAAGCCTTTAACATTTGTATATTGTGATTTTTAATGAAACGTAGTAAAATTTGGTATAATTATCATTTGAAATAACCAACGAGATATAAACGTTTCAAGCAAATACAGTCAGTCCAATAAATATTTGTATCCTCTATGTCTATTGAAGAAATTTATCCAAATTAAATGACAGGTTTGATATTACAAAATAAATTTTTATAAATACATATACGTGTAAGGTTTATTCATGTATATGCTTATAATTTATTTAGAAACATAAAATCTATAATTTTAGTTAGGCAAATTTTTTCAATAGACATGGAGGGTACGAATACTTATGGAACTAGCTGTATGTGCCATTGATTGCCGTTGAAAAACTTTTAATAAGCATGAACGTTCTCGACCAATACGACGAACTATTAGTTTAATTAATTCCTTCGTCTGTTGCGCGAATTTTGTCGTGCCCTTAATTGTGCATCTTCGACGAATCTCTCTCTTCCAAATCTCTCACGTACCGTCAAAAGTACCTACAGCATGGCACGTGTAAACGCTGAAATTATTTTCCACGAAGACACTTGACTCCTGCTGGTAGCTCGAACTTGGACATGCCTCGAGTGTAATGGTGTACTTGCGTAAGAAAGTTTGGAGAATGAGAAACCGTAGTTCGGAGTTCTGTTACCAGTTCAACTACCGCTACATATATCAACCCTACGAGTGTCACGGTAGGTGATCAGGCAACGTACAAAAAATAATAAAGGCAATCGTAAAGGAGAAACCAAACGCATCAATCTTTTGTATATTAGCCCGCCGCTGTACCTAGCGCGGAATCACAACAAGAAATATTTAATTAGAGTGGAAGCGCTGCAGCGAGTTTCGAATTGATTGAAAGTGAAACGGTTGCCACCGTGTACGTTGTAAATTGAGAAACTTTGGACGGATTGATATCTTCCTGTTACGTGGCTGACAAATGGTACGAATATTTGGCAAACTCTCGAAATTCTATCAAACTATAATTGATACTTTCGGATTAAACGTACCCTCGTGTACCGGGCTTGCAGAGGTATCTTTAATTTCCTTCGATATGCAAATCGAAGAGTTTATTTGATCTCGGAGAGTAATGTTGGGGTAGTTTAATTGCTTTTCAAATGAAAGACGAACAATGTTACATTTGTAAAAAAATTCATTTATTATTTTTAAGTATCAGTGGCTTTAAATTTCTATGACTGAAGAGAAAAACAATGAATCCAAAATTTCTTCCAAAAAAAAAACGAGGTGTAAGAAAAAAGACACTCGAAAATAGCGAACAAAGAAACTAGAAGTAAACGGAAATGTCGTAAAAAATTGCAAGTTCCACACGCATAACAGCCTAAAACATTGGGAAACATAAACAAAATTTCGTTTTCGTAATTCTCTTATTACCTCCTCTTTGTCCGCACCCTAAGTAATAAAATAATAAATTCTTGTTTTCGAAGTCAATTAAGAGAACCAGTTGGCAAAGGGTTTCCAAGAACACCTCGGTGAAAGGTTTTCGAGAACGCCTTGTATAGACGTAGCCTGGGGTACTCACGGATATATTCAAATATTTCGATAAAGAAGGAAAGTTCCTAGCACGCTATCGGAACGATATTCAAAAGCGATCTGCGAGCAGGGGCAAAAATACAAAAGGCGAGTGGCTATATAGAAAGTGGTTCCCATGGGGACAGCAAAAGGAGGTGGTAGGAGGCGAAAGACCGACCTTATTTTGAGATCGCGGGGACGCGGGTATACGAGGACCTTGGCTTTTTGCACGGGAAACAAAACGGGGCGAACGCACGAAGAAATATGCAGTTATACGACCCTTCTGAGAGGACACTTTATCGGTAGCCGCGTTTATATCGGCCAACCAATATTTTCCTGACAGAAATTGGAAGTTTAAACTGCCTGGGGTATTGGAGGCATGAAAGACAGGTGCTCGCGGGTCTGAAAGACGTGGCAAAGGAGCGCGGTGACGTGTTTGAAAACACATATACCTGTATCCCATTATTTGCGCGACGCCGACGCGTACGCGCTTTTCACCACTTGTACGCACCTCATTGCTTCGCGCATTAGTGTGCGCCGCTCAGACGGTGGCTCTCGTACAGTTTCCCGTTGAAACGTACGTTTGACACGAAAGACTACGCAACGAATGTCTCGGGGGAAATTCTGAATTGTATGGTCTGGTTGTACGGTGAACGTACACCGGAGCGACTGAAAGGCGAACGTTTAGCGCGATTAATCTTTCAACACGGAGACTTCTACATGCTACCTTCATAATTCAACGTTTCAGGTCAAGAAACTAACGATTTCAAGTCGATTTTTACGAGATACGAGATACGTGATTCGAGGGCTTGTTCGCTACGATCGAAGTCGGGTACGATTAATTGCGGTTGTATTTGATTAGCGAATCGATCCATTTAATTTCGTTGGAAAGTATTTACTCGAAATCGTTACTTGCTGTTGAATGTAATTGCAGTTGTGAGTGCCAGGTGTAATTTTAATTGATTACAAGTCTAATTTTATTTGTAATCATTGCATTTACCAATTTCAATTATGTACTGTCTATGCGATTGCATTTGTCAGTTCCAATTATGTGATTGTTCAGCAATTATATCTAACAAATACAATTGTATATATGGCTTACAAATTGAATTTGCTCAATTACAATTATAGTTAGGATATAAAATTTGAATTCTAGTCAGTTTCTATTATATTTGCCAAACATAATTACGATTACCAGGCGTAATTTATAAAACATTAATTATATCTATAATCTATAATATTTTATAATTTTATTTCAATACAGATATATGAAAATATCAATGACGTTAGTAAAATATTAGTTAGTTCAAATAACTTAATTTCGTTAACTTCGATTATCCAATGATTATCTTCTATATTCAATAAATATAAGTAATTATTTCGGTACACATTACGCCAGTTTCTGGTAATCAGTGTACAACTATGACGCAGACACTGATATCGGCACGCCACGCAGCAGCTTGCGAGGCAAGCTGGCGAGAAATTCTCTCCATTTCGGTAGCGGATTGATGGTTTTCATTGTTCACCTTGATGGGCTGTTTTCGGCGAGGCGCAAGTAACACGGCACCGCCAAATGCGCTCCTAGCGTCGCACACAGAGACCCTTTGACCATCTTGTATTCAGAATTCCGGAATGGAGGAAGTGGAGCGACGTAATATTACAATACTGACAGCGCGTACAACCGTACACAGCCGTGATCGTCAACACAAAATAACGGGCGCATGCTTGCGCGCGCACCGCTTCGACCAAGAATTTTAATAGCCTCTTGCCGGTATAATGTTGAACGCGGAACTTGAAACATGTGTTAAGTATTCGAAATTCGAACACCGACGAGGAATTCTTCACCCCCCCCCCCCATCGAAAGGGTAGCTTCCGAGAACTTCTATCGACGGTTGAGGGGGTAGTCTTTCATTTTTGACTTTTCTACTATTAATTTAGTATGTCTGTTAGTATGTCTACCTCTCTCCCTTTGGCAGGATTATCGCCAGTAGATTATAACGAGCTGCAATTGGATGCAATTTAGAAAACATGAATTGTTTCAAACTAAGAAGCATACCACTTTAATTAATTCGTTGTAACGAGATTTGTTCGAAATGTGATTCGTAGACGGGTTCGCGGATTTTTCTGCGTAAATTTCGTTAAGAAAAATTAAATTTTTTGAAAGGTCAAGTCATAAGTCTTCTGGAACCTCTTTGACGAAGAGGCTTCGATGAGATCGTTCCATTCCGTTCGAAAGTCTTCATTACTTCCAGCCGTGCTTCTCACCTTATTCAAATTCCAAAGACGTTCAATTCTCGAGAGCCCATCACACACGGCGCGTCTCTTTATTAATTTAAAATGCATTCTCGCCGTGACTTGTAACCTTATTAATTCACAACGCGACAGATTTAAAGATCAGAGAACCCAGACGTAATTTTTTCCTCGAACCATCGTTTACCTTGGAATATTGTTAACTTCTTATGACTGCCTATAAGCATGATAAAATATAAAGAAACACATGAAGTTAAAACTTGAAAATTACAATTTCTCAATGAAATTAAACAATTACATACTTGTTCATCATTTCCAACGTAAACACTGATCTACGTCTAGTCAAACAAGTTTCAGATTATCAATTAAAGATTCATATAAAGAATATATATATTACTTTATATTAATAATACCTAACAGAATTAACCATAAGAATATTATTTTAAAATACTCTTAGCATGCGATATTTACTGTCTTCATACAAACCAGAAATAAATTGCAAGAATGTGGCAATTACTTCACGAAATTAATTGTTTCGCATTAGAAAATAATCTTAAAGTTCAGTCCTAAAGAGTTTTAACGTAGAGGAGAGTCAAAGGTACGCGATGAAAATTATTATCCAGTCTCCGAGTCTGTAAACGACGTAAACATAATTATAACAAAGGATCCGAAGAATTCCCCTGGATATAACCTGGATATAAGGGGCACTTGAAGTTTTCGGAATGAAGCAGTTGATTTAATGAGAAATTGTGGAACACCTGACGCTGCGACATGTTCCGTCTGAAACCAATGCGTCCCTTGTCGTCTTCGGGAAGTCTACAGGCGCACAATTCCCTGGCGCGCTTATACGCCTACGTACACGAGCGCATACATCACGGTTCCACACATTTGCGCAATCTACATTCGCGACTCCATAAAATAGGATTACAGCCATCCAAGATGGAAAACAACGAGTTTGCTAACGTTATTAGATCTCCGCTCATCCGTGAAGACGGAAGATGCAGGGTAACGATGAGCAAAGATGAAAATTCGAGACGAAAGGAGTTGAAAAAGTGGCTGCGTTACGTTTTTGTGCGTAAGAGTCGCTTTCATGAATTCTCCCCCACAAAATGCACTTTCGTAGTACCATAAAAGTACTTGCATCTTTTTTAGTAATCAGAGCAAGTGTACAGAACACGTATACACATACGCCCTCCAATTCATATGTTTAAAAACGAAAGCAAGAACATTTTTAAAAACAACAAATACAAAATCTCAAGTCTGATTCTATTGTTCAATTTTGAGCAGACTGAATTTTAATTGACCTGCATTTTATTGCCCTATAATACTAATTTTTGAATAACAGTTATTAAACCCTTGTGCATCAGTTTTCGACATTGAATTTTTTTAATTTAGTAACGAAAATTGTACAAAAAGAAAAATGAGTTAAAAATAAAAATTACTAAACTGATCATTGAGGAGTAAATGTCACCTCACAAATGTGTAACGATCAAACGTGATCGCAGAGGCAACACGAGGGTGATAATCGTCGCCCTCCCGTTCCTCGGCTATCGATCCGCAAAACGTAATCTGTACATCCCCTTGGCTCGAGAGTTAACCCCCTTGATATGTGATAGGCATTTGTTTCTGTTTGGAATACAGGCATAACAGTCTTAGAACGTCTTTACGAGGTGCTATAAATACTCGCGAAATTGTTGTTACGTGAGACGTTACACATCAAGGTATCTAGAGTTACACGGAGGGGAAAGAGTCACGTTTCTACTGGGACGAACAAATTTCAGCTCACGCTGTTCAAATTGATTTTCGTTTTCGGTTTCTCTCGATTTCAAATAAGACAAATCATAATTCGTTTCAAGCGGCAAAATGTGATCGGAAATGCAACAAGTTCGAACAAAATTCGGAGAATTAAATAAAGAAAATGAGATACGACAAATTATTTTAAAAAATGATCAAAAGTATTGATGCTGTTTTTAGACGTAACTGTGGTATCACTTTTAGAAGAGGAAAGACAATTTAATTACAGAGTGATGTATACAAACTGACAAAAATATAATCTCAATTGATGTTTTGTTCTTCAACTTTGAAGAAATTATTGTACACTGTACCAGAAATTATGATATATAAAATTAACAAAACAGCTAATACTTTCTAGACGTACATATAACGTATATGACGTTTCTATCATATTGCACAGTAATTATTAAGAAATGTTCACAAAGCCTCTAGAAATATTTCATAAGTTTAAAATCGAACTCGTCTGGCGACACACATCAGGACAGCAATCGAGTTGTATACGGAGCTGAGAAAGGTCGCAAACTTTAAATGTCATCGTTTCCGGAACGGGCAAGTTCGTTTAAATAGACGAACAATGATGGACCGCGTTCGGGGCCATTTCAAGAATTTATCTGGACGTTTTCCCGCCGTTATTAGCCAGTTACGAAGCCGGGCGACTTCGTAAACAAGATAAAATCGCGGAACGATCGTCGTCGACGAAAATTTTTCGGATAATCGTCGTGTTTATTCGCGAAAGTCGCGAAACTGGCCTGCGAGACGACGACGAAAAAGAACATCAACGGTAAAACCACTATAATTTCGGGGATGAACTCGCGAGCGAACCACTTACCCATTCGAATTACACTCCTCCAGCGATTTCAGGAATTTATCTCAACATTTTCCGCGGTTATAGAGCAGTTAAGAAACTAAACTATTCGGTAAACAGCATAACTACGTAACGATGTCCATTGAAAGCACTCGATTGATTGTCGAGGGAATGAATGTACACACGGAGAGCACTGCACTTTCATTCCAAGTGACTTTAAGGGTTGTTTTAAATACGTTTTGGACTTTTCCTTTCAACACTTTAACTACCGCCCTATTTAAGAAGAGTTTAGAACTTGGAAGAGAATTTTCAAAGATAGTAAATTAATTAGGTGAGCCATTGGGAGCATGAGAAATATTTGCAATTTGAATAAAGCTATACGATGTTATTTGACGATAAGTAAGTTATGCAAACACATGCAGATTGTGTTTCGTCCAAATGGGATTTTAACCGTCATAAAGCAATTCTTACAAAAATAGGTTGCCCTTCAGCTGAATTGGAACCGGGGTACGCGAGATAGAATTCGAATCCGCGTGGTAATTTCGATGGATCGTTATCTGCATTCGGATTCGTGGAACAATGTAGTCGTAAATCGCACCCTTGAGAAATACTCTTGACGATCTACACGGCCAAATTCTGGAATTCGTTAGCAAAGCTAACTTCGCGCTGCAGTTTATACGAAAGAAAACACCATCCTCCAGAGAACAGTATGGTATTTGACCTGAAAACTGTATTTCATCGTTATCGTCGCAATTAAATATATCCAGAAAAGTTTTCATGTAAAAGAAAGTCAAATATTAGAAATAATAAAGAAACAATTAGACTTTTATTCTTTTTATCAGCTAATGATAACCATGCGAGTGAACGGAGATAAATAAATCTCACAATCAGAAGGGAGCCAATATCTGAAATATTATATCTAAATATCTGTAATACTTAATATTAATATTAAATCAATTCACTTTAACATTTCTATTATAAAGAAACAATTAGTATTTTAAAACTTTCGCCAACCAATAACAGCCATGAGGAATGCCACAGAGATAAATGAAACTCAGAAGGGGGTCATTAGCTCAAAAATGTTGAGAAACGCTGATCTAACTTTACGAGGAGGATCATCAAAAAATGAACGGATTTACTCGCGAAATCAGCCAGCGGCCCGAACCGTGATGCCCGTACCTGAGTCCGCGGAATAAGAAAGTTAGGTAGTCGCGCGGTCCGAAAGGAGGATTCTAAGAATAGAAAGCGAATGAAGAAAAGGCAGAAGAGGAAGAGGCAGACGCAGGGAACGGAGGAGGAGGAACGACATTGCTTGGGCCGAACTTTTCCCAAAGCAATGAAGACTCGAGACCTGCCTGTAAATCGGACGATAAATTTCAAAGTTCGGCATCCGTGTGCGCTCAAAAAACCATCGAAATCGACGTTCTATGAACGGGTTTCGTAGGGATCGCCCCCTTCCAACTGTTGAGGGAGGAACGTGGCTCGTAGAGGGGCCGCGAGCTGGCTAGAGAAGCCTGGAATCAATATAAGAGTCGACAGGCCCTTCGTAACCAAGTATTTACGGCTGGTAAATACTAAAGGTTGCCCTCGCGAGTCTGTACCGTTCTTTCAACGCTGGATTCGCCGATCTGACAGAGGATGGAGACGCTTTCAAATGCAAATCCATCGAGATACCGCTAACCTCGGCGCCACCCTCTTCCGTTCCTTTCAAAAAATTTATGAATACCCGAATGGCCCGAGATCGTCTGAGCCGTCGATTTCAGATGAAACGCCTACTAAGGGTGAAATTGGACAAAGAACAATGCCGAAAAATTTCTACGTGGTATGTAGAAATTGTGCTGTTGGCACGCGAGGAGAGTGAACCTTCAATTATATTTATGGAGGCTTTATTGTCGCCTTTGATCCACGAAGAATGGTGTTTATTGGGAAATGTATAATGGTAGGTAGATGGTAATCAATTTAATTTAATTGAAAGGAGTAGAATGGATTTATTAATAAGGCTCTTCTAGTAGATCGAGGCTTACATACATGTCATTCATAGATGAAAATCGTGTTCCATTAGTAGAATAGCTTTACGGTCAGAGAAACGAGGAAGACACGCCATCAATTAGCTAAAATAGCTAATAAGTTAGATTAAACTTCTTGATTCAGTTCACAATAACCAGTTACAGAACAGGAAAAAATAATTATTTTTAGAGTTACAGGCAAATAATCACTAAAATAACGAAACTAAATTTAATTAAATATGATTTATTTTGTCTATTCTTTAGAAAACATAACCGAACATTGTTTTCAATGGAGAAAATCACATGACTTTCGTTCTTTCTTCAATTCCAAATATGATTACTTCTGAAACAAACGAATTAGGCGAGTCGTTCTCATGTTTATTCCAACCTTTCTACCATGCGTTGATTACGTAACCATCGATTCCTGATTCCCCTGGATGCATGTCGCTGGAAAGTTCTTTTTTTTTTTTTCAACGACTAGCAAAAGGTCGTTTTTTGACATTATCGCTTGGAACCAGCCATATTCGAGAGTTTTCGAAAGACAGGTTAAACGTGACCGGCCGTTGGCTAAACGGGGCTGATTCAATTATACCGGTTACCCTGTCGTTGCGAATGTCCCTGTAAATTTAAATAGGCACTCGCCTGCAGGAGAGTAGACAATTCATGGATGGTTCGCGTACACGCGTACACGTGCATTTTACAGCTGCGTAGCTTGGAAAACTGCAGCTTGGCCTCTGGTTCGCTATGAGGATAGAGCTCCGTTTGGAAATGCAAGACTAGAATTTTTCATGCACCAGGTATGAAATTTTGTTCGGCAAAATTCGGCGGAATAAATTCTTGACAAATTCAATATTTTGAAAAAGTATAAATCGTATAAATAAATTGTTGAATATGTGTGGCAGTAATTCATTTGAGTGATACCTTATCAATAATTTAGGCGCTTTAGCTGTTCCAAAATTGACCACTTTTTAATATACTCCTTCATGAAATCTTGTTTCTTTTTCAGAATTAAATTCCCTGATAATTCCTGACATTCATGGTTTTCTCAGTACGTGACCAACTTGGATATCTACGTGACATCCGGAAAGACAGTGCTACAGTTGTATCACCGATGTCCAATCAAACTTTTCAGACATTCACATCTTAAATAATCCTCAATACCAGACATTAATAGCTTTCGTTACTTTAAAATTCCAATTTCAAATAAATGAGAGTTAAATAATTCAAACAGGGGGTCTTTGATTTGCGAAATTTAATCGAAGATGAGTCTGTGTTAAGACGATGAAGTTTGTTTGCACAAGCTCTCGCTGCCTCGAACTCTAACAAAGCGAATCAGTGGCTGAAATATCTCCCGATGGACAGTTTCACCTCACCACACCGTAATCTCCTGGCTTGGACAACTTGTAGAAGGTTATACAAGTTTGCTATGTCGACGGTTGCAGGACAGAGATCAGAGATGTATATTTGTTAGCGCCATTGATTGCGAATGCTGCACTATGGATAGAGAATGACAAGATATTTTCAGAAATTTTAAAAATAACAATTCAAAACTTGAATGTTCTTCTTCCCGTTAAGCAATTAAAATGCAATTAAAATTAATATTTTCGAATTGATTAATATATACGTTTATGATATATACATTAACATTTAGTATTCTAAATCGTTAGTATATTTAACTGAGGAGTGTTGCACGGTGGACGCCACGCGAGATAACATTCATCCGAGTTCCATAAATAATTACTTCACTTGATAAATGACCCATACAAGCCGCGTCGGAAATCGTCAAGTTAATAATGCGACACATGGTCGCCGATGGCAGGTCGCAAATTCGTCATTTCTGGAGCGAATTAATCTTTCCTCGATCCGACATAATGCGAGAAAAATTTTCCATATATTTATTTCCGTCGACTGCCATGCGTCGCTTATTTGTTTGAATAACCTAGCATTATATTACAAAATAAATATTTGCATATAATGCTCCCAACTTTGTAATATTTGTTAAAGACACATATTAACATTGGCATTTGTTTAAAACAGAAAATTCTTATAGTTACTTTAAAAAACTGTAAGTAACTTCTAAATTTTGACATTATATCAACACATAGATACAACACAGTATGATATTCTATAACATTTTGTATTCCAGAGTGTAAAAATTATTATCACCAGAGCAATAAATTTCTACATAAACTGACTCCAAGAATAGTGGTGATAAAATACCACATTGTCTACAAAAAAAGAAGAACTGCAAACATTGTAGAAATAAAAGAAGAAATAGAAGATTTTATGAAATGTAGAAATGGAGTGTCTCGTAAAACCAGAACGTACCTGTCTCGCTAAGCTTGTGTAATCAAGGATAAAGAAGGTTATTTAAGGTGATACTCCATATTGACCCACCCTATATACATATAAGTTCTTGCATTGTGTACGTATGCTTGAGCTCGCAATATTGCAGTGCCAGTATGGCTATGGTATAAGCTGGATATTATGCACCAAAAGATTGCGAAAGACAAAAATATGTGAACAGGTATTACGATGAGACACGAACGCGAAGTACGTTAATACAGAATTCGCAAAGTGAACCACCTGGAACCAGCTTGATAAAAATAAAAGTTGATAGCAAGCAACTATTGTGACAGAAATAAATATAATTCCGAATACTGAGAATATTAAGACGTCAAGAAATGACAACCTTCTGCACATAAACTTAACTACAGGTGCATAAGAGTATCAAAGAGGTACAGAGGTGACGAGAACATAGCAATCCCTAAACGAGAGTGGTGTTCGAGACTCTTGTTATCGAGCGAATAGAAAACGTCTAGTTTAGTTTGTCGAGTAAAATGCACGGAATAAAGAGAATTTGCATTAAAACTGTGAAATTTATCCTACATATGCGATGCACTTTGAGAAATAGTAAAGCATACAGAGTTTTCTAGGGACAATATAGAAAAATACCATTGTGGGAAAACAGGTCACGGAACAAACGGAAAAGTTATGGCGTCATATCACGACAGCACTGGGCAAAGCGACGGTAGGCAAACGTACACAGGTTGCCACACATCAGAAATCACTTTACCTTTGGCCAGCAGTGTGATGCTTTAATACTATGTCAGATCAAAGATTCAGTTTCAGTTTTACAGAAAGCTGACAGAATCTAACTTGTTTTGGCAGAAACAAAGAACCTCGAATATTTTGGATCTCTAAACTAGTCAGCCCTCTTAAGCTTACACCTAATTCTGACTAGTGCAATGTAAGATTAGGTAAACGATGCTTAAATTATTTGAGTTCGTTGGGAGTTATTAATATTTCATTTCAAAAGATTGTCCACGATTGTGAAAATAAAACTGAATTCATTATTTAAATATCTTCTTGATTTTTCTTATGTAAACGAGTTCCGCATTAATTTTCACAATGTTGAAATAAAATTGTTGCCTTACTCTTGGTCGTGGAATATGCCGACATAATTTGGTTGCAAAATTGTGGGACACTCGGTATTAATTAAAACTAGATATTCCTCTCTTGAATGTAATTATAACAGGAGTCTAAGTTAGATTGTGTAATGTAGGGTAGCTTACTAATAGCATGTAGTTATAACTCGCTTTTGCATCGTAAACGGGTCCTAACATCTAACTATCATATTTTATATAATCCTACTCACGTAAATAATTTTCATACAATAAAGACACATTATTATCGATAATATTATATCTCCTCTCTCTACCAAACAATAATTCTAGTTACTACTAGCAACGTTAATTAATCCTACAAAGCATAAAGGGTCCAGATAAATCAGTATCGTTTGCATTCTAATATCGATGCATGCAAATCGATTTCCAGGCAGTTTGCTACCCGAGGAAATGTTTATCCATACGTGAAACGTGTTTAGGTTGCAATGAAATGATCTTACAAGGGAAGAAACGAGTACGAAAAGTAGATATCGAACTGCCATACTCAGGTTCGTGACTTTATTCAGCTCTCCGCCCTGAAACTCGGTTTTCGTTATCCACTGATTTCGTTTTCATACCAGGAACCCGCGAGCACTTCTCAAATGAGTTTGCTATCCAGCGTGTTCGGGCCAAGGCACTGCCGGGATTTGAATAATCCGTTTCCCCCCGGCTTTAAGTGTTTTTCAAGATTAGGCGGATATCGCCCTATAGGCAGCTTCAAGAGTCAGAAAGTAATTTATCTTCGTTCGAGTGTCCCGCGTGCTTGGAGGAATCAACGATCCAGAATGAAAGGCAATGTTAATGATTACCCGTTCCGCGTTATACTTTCGATCATTCGAATCGTAACATCAACGTCCTTCCACCGTCTTTAATGATTATAAATGGCTACGCTTCGAAAGTTTACGTTAGTCCATGCAGCGTTAATTAATATATACATATATATAAACTGCTTTTCTAGAAGAGAAGTTTTAATTGGACGATGTGTTCTATAAAGTAGTGAGACAATTAGTAAATAAATAAGGGGTGTTTCGAAAGCTTTCTTTGTTGATGTGATATAGAAATAAAAAGTAATATTGGGTTTCTATTATTATATTATATTCATATTAGAGGTGAATGAAATAAGTTGTTCATGCAATATTGTTTGAAATCTTGAAATAAACGTTACAAACTCAACAGGGAGTTCCATGCATGGAATAATAGGTGTAAAAACAATCTAGAGAACACCTCTAACCCAATTATGTCACATATCAGTTAAACCACAGGTTGGACGACTTAAAGTTTAAAATTGCCTTCCGAGGTCTCAGCACTATTGTACCCACCACCTGTAGAGCCAGAATCAAAAGAACCAAAATCTGCATCTACAATCCCTGGATAAAGTGATACAGATGATTCAGAAGAAGATTAACAAAGGCATTACCTACATTTACCTAATTAGATGGAACAGAATTGTAACACAAGTTACAGCTAATTCATAATAAGTATGAATCCACATGCTATTTTTTGCAACGTTAAGACTGTTCAACAGTCCTCTGACTTTAAAATGTGTCGCAGAACTCTCTCGAAACGTACACTAATAGCCTCTGTTAGCGCGTGATCCTTGGATCATTGTTCCTCGAACGGTATCCCCGCGAGTATCGCGATTGTTTTTCTCGATTTTTCTTCGATTCTTTTTCTCGCTTGTTCCCTTTAGCCGCAGATTCGTCGTTGCTCGGGGCTTCCCGAAAGGTTACGCTTTAAACAGAAGGATTTACCTCGCAGTCAGAATCGATGGCAACCGACACGACGCCCGCATCCTCATCAATTCTGTCTCTCCACCCCCAACCCCTCTTTCTTTCGCTCGCGGCCGCGCCAATATCGCTTCCCTTTTTGCTCCCACGATTCAGCTCGCTGGCTCTTTATTTATCGTTGGAAAGACACTATCTGCCCCTCAGCATCGCGCGAATGGCAGACACCCGATATCGATACTCACTGATCGAGGAATCTATGCGTCGTTCTTCTTCGTAATTCGGTGGACGCCGCGGAAGCCACGGGTTCATGGAGTTCTTAGAACGAATCGAATCGGTCCTCGTCATTGTTCACATTTTTCTGTTGGGCATCGTTCATTCTTAACTCTACTGTTTCCTTCGGATGCAGGTAAGGTCGTCGATCTATCATTTAGCTCTTTATCTTCGCTACTGGTAAAATGGCGGCCAATAGAATGAAGGGGTGATACATTATATAAGTTCATTTTAGTAGAAAGTTAATTAGACTGAATTCCATTTTTTTATACACGTGTGATTTTCATAAAAATTCGCGAAATTAAAAAATTTTTTTATACTAGAATTAATACTTGGATTCAAGAGACTGAGAAACATAACATTTTCAAATGAACCCTTTGCATTCGAAAGGTGGATCTCGGTCATTAGTAGGTTTGACGCAGTAAATCGACCAACAGTAATGTTTGTTTAGATTTAATTTCGTTAGAACTCCTGACCTGATTAAACTTAGCATTCGTGGCAATAGAATCCTAAGAAAGTATCTCGAGTTGCTAGTAGATACCAGAAAGAAAGGCCTCGAGTGGAAAGGGTTAAAATTTATAATTTTAGGTGGAACATTACAAAAGCTAGCTTAAGTGGAACAAGCTAGGTGATTGTGCATAACAACTCTAGTGTTTATATTATTATATATTAAAACTAACTCTCTTGTTATACGAAGTCTGTTCCAAAGGCATTCTGCGGATGTACCTTTTTATCTCGTTATGCTATTACGAAAATTAAGCTTTTATCATTTAGAGGCGAGCTTAATAAGCACCCCTGTCAAGTGATATAACCCTGTAGATACTTCGTAGACGACGATATCCACTTTAATTCTAATAGCTCCAAAATGTTTAAACATTTACTCTAAGGTTGCGAAGTTAAAAAAATGAAGACTTCGATTAAGAAATACGACATTCCTATGTATTTCATTTTTATTAACACAAATTTGAAGAAAACAGCAGGGTTAAAGTTACGAATTTAATTTCAAATGATACTTTCCGCTGAATCGATTTGCAGTTAAAACCGCGATACTCCTCTAGCAGCAGCTTTGTAACTTTCTAAATTCCGAATCGGGTCAACGAGCTATTATCAAAATCTAGTTTCGTGCGTTCTATGCGAGGTACAGAATTTGTAACATGCCAGTATCGTAATGCACTATAGTTAGGAAACAATTTAGGCAGATTGAAACGGCACCAGCTCTATAATTTTGTTCACAAACTGTTGATAACTTTTAAATTCGATTTTTACATTCATCTCTATATATTTTCATATTGCTTTGACACCATTATTGAAAACGTGTTAGCGATAACAATTTTCGAATATTATGCGAGGCAGTACTATACTCTTCCTTGTCTTCCTCTAATTAAGTTTTTAAGTTAAACGAGACAAGTTTTAATTAAGAGTACACAAAGGTCCAGTGCTCGTGACCTCAAGGTTATTTTCAAAAATCACCGACGCATAAAATACGGGTCGAATACGAAGTTACACACTTCTCACGTTCTCGCGTTAACTGTTAGCAACTTTTGGTTTACTTTCTTAAACGATAATAATTACGTAACCTAAAATAATGTGGTATTCTTTACATGTGGAAAAAGGAACAAATTAATTAGATCCGTGTATTCATATTATGTACTATATAATTAATACGTTTCATTTAAACACTTTTATTTATTGTACTTAATTTATACTCAAAATCATTTAATTTATACATTTTTACACACCTATATAATTTGACACTACTTTAGGATACACAATTACATAAAATTATTTAACAATGTTGAAGTACCCAATTAATCACTCAATGAGTTTTTATATATTCCAACCTCAACAGGAGCAAATAATTCACCGTTAGGTTGCCGAGAACAATTGAGTATTCTATTCTCAGCCATTCGGTCGGTTGGCTCGAAATTGATCATTCTGATCGTTTAAGTGCATTACAATCACCGCGTTATCAAACGATCCATAAATCAGCAAGAGCTACGAATGCTGGATTCGCTCTAGCACCGATGAAAAGACTGAGCAACCGTAAATTTATCCGATCCAGCCTTAACATTCATAGCCGCATTAATTGTTTAACTTCCGCTGTATATATCCAGTCTCTGATGGGTCTGTGCCCAGGTGAAAAGGGCGAAAGGATACCTGACGCTTTTGATTTACGACCGCAAACTGGAAACCGTGTTCCGTAGTGGGCTGGCGTTGTCTATTCTCTCTCGTTTCAAAACGTCTCGAATCGAAAACCTGATGGAAGCCGTGATAGACGCCGTGGAAAAGTTATAATTCAATTCGAGACGCGAACGAGGACGGGTCATCGACAAATGGCGCCTGCAGAAATCCAGTTTGAGTGAGATTCATCTTATTCACTTGAATCTACTACACCTTTAGGCCCTGTTTCAATTATACAGGAATTGACAGACGTAATATTCGCTACGTATTCTACGGTACTCGATAAATTAGTAATCGAGGAAAACGTGCAGTTGGTTAATTTTGTAGCTTGGTTGGTAAGTAAATGAACGGAAATATTTTTAATTGATGTGTTAAATAGTTTTCTGAAAACTGACGAATTCTAAATATTATGGGACATTAGACTAGTTGGGTTCCTTAAGCTCATTCGTAATTCAAAAGAACGCACTTGGTTTACAAATTGGTTATAATTCTGTGCGATACCGTACATTAATTAAGACTATCGATACCCTTCGATCGATACCATTGAGCGCTGACGTAGCCTGAGTTACACGAAAAAAGTACGATTGTTTGTTGGAAGAGAATGGCCACGGTAGCCATTTCTGGCGTGCCACATTGTCGACAATTTATGTCCTCTCATAGGACCGCCGGGGAGCTCTAACTTCTTCCAGGAAAATAGCGCGGGCTACTTCAGATAAGAATGCCGCTTATCAGGGGAGCCGAATTTCCCGTTGTTATTGTGGAAACAGCCACGGGTAATTCATGGAGGAAATTAAGCAAACGCTGCTCTGTCCAACTTTTGTCACAAATAAAAATTTTGCTGGATTTTCTAAACGTTTAAAATTGTTCTGCAAAAGTTGGTGTGTCATCTACTAAGACTTGATTATTTTGCTATACCCAGTAACAGTATGTGTAGGAACAATTTATTTAAAGAAAAATCTTGTTTTTTCTTACATATATGATAATATCTCCTTAAGAAGATTTCAATGAATAGTGTCGATAACTGGACTGGTGCTTTCTATCACAAAGCTATTTTAAAGATTTAACGAGCCATTAATGTTTCAACTGGTGCACACATCCTGGCCGAATGTCATGCATCAACCGAACTTGACGACGTCCTAATTTAGTGTATGGAATACCTTAAAACATCGTTACGCGACGAATTTATCGGATTTCATCGGTACGCGAAATTGCTGACTACCCACTGATCCCTATCGGGACGCGAGCGAACGAGCCCGTGTAACGCTTCATATCGATTACCGTATCCGTACTCGAAGTTTTATGGAAGCCAACATTGTCGCATGTTTGAAGATTGTATCTAGCTAGATGGCTAGACCTTACGGTACACACTATCTCTGGAAATCGAGAGCTATACCGTGACGGCGGCCAAGTTTACAGACGAAACTACGTCTTGTGCGTTGTTTACGAGTATCGATAGCCAGGAATTCTCGACGTACGAGGCAGCAAAGTGATTCACCTGGGCTGGGACGAGCAAAGTACCGCTTCCTCCGATCGAAACAACGAAGGTTTCCTAATGAAATTCTGACCTGCAGACTCGTGAAAGCGTTTCCACGATACAACGGATCCCCCTTGTCATTTAAAACCCGGTTGGGAATATTAGCTGACGTTTTAATTAACCGGTATCGTGCTGGGTTGCTTCGCGAAGAAAAATAAACAACTATGAGAATGTTCGTAAACAACGAATTTACGGAATTTCGTCTACTGTAATGGAATTACTTAAGATGTAACTATTAAGCAGTTTTTCTGGCGCGTTGACCGAAAAATGAAGAATACTTTTGAAATTTCTTTCGATGACAATAAAACATAGGATGACTCCAATGTTTTTTTTTTTACTGATTACACTATTCAGATTATACTATTTAGAAAGACTATCAAAATATCTTTGTATGAACATTATAAAATTTATTTATTGATTTTTACGTTAAAATAGCTCCTGCCAATGTCGGTATCTTTATGGTGGTCAAGATATTCTTAAAAGGGTTGGTCTGAGACAAAAAATTCATGTAGTTTATTAAATTATGAGCGTGGTAATCCTATTAAACAGAATAAATTGTATTGTCTACGAAGATGTGATGTGATTTACAAACTTAAATGAAGCAAAATGTCGTTTCTTAGTCGAATAACAGTGGGTTTTGCAATTAAGTCCAGAGCCAATGGCCGGAGACTGAAATATAAACCTTCCTTTGGTATATACATATTTATGAGCTAAAGCTAAGACCTGGCTTAGGTCTTAATTGAAAAACTGGATCTAATTGTGAGTAATGGTAACGTCGACGCGACTTTATTTCGGTGGGCTCATTGTCTGCGGAGTAGTTGAGGAAGGTTTTGGTCAGACGACTGGGCAGAATGAAGGAGAACGACATTGTAATGGAAAGAAGTGAAAATTTCAAGATCGTCGATAAAACGGAACTAACTGAAACACATTGCAATCTTTCGTTAATATTTAAGCATTTTTGAATTTGTGAAATTCTTAAAACAATCTGAATATGGCAAAGTATTTCTCAGAGTGCGGCAATTTTTAATTTCAAAGTTCCATCACTTTGTCTCTTGCCACTGACATTGGACAGCACTTGAAGAAGTTTCTGACTTTTTCTATCTTTTAATGCGGTCACCATTAACGTTTCAAAATTCAATTTTCCAATAACCCCGTAAAGATCTAAACAAAACAAACAATAACGCTTTCCACGTTTCGAAACAGTGGATTCTAAGCTATTCGTCCTATTAGTTACCTGGGGGTCACAGATGGGGAAAGTTTCCCTCGCTGAGAATAAAGGAATCGAGAGAAAGAGAGTAAGCGCGGAGAGAACCAAAGGATTGCGGGATCGCTACGCGCTGGATTCTATATTGTTCATTGTTACGAAGCAGCGTTTCAATACCCAGGTGAACCCTTAATCCCCATGATAACGTCGGTCTAGGCCCTTCCTGGTCCCTCAGTCTCTCGGTGTTCATGGAGCGGAACATTGTCTATGGAGTTACTCAGCAACAACACAGCCCCGAAGTTTTCCATCCTTTCCCATCGTTGCTACTTTCCCCATCCTTTTGTGCTCGTCGCAGTTGGCCCACGCACCGCTCTCGAGTCACCTTCCGTTTATGAATTGGCGTACTTTCCCGCGGAAGACATGTTTTCCTCGTAAATTTCCAACTTTTCGACGCGGCATCGGCTGCCGGCGCGCAAGATGCCAGACTTATAGTAAATACGTCTCCGTGATCCTTCTGGCACACGTACCTTCATAAATTCGATCCCACGAGGCTGGACCCCGCGTAACACGCCGCGTAGTTTCATGATGTCCATTTGGGCACGCGAAACGACCTGGTTTCCGATAGGAACACCGACCAAAGCCCGCGTCGTAAAGTCCCGGGACGGGTAATTTAATAAATGCCGCATCCGACGGCCAGTTTAGGCTTTTTAGACGCTATCAGACGGAGACGTAAAGCCACGTGGACTCGCGCATCAAGAACGATGAGAGAGTTTACTGCTGGCATCCGTTACTCACGCGTCCTTTCAAACCTGATCTCGATCGAGTCGTTTGTAAATTTCTTGGAAAACTTCTCTTGTCGAAAGAATTTTATTTAAGAGACTTATACTTATCATAAGAAACAAAATTGCGTGAAGGTGAATTAAGAGACTCCATGGGTATGCAACTTGCGCTCGCAACACGACGGGAGCTTTTTCTCATTAGGACAGATAACTAAATTAAAAGGTCGGATTTCGGGAGAAGCAATTAACTTTCCCCGGTGTTTCTAAAGAATCTCCACAGAACTCGCTTTATAAAGAAACTTTTGGAGAAACGTGTAACGCTTTGCGTTGCATTAATTCTCTTGATGGATTAATTACAATCTCGCAACAATACACTTTCTCCATTTCCAGAATAAAAATCATGAAAATATAATAACGTATGTGAAACATTTGCTCATATGTAAAGAAATTCCACAACATATACAACAGCAGCAAGCTTCACTTCGCTTTTTATGAGCTGAACAAACGCTGCGCAATCTTTCTGGATTTGCACGAAGGTTAGAATATGTATATGGAAAGAAAAGGTTACCGCAAATTGTAAGGTTGTGGTAGCGACACATACTCCTCGTTTGTCACTTCTTCTATAACGCCAAAACTACTAAGTTGGTAAATTCGTCATATGTACTGCAATCTTCTTTCTTAAAGTTACTCAATTTTTAAGGGCAATTATTGCGACAGAGAATTATTTTAATTGATAAATAATTTGCTGCTCCTCCTCTAATTATTAATTAATAGTTAACCTCGGTAATATTAGTGTAATTATTTCCGAAGAAGACGAAGACAATAAAAATTCAAGAAATCTAATTCCACATTATTTTCTCTAGATTTTCTCCGAAATTTCATTTCACCAGATATCCCCACAACCAATTCCAGCAAGTAATATGAAACCTGAATTTAATCTACAGGCTAAAAAACGTAAATACGGTTAAACCGTAACTTTACCATGACGAATAACGTCAGTCCGAGCAAAGCGTAATTATGCACCACCGGCTGACAATGTGTTAAATTATCTGTGCACGTGACGTGACGTACACGCGAGTCACCCGGAGCGTTTTAAGGGGAGCCCAGACGAAGGTGGCGTAATTTTTTCCATGGTCCATTGCATCCCCAAATTGATCGTTGGATTCACGACAAATTGCGCGTAGCTCCTAGCCCCGGTACCGATACCGTAACAACCGTTTTGAAACTCCACCAATTTCACGGTGTATGACAACCGCTTCCCGTAACTTTTATGGAACAGTTACGCGACACTTTTCAGGAAAATCGTAAAGCTGCAAAGGTAATGCGTTTCCCGCCAGGTAGCGTGTCTGTTGCACGGGACTGAATAATACTTTTGCATTTTATTTGCAAGACGTACAAACGTCAAGGATATATGAGGCCGGTAGCATCGCGGTGGCGTATCAGATGATGTCGCAGCAGCTACGTTAAATTATTTCTCATCCTGAGATTCATGCCGCGTTGCGCTCATGTTGGTATCCTTACGTGGAAATATTTCGACTTCGCGCGCCGCTGAGAAAGAAACGTACGAAAGAACTTCCTGAAGGAATTGTAGCGACCGAAAGCTCTTCATTTCTTACGACTCACGTACCTATTAAGGCGAGCAGATACTGCAACGAATAATTTCTGCCTGCCGCCTTCTGTAGGTATTGTTGATGGCGACATATTCGATTAATAGACTTTGGATACTGACGAAAAAGCACTTTTTGTGAACTCTTCTTGTTGCGTATCGAGAATGAAGGGTAGGTAGAACAGTTTTTCTTATACTAAGATGTATGAATATTTGATCAATTCACTTGTTAAATGGATTATATATATCTGACTTGGATGTGTAGGTATCTTTCATTTCTGCAATTTTAATCGTATCTAGATTATGTTGTATATACTTTACATGAATTAGTTTTGAATAAATACTAAATTTATAATATTTGAACAGAAATAAACTTCATTGGTATATGTTTCCCAAAATTCAATTACATTGCACTTCAATCAGATTCTTAATTACAGTCACCATCAATTAAATTAATTGAAAATTGTGAATCATGTAATTCAATAACAACGTAATTAAATAGCAATGTAGTCAGATTATGTAACTGAATTACAGCGTAATACAATTAGAACAACAGTGGTTTACAGCATGGTCGCTACATATCGGATAATGTAATGCAGTACATTTTTGTTTATGGATAATCAAAGCCCCATATATTAGGGGCTTTCACACATAGAGAAAGTCCCCTTAAATAATTTTCCAATGCATCTTTTTTGTATTCTATGTCTCATTTTACATCAGGCGAACTCTTTCTAAAAAATCTGGTCTGTCAAACGTAGAGAGAGTCCCATTAAATAATTTTTTTCTTTGTGTTCTATGTCCCTTTTTATATTTCATGCAAACTCTTTCCAAAAAGCTTCGAAACCACTCGTATAACAGAACACGTGCCCGTGGATTTCGGCAGATTACTCTGTTGAAATAAACAGAGTAGAACCTACAGTCCACGTTTCTTGTCCCAAAAATTAGTAAGGTGGCCTCGGCGATATGAAACTTGGACGGAACACCAGAGCACGTTTCGGTAATTCTTAAAAATCCCGAACAAATATCGTCGCTGAAAGGAGAATGCAGGTCTCCTCGTACCTGCGAGGAACGGCGCGTGCTGCAAGAAAACAGCACGAGCTTTTCACTTAAAAGTTTCTCTTAAGCAGGGTCTAGGGACGTGGAAGGGGACGGGGGAGCCCGTCAGAATTAGATTTTCCATGAGACACCGTTTTCCTAAGGGAGGAAGCGACTTTCGAGAGAGTGAAATAGTGTTATCGAGGGCGAAGGTAGGGGAGTGTTTCTGAGGGATTTAGACGTACGAATAATGGCGCTCTGCTTGGACATACGCATGGTCACGTCGGATAAACCGGCTCCTACATGTACAAATACAAACAGCGATGCGTGGAAAACGCACGTACACAAAACACGAATGGACTAATGCCGCCCTATACAGGACGAGTTACTGTCCATTGGAACCTGAAGTAGTTTCACTGTCCAATACTTGCGAACCCCTTTTTCAAAGGGTATCAACGGAAGAACTTGAAAGCGTGAGAAATAAAGACCAATGCAGTTTCCACAATAGACACTAATTTCTTTTGAACGTTTCAGGACTTAAATTGAAGTCCTGCATTTGTAAATATTAATGTTACAAATCTTTTTCTTAATTTACCACGTTGGATGTGCTAAGTATTATCTAGAGTGAGACCATAATAAAAGAATGAATTTATTTTTACGTTTGGTTTTGGTAAGTTTAAATTAACTTGTTAAGGAATAAACAACTAATTCCACTGTCTTTTTAGACAGAAGAAGAAGCAAATTAATTTATTATCATATAATCTGCATCCAATTTCAACAATTATCACCAATAATTCATGCAAAAGCATTGGTAGTGATTGAGTAACTTTAGAAATAAATCTGACAACAATGATAAAATTGACTTCCTTGGTAGTTCCAATGTTAAACATAAATATCAGCCGCTAAAAAACTACGTATCCACTATTTCTCGAAAAACTGCGATAAAGTTTCTTGTCGAAGAAAGTTAATTTAATCCGTCTCTTATATGTCCTATTCGAGCAAACATATTTCCCTTGGAACGCTCTTTGATAAGATTAAACGTACAGCAACTGTTTAAAGTGCCAATTGACGGTGACTTTCTCAGTACGGATACGGGAATACACACGCCGGCGATAAGGTCGCAGATGAATACATGAGAAGCAATTCGCACGCTCACAGATAGAAGGAATACGTACGAGTATAAGCATGAACGATATGAGCTCTGCCAAGTAAACAGAAATGCATTCATAGAAAAATACGGATAAACCAATACACCGTAGAAGTAGCAGCGCATATGGGAAAAACTCGGGTGAAAGGAGGCTTTACGAAATATGCAAAGGCAGATGAAAACGCAGACTGAGCGACGTAAACACTTATAAATTGTTTCCGTCAAAATTATTAACGACAAATATTTTTTCTTGTTATTTTCGCATCATGCCGGTGCTCTTTGACATAACAGGCGAGATATTACCGTTTAGACCAAACCAGGAAAGAAAAGGAAATACTGTTTTACCTTCATGCCACAAACCAAAGAACATTTCAAGTTTTATGTTCCTTACGATGGACCACCCTTGAGCATACAACAAACATGAGATCGCCCTTATAAAAGGCAATCGTTCTCCACCTACCAGTTGACGCTTCGTACTCAATATTATCAACTCGAGAAACTTCCCCCGAGACGAAACCCCTAATTTTCTCTGGCTATAGATGTAATTGCAGTCCGTACGAAGGCACGCAAACCAGAGAGGCATAGAAGGGCGTTGCGTGTGCACAGTGTTCTGCAGTAGAATACGCTGGAGGATGTACGAGCAAACAGAGAATGTACAAGGTATCTCGTGGATGTACACGAGCACATACATAAACAAACACAGGCGAGGGATAAACTGATGGCGAAAACCTCGAGGTAGCTGTTAAGCTCCTGATCTCCTTTTCGCCCGACTAAGTGGATACACCTGCGCGAATGGGCTCGTTTCGGATACGGTGGACCTTTTAAGTTAAGCTCTACCTACAGTCCCGGATTCATTGTGCAGAGGAGCGGCTGAGACGAAACGCGGGGGCGGCGAAAAGGAGGCGAGGAAGGATACCGAAGGCGCGTTACACGGAAATCTACTATGTCGACAAAAAGCGGTGGCGGTCTTCTGCAGTCGTGATAGTTCAAAGAGCCGGCCGTCGCGTCGGGTAGAGCTGAACTATTCAACAACAAAACACTTCTCCTGGGGACTGAGCTGTCGGCGCCCGAAACGCTCGAAATATCACTGACGATTATTTCGTTTGGAAGCTGCTGCACCATAAGAACTCAATTTTCTTTCCGCCGGCGAAAGAGGTCTTTGATTTCATTCTTTGACAACGCCTGGCCCCCAACGATTTCTGAAAGCAAAACTTCACGGTGGGCTCTGAAAAAATGATTTCCTGGTTTTTTCTCTTCTTCGTCGTGCAAGAGAGACACGAGTTTTCCTTTGATGTTAACTGATGTGTCTCCCCTTTATTATAATAGAAAATGTTCTCTCTTATTGAATATAGGGGGTGTCGTGCCAGGAATACGTGGGAACAGTTTTCGACGATTTTAGTTTTTATGTGTATCCTGTGAATCTAATTTTATTAGGTTGTCTAGAAAGTTCGTGCTGATTTTTAAGAAAAACTCAAAAGTATATTTAAATTATACACAGTCAATCTCATAAATATTTATACCCTCTATATCTATTGGAGAAGTTTTACTGAATTAAATAATAGTTCTGATATTACCAAATGAAGTTTTTGTTGTAAATATGTATGTGAATAAGCTCATACATGTACATATTTATGCAAACACACACCTGGAAACATCAAACCTACCATTTAATTTAAATAAATTTCTTGAATAGACATAGAGAGTACGAATATTTATGGGGTTGACTATATATCACATGGGTACCACCTTGTTCCTTGTTTATTTGTAAAAAAAAAACAAAAAAAAAAACGATTGAAATACTAGCTAGAATATAGCTGATAAATTCAGCAATAAAACACTTTTCTCATGGTCTGTGCTTGAAACGCTCATATCATTGACGATTATTTCGTTTCAAAGCTGCTGTTCCATAAAAACTCAATTTCCCTTCCACCAGCGAAAGAAGTCTTTGATTTCATTCTTTGACAACGTCTGGCCCAGTGATCTCTTAAAGCGGAACTTAATGGTCGCGCTGAAAAAATGATTTCCTGGTTTTTCCTTCCTTTCTCTTCCGCGCAGGGAGACTCGCCCTTTCCTTTGATGTCGAATGATGTTTTTCCTTTTTCCTGTACAAAGTGCATTTCGTGATAAACTTTTCACGGACCTTACGGAATTCTGCGTTTGTCAGGCGGTCAAGAGGAAATTTATATTTTTTAATTAAAGAACTCGTTTTCTTTTTTACGGGTTTCATGAGAAAAAGAGAAAATAAAGTGATGTAGCTCGATAGGACTGATTGGAGAAATTAACCTCGCGATGCAGATGATCCGAGACAGAACTTGGTTGCACCAAAGAAAAAGATACTTTTGGCTGTTTCCGTTTCTTTCTGTTGCTTTCGGGGCGAGTCACTCTTTCTTTTAATCTCAAGCGGTGTTGCTCTTTTCTTTCTTCAGCGTAAAGTGTGTCTCGTGATAAACTTTTCACGAAACATACAAAACTCTACCTTTCGTCAGGTGATAAAAGAAAAAATTTATATTTTTTAATTAGCCGACTCGTTTTGTTTCTTGCAGAGTTTATGAGTATACAATATACAATTCACGTTTGACCAAACTATGCACAGTAATTTGATGCAAGGTTGAAAACGAGGCAGTTATGTTTTGTAATTCTGAGTATATATATATATTTTTTTTACACAATTATATTAATGAAGGTGCTAGCCTATATATGCAATATATGCAATATATCGTTTGTAATACATGAAGTTAATCGATATCTGTGCACGAATAAAATAAATTTCAAGTTTTCGTTTCTCTCCTCAGAGACTTATCGTTGTGTATAAGGCACACGTATAAATTAATTTTAAATGTTATAGATAACATATTTCGTATACGTTTAAATAATGATAAAATTGTGCAAGATGACAATTGTACGCAACGATTGAGATTGATAATAGACGACTTTAGGTTCTAATAATTGTTTCGGTGAGAACCTTTAAATAACAGTTCGAAAGAGTTACTTTAGAAACGTTTTCAGTCACCGGTAGAAATTAAAGAAACCCTTCGCAGCTCTCTTCATTTCCCTCTGAATACGGCTCTACCAGATAAAACACTTTAAATTCACATCTAAACGCAGCCGCATAGGCAAACGCGCACCGCTAAATGCCATCCACGATTAGAGAGCACTCCGATTGCCACAACCACGGCACTAGAAAAAAAGACAGAACGCATCGCGAGCGCGAAGCAAAGCGCATCCTATTTAGATGTGACCGCAGACGCTGGCAAGAGTCCGCCATAATGAAATTCCTGACTCGTTAATTAAACCGGACCGCAAATCAGTAATGCGATACACCAGAAGCAACGGCAGGAAAACCCACGACGGATATCCACGCAACGCGGTGCCGGGTTTATTTATGAAACGGGGATTTCATTGTTGCCCTGTCGAGGACCGTTCGCGCGAGTAGATGAAGTTGGTCTGCGTGAGGTACCGCGGTCGCGAACGGTGCCGCGTAAAACGGACGTACGCCCTGCAATTTCTTGCTCGTCGTTCTTGAAAAATGCACCCCGTAACCTCGTCGGCCACTTTCGCATTCCTTCAGCGATTCCGTTGCGCAAACTACGAGCGACTCTCGAGCGGATGTCCCCGGAATGAAAGATCGAAATTTGTCGGTGGTGTACGTGTCTTACATCGGGTACATCGGAAAAGCGTAATTTCGTCCGGGTGGTATGCCGTGGGAGGGTGGACAACGCCGTGTTCGGGGTGAGCTCTCTCGCTAAACAGTTCAAGCGTCAACACGCGTTGACGCGAAAGTAATGAAATCGCTATTCGCGGAGGGTGGAAAAATGTTTTCCCTCTGACTTATCGTTCGCTCGCAATTGGACCACTTGCTTGCTTGGTTTTCTTTTAACACTTTCAGACCTGGCGCTCACAATTGAGGACACATTACCAACACTATCGTTTAGGGCGAGTGTCCTTATTTGTGCACATGAAGAAAGAACAGTTTTCCTGGAAAACTACACCATTAGGTTTTTTTTATTGCTTCCATATTAATTTTAGTCTAAGTTAATTTTTTTAAACTAGCAAATATAATATCACTTTTTATTATCAAGATAATAACCTAGATTACATATTTGTATTAAATCTTGGCGCCCAAGGCAAAACGCTTTAAATTTGCCTGGCAGTGAATGGGTTAAGGAATATATTTTGATATAAGCGGAAATCTTGTCTCGATATAGAATTTCGAATAACGAATGAAGGATCAACAACTTTCGACGTGCTATATGTCCAATATGAAGCACTATTCGAATCATAAAATTAAATTAAATTTGTTAATGTTTCCTAATCTTTGACCTCTACCACGAAGACCACTGGTCGAAGAAATTGCTCGAAATTTCCTTCTTTTTATTCAATACGTCCCCTTATTGACCTTACCTAAATTCATACCCAATGTACCGATTCCTTTTTATACATTCCAGCATCCAGCGAGGTTTGCGCCCAATAATTTAAAAATTGCCCGAGCAAGTTTACCGCGCGAACCATTATGCGCGTACACTCGGGCCGAATGTGACGAGATCGAATTTGGTACGAAATCAGGTAATTTACAATTCTATCCGTCCTAGGAGCGGGTCGCGTGTTTTTACAGAAACCTCGAGTTCTTCCGAGGCACGCCGATCTTAATGTCCGCCGCAGGGAACACCCTCTTTTGTTTTTACTTCTGTCGAGTTTCCATTTCCGCGGGTGGGATTGGTTCTTGGCCTTCTTTGTAAAATTTAATTTATATCCCTGCGGGAGGCTGCGTTGCGATCTACGACCATTTCAAGGGGGGAAAACGCCTTTTCCAACCGCGAATCCAATTCCTTTTCCTGAAATGGACTTAATAGATTGTACTCTTACGTGATATTCCGGCTATCGTTTTTACCGTTCTTTCCCAATAACACTAGGAGTTACGAGCCGACGACGCCAACCGCGGCGTCGAAGCGTTCGGTCAATAACAAACCTTTAATGCCCATGCAAACTTATTATATCCCCTTTTTTTTGTTGTTGCATCGGCGACTGCTGTCGTGATTTATCGAACTGTTTTCTCGTTCATGGTTATTGATGAATGATATTCGAGCGTTGTTTATTCACTTCTTTGATTTCCTCTTTTGTGCTGCGCATGAGGCATTGATTCATATAAACAGCAACTGGTAAAACATATGGTATAACGTGTTTGCGTATCGGCATTTCACTGTTTTGGCTATTGTGCAGCGAGTCCACGCGATTAATTTAACAAAGGATATTCCTTTCACAATTTCTAATATAATTGTTCATAAATGCAACGGCATATAAATTATCAATAGTATACACGTTAGTCGAAAGATTATTTTCATTGGAGGTCATGCGACGTTTCGCGACAAAATTCGTTGAACAAGTGCATCAGCGGTGATCCCAAGAATGAGGATAAATGAGCGAGTCACTCGGAGGTGCAATACCCTACGCATTCATACCCTTCCAAATGATGTACTCGCGAGGATGGTTATGCACAATGAAATCGTCTTGTCGAAGCTTGCAACGCGATCCCGCCGCCGGTTCATTAAACGCTTTATTGTTCGCCGAGATGTTCAGAAAAAGAACGTACCGAGAGATATTGCGCAGGTGGCTCCGGGACTCGGTTTACGTGAGCAGAAAATCAGGAACGGGACGTGACGTTAATGGATAGCGACGTGTCAGAATGTGACAGTTTTCAGCGCTTCACTTCTATGAAAAGATCGAGTTAAATCTCGACCAACGCGAACGCGTGCGTTTGATTTGTTGATAAAGGCGTACCATGCGGAATATGAGAGCCATAATGGCCCAGATTGGCGAATTTTTTTACCTTTATGAGGAATGTATATATGACAAATATTTAAATATTAAACATTCAGCGAAGAATATCGTAAAATGAAGGAAGAAAAATCGGAAAAAACGTTTGGTTTCCCTAAAAATTAACTTGAATTAAACTATCCAAATAATATTGATATCCTAAGTAAAGAACAAGACAAATTTTCTGAATAGCATATAAAATTCAATCAAAAAACAAACTATTGCAAAACAGGCAAACCAAAAGAAAAGAAACGTAGAAATTTAATAGACAACCTAATATTAGACTTGAAACGAAGGACGAAGGAATGTTCATGAAACTAGCTTAATAATTTTCCAATGTCTATTTCCAAGCTTGGAATGTACTTCAAATATTTCGAAAATTCTGAGATGATATAATAGTCTGAAATCGCTGGGATATTTCAGGGTGTATACTAATAATAACTCGCCAGGATCGAAGTACACTATTCGACATTGGGAAACGCGTTGCTTTGGTACGAAATTGTGGAAGGCTTATATCCCGAGTTATCCGTAAACGCTAATAACAATTTCGTAGGATCACATAACCGAACAGTCAACGTGGTCATTAGCTCCTGCATTATTCATTCACGCAACAACCTAGTTTCCAGAGCTTTCAATAAATATATCAGGGTTCACAGAGTGAATGTATACCGTGTGTATCTTGATTGGAAATTTTGATTATTACGGAAACGATCGTGGATTACTTACGGGGATTGAAGGCGACGATAGTACACGAATGGTCTCCATGAAATTTTAATTCGTTATCTAATTATTGTAGCCAACATTTATGAATTGTTTTTAGAAGCACAGAATTTTATATGTATATAAATTTTGTTGTTAGAATGCATCTCAAATTGTCCACAAATTCTTGGAGATTTACTGTATCTTGACTATTTTTAAATTCATATACCAAATTCAGTAATTGTACTGTGAAATGACGCTTTGCTTTTAATTAAAATATTTCTTTACATTTTGAAAACAAATCCTTGAATTTATTTCTCAGGGGATGGCATGAGTATACTTACTGTTTCTTTAAATATTTAATATCAAATAATATTTAACATATAGGTGGAAAATGTTCCTTTAACAAATGTAAACGATTGAAGTTCAAATTAAATTTATTTCATTTATCTTGAATGTGTTTCATTTCAAAACACAGGCAAATTTTCAAGTATCAGAGAGACTCTACACAAACTAAATGCTTAAAAATCCCAAGCGTGTACGTACGCTGTTAAAAGTTATGGAAATCCTTATCAGAAGTAGAATTAGCAAAACCCTGTTGGCCACCAGGTGCTAGTAGACAGTAATCTGACGAAAAGTATTCCCAATTATACCAATTCCAAAAATAACAAGACAAGCGTTCATAATTATACTATAAAAGAATTCAAGAATATATTTGCAATCTTTGTATAACAGAACCAGAATGGAAACCATTTACATTTCTTACCAACCATTTACTTTGACCATAAAAAAAGATAATCACATATCGAAATTCATTTTTACCCAAGCCTTCTAATTAATTTGACTAAATCGACTCCACGCGTAAAAGCGTTACTTCGGTAATAGAAATTTAATAAGAAATCTCCGTAAACCTAGCGTTAAAACTTTTTTTTCGCTTCCCCATACTGTATATTCCACGTGAGACGATGTCACCGGAAGTATACAAAGAGAAAAAAAAACCCGAGAGGAACATGATGATCCGGCTGCAGTACACCAGAGCAGACCCGGCGTGGATTCATTAGAAGTCTCATTGTTCGTTGTAGACACTAAAAAACGAAGGCATAACGAGTGTCTGCGTAGACGTAGTGGCAAAAATGCGGTTGTGTTGGGGCCGCAGGTTGGAGTTCCGTCGCCCGAAGGTCGAAAGAGAATAGAAACGAATCGGCGGGTATTGCCGATATCGGGCGTGGCGTACGCATTGTCTGGCTGCTCCTGCCTGCGAGCTCATCCTATTACGCATCTGATGTCAGGACAAAGGCACTAACTGGAAAGCGGAAACTGCATACACGCCGAGGTTCAACCATCTCCATTTTCTGCTCGATCAGACCATATTCCTAGCCAACACACCAGCGCTGCCGGCCTGTAAAAATATTGCTCGAGTGTCGCAAGGAATAACCCGCGTTTAATCCCTGGCGTTTCCTGTGGATTATTGCGATATCGCCAGACTTAGTAACATCGTGTAGAAGAATATTCTAGTTTAGCTTTTTGCATTCAAATGTTCCCCCTGAGGGGATGTAAGTCTAGCAAACCACATGGATGTCTCCCGAATGGAAACGGTTTTAAATACAAAATTTACGATCTTCTTTTGCAATAATTAATGACTCAAAAGGCTATAAACGTATCCCTTGAGTAATTGCGATCAATTCGAACCACGAAACGTCTCGTAGTTGCCATTGAGTGGGTTAAGATTCGTATGCTGTCTGTGACCTGCTTCTTCCCACTGATTTCCCAAAACAAATTGTTTTAAGTACAAACAAGGTATCAACAAACTTCCACGATTTCTGCTTTCTGAGACAACAGAAAAAAAAATGTCTGGTAGGAAGGGTCGAGCCTCTGGATGATAATTACCCAAGAAGCGACGGTCTAACTTTTACCGAATAATGGCACCCTGTATGCATCGACGGGTTCGTCGGTACGTGAGAATGTTTTAAGTGGGGCAATAAGCCGGAGCCAAGGATGTACCGTGGCGAGCGACGATAGCAGAAGAGAATGAATATGGATGGCGGGCCACAAATGAGTGCCGTTACTCGTGTACGATGGCGCGCAACTGGGGCGCAAAATGAATTAATTTCAACTTTGCACGCGCCCTAAGGACACCATCGGCTAGCCGTCGTTGAGTGTTAGGCGCTCGAACGGGCCCGTTATTTATGTATACCACTGCGTTAAGTGCCGGATGCTCCTTGGAACCATTTCGTGAGTGACGTTTACCTTTGGCTCGAGGTCGTGCGTGAACTTTCAGGGATTTGCACCAGGCGAACGCAAACCTCCTGTGATCCTCGCCGCTTTGCGGACTTTACGGCTTCGGCAAGGAACTTCGATGCTTTGAAATTATTGTAGTATCGGGAAAATACAGGACGACCGCTGATGCAAATAAAGCGTTGCAATTCGCGTCTATTCGGTTTGAACTGTGTCGTTGACGCTATGTGTACTTCACACGCAGAACCATGTTTGTAAAAATAGTTGAATTGTATGCTACGATTTTGTATTCCATAAAATAACCAGCTGTTTTATAAAATATGGATAGACGATAGTCCTGTCTGATCCGATAGAATTTAAGTATCGTAGGTCGATATTATATGACATAGTTACTTATTTCATGGTATATATAAATTATACACGCTCACAGTACGTTTACAACTTCAAAAACGTTTGGTTACTTTTTCGGCAAACAATGATTAAACGTGAAATTTCACAATAATTTGTTTGCAAATCAGAGTTTTCTTCGCTACGATAATTCCTGAACCACTATCTGAATCCATAGTTTACAGATATCATATATACATATCACCTTGACGCAAAACGGAAACTACGTATCAGGTATTCCATAGCATGAAAGATAAATTTCACTTCATGCGGTGGAATGCCTCGACGTATTTTCCCGCGGTAACGTTTGAACTGTTCCATGTTTTACAATTACTCTGAATTTTACGATTCAACTTCCCAGGCAATATCTAACAACACTTTTCTTCTTAATCATATATAATTTATATGACAACGACACGAGTAATGATAACGTAAACTATTTGAACAACCGTCGAGCGTGTCCTACGTTAGAGAATTTAATCTCTTCCGTAAATATGAATTTATCGCGAAAATAATCACGTTTTATTTATCCAGCGCGAATACCTTGTAGCGACAACGAAACACTGACGTTATTTCACGAATTAATACGTCTCTACGTCGAGCTTACATTCAAGTTCACATGTAAGCTCTCAGGGATTTGCATAAAGTCGATTGCGCTAAGCAGGAATTTTCGTTTGATCCCCGGTGTTTGTGAATTCTATGGCTTCCTCAAGGAATCCCGTCGCTCTAGCAGGTATCTGCCACCGTCTTTGAAATTATCTGCCGCATATCCGAATCCACGAAACGTGCTCGGTGTGCCGAGCGAATAAAAATTAACCCCCACGCTTCAGATTCCACGGAAATAACGTTCGAAGAGAAATTGAAGAGGGCACACAGGGCGAAGGAACTTTTTTGTGCTGAAGTCGATACCGAAATTGCACAATAACTGCTCCTATATTAGAGCAACATTGATCTCTTTTGACCTTTCACATATGGTGGTCTTGCCTCCTCTGAATAATTTCAACGCGTACAAAAATAATTCTTATAATTCGATCAAATTACTTCTTCAAATGGCAAAACGAAATGGGACACCTACATTATTTAATTCTTAGTTTTATTAGCGCACTATTTTGACAAAGCAGATTGAAAAAAGTAGAAAAGAAAGTATATACAATAAGTATTACAATGATTATGCCTTCACGAAGAGGCAAAATTCAGCAACAACTGTTTTATAACTAAATCCTAAATTGTACCTAGAGATCTAAAACATTCGGGAGAAGAACGCATGAATAGTTTCTTCAACCGTTTCTTCTGTAAAATATTTGCAGATATTCTGCATGCAAGAGCATATTTGTATATAAGGTACGTATTCACACGAACATCCGCAGTCCAATCATGGCTAAATAACGCTGACGAAAGTTTGGAATTCAACTTTCAACGACAACAAGACACATTCTGCTGGACTCTGTCCTAATAAACATCGATTACAGTGCTGTTGTCCACCCACACCTCGTCGACCATTAGATGGATACAAGCCTATCCAATTTCATTAATAACTGGGTTACAAGGATGCATATGGTGATTGAGTAAGTTTGAGTATATTTACCGGAAGTAGTGGAAACTAGGTTGGCAGCCACATAGGTAATAAACGAGCTTCTACCTGTGTAAACGGTCCAACTATCTAACCGTATGAAATTGTTATTATTGCCCAGGGACAATGGCAGCTAGAACTCAACCGATAGAGTAGCAATGCTCGAAAGTCGACGACATTAGCATGTCAAGAGAAATGCGACAACGTAAATCAATATCGTTCATCGTAGGCACAACGGATCCTGTAGGATGAATAGGATTTCTTTGATAAATAATATTCTTCAGACATGGGGAAATTTGGTAAATATCCCAAGATATAAGTATCACAAACAAACTTTCAGTTATCGTCAATCTTCGATAAAATTCTTAGTTGTAAAAACAGTTTAACGATTTAACTCTTTCAGACCTGAATTCCTTTTGTTCTTGTACTAATTTAACTTTTAGGGACTTGGACTAAAATTATAATAGAGAAAGAAATCCTAATAGTGTAAAACTATTAAGTAATAGTATTAGTATTACTAATAGTGGAGGAAAACTGGTCTCTCTTCGCGTGTACAAATAAGTACATTTGCCCTAGATGATAGTGTTTGAGAGGATTAATATATAGAAAAGAAGGATGAAACAAAAGAAAAAAATGTACAGTGAAATTTGTGGTATCTGAGAGTAATTCTGAAACTGCAACATTAATCTTCACAGTCAAGAAACTGCGAAACCAACTTTCAGTAAATTATGATTAATTATTATCCACACGTCGCGGTAGTCAATGCTCGAAATGCAATTTGTCAAGACTGACGAGGAACGTGTATGAAACAAAAAGGTTCCAGCCATTTCGCCGAGTGGGTTGAAATTTTTAATTAAAACTCTGATTCATCTGAATGACGAGGTACAAGGTTGGACGGAGTATCAGTATCTATTAATTACCAGCGGAACAGAAAAAAAAAGCGTATGCATCGGACTTTGGTATCTTGGACAGGCCAAGGGGAAAACGTAATACATCACTGATCACTACCGATAGCTCAAAACTGACAGGAAGCAGCAAAACTGACTAGGCGGACATTAATAGTTGTCAAAACTTCATACTCTGGTCCGTACGATAGTATGTATAGCGACATCCGTGAAGCGAGTAGCGAGCTTTTTATCCTCCATCGTCATTTTTGTGCTAATCCCATCTATTTTCTACGTATACGGCGATTATTAAAAGTATTGTACGAGTATTATTCAAAAATTATTCAAGAATTCAAAAAATAAATAACTTTTCGATTTATTTAAAAACAAAATTCCCAAATACCTACTTCAATTAATATCTTTAACAAAATTGTCATAAAACTCTACTTCTATTTCAGTTATCAAAAAATGGTTTGAAATACACTGATATTAATTAAGTTTAAATAAGAATTCTCCTAAATAAAAAATTACTTTTAAACAAACTGGAGCATTTTTTCTCAAAGAATTGAATAATTATTTCTTAAGCACTACTTAAAAGTGGCTACAGTTGCAGAAAAATGCTGTGAAGAGATAATTATCCGCACGTTTGGTAACGTAACGGAAAATTCGGCTGAATTAAGCGCGTCTCGGATCGCTCGTTCGAAGCATGATCAATGCGCGCAAGATAGGGCGATGGTAGGATTACAATTACGAGTAAACCGCGTGTTACGACGCCTGGTAGCAGCATTCCGGACGTGAGCCGGGTTCACTATCTGTGCATTTCCGGCAAGCCACCGATAGCCCTTCCTCGCAACGCATTCCTCGGCAAACGCGGCCAAATGTTACATTTATGTTATAATTCCACGATCTTCCGTATGCCTGCGGCAGCGTAAGCCCGTTTCTGAAACTGATTGTACCGTTGTCTGCTGCCTAATAGCAGACGTGTGCTACGAACAGGAAAATCAGTTACAGAGACCCTTACACCAATCGCTGCATGTGTTTTGGTTAGTGTTGCGTGAGATTCGAATTTTCGAAGCTTTAAAGCTCAACCTTAAACGCTGACAAAGTGTCTCTGAATCTTGCAGTCTGTGAGGCAGCCTTCGGGCTCAGCTTGAAACGGTGAGGTCTCGAAGCTTAGAATAAGGTCAAAATATACATAATATACGGGAAATACTTGTGAATATTTTTATCTACTAATATTTGATCAAAAAGTTAGTATAAAGTCCTTTCTAAAATCATGATGTATGATAAACTAATACAAATTAGTAGAAGGTATATTTTTGAAAATCGGATCATGGTCTTGTTTAAACGAAGATTATAAAAGATATTATAAAAATTCAAATATCTCTTTTTGAAACACAAATGCACGTACAATAGGTATTTGCACATTAAAAAGCATCCAGCTGTTAAAAATCTGTTATCAAATATCATTATCTCGTTAGTACGTAATGATGCTGCGCAGAAGCCTCTGTAATACCTTGCATTATTTTACGTATAACGATTCTCGTTATTTGACAGTATTCTGCCATCTTTTTACATAATCGAAATACACACTTACTATTAAAATATAAAGAATGCACACTAGTAAGCTCGAGCTTTTATTCTGAATTTAAAATCTTTACTGGGCAATGCATCACTTTTTTAACTCCGGTCTATTCGATTGGATGCCATTTCCATTTATCTACAGACCCGACAAGAAAATAAAACACAATGCACCCATTGTTACCTGACATCCGATCGTTTTATTACTCGAACAGGGCAAATCCTCGTAGAGTATCCACTGTCCTATTGAAACGGTCTTTTGTATCGATAAAAACCGATCGTGGTTATGGGTGGGGCAAGTTTAGTACGAATTCGTAAATTTTATTCAATTCAAGTACTCGTGATTTAGTTTATAGCCTCGAATACTATTTATATAGAATAACGTTGCATTCGTTGTAATTATAAATTGATACTTGCAGGATAATGGAGGCCAGTTGCAAGCCTGAAGTGAACTGAAATCAGAGTTAAAAACGTTTCGAAATATAACTTGTCGAGACTATAATTAAGTTATACATAACAAAAATAACCGCTCAATGAAACATTGAAATAATTCCGAATGGTTTCACACGAGCCATTCGAATGGAGCTGTATGGAAACTTTGACAGTGTTGTCTGGAAAGAAAGGGAAATAGCAATCGCGAAATCGTTGCTATTCTCCATCCAATTATGCGTAATTAGAGCTTTTGCAACATTCGCTGACTGTCTGCGTATCGAATAATAATAGGGTGTTACTCGGTGTGACCCAGAGTTGATTGTCGACAAGTTTCCATACGACCGCAGATAACGCTTCGTCAAAGTACACCGAACGTGAACGCGGTTCAACCAATAAATGTTTGCATTTCGCCAAACGTTCCGTTTATGTTGTAATTTCTCTCGCCCTGGCAAACGTATGCGTTGGCGGACGTCGCATTTCGATTCGCCGAAACGATTCGACCACAACGCGCGACACAACAAAGTTCACATCGCTCGATAACGAGCGAATCCACGGAAACGCGTACGTAACTAGTTTCCAGAAAGGAATAACAGTGTCGGACTTGTTAAACTGTATGACAGTGGAAAATAAAATTGGCTGGCGAGTTCGTGGAAATAGTTTTCGCTTTAAAGGAGGCTTTAAACTGACTTTAGAGTCGACAGAAGTGCAGATGAGGAACTTTTTCTGATAATAATAATTACTACTGATACAAATATTTTAAAGTAGACACTATGAATAGTATATCTGTGAATTTTCATAAAAATATGGGAATGCTGAATAACACAGGAATTTTTAGAATTGTGAAAAATAAGTAAGAGTTCATAAAATTACATTGTTCGACAAGACGATATATTGACGCACATTTCTGAATAACTAAAAGGTGCGTCTACAAAATGTTAAAAAGTTGTGATGCATATTTATTAAATATCGAATATTAAGGATATTATTGTAATCAAACTACAGGGAAGACAGTATTTTCATTCATTTCCTGTACGTGATTTCAGATTATAGTTCAACTAACACAAATTCCCTCAGAAGTTCTGAAGTTGTAGCTGAAATGAACATCAATTGACTAGGAAACTTGTGAATGAAACTTAGTTAATAATGGTGTAGCTCGCCTCATTCCTTGTACGCCCAGTAGATTCTCAGGCATACATAAACTTCTTAAATGAATGTACATGATCATAGTTTACAAGCAATATCTCGATATCGAAAATGTTTACTGTAATTTCATTTGGAATAAGAAACGTACAATTGCGAAGCAGAGAATTAAAGGGGGAGTCCGAAACATGACGGAGAAAAATATCTGTTCGTCCAGGGAGTAAGAATGATAAATCGGTGGTGGAGGGTAAGATAGCGACGAAGCTTCTAGGATCTGGTGAAATGATTCCGATGAATAATCAATGAACGGCCAACAATGAAAAAAGAACTTTCAGAACGTTTTCGTCAGCGAAATTACTTTGCAATTTGTGGCATCTTCATGTATGCGAGAACAACGATTCTCGATATTCTTTCTATCTCTTGGAAGTAACGAAGTCATTCTGGACACCAAATATACCCTATTTTATTTGATTAATTAGTAAGAAATAATGCTACGCTATAGCTGTCCATTCACGGCAAATCATAGAATAAAAATAGAATGTATTATTAGATAAACTATTCTCACAGATTTCGAAACGTCACGTAATATTTACAATAAAATTTTTAAACGTATGTAATTTAATACGTTAACTCAATAGCTCATTAATTTGTAATCATTTCAAGTTAAATATAAACTGAAATTAGAAAAGAAAGCAGTTACTAGGATTAGTGTGTGTTTCAGCACGTGAGTGTATTGAGTAGTGATTGGAAAGTATTAATAGAGCTTCAACTGAAAATTAATGAATGATTTAGTCCGAAAATTTTTGAAAATGATTTGTTACCTTCTCATATTACTAATTTTACCCAATACACAGAGTGAGGTGAAAATTTTATTTGACCAAACTGTGGTCGATGAACTACATGTGGGATTACACCGTGGTCATGTCTGACCAATGCTCACTGTTTCTACCTGCCTCAGTGATTCAAAGTATCGACTGTTGTATAGTAACGACGTGCGACGGTTTTCTACCAAACTTACCAACATCCTACTATTTAAAACGGGCCAAATTTTACCTATACAAGTACTCGTACACATACTAATGCATATGCACGTAGTTATCTAATTTATCTTCTTAATTTTGTACATAATACAAGTTATAAATGTTTAATATGTTTGTCGATATTATATCCTTTTCAAATTTATACTACAGAACCATTTAATGCAAATTCGAGATTATAAATAGATCATATAAAGTTTTGATGATCAAAGAAAATCTTTAGATTGGATAAAGTAACATGCTAGATCAACAATAACGGTGACGTATTATTAAGCCATAAAACTTGACGTTGCATATTAAACACACAAAAAGGCGCATTTATTTTAAAGATCGAATGCCGCTCCAAACTTCTGAGCGGCAGAGTATATAAAGATTCGTGAGTTTATACTTAAATCTAGCATGCCTGCGCCCCACATATCATCCAAATCGATTTCCCTGGAAACGAAGCTCCGTATAAGAAAATTTTAATCTTCGTTTTCTATTTATTTTCCCGTACAAAATCATCTTCCACTCGCTTGCACCGCCCACTGCGAAATATCCTGTCCAATACTTGGCAAAGCGTTCTTTTATTTTCTTCTCTCGGGCGTTACAAGAATCGCCAATTAAATTCTGCTCCATTTATTAATAATTTCATATCACGTTCGTTGCCTCGGAGCAAGATACACAAAATGTAAATTTCAGAGTCGAAAGGTACATACATGTTACGCTCGGAGGGAAGGCACAGTCAATAAATTTGGCACCCTATCAGCTCTCACCCAGCAACCTCTGATAAAAATTCTTAATTTCACTCTTTTTTGCTTCCGCAAGAAGTTGCCTCCTCCCTGTATAAACGCTGTATAAAAAGCAGAATGCCGTTACAACCCTTAAAGAACAGACATCAAAAACAAATTTATTCCAGCCGAGTCGTTAAGGCGAGTAAAAAATTCCGACCATCGTCGCGAGCATTACTTACAGGGGACACTCGATGCAGGAAGTCGCGTTCCTTTACCACCCCTGCGCCGATTTTTATTGGCAAGTAGGGTCTACGAAAGGTCAGCAATCGTGCGTGGAGAAAGTATGCTTGCGATGGCACTGAGCCAATACAAAAGAGCTCACGGAATATCCCGGTTGAAAAGGAATGAGGGACCGAATGAAAAAAAAAGCCGAGACGACGGGAAAGAATGCCCGTTTTCTGCGATCATGACGACGAGAGAAGGCGGGGCCAAGAGGTGGTTTCCTTTCCTGCTCGAGCTTTGTTCATGAGGAAAAGCCTCGAGTGTTACGCTTATTTCATACGACCGTGGTTGCTTCAAAAGTTTTAACGGTTTCCTTTTTTCATTCTGCGGTTTTATTATTTAAGGACGAGACACGCTCGGTTAAAAGAAATTTAACCCATTAAGTACCGGAATTATTTTCTTTCCTCGAAGTTTATCGATAAGTAGGTAAAGCGACAAGGCGCGTTAATTTGTTGTAGGTACGCAATTTGTGTCCTTTATTTATTACAAATTAAAACGACATATCGGTGTTCGGTTTGAGGCTCTGTTCATGTTTTCAAACAAATTTTTTTATTCTGAAAAAACGTATACGTGTATGGAAATCGAGCAGAAATTTACGGTTATGAAGAAAAAATAAAGAACAGAAATCTTTTATGAAGGTAAGGACATTATTTCCATTAATTTTTAAATGTATCAAACGAGCACTCCACGTGGTTTTATGTAATCAATCCCATTGATCAATTTTTAGCATTCATTCGAAGAGATGAAAAATGATACAATAACGCAAAATTAATTATTTTCCTCGTAAATCTATTAATGTCAGGTTTAACGATACGAAACTTGAACCGTATCGTTTAAAAAGAAGAAAATTTGATTTCAACAATAATAATAACTAGAATAAAAACAAATCAAACGAGGGATAATAATTCTTTCCAAACAAACGGTTAAATATTACTGAATTTATATTTCTAGTGACGTAACTTTACCAACAAGCCAAGTAACACGAAGTTTTATCTTAAATCAATTTCAAGATCTACTATGAGTCTATTAATCCTTCACGGGGAGTCAAAGCTTTGACGTTTCGTACGGTAACAGCCAGCTTTCCAGCAAAACAATCGCCCCGGTTATACGAAAAAATTATACCGCTGCTTGTTTGCGCGATTGCTGTGCCCCGAAGCAGGGGAAGTGCGCGAAAGCGACGATACACGCGCGAACGCACACCAGAATCACCGAAAACGCGTCCCGAAAGATCCATCAAGTACCCAACGACCGCGAAATGGCCCTCGACCAATCTACCACTAAAATCAGGAAATCGTGGAAGATGAGGTAACAAAGAAACAACACCTATCTCCGGTTACCCTCGAAACGAAGGATCAACATATTAGGGTGGCAAACGATATAAACCGGGAGGGCTAGAAGTATGATCATGGTCTAAAGGGGATCTAACGTTAGAGAGATGGAATTTCACGTTTACTCGACTTGTCGAGCCAAGAGACGTCGCGAAACGGTTGAAAAATACGAACGAATGACGATTTTGCTGGGTTACTACTTAGCAGAGAAGAAGCACTAGAAGCATACAAATGATAGGGGAGTGTGCTCTGTACCTCTGAAAGGTTGTGTCTCTGAACGGAGTGTGTATTTTAATGGGTTTGAATGGCTTATAGCGGCAATTAGCGAGGCTGGTCACATATAACCAGAGAGTTGGTTTTAATCGATAATAATGTAGACACTGGAGTTGCTGTGCACAGTCAACTTGCCAGCTTTCGTAACTCCACGGGGCAAATCGTACATTTTAATTTGAAAACTTTGTGTCCATGATCCTTTTAAATGCAAGAATTGATTTTGAAACAGTTTTTTTTGTTTAATTTGTGAATTTCTGTGAAAATCACGCGTGCGTAAAAACGGAATTGATCGTGATTAACATACTAATCAAATTAATTTATATAGTGTATTGTATGGATGGAACGTATGTCTAAATATTGACAATGTTATAAGTAAACATAATTTATATGATACTTTTTTCCTCACCTTAAATATATATAATTCTGATAAATAACTGTGTTGAGAAGTTATTTTGGGAAGTAGCTGTAGGTGCGACTATGTTAAGTTTTCTTGACTTACCTGAAACAAAAAAGAAAAGAAAAATCAAGTTAGTGTAAATATCTTGAATATGGGTCTCTCCTGTTATTTCTTTGCTTCCACTTACATCATTTAATAAAAACCACTTAATTGTGAATGAATTGAACCAAACATAACAAAAATGTTTTCCCTTCAAATCTACATGTAATATCTATAACACAGAATTTATTTTTTTCGTTTTTAGGACAATGTGTTCCACTGGATCAAGGTGTCTTTTTCATGGAGAAACATGTAATAGAAGTTTAATGGTCGCGATGGACAATTCCGTGCATGAGATTCTAGCGGTAAGGAACAAAGTATCTCAACCTGATAGGAAATGCGTGCTCTATTCCAACGAGAAAATAGATTCGAGGCGTATTTGGAACGAAAATGGAGACCAGTTCCAATATGTAAGTATCTCCCCTCGTTACGATTTTGTATCCCATAAACAAAAAAAATATTCCCCCGGCAGCAAATATGCATACCGCTGGCACGAGGAAATAATGCCGAGCTCGGGGAATTCGATACGAGCCACATGGCCATATTCAATAGCACGATTCACTTGCGGTGCTCTCAATTCTGTGGATTCCTACGTTGGTTGCGTCAGGATGCAAAACTGCAAAATACCGGAAGCTACAGTATCCGCAGAAACCCGGAAAAGAGGAAAATCGCGGAGCGAGCCAAGAAAAACGTTTTCCGCTCGAAAACGTTCGCACACGATGTCTCCTATATCATAAAACATGAAATCACAGTCCTTCCAAACCAAGCATTCAAATGGTTTCGAAAACTAATCTTTGCAATGGGAGCAATTTGTTTTCCGGGGCATCGGCGAACAAATTTTCGCATTCGAGTTCTCGGCAATATTTGTGATGAACGCGGATCAAAGCTGGCATTCCGTGTTTCACATATTATCAGGTATTAACGAATGCGTACAATTAATATGTAAACAAGAGTTGGACTTGAAAAATGAATTTCACAAGTAAAATTCGCTGCGTTAATCCTTCTATGACTTTTAAGTTTTCACCTTTGGAAGGATACTGATACATCGGAAAAGTGAACAAAATAATTTGGGCATCGTTAAGTTATACTGCTTGCATTTGACTTCGAGAAACATCAAATTTTAAAAATGACCGACACTATCGTTTAGGGCGAATGAATATTAGGATTTCTTTTTCTATACTAATTTTAGTCCAAGTTAACCCTAAGGATTAAATTACATTAGTACCAGAAAAAAAAAGTAATTCTGGTCTGAAAGGTTTATGGGATTTATGAATGATCTATGGTGTATGATAAATTATTTTTAAACATATATGCATAAAAATCTCAATGAAGGACATATGCGGCATCTGAAACCAAAGTGTTAAATAATATCTGTCCATGTCATTGGATTACAAGCGGTTCTGTCTTTGGAGACAATAGGGTTGCAGCAGAATACCAATACTTCCGTGCACGGAAAAAGCCATGTATTGTTCCGTAGTCAAGACGTTTGTGAGGTACAGCTCGTGTGCGCACGCCAATTTCGATGCACCGTTGTACCTCTTGAATCGCGGAACAATACTACCGTAAACCGTTGCCCCTAACAACCGGCATTGTCATTTCCCAGAATTCAGGCTCTTTCAATTGGCAAAAACTTTCGCATACGCTTCGTCCTGGTGGAGACATCGCCATCCTGTTCCAGGAAATAACCAGCCAATCGAGATCGAGAAATCTCTGAAAATTCATAGCAAAGCCGTGACAGGAACGACATTAAGAATTCAATAAACCAGTTCCTTGATCCTTTGTACTTGTTAAAAAAATAACTCTGACAATTGCTCTACGAAACTTTAGATTTTGAATGTTGAGTTAGCGTAGAAGCAGTAGACATTTACTTTAATATCTATACAGAAAACATTGTACAGAGTTCGTTTAAAGAAGTATTTTTATTCGTGTAAATGGTAGAAAGGTATAAATAAAAAAATTTGCACCAAATCAAGAATTATTTGATGTAAGTAGTTTTGTTAAAAAATCCACATTTTTGTTTTGTTTAAAAATTTGCAAGCAAAAGAATAACTTACATCAAAGTTATATTATTCGAAACTCCACATTCTTGTCTTGTCAAAAAATGTACAAGCAAAAGAATTGAAATCCTGTCACCAATAATAGAATATCAAACAGAAATACATAAGACAATTATTCTGTGTCTTTTTTTACAATAACCAGGTTAAGAAATATCAAATGACCTTCAAACTTAACCCAGAAACCTTTGTAAGCCCTTACTCATTTCTGGGAGCATTTGTACCCGTCTTCATCCTCACTGGCTAGAACCTTCTGCGAGGCTTTACTTCCTCTTTATGCCTTTGCTTGAAAAAACAAGAAGCATGAGCGCACCTCCAGTCGACCAAGCACTAAAATATGTTCATTAGAAGTTGCAACGTTGTAACTGCACGACCATTTAAATGATTAATACCCGGCCATATGGCTGAGAAATTAAATCCTTTATAAACAGTCGCACTGGCTTGTGACTTTCGTTTATCGTCGTGAACACGTGTATTCCAGCTCGCGTAATTTATTTTTACAGTTACATTTCTCGAAACAAATGGCTGCACATGAATTTCAATGTACATTCATATTTTATATCGACCAACTTAATAATAGATAGAGTAGATCAACAATGATTGATGATTTAACATGTCGTTGCTGCGAAGTAATAATGATATATTTAAAAATACGTTGTTTCGAGTTAGAGCACTTTGATGTTTCCAAAAATTTTGGAGAAATCTACTTCATTAGCAAAAATCGATTAAAAGACAAATAGTCTAAAGAAGGGTCCATAATGCCATCTAATATTTTTTCAGTAACCTTCTTTCTGAAATATCCTATTAGTGCATTCTCAGGAATATTGAAAGGCCAAAAGAAACACATTTTAGTTTCGATAGCCTATTGCAAAATTTACAAATTTACTGTCACTTGATTTTACTCCAAATTTGAATCAAGACTGAGAATTTGATGACATATACCATGTAGTCACTTTCTGCATTTGAATAGTTATCACACATCGTAGACTCGGATTAATACTGAACTTAGGATAGACACGACTAAGAAGATTGCGAACTATGGTATCCTCAGAATCAAGTACGTGTGAGCCGCCCCTGTATTGCATACTTGCATGCCCGTTGCTGCGGGCTTCTGGGATCGTATGCAGGATTCACGAAACCACCGAAAAGGTTCTCATTAGCATACTTGCGTCCCCGTCTCGACCTACAATCCACTAAGATAGTCAAGAAAGGAAGCATTAGAAGCTCTTCCATAAAAGAACGTTAACCCTTGAATTTTAAAACCCTCCTCCGTATCGAATCTTTTTCTTTGCATAAAAGAAATCTTCTCATTCAAGTCATTTGGAGTTCGTACATTCTAATTAAATCAAACGATTACTTTATTCGTTTCCTCGCTAAATAATTTACAGCGCAAGCTTTGCGAGAGATAACAAATTCGAAAGAGATAAAATTTCGGTTCACCAAATCCACTGGAATCCCGTCTCTTTGAACGTCGTATTTGCGTCTAAGCAACGCCGCAGCCTGGAGTCTAAAACTTGCGGAATTCGAGCTGCGAGTTGGCTTACAATCACGGACACACGATCCATTTGCAACCTTTTGATCTTTGGTTACATGGATCATTATAGCCGGGGACCTGTTTTTCCAAAAGATGCACATTAAAATCTATCACGGAGTCGACCGTTATTCGAGTACGCCTCCCATTGGCCGAACGAGGTCGAGGTATCTTCAAAAACGATATTAAAATCTGTATATTCTTTTATTGCGAAGGATTGATGCATTTCATTATTACAAGGATAAGAGGAATCTCGGCGCATGAAAATTCAGTTCGTTTATCCTTCATGCCACTTGAATGGAATTCAATAGCGAATATTATTTGCATTCATTTTTGCTGAATCGTTACTTCAAAGAGTTCTGCGGTAATATAATAATTTAATAGTTCCCTTTTAACCCCATGGGTGGATTACTCCCACAAAGATTCATTCAAATGTTAATTTGATTCATTTGTAAATTATCCAAGACATTAATCTGTCTAATTGTGTTTAACCTTCATTTGTGATACAATCGTCAAAGAGATGTTTCCAGTGTAAAATCGAAGCGAAAGTCTGGAAACAATTGTTTAAAACGAGGTTTCGTCTTCAACATGATCGATACTGATAATTCTTGGTGTATGTATCCATTCGAGTATGACACGGCGAACGTGTCTGACCATTACTCGTTACTTCCACTCGTGTTGGTGTATGTAAACATTGACGGTAGAACGGTGTCATCTGTTTTCCGTCTGTTACTATATTCGAGCTGTTCAAAACCACTTCAAACAAATAATAACAAACAACCGTCCACATTTACAAACACTAACACAAGTGGAAATAATGAGCTAACAACGAAAGGATTAGTAAACCTATACCGAGTAGTAATTAGGCGCGTATTTTGACTTCGTTCTTCTTGATAAAAAAGCACGGTATGAAAATATTTTACAAGACATTTCAGACTCACTTTTATAGAAAGAACATGTCCTTTTTCTGAATGTGTTACGAAAGAAAAAGACATTTCTTTAACAATGCCGGCGTGGGACTACATTTTAATTTCGAACGCAGCACTTACTATGGGATTTCTATTATGCGCATGCTTACTATCTAAACCACCACGACCAGATCACGTCCAATCGATAAATTACTCTGTGACCAATCGAGCTAACAAATTATAAGTTCACCATTCGATAAACTTTATCACTTTCCTAACTCGCTATCTGCAATCCTTCTTTCCTGCTTCGAACTAGCCAACTTTACTCGTTCAATTTGTTTTGTCGATAATGACCAGAAGTTCCACTGTCAAAGTCAAAATGAATGAAATATATTTTCAGTACACAAGGAACTTTCGATGGATTGCATCCTCTCATAAATAAATAAAAGCAAGAACTAGGCACTTTAAGGATAACGGAATAAACTACGTAGTTACCAGCCCACTCTCTCGTACGAATCAGCATAAATAATTCAAATTTCCTAAGGAAACCTAAGGCAAAACTACGTTAAACCAGTAAGTGCTCGAGTTTATGTACTGCGGTGGCGCGTTCATCGCGGTCCGACTGTAATAGACAATCTTTTCTTCACAAATCTTTGAGGCTATGAATTCCCACGACAGCGCAGAGATAAAATGTTACCCTAGCCGCAGAATGAACATTAAACGGAATAGAACGTAGACGCGACTATAAGACTCCGGTGCACGCGTAGCACCGGAACGAAATGGAGGCTGTTTCAAAGAAGTATACGCGAATGTATCCATTTCCAGCGTGGAAAGGAGCAGCCAGTCCCATCCGCCCCGACTCTCAACAACGATCGAGTGCCTCGTTTCGTCCGAGACGCCGAAAAATGTACAGACGGATATACAGAGGAAATCACGAATAACGAACGAGTCTCACGGCCGAGAAATTTAGGCGTCTGCGTTTCATCCTTCATGCCTCTACCCTCGAACGCAATAAAAACGCGAGGGGTGAATTCTTTCGTCTTTAAGTCTGTTTGTTATTGTAATATGCACAACTTAGCAAGAGCGCACACGATTCGACGTAAGAATAACAAGACTGACACTATTTTTTTTTTAATATAAGTTTAGAGTCACGATGGTTATTAAAGACTTAATAGTAAATAGTAATAGTAAATTAATCGTAAATTATGCGTTACTATTACGTGGCTTCGTAAGTTTTGCTGAAGCTAATGGAAAATGACACACGTGTATTTGTTTCTGATATAAAAATCAATTTAGAAAACTATCCAAGAACTCGTGAGATCAATTCACCGTTAACCTTTTAGTTAATTGCATCGACGTGAAGAAGTACTCTTGAAGAGAATTTCAAGCTTCGATGACAATTTTCTATAACATATATGTGAATTCTAGAAATTTGAAAGGAAACGAGATTTAAAAGGACCATCATTTTTATAACTCAATTCAATTTTGCTTACCTTGAGTACGATGGCAAATCTTAAAACTATCTGGCTTTAAAGATGAATTTCAGTGACCAACTATAGTATATACGGTAGTAAAAAGATAATATAATTTGTTCCACTTGATCTAACCACCGCGAGGAATGAATTATATTATCTTTTTACTACAGCATATTCTACATATAACTGGTTACTCAGATTCATCTCTAAAACTACACATTTGCCATCGAAATAAAACTAAGCAATATTGAATTATGTTAAAAAAAGTGACGGTCCTTTTAAATATCATGTGTTATTCTGATTGTCAATATGATATTTCAGTTATATAAAGTGGTTGAACCACTAGTTTATGTCTTGTACCAAATTTAACGTTCTAAAAATCTAAATAAAATGTATTACTGCATTAATTGCAGCCAATTCACAAAATGATATAACCTACATTTTTCATAAGTACTTGGAAACTCGATAATTTGGATCACATAATTCTGTGATAATTGTTAAAGCATGAAACCAACCCCTAGGTTCAAAACAGGTATCGATTAATTATTAATTACAAATTTAACTCATATTAAAAAGCAAAGATCAAAGCAATATTCGAGTCAACAGTTTGCAGCTGAAAGCTATGCGGCGATCAATTTAAAAGAAAAGTTAGGATCTAGCGACTGATGCAATTCAATTCACGGTATAAGTCTGTGGATTTTTTATACCGGACCACTATCATCGTTCAGTATCGCGTATTGCCCTGCTGCACTCCTGCCGCGATAGCACTTGACACGAATTTTCAAAAATTGTACTGTGCATCTAGCTCGCCTCGTACGCCCTACTTTCGTGTTAAAAGGCTTACTTCATCGGGTCGCGTGAACATCGAGGAAGACTATTAAAACGCCATCGATGCGCATTAGACAACTTTCAAATGAAATTGCTAATTTAACATCCGATTAACCAGATTAGAACCGTTCGAATTAATCGAGGCAAAGATGTGTTTAATTTTGTTTAAAAAATTCCACTATATCGTGTACTATCGTGAACTCGTAGAAAATTATTTGACGAGGAGATGAGAGTTCTCAAGGTTCCGTCAAACGGACGGCAAAGTCGTGAAATCTAAAATATTTGCCTGCCCTGGAAAAGTCAGTATATTGAGTTGCTCGCAAATTAAGTGCCGGTGAAAAACAGCAATTAGCTTTCTCTACATGAACTACTTCTACGTACTACGAAATACTAGAGTTTGGTAGCGCGTACTCTCTCGGCAAGTGTCGTGACGTTTAAGTATTCGAACGTTAAGTGACTCGTACAGTGTTCAATGACTCACACATTTTTCAAAGCATTACTTCAACGACATTAAAGAGGCTAAACGATTCGAGTAAATATGGAGCTTTTTCAAAGTAAATGTTTCGCTCTTCTCTTGAGCACCCTTTAGGTACTATACGAGTACAAAAATATGAAAACTTATGAAATTATTAAATCAGATACAGGGAGAATGTAGAAAATTGTTGGAACGTAAAATGAATAGAAAAAATAATATTGCACACGTGAGAAGATGATAAATAAATGAATAACTAAATAACTAATTCAGATCGAAAACATGAAACAGTCATTTCTAAAAATATTATTAATATTCGGTATTCGATTTTTTTTTTTAAACTTAAGTGAGAATATCACAATTATTTAGATGTTAAATTTTTAAATAATAAACCTCCATTTGAGTAATGATGGGGCATTTTTATAGATGGATTGTATGCGCGTACCTATAGCAATGATATTATTATGGCATAAGCGTGGAAAGTAAGCAAACGACGTGCTTCGGGCCCACCTGATACGAGGCGCAACAAAACTCCGTAGCAAAGCCCGGGAAAGTTCCGATTGGCCGACGGTGCCTATCGAAAGTCCTATAAATGGACAGCTTTTTATTATTTTTTGCCAACAAGTCAGTCGGCTACGACTGATCGACGAAGCAAACTTTGCACCAATACCCATAATATGCGAAAACTTTTCTTGTTTAACTAAATCCCTCGACCACGGACGTCGGGTCATTTATGACCCACTTCTGAGGATTATTTTATTTCGGAGTTGGATCACGTGTTTACACCTTAGCCGAACCACGCGTCACTCCATTCTCCTCTATAAGAGAAGAGAATAAATAAAACATAAAAAAATAAGTGTAACAGATTCATTGATAAATACTGAAAAGTCTTTTACTTGAGACGATGTTTCGAAACGTTATAATTTATATTAATGATATTGAAAATTGAATTCGCAAAAAGATTATTATTTCCCCGTTGGTTCGGATTTTATATCGCGTAAACTGAGAACTAATGAGATTGCTATCATAAAAACGCAATTTATGAACGAAAAGACAAATTTCTCTCACATCGTGATCATCCCTCAGGGAGGTTCTTTATAGTTCCTCGCAGTGGGTACAGGAACTTTCCTTGCATATCTTGAGCTGACGTCGACTCTTCTCAGAATCCAGGTCACTGTTGGGCAAATTTTATTCTGAATAAAGAATAAAAATTCCAGATTTATTCATAAGGACAAAAACGAATGAATCCTTCAACTGTTCACCCTGGAGCTAGCGACGTTGAACTGTGCAAAGAAAAAGGGTTTTATATTTTATTCTTACGAATAATCTGACATTTTCATGCTTTATTCGTAATAAAAGTTGCTCCACTTTAATGTAGGTCAAGGTATTTTCCTTGTCAAGTATAATAAAAGTCCACGAGGACTACGCATATAGAGGAATGGAAGGTCCAAAGGTCGATAGTTCAAAACCAAGCTTATATAACATTGGTAATAACATGTTGAAACTTTTATAGGGTACATGAACCTAATCTCAAGAGGTACAAGTTCTCGGTACGAATTGGTGGCCAACATGGATGCTCAAAAGAGAAATTCATGTTATAAGGTCAAACTTATATGGTTGATTGCAGAGTTTGGAGCTGATCGCGAGATTAAAATTCTTCGAAACCTATCGAATGATTCCTCATCAATATTCAAGATCCCCTATCCTAAAAACAATCCTAAGATTAACAACCTTTTAACATCGTCGTTTCTGGAGGCACCTTACAAGGGTGTCCCAAATTCGACATCATTTGAATTTAGCCAGTATATTTCAACGAAAGCCATTGTCCTCGTTTCAATATTTACCAGCGAAGAAGCGTCGTTGCACGCGCGTTGACCTGTATGCTGATCAGGACCACGGTACATGCAAACAGAGACAAAGAAATATATCGGTTGATGCCAACAGCTGCGGCATCATGGAAAGTAACGATCACAGAGGGAGCCCGTGGCAAGAAGGAAAGACGATGAATCCATGTGCCTCTCTTGTTCGGTGTCTTCTCGAATACCGTTTCCCCGTCCCTTCAAGTTCCTCTGGCGTCTCCACTCTCTAGCAAGAAGAGACATTTGGTGCAGACCATTACCCCAGTCCCGGGTGCCATCGACCATCAGCAGCGCGTTAAAGCCACTGCAATTACAAACTCCGACGGTCTCATCCCCTTTACTTCCACCTCTTCCTTTCCCCCCTCCGCGCCGAACCGTTTCTCGCCCCCGTACCCTGCTGTCTCTCGCTCTTTCGTGCCACGTTTCCTTTCACTCTTTCCCTCTTTCAACGTTTTCCCGACACCGAACAACCACTCTCTCTTTCCGTCGTTCCGGTTTTCTCCTTCAGTCTTTCTGACGCCATTCCCATTTACATTCGGCCAGGCACTATCGTAAAAGTAACTTCGTAACCGGTACGACCGGTACCCGGCCAGGATCCCATCCTCTATTTCGGGGAAATTACACGTCGGTTGGCACCGCAAGCTCGGAAAGATTTCCCTTATCAACCGACGCTCCCGAAATCCTGTTTCTTTTTCCATTTCCATCTCTGTCCCACACCTCTGTCTATTCGTCCGGTCGTCCGTGTCCCGTGGCTCCAGCAGTTCCAACTAACCCCCATTACCTATCTCCTCCTTGCCTCCGTAAGGGTGCAACGGACCCGCGGAACTCCCGAGTTCGTTGCTACGAAATTGTTAATTTTATACACCGGCGTCGTTGGCGCCCACCTGCACAGGGGGTTGTTTTGCCTGAGAGTTGCAGCTCGCTTGTTTCCGAGGAAGGTTTTTGAGCGACGCTGTTGATGCTGCGGCTGATGAACCCCGGTTAATTGGCTACGACCCCGTGGGGAACGAAACCCTGGCTACGCGAATTGTTACTAATTTGTATTAATTTCTAGAGAAATTGGGCCGCACAGTGAAATGCGTTTATCGAGAAGTTGCGATGCCGGATCCCGGAGCAAGGTGTGCTCGTAAGGAACATCACACGTGGACTGAACAGAACAGAACGTGTAACAGAATGATTTCGATGAAACTTTGTACAGTTTTACGAATGGAGTACCTTTTGATTCGGTTAAATTAAATTTACTTATTTATTTAATTCGATTCGATATGTTTCATAACTTGGTTAAGTGTCTCGACAACTCACAGAGATAGAAAGAAGTTAAATATTTAAAAATTTGTATTTATATATCTATTTATATACTACTTTAGTCTCATAATTAGTATTAATACGATAGCATGTATCATGGAGAATTTTCAATGAAATATTCTATCATTATTTAATTAATGTTCGAAATCAATAAACGCAATTCATATTGCAGTAACAAATACAAAAATCGATTTTTATGTAAGTTGAGCAATCCCATGTAAGCGGTGTTCGTTCAAGCTGTGGAATTAGACCTGTAATAGAATTCGGCCGTAATTTCCACTTTGAAATATATTTCAGAAAATGCATCAACGACACGAACGCTACCATCGTGTGTAAAATGTCATCCATAAAACGTGTCCATCAAAGATTAATCCTCGAAGTAGATGGACAAAAAAAAAAGCATTGTTGACGATACTTGAAACGTTCGAAAGACTGATCCTCCTTTTGTACATTGGATGCATTTTCGAATTCGTTTCGAACATTTCCCCAGCGCATCGAGTGGTCGAATGCTTCGAGTAATGGGGAAATTGTCGCATCAAAAATGTCGGTGTATGACCATTTCGAGCGATTAAATCATCGCTCGCTACTGCAGGCTCGGAAGTGCCGTGGATTTTCAGGTCGATTTACAGAGCTCTTAATCGAACGGATGTGTTTGAAAACGATGTTTGCGCTCATCATCGAACCGTTTGTTTCGAGCGAAACGGTAATACCAGGATATATCTTGATTTATTCAATAGTTACGACTTATGTTTCGCAGCGTAATCAATTCCGAGCGTAAGTCAAACAGGAAAACTATAAATAGAGTGGGCACTGTAGTTGGCGCATTGTAAAAAGAAATGAGAATTAAATTAATGAAAATACTGATTACGAGAATTTTAATTATAAATCCATCGGTTTATCGCTTCTCTAGATCTTGTCGTTCTGGATATACTGTGGAAAGGAGAAAATAAAAGTCACCGGTAAAAGCTAAATTTTTAAGTAAACATGGTTCATTGCGCTTGGCAAGCTTTCACGAGATAATCGCACATAATAAGGCAGTAATGTATTTCGGGAGTGAATTAACCCCTGTTCTGGAGCGTCGATATATTTATTGCTGACGTGCAGGCAATCGAGTAAAACGTGTATAAGGGGGAATAAACAAGTATTTACTGATGTCGATGCTTTCAGGAGACAAACTTTTAAGTTTCAAACTACACACGAGTGCAAAATCATTGTCCTATATTTAATGAAGCTTGATTCGTGTCGCAAGCAGGATATAAAACACATACTTAGGGTGTAATCATTAAAGCACCCCTAAAATATGTAGATTAATAGGATTCATCTGTAATATTAAAATTATGTTCTAAAAACAATATTATAATTATTAGAGTGAAGAATATTTATTTTCTGCGTTTTGTAAATAAAAAGCTTAGGATTGAAATAATGGCATTATCCTTGAAATATAACCGTAAAAATGTGCTTAATTGGAAAGTAACATTTGATATTATCTAATTAAAGGTTTCGAAATGTAACATGAAACAATAAATCAAAATCGTTTCATACTGTATGCGTTAGTTCAGTTTCAAGAGCGCCGCTACCAAACAATTAACGTATCACGGAAATAATTTATAATTCTCGATTGTATAAACTTATATATTGCAGAACGTTCTTCGCATTCTCATTTAAATTCACAGACTCTGCCTTGCAGTGATCCATAGAAAAAACAACCACAGTTCTCTAAGCTAGGCTTTGTTTCTAGGAATAATCTCACTGAGAACAGCAAGCTCCTCTATAACAAAAATTCCTTGTTTGTAACAAAATAAATCCCATTATAATGAAAGTTTTAATACAGCCAGTAGGTTCAGAATCGCTCTGACAACGATTCATATGGAAATTTCACGAAATTGGCTAATAAAGTTGCGCGTATAACTCCTGTTTCTGCGCATGGTAGCTACATCTGCATGGAGCAGACTGTTAGAGTGGGCAGCAAATAGAACTATAAAAGCTCCCCTTGTATCCAATCATTTTATTTGTAGAAAAACATGCATACTCGATAGAAGGGATATTGTGAGGGCGTAGAGAATGGCAGTGATCTTGAATTTCAGAAATAACTTTTGTATATATTTAAAACCACAGTACTTCAAATGTGGAAGTAACGTTTTAATCAGTGACTGAACTCTATTTACGAGTTACTTTGTACCAGACAAAATTGTGCATAGTATAAATGTAAATTGCATTGGAGAAATGACTGCTTATCCATAAATCGTGATGATATGTTCTCCAAAAAATAACACTATATTTTGTAAGAAAAAAGGCATCATTTCAAGTATGCCTTCAGTTCTATTCCTACCAAACTTCAAATAAGCAGCAATTTTAAAGTTTTCGTAATAATTTGATCACCTACTGTATTTTACTGGCGCTGGGAATCGTTTGGAAGATATCCAGAATGATATAAAATATCACAATATTTTTGAGAAAGTGTTTTCACATTTGAAATCATTTTACTCGTGAAACAAAAGTAGTTACGTTATCAGGATTACACGCTTCCTCGAAATTTCAAATTTTGTTATCTGCATGCTTCGTCAAATCCACGTACTAGGTTTATCTAAGGGTAGCCTCTCGGATCGAAACGATCTACAACGGAGTCTTCAAAGGATCACTTTGGCCTTATTAAACTGACTACTTTCAACGATTTAAAACAGTGACCGTCAAGTTCCAATCCCTCGCAAACCAATTTGCGTGTTCCACTTTAGCAGTGCGCCCTACTCCAGAGCTTTCAGAGTTAGTTGCAGTTCAATTTTCAATTCCGTCAGTAGCTGCATTCTCGACCTTAAACTGGTCACATTTACTTCTACTTCACACGTCAAACGTATAACCGAACGGTCGTAGTGAAATCTAAGCAGCTTCTCGCGTCAACTACGATACACATTCGCTTAACCCGTCGTCTCTGCGACAGCCTTTTTTCAGTATGCAGTGTTCTCAGAGCTGACTTCCAAACCCTCAGTTGCATATATTTCACTTTGTCTTTCGAAGAAGAACTTATTCCTTGGGTGTGCAACGTTTGGAATAATTTTATATCAACTTTATTTTTTTTTAATTATCTGAACTTTAAAAAATGCTGTCCTCTTTTATTGTAGCTCTGTTTATTTAGTGTATGTCGATGTAAAAAGAAAACTCCAATTTTTTAAACGCCTCTGAATACTCTATTCCATACATTTTGTTTCATCTTTTTAAGAAGAAATTATCCAATTATCGCGATCGTGAGAAAAACATAACTGATACTAATGCTGCGTCTAAATTGGGCTTAAGGAACTTTATCTCAAGATTCCTGCGCGTCAAACTACAATACAATAGATAAACTATCGTTAGAGACCAAGCACATGCTGTGTGTATCCAAGAATTCCACATCATAACGATTCCAAATCAATAAATCTGAACCTTGAAACTCAAGAACTGTCGAGACCTCTCCTTGCATAATTAGTCTCCTAATATCCAGTTACATAAATAAAACGATTCGTAAATAAACTTCCACTCCAGAGGAGTCGTGGTTGGAAATGGAAAATCGATGTCGGTGAATCCTTTCGTTGCGGAAGGATTGTAGAGTTTTGAAGCACTCAGCCAGCGAGCGGAAACGTCATTTAGCCAAGTCGGGGGTTTTCCTTTAATCAACGCTATATTTATTTCCAGTGATTGACAACCTCGGTCTCGTTTAAGTTGGAAGTCCTCGGTCCGATATCTGCCGAAGTCAGCGAGGAAACGGCTCGCTAACGAAGTCCCCGAGCCAAGGAAATCTACCCTGTAAGTCCGATGGCTCAAGTATTTAACCGCGACTGGCGCTAACTTCGCCGTCGATCGTTTGTCCTAATCGGATAGAAATATTGGGTGTACTGGAGCTGTTCTAAGATCACGTTCGATCGTCCGGCAAGTCCGGCAAGTTGCGCAGTAATTCGCAGTAAATTAGAGACGCAGAGAAACTAATTTATGGGGATCGAAATTCTGCTTGCTAGCAACCTGAATATATGTATATAGGGATGAACATGTACGCCTACATGGTACGAATGTAGAAAATGTACATATAAACCTGCTGATATGTACATAACGCTGATTTATTAGGAACGTTGTTTTCGAGTGCTTTGGCTGACCATGAGTAAAGTCTCTATCGAGAGGAAAGTTACAGTGCAATACGTTCCATGTTATAGATGTTAACTAGACTGTTTCATTCCTAATTATTCGTACGCGTATTCCACTACTTCAATTCAAAGCAATAATATTATTTGCTGCGTTTCCTACACGTTGAATATAGAATCTATTTATATTTGTGTTTATAATTTAAATTATATATTGAAATCGTATCTCACGTGAAATAAACTGGGGGTTATTCGAATAAATCGATGAGACGAACGTTGTATATAAGTTGCAATATGACGTTCTAATTCCATATTCATCGTTCGAATAAAATGTTTGTTACTTCTACTAAACGTAGAAGTTTTTTATCTCTAACTCACGCGCATCGGTCATCAACATCTATGGAACCTCCTCACGATATTAATCTAATGCTCCGACTCACACTGTCACAACAGAGTATTCGAACAGTCAAACACAAGTATTCGGAGTCAATTAGAACTCGTAGAGAACTCAATTAAAACTGAACTGGTACTTGCAGAGAACACAATCAGAACTGAGACAGAACACACGGAGAATTTAATTCGAATTGAATTAAAGTACAGAGAGAACTCGAACAGGGCTTAATTAGAACTCATGGACAACTCACTTGTACTCGATCAGAATTTACAATTCATCTATCGTAAGAACTCTGTACATAGAATCTGTTTAATATTTTGTTCAATTTTACGAGCAAGATCTGTATATGAGCAACATTAAGTTGTTAGAGATATTTATATGTTGAAGATATATATTTATGAAGAATGAAATATTGATATTATTGTATTAATTTATGTTTCTCATATTATATTTTACTCATACCTAGTGACGCCAGTATATTTAACAACAGTGTTACAGAATTAAAAAATGCACATGTAATGAATAATTTCATTTCGCAAGAAGTTAAGAATTAATTAATATCCCAGCAACCAGTGAATGTAAAGTATCAGACACGTCAGACAACGTGAAATTCGATGTCAGTAAATCTCCTTGTCGCGTTCCAAGTACTCTATTCAGTCGTTCTATTCCAAACAGGATTAAACCAGCACAGCCTGAGACAAAGACGTCTTAGGCGTACAGATTGGGCTAAAGTGGCACCAGTTTTCCTTACGTAAGTGAAATACAGTTCCCACTAAACACATCTACTTACTCAAAGTCGGGTTAAATACTTTATACACATCATATTGAAACTTCTGTTTTAACTGAAACTAATCGGTCGAATAAAACATTAAGAAACGAAAACGACGTTAATTTCAGCCCTAGTATGGAGTTTGCAACGCAAACTATTGTTAATACTATTAAAAGGATATCGGTAAGCTGCTTAAATACAATAAAACTATCGAAAATACGTAAGCAGTGATAAAAGAAATCAAGAATATAACAGGGTTTATTTAACGTGTTACAGACAGCTTTCTATAAAAATAATCGTATTAGAGGGAATGCCTTAACAAGATAGAAAGCGTGCGTGCCGAGAAAGTAACTAACCTCTCGCCTTATTTCGTGAGAACTGCACCTCAGCTCCTTTGTAATCCCAGCACGCGAATCGAATTTAAGAAAGCCAATGGCGGGAAGTTCGCGAAGTTGCTGATAAAGTTTCAGTCGGATTAGCGATACACTGCGTGATTATTGCTCGAACAAATCGTTGCAAAAGTATTACCATGCTATTTAATAAGTAATTATTTTTGTGTCACAATTAGATGTCAGCTAACTAGCTCTCCTGTTCGCTGGACCACAGTGCATCTTGTTACGTTTATATCATTCTATAAACAGCGATCTCTGCCAGAAAAATGTTTACGACGTCCATGATCGAAGAGAACACGGTTTTAATGTCAGAGACATCCAGATAGTGATTTCATGAAATCTTAATCCGACGGGTTAGACTTCGGTGTGTAATTTGCAACTGTATAATCTAACATTTGAGTTAGTACTTAGTTTTGCAACCCGATCAGAATTCACGGATCCTATCCAAACTTGTTTTTCTTTAACACACGACCTTCAGAATAAATTTTTTAATTCCTTAGAGAAAATCTCTGTCACCCATACGTGGGTGACGTGGCGATAAACGTGTTAAAAAACAACTTTTGAAGAAAAACCGTACCGTGGGTATCGTAACAATGTAAATTGCCTGAACCTGTGACCAATACAAGAAACGAAAAATAGTAACGTTATTAGCAACCCTCGAGGCGCGTATCAAGATTTCCTCGCAAGTTCGCGTTCGGCTCGGTAAATGGTTCTCCCTCGATCAAAAAAAGGGTCCGACCGCTCGCAGAATGGCTAACCGAGAAGCGCAATGACGATTCCAGCCTACATCGCCCGCATTTGATTCCCCGATCTCGTAAGAAGAGTACGTCGGTAAGTGGAAATAGGGGCATCGGAGAAGAGGAGCCGGTCCGTTTCTCGAGGCGGATTCCGGAAGGGCCGTCAATGGTTTCCTCGCGCCTCGGAAATCCCAGCACACGAGTCGAGTTTAAGAAGGCTGAGGCGAGTCAGCCAGTCAGTCAACCATGCAGTCAGTCAGCCAGTCGTCAACGGCAGCAGTTCGTGAAATCGCAGGATACTGGCACTACGCGTTACTACCCCGTCTGAGGACGCAAGCGCACTTGCCCCCCTTATCGGGTTCGAGAGCAAAAGCAACGGCTGCCGGCGGTAGCGGAGGTACACATCTACAGACCGTGCATAGGAATGGTGGGGAGGGAGAGATGATAAGGGAGAAAGAGAGAGAAAGGAGACGAGCTGCGAGGGTGGAGGGTTGTACGCGACGACGACTCGGGGGTTGGCTAGAGTGAAAGAGAAACGGACAGGCGTGGAGGACAGAGGATCGCGAGGAGGGAGGCGGGTGCAGCTACGAGTCGGGCGCCGCAGTGTTTGTCAGTCCTTCGTATGGACATCACGTCTGACGCGGCTGATAGTCTTAACCGTGCGCAGTGGCATTCGCGTATACGCGTAAGTTTTGGCGGCATCTATCATACCAGGGCCAGCAACGTGCCGTGCATCGAGTCCACCGTCGATGAGCCACCGGACGCGCTTAGGCTCGCTTACGATGCAGACGTCTCGGCCTATCGTCATCTTGGCGAGTCATTCGAGGATTATCCAGCCGCTGGAGATGTGAAAAGATCGCGTTGGAAGCGATGTGGCTTCCGGTGATACTGCTCGCCTTGATGGCGAGCGGTTCCGCGTGTCCAGAATCGTGCGAGTGCCATCAGAGTGCCGTCGAACGAGACTTGCCGGCTCTTGTGCATGTGAAGTGCCGCGGCCGTGTGCCAGAATTGTCGGAATTGTCGGTTAAAACGAAAAGTCTCTCGGTGGACGGGGTCGAGGAGTACGCAGTGATCAGTTTCTTCGACGAACTGGAAGTGACCGATACGCTGAACGATTTCGAGATGATTAGTGCATTGAACGAATTCGAGGAGAACGATACGATCGTCCACGATTCGGTGAACAATTCGATCAACTTTCCCTACCTCGACGAGTTGTCCGTGACGAACTGTTCGTTGGTGTACTTGAACGTGTCGTGGCACGGCATCGAGCGCGTGAGAACACTGAACCTGTCGTGCAACAATCTGGCGCACCTTGACAGCGTGCTGGTAGGCCGTATGACGAATATGAGCGAGGTGACGCGTTTCGACTTGTCCGATAACTCGCTGACGGACGTGAGTGCCGGAGCTTTTAGGACGCTTGCGAAATTGGTGAGATTGAGTTTGAGTAGAAACGCGATATCCGACGTCCACGAGGATGCCTTTCGGGGATTGGATCGGTTGGAGTTCCTCGATTTGTCGGATAACAGGCTGGCTAAGCTGCCAGACAACGCGTTGACGCCGCTCTATTCGTTGCAAAAGTTGGACCTGAGTGGAAATCAACTGCAAGTTCTGGGCGCCAGGTGGTTCGAGAATCTCTACAGATTGAGGGAACTTGATGTTTCGAGAAACGGTTTAGCACGGGCGGCATCAGGAACTTTGCAACCGCTTCCGGGATTGTCGGTGCTAAAACTCTCCGAGAACCCTCTCGAAGAAAGAGATGTTTCGCTGCTGCTGGGTACCGGCAGACGTTTAGAAACAGTGGACGCATCGAGAACAGGCTTGGCGAGAGTGCCAGCCGCGCTAACGAGATCCGTGAGAGCGCTCAGACTGGCCGGAAATAAGTTAACCACCATTCGTGGCGGAGATTTGGATAGTTATCCACTGTTACGGATATTGGACATCTCGGAGAACCGACTGACAGACATCGAAGACGATGCCCTTGGGCGCTTGGAAGTTCTCGAGGAATTGGATATTTCTGGCAACGTTCTCGTCCAAGTACCTGGAAGTCTACCGAGTAGCCTGACGAGTTTGGACCTCCAGCGAAACGCGATAACGTCTTTGAATGTAAACGATTTTCAAGGGCTGTTCAACCTAAAATCCCTAACCTTGAACGATAACGACATCAACGAGATCGAAGTCGGAGCACTCGGTCAATTACCGTTGCTAGAAGAACTAGATCTGTCCGATAATCCCATTAAAACGCTACCAGCTAATACTCTAAGTGGACCAAGTAATCTCGCCAAGCTTCGTATGTCGGGATTAACTTCGCTACAGCGGAAGCAAGAGGAACAAAGTGACATGGCGTTTCCAGTACCTACTCCCGAAAGACTCGTATTTCTCGACGTATCGAAGAGTCCGATCCTGGCCAGGCAGCTTTTAGCAGATGACGCCGCTCTGTCCGCCTGCAAAAGCTTGATCGAATTGAATCTGTCCGAGACAAACATTACCAAACTCAGATTCGATCTACCGTACATGCTTCCACAATTGCGTATTTTGAACCTGAGTAGAAATAATTGGAATTGCACGGAGGACCTCTACTGGCTCGGCGAATGGCTGCTGCAGCACGAGCAACTGAATAAAAACACCGAACCGGGACAATGCGCTACTCCACGGGAATGGTCAGGTTCGTTTTTATACGAATTGCCTTCGCCGCCGAGTCCTCTACCTACGATCGTGCCAATTGCGGAAACAACCATTTTTGTTACGTCGTCGATTCTACTCGCGACGAAACGCGTATCTCATTTCGATAAGCCAAACCTGTCTTCCAACGTTACCGATATCAACGCATCCAAAGTAGCCGATAATCTCTCGAATGAGTCCAATAACATGGACGACGCAGGACATCCAGCTAACACGGAGCCCGGTCACGAAACGAACAATCTTCGCAACGTCTTTAACAATCCTCGAAATATTCGAAGGAAAACAGTGTCCACGCTGTCCGGCACGTCGGTAGCAGTCTCGAGTAACGAGACGCGTTTCTACGAGGCACCGACGTCGTTCAGGAACGTCACGTCATCGATCAGGAAACAGAAAGCACGAAAAATGACGAGACTCGATCCGAAATCGACAGAGTCTGAAAATTCAATTACCGATGTCGCTGGTATGTCGTACCGGAACCCGAGCGAGGGAAAATCGTCAATTATCGAGGTGAACGGTGATCCAAATCCGCAAACTTTTGATAACAGTGTAGACGGAAAAAGTCAGAAGAGCAGAAGACTGAACAAACTTACCGTATCGTCGGGCAAGATCACCTCCTCGATGCTATCGAAACTTGCGCTGCAGAAGGAGGACGGGAAGAAGAAGACGGTCGAGAAGTACTCGAAGAGACTGAACAATCTGACGAAAGAAAACTTGGTACTACGAAACACTCTCGATCCAAACACGATAGCGGAGGAATTGGATGGCCGCGCTACTAATTCTGACGCGAGGATCTCCGAGGCTTTGTCAGCTGGTGCTCATCCTGGAATGCTGGTCCTGGCTGGCGCTGTTCTCGGTGCCGTGGCTGCTCTGACCGTAGTGTTGTCGCGACGAGCCACGTTGCGCCGGAGGGATAGGTATCATCGTCACGAGAACATCGAAGTTCATACGCTCACCCCGACCGCTGAACTTTGGTGACCAGAGTCTGAATACGCTAGATTATTCGAGAGAGATAAGCGACTAGACGCCGAAGATTGCGGGAAACTTGTCAAAATTTCGTCGACATCGTCTAAACGATCGTGGGGGACGCGGCTGCTGAACGCGTACTTCGAGAGGACACCGAAGTAGTCTGGTATTTCTTGCCGAAACATGAAAACGCGTATCGAGGAATTCCGACGCAACGGAAGCGACCAGAAGCTTGACCGTGCACGGTTCATCGCGCGACAAACGGACACTCGATATCCGAAGCTTCGCGGAGCATAAATCCCGACCGGTAACTTCGAAATGCCAAGTATCGATTAGCGGCGAATCGCGTTGCATTAATCGTCGCGAAGAACGGGTTTCGACGCAGCCAACACCTTTCGGCGAGAAATCGTTCGGCAATAACATAGTACAAACTCGACTCGAGTGAACAGCGACGAACAATGAGAAGTTGCGATGTACACTGCTCGAACAGATTACCTTACTTTTCCGTGAGATACCCGAAGTAGTTCCCGTATAACCATCAGGCTCAGCTTTGTCCGTCGGGAAATACCGAGCACAGGAGAAAGTTCAGTCAAGGAAGCTGTTGGGAGAAACCCCGCGGAGTCTGCAGAACATCCCTTGATGCGAATCTCGACTGAACGGTGAACTTCGAGTTGGAGTTCGGTTACATTACAAAAAAAAAAAGAAAAGAAGAAAAAAAAAACATGGACGTCGAATTTGTTTGATCGAGGACTCGAGGAAACGATATTTACATAGAAGTACTCGAAACGGAACGCGTCGAATCGATCTTCGAGCATCCCTTCGTCCGGTTTTCCGTGCGCAGTTTCTTTCTCGCGTAGGACGAAGGACGGCAAGAGGAAAATACAAACTGCAGGTGGCAATAATTAAGAAGCAGTCGCTCGTACTGGCTCGATGTCGGGCGATCAAACCGTTAAATAGCGCATAGTGACAATAATGATTGTAAACGTGCCGCGTCTCCGCATCGGACTTTTCATCGCACGTTTCGGACGCTTTCGTGACTGGGTGTAGAAGTGCAGGTGCGACGAAAATACGGCGAGAAAGGGCGCCGGGAAGAAGGCTGGGAAAAAGGGGAAAGACGGAGGAACGAAATTGGAGAAACGAAGGGAACGTGATGGCGTGAAATTCGCGGTGGCGAATTGTACGTTTGAATGACAGTGCGAGACGGGAAACGAGAGCGATTGCTGGCCGAACTTTTATCGAACGCTGCGAAGATCGAGTGAGAGAAGAAAGCGTGAGTGTGCGAAAGAGTAAGTGAATGAGGGTGTGAGATAGCATGAGAGAAACGAGCAAAGAGAGCGAGAGAGCGAGAGAGCGAGAGAGAGAGAGAGAGAGAGAGAGAGCTAGCTAGCTAGCTAGCTAGCGAGAGAGGGAGAGAGTGTAAGAGAGAAATGATCGCGAGGTGAAAACCGTTTTTAAAGACGGTCGACACCGAGTGTACAGAAACATAGCTTCCGAACTTAATTCTAGCGACTTGGCGAGTCGCTAAGACTCCTCGACAAACGGAACAAAAACGGAGGATAAGAGCGGGAGAGAACAGATAAGAAATAACGAAGAGGCTAGACATTATCTTTCTTAAAATAACCAGTGTCAAAGTACCGCTATGATAATAAACCGACGTACAAAGATGCAATTTTATGGATTATTCCTTTCGATCGCCTTCCACTGTTCAATCATCCCATTTTGCCGAGTATCTAGCCGTTCATTCTAGGTTGCCACGCTCGTGAGAGGTCCACGAGCCCGCTCGCTTTGATGTAGAGAAATCTTATTAGAATATTAGAGACTTAATCACGCCTTAGCCTTATCATTTTGTAATCAAAGGCACGATTATTATAGTTTCGAAGAAAGATTATTCTGTCCGGAGAATAATTACATGGATACCCGCGGAAAATACGAAGCAAAGGTAAGTGAATCATAGTCTACTAACGAATTATATCGGCCTTTCATACGTTCGTCGGTGTGTCATATTTCGAATAAATATTTTGTTGTCAGAAATTTCACTACAATGCCTGACACGATGAAAAATTTCCATTTTGCTTTACGACAGCGCATGGACCGTATCACGGATTGCAGCAGATTGTTAATATTTTTTAATTTCAAATTGATTTGTAGAGAATTAATTGCATGCTTCGTTATTCGATGTCACTGTTCTTTATCGATCTTGAATTAATATGAATTTTCACTTCATGTAGATTAACGCTTTTCCATATCAGTCTTCTTTTTTATTTTTCATATTTTTTTCCTTTGCTGCAAATATGAATTTAAATTAGTTGGGTACACTTGCTCAAATACTGACAGATAATGGATATTCGTGTTATCATTGAAGTACAAACATTGAGAATAGACTGATTACGTTCGCAAATCTAATTTCGTTAAAAATACTTTTCACATGATTGTCGATTTCGCAAACAATTGAAATTCCTGTAGTTCTGAAATAGTCTTCGTAACAATACAACATTCATACTTGTTTATTAGAGGAGTATCGAGATATCGCAATCATTTATTTCATAATAGTACATCTTCATTTATTCACTTCACTTTCAGCGATACAAGACGTATTTATACTTCTTTATCAGTGGACATAACAGTGAAACGATAAAAACATGAAATAGTACTCGGATATCGGTAAGTTAGGATCCAGAAGAATGCAATTGATTCTCATCAAAAACATTGTGATTAGTTCAATTTTGAAAACAAGCCAGTGAAATACACTACTTATTACGCCTCGATAAAAACGAACCATACCCCCACAAAAAAAAAAACAAACTGTCGAAGTTTTGGCTATATTTATCCCAATAATAAAGTAATCACTTGTCAGAAGCTTGAATTGATCATTCAGAAAAAATTTCCGATTGCAAACAGATTCTCTGGCTGTGCCAATGCGTTAGTAAATCTAGGTGCGAAACAACATGACGAGAGGGGAAAAGATATCAGAACTGTCGGAAAAAAAGCCCGACAGCTGTCGAGAAAACTCGAGCCTTTCCAGATAAGACGGTGTCTGCTCCGATTCGAGATACAACGATTTCACGCTCCCAGTCATTTATTGAACAAACAGATTTCCCACATCCGCTGAGCATGTTCTGTGCAGTTTTATTTTCTTGGCGTATAATCAAATCGAAGCACGAATTCGAAATTGAAAATATTGTAGAACATAATACTGACATCTCCTTTGAAAGCTAATACTACGCGCTGTAAGAAAATATAGTACCTATTCAAATTTTCACTGTTACTTATTCCGTAGTCTTAAACAAATTATAATTTCTTTGAACGAGTGTTTCGAAGAAAACTTGATATTGATTTAACTTAAACTTCATTTCCGAATATTAAGCGTTAAAATTAGAATACCATTATTCTAAAGTAATTTAGCGAAGTCGCAATGTTTATAAGCCTATAACAAAGTGTTGATAATAAAATTGACTCGACCATGGTGAATATACAACGAATTAAATTTACAGAGAGTGCACAATTTTCATGAATATATAACTGATGTTCGAAACATAATTTGTTCATTAAAGCCGACTAGTATCTTTCATACGAACGAAAATTCATTTCCTACAATTCACTGAAAATTGAACGTGACATAAATCACGTACGAATTATTTATAACATCGAAACGTTCACGTACACCCGTGACAATAAATTCCTTGTTCATTATCGGATGAATGCATATTGCAATATGCAATTTGAACTTGGGTGAACAATAACTTGACGCGAATGCATTACTAGAGATTGTTATCGTCAAAGTAAATTAGCAGATCTCTATAACATTTTCTGAACGTTCAAATATTTTACACGGCAAACTCAATTGTTTACTTGACTTGTATTACTGCAGAAATCAATTTCCTAAAATGCATTATCATTTTGATATGGAGAAGAGTGCTTTTCAATCGAAAGCTTCACTTTTAATTAAAAGTGTAACGTGCACTCCAGAAAAACTAGCGAAGCAGCTTTGCGTGAATCAAAAAACTATTTTTAGTTATTTGCGTGAAATGGGAAAAATTCGGACCGAGTACAGGTGAATCTGGCGCGAATCCGCCACAGATAACAAAAATAGATGATTAAACACGTGCCTGCATTCAATAAGTAAATATTGAAAGAAGAATTATCTGCAATAAAATCATCAGAGATGAGAAATGGATTCTTCATGAAAATTTTAAACGTATTTACGCATAACATGACCAAAATATTTTTCGTGCTGTAATAAGCAAGATGTAAATATTTTAAAAATAAAGACTGTATTTTATTGGAAAAAGCACAGAACTCTTTCCAACGGTGAATAATTGTGTTCAATGCAACGACACCGCGAGTAATTGAATTTACAAATTGTGTACCCTACTTTGCATTATAACGCAATTTTCACTTACTGAATTATCGAACCCTCGTGGAATCACTATATATGGGTAAATGCATTACACTCATTATCTTAAATGGCGCGTAAAAATAATACGAAACGTATCATTATTCGAGTGAAAATAATAGTATGGTTATCTGATACGATGCCAATAATTAAAACAGTTTTTCACGCGTTTCATAAAATACGTGAATTACGCAAATGAGTACAGGCTATAGGAACTGATAAATTATGGAAATAATACGTGTCAAGAAAGAATAAAAGATAATGATGTCAACGTCAGACATGCAATAACTAAAAATTTGCTTCTCCCTTATCAATTAGTCATATTTCATTCCCACACGACTATGTTCTACACACTGTTATAGAGAACATGTGTAGAAGTATAACGGCACAGCTATTTGTATCGCCACTAATAGAAATGACTATCTCTCTGTACCATCTGGCTGCACTTCCAACATAACCGGCTACCCATGTTTTCTACCTCTCATTTTTCACTTTTATCATCTGTACGAACATTTTCATTTCTCACAGTTATTTTCTAGATGAAAATGAAAGTTTTACGGTTGATAAAAATCCATCACACAGTATTTGATTCAGGTTGATTACAATTCCATATAAACTATACCTATACGTATTCCAAGGGCCCTTTTGTTTACCTGAAATTAGGAGAGAAATGGTTCATGGAACGAAATATTTGTTAATGTAACGTAAAAAATTGAATCAAGTGCAACTCGATATTGTTATTTCTCTGATTTGAAAAATTGCGCACCGTAGGGTTAATACACTCAAATCCGCAATTACATAGCTGCCAATCCAATACATGGAATAACGATCAACGCCGATCGTCGCAATAGGACTGAATACGCGGAAGAACGTTAGACACATTCAATTTACCGTCCCAACATTCCTACGCTGCCCACGGGTCCATAAATTTCGATTTGCAAGAAATTACAAGGGGAAAGCACGGCAAAGCGAGACGAAGGAAAAGTTTAATTTTCCTTGTCTTAATCTCAGTAATTTCATCCCGTTGCCTCAGAAGTTTCGTCCCGCAACGAATGTTAATCGGGTTATTCGCGGCTCCGTCTACAAAAGCGATAAGCAGAAAACATGCTTAGGACCGCCGCCCTCCGCCCCCATTTCGCCCGCCAAAGAATCAGATAACGTCACCGACGAATATTAAAGGCCGTCGGAAGGACGAGCGCGGAGGGGCTGGGGCCCGGCTGAGTTATAAAATCACGAGACTTTGAAGCAACGTAAATATTACTACATGAATAATTCGCGGCGAGCGTTTCCCGGTCTCGTAGCCCGCGGCTGAATTTCCTGGAACATGGTAACGAGACCGCAACGGGGAAAAACGATATTTAGGAGGGCAGGAAAAGCGAGCGGCACAGAACCGTAGCGATCCAACGGGAAACGGAGGGGACCAGCGAGAAACGGTTCCTTAAGCCCTTGTTTAAATTTCCTATGGAATAATCCTTCGACGGAGTGCAACTAGGAAATTTAATCACCGTATAGCAGCACTTAGTTCACCCCGGGCTATGGAACTAGCAAATTCAGTAACATCTTGCAGAAGTTCGTTATCCTTGCCCCTGGCCCTGGTTCGACTCCGGTTCACCCCAGACGTCGATGCCATTTTGTAATATTGACTTCGTCGATGAAAAACAGAAACCGGTTTCGAGTTTATCCGCATCCTCCGGATCGCCCCGTTCGCAATTGCTCTTATCACGGTCCAATATTGAGATAGCGGATTGAATTCAGTTGTCCCGCAGACATCCGATACACATGGTTAAGTGGAAACACTACCTTCACGGTTTAAAAGAAAAAGATTTTTCGTTTTACATGATATTTGAATTCAACGTTTTGACAATGAATTCTATGATTCTTGAGACTGAATTTGAAACAATAGGGAAGATATTTTTATTGTCTGATTAATGGATAAGGTATCTACTGAAGTTGAGCGATTGTTTCTTTTTGGATAGCCTTGCGATTATATATATATTTTTTTTAATTATTTTATTTAATTATTGTGTAGCAATGAGTCAGATTTGTGTGGTCAAGCATGCTTCATCTCAAAATTTTATGGATATTTTTATATTCAATAATGATTTTAATAGATAATAAAAATTCATCTATTTCCTACATACGACTATTTTATTGAAAGCAGTCTATCAGGAGTAGGAGAAACACACACTCAGTATATAGCTTTAGGAAATTCGCTTAAGGTTTTATTTTCGACATATTTTATATCAATTATCAAAATGTCCATATCAAGATTTCAAACAAATTTCGTTGCAGCTGTTTGCGATATTTCATGAACGTCTCTGAAAATGACATTTGAGCTAATTACTTTCGTATACATATTTTCTGAGTTTAGCAAGTTCAGGAATCCAATATTTTCTCTAGTAGAATCTGAAGATACTGAAATGTTACTTCGAAATTAATTACAATAAATATTGTAAAGTGCTTTCTATAATATATTATGCATCTATAGTACTCTCATCTAGTATCCTAGAATACCCTAACGTTAATAAATTACCAAGAAACGAATAGCGTGATATGTTAGAGCTAAAAGTTAGCGTGTCAATCGTCTATAGCAGGGTTAATCTCGTCTTTTATTAGAGTTGTTGGCCATCAATTATTTCAGAACATCCCAGACCAAAGTCTATCGACACTTTCCCCTGAAACAGAAACACTACTGGTCGCTGCTCCCACAAGGACTTAAGAGAAACGTAAATCCGCGCTGTGAACCGAGCCACGATGACATTGATCGGGAAACAATCTCCATGATACCCTCTTCAACAGAGTCGCCAGTGCTGCTGTCACGGACACCAAAGCCGAGGTGAACTAGGTTTACACAGTAGAAGAGAGGCGAGATCCTCTTCATCTCATCTCCAATGTCCGCAAACCACCTTCGTCGGCGGCGGCTGCTTTTCAAGCAGTTTCACAGGCTTGAAAATCTTTTTATTTGCTTTCCCCATATAATCGGAAAATCTAACACACTAACTCGTCGAATCGATCGTCCCACGGTCTCTTATAAAAATTTAATTTTATATATTGCACAGATTCACCGAATACCACACGAACGCGAAAGGAGCGCCGGTTTTACCAAGGTTTTAATAATTACAGAATCACTGGAGGAGAGCTACCTCCTTTTTTACTTCGGTTCACTTTCGAGAACTTATTACGTTGTCGCTGTTGTTGAACTTTATTGGAATTAATTTTGTACGGCTTGTATATCAATTTGTTAAGTTTACATCTTCAGCGTTATATTTAGGGTAACTCTTTTTAACCGACTTCGAAAAGGAGGAGGTTATTCAATTCAACATGTTGTTTCTTTCTTTTTTTTATGTCTGTTCACCGATTACGCCGATATGGCTTGACCAATCGGAATGAATCGTGTTGCATCTTGTAGAGCATGCCAACCCGGCGGTCCCATTCTCACGACTTTTTGCGATTTGTCATTTTTTACCCGTTTTTTTTTTAAACAGAAACATTTTGTCTTGCTTCTTACTCCGAGACGGGTGGTCCAATCAGATTGAAACTTCTTGCATCTGGAAGAGCATTTTTTTCGCAATGATCACAGATGCAAAAATTTATGAATTTCTGTATTGTTTATAACAATTGTTATTGCAAAATTCCTATTATATAATGTAATTCCGCATTTTATAATAGATGAATTCGTGATGTTCCCATTTGCAAAAATTTATGGACACTTTTACTGTTTAAAATCATTGTTGGTGCAAACAACAATGCCGACAGAGCAATCTACATTACCGACCGAGCACCCCACATTACCGGCCGACCGCTCTGCATTACCGACAGAGCGCTTTGCATTACCGACATAGCAATCTGCATTACCGACCGAGTACCCTATATTACCGACCGAGCGCACCACATTACCGACCGAGCGCGCTACATTACCGACCGAGCACTCTACATTACCGACCGAGCAATCTACATTGCCGACAGACTACTCTGCATTACCGACCGTATGCTTTGCATTACTGGCATTGCAATCCGTATTACCGACCGAGTAATCCTCATTACCGACCGAGCACTCTGCATTGCCGACCGGGCTATCGGCATTACCGACCGATCACCCAACATTGCCGGTCGACCAATCTGCATCACCGACATAGCAATGAGCATTACCGACCGAGAGAGTGCTCGGTCGGTAGTGTGAAGTGCTCGGTCGGTAATGCAGATTACTCGGTCGGTAATGCAGAGCGCTCGGCCGGTAATGCAGATTACTCGGTCGGTAATGTGGGGTGCTCGGTCGGTAATGTAGGGTGCTCGGTCGGTAGTGCCGGTCACTCTGTCGATAATGCAGATTCATATACATTAACTAAAAATTATTTCATACTATTCACTGCAGTTTCCCATACTTTTAAATAATTATATCTAGAGCTAGTGCGTATTCATATAATACGTTCTTTTCGTGAAAAAAATCCTTCGTAGCCATACCTATGGGTGTCTAGATTCAAGAAAATTTGTTTTTTGTTTATTTTAATAAAACATACTAAAAGTTTGAAAACAATTTATCGCATAGTTCTTCGTGAACATTTCCTGAATATACCTTTCGTAAAAGCGGCATTACAGTGGTCTGTCGGTGATGCAGATTAGTCGATCGGTAATGCAGATTATTTGGTCGGTGATGCAGATTACTCTGACGGTAATACAGATTACTCGGTCGGTAATACAGATTACTCGGTCGGTAATGCGGATCACTCGGTCGATAATACAGATTACTCGGTCGGTAATGCAGATCACTCGGCCGGTAATACAGATCACTCGGCCGGTAATACAGATCACTCGGCCGGTAATACAGATTACTCGGTCGATAATGCGGATTGCTCGGTCGGTAATACAGATCACTCGGTCGGTAATACAGATTACTCGGTCGGTAATGCAGATCACTCGGTCGGTAATGCAGATCACTCGGTCGGTAATGCGGAGCGTTCGGTCGATAATGCGGATTACTCGGTCGGTAATGCGGATTACTCGGTCGGTAATGCGGATTACTCGGTCGGTAATGTGGGGTGCTCGGTCGGTAATGCAGATTACTCGGTCGGTAATGCGGAGCGCTCGGTCGATAATGCGGAATACTCGGTCGGTAATACAGATTACTCGGTTGGTAATGCAGATTACTCGGTCGGTAATGTGGGGTGGTCGGTCGGTAATGTAGGGTGCTCGGTCGGTAGTGCCGGTCACTCTGTCGATAATGCAGATTCATATACATTAACTGGAAATTATTTTATACTATTCACTGCATTTTCCCATACTTTTAAACAATTATATCTAGAGCTAGTGCGTATTCATATAATACGTTCTTTTCGTGAAAAGAAATCCTTCGTAGCCATACCCATGGGTGTCTAGTTTCAAGAAAATTTGTTTTTTTGTTTATTTTAATAAAACATACTAAAAGTTTGAAAACAATTTATCGCATAGTTCTTCGTAAACATTTCTTGAATATACCTTTCTTAAAAGCGGCATTACAGTGGTCTGTCCCGTTAAAGGAACCACATTATCAGTAACAACCCTCAAAATACATCGTTTCTATTCGTAGCAAACACGATCGATATTTCTTTTTCGCTACACTAATGACAATTTCATTACTCGTACTATTCGGTTTATTAATGCTCATTCAAATGAAGCCTCCTCTATTATTGACAACCAACGACTGTGTAACCAGCGTAGCCATGCAACCAAATACTATTTCGTAAACGGCTCAGACCGTGTAAAAAACAAAAGTATCTATTGTCGTATTCGTAATCCTAGCAGCCAAGCAGTGCGTTAAATAATTGCACTGTGAAGCTAAAGCAGATTGGGGCAATTAGTAGCGAAAAAACGCGTGAGAGAAGAACTTGACAGAGAGAAGGAAAAACAGAGAAATAAAGTTTCGTCGCAATTAAATGTTCATTAGATCCGTGTGTATAATTTTTCATACAAAAGGAAGGAGTAAAATGCGTAGCGCCGACTCAACGTCGTAATCCTGGTGTATTTTACGCCGTTAAATGCGACAGAAATATAAACGACATAGTCCGATAATAAAATTGTAATACTGGAAATAGCGTTAGAATTTCCATTAAAATTACGGGCAATTCTATTAACAATCGTAAAACGGACGATCAACAAAACCGACCTGGAACACACCCAGTTTTCTGATCGTTCAGTTGCACGATTTGAAGATCTATGATGGCGGCCAACGATCCGTAACATGAGCATTGAGCGCAGTAGAACTTCGATTATCGAAGGACAACGGGGCTGAAAATTTCTGCGACGATCGAGGTTAATACAATTATCGAGGTAACCAATCGAATGAGGAGCCCCACTGACACGGTACATCTTCACTACCTATGGTCACTGCTACTTCCCCCTGCAACTTCGCTTGTTGCTAAGTGACCATCCCTCCCACTTGTCATCGTAATGCAATGAACGAGGCTCTCACGCAATAATCGAGGTTTCACTGCACCTTAAATTGACGAGACACTTAAAACGTTACTGGACTGCGAATTTTATGAGTTTACTGCGGATTATATGAGGGACATATGATAAACATGCACAGAAAGTATACATAAATTCATGCAAAATAAAAAAGTCATGCTACTTTATTCTAAATAATAGAATAATGATTATTTATAATCGTTTGTCTGGCAGCGAACGTGTTAAAAGAGGCTTGCACATTTTGGCCATATTTTGGAGAGTTGAATCTATTGTGCGTAACATACTCAACGTGTCAATATTTCTACGGAATTTCACATTTGTGCACGATAAAAGTGGTCAATACGGCATACTTGGAAACTGCATTATAAGAAAATCCTCGCAATAGATGGCGCGGAATCTATACGAAACTACTTGCGCAAGTACATTGTTCAGGAAACTCATAGGTACATACGCGCCTTTGAAATAAAGTACGACGCAGACAGGAAAGGAGAAAAAGGATCGAGGCACGGATTCCTCCGCGACTCTTGTAAGAAATTCGTAGCGTAAAACACTCGAACTTTACCAGTTTTACCATTATAGCTCTACAGGCACAAAACCTTTTACGGTCCGACAATTGCAACTGAAAAATTTACAATGGCCAACCGTATTTCATGAATTCCCCTGAGAATCCCTAAATTTGAGTGATTTTAGTCATTTAAACGATAGGAATATATTACTTCCATTTTTGTGATCTGCTATTTCATACCACATGTTTTGCCTTGTATCATCTGGTAAACACAATTTATTTAATTTGGAATTTTCTTTGAATATTTTAGTATATTTGGTGAATATAAATATCAATCGACCGGAATAAATTAAAATAACTCTACCTAAAAATTTTGACCACAAAAATATTTCTTATTAAAATTACTCCTTAATTTCTTATTCTTTCTCATTACGAAAACGTTGCTGAAAAAGTTTAAAAAACACCAACTTGGTGGCTATTACTTTGTTGAATTCGACACAAGATTTATATTGAGTGCTATCAATTAAAAATGTAACTCACAGCGCTCGCTAATGGCTTTTAATCAGCTGCGACGTTAAATAAATAATTACTAAAATATGCCACAATCCAGTACGAATAACAAGCTATATCCTCTGCGTCCTGAATTTCACTCCACGTCGACCTGGCCGCATTATTATTCGCGAATTTCGATGACCAAGTGTACCTATTTAACAGAATCCGTGTCGTCGCTCGTCTGTCAAAGCTAAATCGCGTGTAACGCTTTCGGCTAACAAGTAAATGTAAATTCTTCAATCGTGAATATGGAACGTTGAAAATCCCCTGACAGGCAACAACGTTCATCCCCGCGGCCCTTATTCAGAGATGATTGACGTCTCTGAGCGACGGCCCCTGAAAAATAATTAGCCTCGCTAATAGGCTCCATTGTTCACGCGGATATAATTTTAACCAGTAGTTCGAGCGAATCAAGTCCGAATTATCAAAAGTATACGTATCAATCACACGCCGAATAAGACATTTCAATATTTCAGGGATACCTGGCCATGGCTATAATTGAAACCGATATCGCCATAAAATTCTGATCTTTCACGAAATCCTGGTGCAAGGGTTTCGGCTCTCTAAGCGTTAAGCTTCGAAGATCGATGGAGATTATATGGCGACACGAACGCCGAGAGGATGGTATTAACCACTGCCAGAGAAATTCAGGCGAATGGGAGACTGAGGATCATTCCGCGAGAGCAAATCGTTAAGAGTTAAAAACAATGCCACGTCGCTTGTGAATGAAACGCCGATGCTTGCTTCATTCGGATACCAAACGATCTTTTAATCCGTCTATTGATATGAAATTAGAGATAAATATTGGAACAATCCTACAGAATGCAGTGGAAATTAAAATGAGGTATTCAATTGTTTTCATCCACTTCGAACTTTTAATGATATCAAAGAGTAATTTTAGTCCAAGTGTTGAGTAATACAATTTTATGGAAGTTGTTGCCCATATTGTATTGTACTTTCGATGCAGTGAAGACATAATGATAATAGAATTATACAGATTTAAAGAACTTTTGTTACGGAGAACTTCATAATCTAAAAATTTAATTACTATCTTGGAAAGTACCTTTACTCGCTTAGTATTTACATCGAAATATTCTAAAAGGTAGATTCTTTGAATTTAATTTCATCAATGAATTATCATACATACATTTTTCAGTTGGATAAATGTCAAAATTTGGAAAAGTCTAATTAAGAAAAATTATCTGAATTAAAAATCAAGTCAATTTTTGTCAGAAATTAAACAAGATAAGTGCACAACTTAAAATGATATTGGAAGAAACTGACAAAATTATTAATGTTTTCACATTGTATAAGTACTTTATAAGTAATGAAACTGGAATGTACCAAGTTGTTTAATTTAACAAGAACAACCATTGCACGAGTGCGAAATTTATTGTAAACTTTTACGGTAGCTAAACGTAGGTCAACAAATTCTCATTATTCCATTAGAATCGCCACATAAACATAAAAAACAAGGCACGAAACAATTTGCCAACTATTTCTACGATTCTGCACATACCACCGATTTAAACAGCAACCACGCTTACAACGGTGATTCCGTTCACCGCAGATTTACTGTCACGCAAACTATTGTTTCCGTCTGGCCGAGTATCTAAAACCACCTATTTGGTTTCGCGAAATACTTTTCCCTCTTATTTACGCGCGCGGATTTATTGTTTAGCACGAACCGTGCATTTTAATGCGTGGACTATTTACTGTTGGAATTGCGAAAAATTCAAACAGGTTCCGTAAATAAAAAATAAAGTGCTCCGAAACAGGAATAATAGCTTGAAAATATCGAGTATCATACACCTGACTATTTACACAAGTTTGAATAAAAAACACTAAAATGATTTTAAACAGTGACAACAGTTTAAAAATATCGAATAACATGTATTTACCTATATCAGTAGTTGAGATTTTCATATCGAATTGTATTTTGTACGTCCTGATATCTGTATAAACAATATTCTAAAAGAGAAAGAAATTATCGTCTCAATTTAGTTACCAAGTCGAAATTTTTGTTCCCTATTTTAAAATGCTAATTATACTCTTTAATTTAAATTTGATTTAGTTGCAGTAAAAACGAAAGAACTTTCAATATTATTATACGTAACATTGAAAATTCCAGGAATATAATACGAAAGGTTTCATTTAAAGATAACAAAGTGCACCGGAAAATTTAACAGGAAAGAAAGGATAGCATTTTCCTGCGCGTACAGTAATTATCAACCGACCAGAAATTGTTTCTTCGGCACTGTATCAATTGTAGATTATCCCTGCATGTTGACGAAGATGTACTTTCAATTCCAGACGTTTAATTCAATGGTTTTTTTCACAGTAAACGGTACTCGGCTACTGCTGAGTCGCAGAGAACCACCAAAAATACGCACGGCCAATCGATTTATTCCCTCGTATATTTCAGGATTACCAAAGTCCGAGGTCGAAATCTCCAGGAATATTTACGGCCTGACGTACGATACATCAAGTGATAAAACCGGACGAATGGATCTCTTTTAATATCGTGAGCAATCCTCGTATGCAAATAAAGATTTTGGTCGGATGAATCATCACGTTTTAGGTATGGCCCATGTGTTTGCGGGTAGTTTAAACAAAGAAAGATAAAAAAGGTGAGAAACCAACGCAACCATGAAAAATTTATAGAAATTTCAACAATTTTATGTATGTAGCCAACCAATTAGACAAACATACGCATGAAAAAGTTAACGTTCATCGGTTGTAACAATAAGTCAGGCATTTGAGGATCATTATTTATTTATAAATATAATAGAAAAATAGATAAAGGTGTAAAGATTATTTTTGATACAAACTACACAATACAACAAATAAACATGAGTTTACCAAACTTGCTTCTAACATCATCGTTGTATTTCTAATGAAATATTAACTAACCAAAACACCTTTTTCAAAAACTGTATAGTATATACGTTCTTCAAAGGCCAAGGATATCTCAAAGGTATTGATATAGTCAAAAAATTAATGTATAGATCACGAGATATCACACGACATCTCCGTGTGTAAACGTGGCCGTCGAAATCCATCGCATAAAATTTGATGTTCGCGAAGCCATTTTCAAAGAATTCCTCGACACATTGAAATGGTAATTTCAAAGATGCAAACTGGATGCAAACGAGAAGTAACGCGCATACAAGGATCTTCGAAAAGCCCAGTGGATTTCACACTTTACGCTATTACCCGACCAATAGGAACGATGGAGTTTCAATTATTGCTATAACATTATAGCCACGAAACTCCGTTGGTAAAGCTGGGAGTACTTTGCCGATATAAGTGTCTAAGATTACGCGAACGACTTTTATTGCGGCCGTAACCGCATACCGAAGCTGGATTTGCATTCGAGAAAATCTCTCATTTATTCGCCCAGTAAAACGGGAAAAGATCATGCAAATTACCCTGGGAAAAAGGTACAAGAATCGAGACAGAAATAAACTTGATGAAACGAAATTTCGTTAATTAAAATTTTCATCCTTGAACGCCGCCGACCGAGAACCGACGTTTAAAGCAGCCGTGGTGAAATCATTTCATTCTCGTGAACTAATGCTATTTGCATTTGGTTTTCAATGTTTCTTCCGAGGCATATATGCATGTTAAATTCGAAAGAAATTGGATTAAAAATTTCCCAAGGATAGGATACATTAATATATCTTCTCATGTTTTATGTTGGTAATTCTCGTTATAAATTGAAGAAAATAAACAAATTAGCAATAGGTAAATCTTTCATTCCTGTTCAGTAAAATCTACTAAGATACTAAATTCGTTTATTGAATAACATTAAAAAATTCTTGTTCCTTATCTTCCACGTAAGACTACTTTATAGTGAATACAAAATCCAATATTTTCTGTCTTTAAAAAGCACCAGAAATGTTACGTTCTTATTACTAATACTAATGAAAATAAGTGCTTTATTTGAATGCTGACCTCGAACATTCAACGAATCGAGAAATATAATACAAATCTTTATTCGCAGCAGGAAAATATCATAGAGAACTTAACAATAGCGCCTGTCTCGACACTCAACGTATTATAAAGTATAATTAAAAACAATTCGAATGCATTTGCATTTAGACTCGTTTTTATTCAGAGAACCTCGCCTGGCAATTAGTGAAACTCAAAAGAACATACATCAAAAGCTAGGACATTTTTATTTCATTAGTGGATGGGCTCATTTTGCGCGCAGGTCTAGTCACTCTCAGTCGCGAGTCATCCGACGTTGGAAATCCGAAACTCGCTCACTACGGCCTTATCTCGCTCACTTTCAGTGAACCGCGAGATTCAGTCTCTTTGTCGAGCGACACGTGCGAAGCTCGGGCTTCCACCCGAGATAAAAATGGTCGATTTGTGGAGTAGAAGCGCTACCATCCCGCGTTATATGAAATCACGCAAATCCGATTCAATTTCGTCTAACCGAGGATTCTTACGACTAGGATTGCTAGATCAAAAATTTGGATTGAAGTATGGCACTGTCCAAACATAAGACAAAATTTTTTTATCGCCTTATTTCGTTATCATAACGACTTTTACGTAGACTAAAAGAAAGACTAATTATGCGTTTACTCGAAAAACGAAATGAATATCAATTCTAATATTTCGGAATATTGATCGAGTAGTGCGTTTAATATTTAGTTGTAGCCAGTACACGAATTATATCTTTGTTAATTTGTTCACATGTTTATATTACTGTATAAAATGTTTCTAATTTGTGGTCCTTAATTTGTATCATTTAATTTAAATAACTGAGATACCTCGGATGCTGTCGATAACAACAAAGATTCAGGTGATGAATTTAACTTCTACCGTATTTAAATTTTTCTATATTTCATATCAAAAATCCAAATTAACTTACCACTTAAAGCTACATCAGGATGCTGTACGAAATTGAACAAAATTGTAATCAGAAGATAGACAACGAATAAAAATAACTCATAACAATGTAATTTCAACGTTTGTTAAACTAGAAAATTAAAGTTTAAATTGTTCATTCAATAATTGAAACCCGAATCTCCATTTAATCAGTAATGGATAACAACCTGATTTCTGAGTCCTCATTCAACAGTTTTATCTAGACAGAATCTTGCCAATCTCCCAGCAAAAGTTTCCAGCGATAAATCAAAGCGCTGGTGCGTATCAAAGGAACAATTACGAATGCAAAAGAAATACTCCTCTCTCGATTTTACATTCATCGAATCGTTGTTGCCCAGAAGGCGTCCCGAGATTTGCATAATTAATCGTGCGAGACAATGAGCGACCGAGGCCCAGGAGAGCCTTTGAAATATCTAGCAACTTGTCGTTGGAGAAGCGAGCAAATATTAATGCAGCTTATTATTCCGAGTAAAGAGTTTGCCCCTTGTTTGCTACGCACTTCATCCTAGGGATAAAGGGAAAGTGAAAGTGTTTCGAAATCAGACAATGCTAACTGGGCACACAATCCGTTAGACTTTGTCGACAGAGACTAATTGTAAGTGATTAACTGCACATTAATATATGATGATTAATTAACCACGGCCATTGTCCCTGCGAAGAGTGTTTCAAGCGTTTCAATTTTACGGACGCACACACAATTGGTTCTGTTTCAATCTGACATTCCTTACGATAATAGACCTCTACAATACGAACTAATTAATTAGTTATTTCAGGTTTAGTTGTTATTAGTTACATAGACGTTGACACGAAGGAGGTACATGCAGTTGTGATAGCCAATATTCAAGAAGATAATTTCTAGATTTGAATACATATTTTAAGCCAAACAAAATTAATTTACAAAACCAATTTGATAGATCGAATCGCGACTTCAAATGAATCTCTTGAAAGATGTACTAAAAAAAAAAAAAAAAATCTCGCCTATTACTAGTGTTTATCCATGATCGAAGCCGAGAACTTTACAGACGACCCTCGTATGTACAGAAGAATAACTCCGAAAAAGAAACGGACGCTTTAAATCAAATAATTGATTTCATCGCGTGCACGCAATACGGAAATTACTTCGATTAATTTGTACCGCACCCCTATTCTCTCTTTTCCGTTCGCGGTGGAACGTACCGCGTGGAAAATCCTGGAATCTTCCTGCCATTACCTTCCATCCTCCTTTCCCTTCGATGCTTTATATTTTCCGGGAATTCATTGCAAATGTCGCGCGAAATTTATTAATATTCCGCCAGGAAACGGGAAGAAGTGCGAGAAAGGGGGAGTTGGGAATGGAAAACGAGCGGCGTCAATTAAATTTACGGGACGTGGGCGAGATATGCAACTTTCGGAACACTTTTCAGTGTTAAAGGGACGAACCACCGCCGGCGTCGTTCGTGAAATTTTACGTTCATTTTATTGTACAGCCCGTTTCGCCGCGGTTCGAGCGTTATTGTCGCCGCGGCGCTCAATTATGGCTACTTAACTTCTGTAATCCGTCGCGCGAAATGCCATTTGAACGAACCACTGCCAACTGCGCCGTGAATGTGCACTTTACGAGGCGAGAAAAATCAGTTTGAACTTGGTAACGGGTTTCGGCCAGCAACCCGTGCATGGCGAGTCGCATCCACGAAACTGCCTTTCGAATAAACAAAATCTATCCAGAGGAACGAAATTTGGAATCAATTGTGGCTGCGCGAATGTCCAGCCGCGCGCTGCATCGAGTGTTTAAAATCGACTGCCAAATATGCAAATGCGAGCACGAAATTCTAGTTAACGTTTAATGACAACACTTTAGGTCCACCGTGTCCCTTGCATGTTCGCGTAACTGCTGTTTCATTTATTTCTATGCCGTCGGCTTGTGCGTCACAGCTTGCGTGACAAAGACGTTAAATAAACGAACAAAGTAAATGAATCTGTAGAAATGACAATAATACAACGAAAATGCACTTGGCGACTAGAATTAAATCATATACAATGATATGCTTTGAACTTTAAATACAAATGTAATTGTAGATCAACTATACAATGCCATAAGCCAGCACTCCTGGGCTCTAATTATTATTAACCCATTCACTGTTAAGCAAATTTGAAGCGTTTTGCCTAGGTTATTATTTTGATAATAAAAAGTGATAATAATGATTTACGATCTTCTTTTACAATAATTCGCGACTCCAGCGATACGATACCAAACGTGCGACAGATGCAACAAATTCTTATAAAGCACGAGATAAAATTAAAGTGAATTCCTTTCGAAGGTTTCCCCTACTTCGCTTCATAGCTATTCGTACATTCACGTATGCACGCCGCACCTTCAGAATTTACGACTGATGAAGAATGAGAAATATCCGTAAAAATTGAGAAATACGAGATGGAATCTTGTCAAGAAGAATTTTCCGCGAAGGTTGCTGCCGAAAAGCTGCGGAGTCTCATCCGGAGCTTTGTAACTCTCTCACGTCCCTGTTTTAAGCCATCTTCGTGGCGAACGGTCTTTACGATTTTTCGAAGCACGGATCAGATTAAAGGAGAGCCCTGCAACAGTTTTGCAGGGTTTCGTCCCTTGGACCGTTCTTTCCTCTCTCCAGCACCCTCGCCATTAGTTCTACCGATAACGCGCAAAACCAGTTTATTCGTACAGAGGATACGATTCGTCGTCAACGAATGAACGTGCGCTATGAAAGCGGTTTAAGCCCAATTCTACAGAAGGAATAAAATTTTGCAAATAATTTTAGTAAGAGTTCCCTTGAGATTGAAATATAGTACTGGAGGGTGTTATAATACATAGGTAGAGAAAAAGGGGTGGTTACTATCACGAAAATGGAATTTAATAAAAATGAAAAAATAGGTGAACATATACTTTTCCCTTGAATTTTAAGATCAATTATGAATTACACAGAGGGTAGAGAAGTATTTACATGGGAGGTTTGCTCGCGAATAAAATTCGATGAAACGAACTATCAAGTTTCTCTTGTAATTTTTCATTAAAATACACATTTTCACGCGATATCCCCTGCCAATGCACTGTCTTGAGATTTTTATCTATAATTACTATCAATAACTTGCCAGGTCAAGGCTAATTTTAAGTTGCTGAAAAAGGTGGCTCGTCCAGTAACTGGTAATCTGTTTGGACATCAATCTGGATGAAGTTTGCGTGATGGACAAGTTCTACCGGCAGTGAAGAATGTACGCGTCAGTAGAATGGCCATAAAATGGCGTTTAGAAGACAATAATGCTTCCTGGCGGAGTACTTTACTAAAACCTCTGCTGTCGAGACAGCACGTCGAAAAACGAAAGACAAGGGTTCAGGATAATATTGATTCGACCGGGACCAGAGTGAAGACGTTTTTACGGATTTAAGGTTCCAGCAAACTCTCTAACACCTAATAAAAGTTCAAAAGAGGTAGGCGAGATTAAAGAACCTTCCCTTAATTCTCAAGGCGTTGACGTCACCTTGAACCTCAACCTTCACAAGGCTAACCTCTTCAGGTACACTCGCAAATACATGTACTAGCTTTCAATTTATTTAAAATATTCTGACATAAACGTTGTCAAAATCGTCAGAAGATTAACTCTGCAATGCTGCAGTGAAATACTACATTCCTCACTTACTATTGTTCCAGCTATTTCTTTGTTCGCTAAAACTGTGAATAAATAATCATCATTTTTGTCAACGATATAACCATTCGAAATCGTAACTAGTATTTACCTCAAATAAAATAATCCTTCCTAGAAAACATTAAAGCAGTGATCGATTTCCCAGTTCGATCCCAAGTTAACGTTCCCCATACTCGTAGAGAAACGAAACGGAAGAAATAATTTCTGTTTCTCTTTCATATTTATTTAGTAGACTCTACCGAAGCGTTCGTTTCCATTAATTCATCCTTCCGTGCAAACATTTCCGAAAGGTATTACCCCGTGTAATTGAAAACGTTTGCTAATTTCCGTAGACAGGGAAAATTTCGATTCGAGAGCGACTCTTTGTAGACGGGTTTGCTTATGGTTCTTTGAAAAGCAAGATCTATTCAAGGCTCGTGCCTCGTATCCAGCCATGGAAGAAAATAACGAAGCTACGGGGAGAGAAGGAACGCAGTCCTCCTGTATTTGCAGAAAGACCCTTTGTCGGCGAGGCTTTTGTTGTTTACAGCGAACACCTACGGAAGGTAGGAAACATCAAAGGTAACACAGATAATTGGGTCAAACGATACCGGTGCTGCGCCAGGCGACAGGTGAAGATTGCTGGATCACGGAAGCTGACTAGCGAACGCAATCACGAAGGAGGAATTTGGTGACATAAGTTCGCTACACGTCGCGTGCTCACGATCAGAGGGTGTAGGCCTTAGAGGCGGAATACAGCTGGATCTACGTGACTTTAGACAGGATGAAAAGTAATTGCGAGGGATAAGTGAAGGTAAAAATTCAATTTTGTCCTTCTATCCTGTTGTAAAGCTATCGATGAGAGTTACCCATTATCCGCTGGAAATACTTAAAAATTGAAGGAATACAAAGCAAAATATGAAATGTTGAAACTATAAATTGCTACTAACCCATTCACTGGCAACTACGAGATGTCTCGTAGTTCAAATTGATTGCAATTGCTCGAGGGATAAGTTTATAGCCTTCTGAGTCATGAATTATTGCAAAAGATCGTAAATTTTCTTTTTAAAAAAACAAATTTAATATCACTTTTTATTATCAAAATAATAACCTAGACGACCTGTGCAACTAAAATTAGGAGTGAATCATTTGTGTGCACGGATTTACCGAGTCTGACTACGAATGGAAAATTATTATTCTTGAGAATGGTAGTCACAGACAGACCGAGTCCGCCCAAGCAAGTAAGGACGGATTATCTGACCAAATCTAACCGAAACGAGTCGCTGTTCTTTCGCTCCACGCCATTCTTGACTCCTAACAAAATCCCTTAGTCGCTCGTTCAATCTCGAGAGCCCACCGTCAATTCTTCTCGACTCACCCCTCGAAACCGCAATAACATTCTCCATAGGAATCTCCCCTTTTTCTTTTAATTTACATATGGTTTCACCATGGTTCACTTGAAAACAGAATAGAAACGTTGATACCGACTCTTACAAGCAATCATCTTTTCCAAAGACACTTAAGTCGAGGCAGAAATGCTGCCGAAAATAATTATTTTTAATGTACATTGAGATTTAATCGAAGCACGATCAATTTTTTAATTTAATTTCATTTCGTATTCTGCACATAAAACATCTTTATTTTCATTATGTATTCTTTGTGTACAAAAATAGAATGCATCCTAGTATGCAGTGATTCAAAGATTAATTATTACAAAATTCACAAAGAATTCCTTCAAAGAAACTGATTATTTTGTTACTCTAGAAGTTAAGACTCGTGATTCATAAAGTACAGACTGCTGAAAGGTGTGGACTACAAAGCTTGGAGAAATGCGGTTGTCGCCGAAAGAATATCAATATCGAGAAAGTGCTTGTCGGAAGAAATGAAAGTACGTCTCTTCAAGAGTTCCAGGAAACGTAGGCAATAAATCTTTCGTAAAGAAAACACTTTTGTTAGGAACCGTCATAAAACGATATAAAGTCAGACGGAAAAAGAAAACTGGATGACATAGAAATCACGTTGAAATCAATTCAGAATCATTCTCGGTGACTTTGGTTGAATTATTTGATAGCCATTACTTTTCGGTACACGTGTCAGTGTCTTGTGTCGTACTCTGTTTGAATTTCGCGGAAATTTTACATTTTTCACGCCAGCCACCCTGCGAATATCCACCAAGAAAATATCGGACGAGTAATTTTTCAACGGAATTTCTTCTGATATCGAATGCATTTAATCAAAGCGATAAAGATATCATCCCGACCAGTGAAATGTAGCAAGGAGAAGAAAACGAAAGCCTATCAGAGATTTCTTACTTTATGGATCAGATCGCGTCCTTTGCGGAAATTTATTCGAGGCAGTAAAACCACCCTCTGCTACTAAGCCGAGCCACGCTATGGCAAGTATCCAAGATCAGAAAGTCGTTACTCAGCCCATAAATTAACATCAGCGGTCACTTACATCCACCGTACACTGGTCCGTTGAAAATCAAATTTTCCACCAAATATTCTCGATATATACTTAAAAATAAAGTGTAGAAAAATACAGTTTCGTAATAAACTTATTCTCTGAGAAAATGGAATTTTACAATTCACCTCGTGCGTATAAAATTACTACTAACGATAAGATATGTTTCGACAGTGGATAACATACTTGACGCTTTGTAAAAGTAAGTGAAATAGTCGTCTGGGCGGAAGTGGAAGCAACCGAAAAGTTAATCAACGCAGAGTTTGACCCAGATTCGAGACAAGAATTTTTTGAACGCCCCCGTGAAACATTACAGGTTTAAGGGCAGCAATAAAAGGCAGGTTTGTTGGCCTGAATGAGATTCCACCGCGATGACATTAACTGTGCAAATGTCTTTCGAAAGTGACGTTGGGGGGCGGCTCCGTGCTCGAGAGGCGTGCATTATCTCTCTGCAACGTAATTTCGTTTCAATGTAGATGATCGAGGACGCCGCTCGTGCCGCTCACTCACCTATCTACCCTTACCCTTTGCTTTTATTACGGGACGGTAGATCGTGATAAAAAAAAAAAAAATGTGAAGAGCTATTTCGTGCTCGTATCAAAAAAGATCTTCCTGCCCGCCCTTGGTTTCCGGTAACTTTCCGCGTAGTCTCGCCCCGGCAACGCGGGTACGCATTTAAATTTATCTCGCGTCGTTTCGCGAGAACCTAATTCTGTCGTCAAGAAGTCATTAAGGCGTGTTTGTCAGGTGTGGATCCTTTCAACTGTTGGTTGTAATGACGATACTGGTTCAAACAATGCGAATATAATTCCCAGCTCGTGAAGTAAATTTCTTGCGAAACATGCGACACGCGTGAAGCAACATTAAAAATAAAATGTATAAATAACGGTGACGCTTCAATATCGACAACGGCACTGAAACATTTTATACGAAATTTGAATGAACGTGCCTCTTTATCTGTAACTTCGGTGCGTTTAATTAAAAACTGTTGATATAGCCCTTAGAATAATCTCGCTCGAAGTCTCGTCCCCTTGGAACGAAGTTTAAGAAAATTTGCATACCACAGGTCGTTTATTCGAAACCGAATATTCCAGCAACGAACGTAGGGAAAATCTCGATACGCAAGCGTGCTGAAAGTGGCACGGTAGACACATAACGAGAAGATGTAACCGAATTTTCAGCCGTATTTTACAGTTCACCGCCTCCTTGAGGGCCCCGATGGCAATTTGCATAAATATAGTAACGCATCTCAGGATCCGCAATAAAACGCTACCTCCCCGGGGCCGTAAGAAACGGTTAAATTGGTTATTGAGTCATCGAATACGGAGAATGAAATCCTCTCACCGGTGATCTCAATCCTGACGTTTCTTTATCCCCGCTTAAGTCAGGTGTGAAATAAATAACCAGAGGCGCGTTCGATTCGGCACGGCGTCGATTCTTATTCAATTTTCCATCGAATGTCTCACGCAGAAACGACGCAGAAGCCAAGATTTCGTAGAGAAAATACCGATAACGAAGTACTCTTGTTTTTCTTTCATGTTTAACGTCGCATCGAGCTTTGGTCATTAACGATTATACCTCACATGCTTTATTCCGTTCCAAGTATTCTTATTCAAAAAACCATGTTCGAGTACCTAGACGGGTACATTTTTAGTGGTTATTAAAATAGCCACAGAGGTCACCATTAAATTTTAGGCAACTACGAGAAAGAAAATCGTGCACAGTGAAACTACGCGTTGAAGTTATTTCAGTTGTTCGCCGGGGAGCGCGAAATTCGATTTAAATAGGTAAACAGGAACACACTGAATGGATTGCTCTTTCGTTTCACCTCGAAGGCACGTCAGGAAGCTGCCGCCTGTCTCATTCGTGGCGGTTCGAGCGCACTAACTTCGTTTCACGGAACAGGACATCTTCGGTACTTAATTCAAGGAAACGTATTCGCCTTGCTGATAGCTATCATAATGATTGAGAGACCGAGCGAAATCGTCGAATTTACGAAAGGTTCTATGTCTTAAATTAATATAGGAATGGTGGTTTTGTATCTGGAATCGCTGGAGAGTAAATAAACAGGCATAAAGAACAAACATATAAGTAATATGTAATAATAATTCTTTTTACGTTTCACTACGAGCAAGTTACAGAAAAACTAGTGTGAAATTATGGACATGGTACTAGTAATGACATAATAATATGACAAATGTACACTATAATAATTATACTTTCATACACGCTTTACCAAATAATTCAGACAAAATTGTAACAAATTCAGATTCAAACTGTAATGTCGAAAATTAAAATGTGTATGTAAAAACTAGTCTTTCGTTTAATATTGATTAACATAACACATAAAAAAAAATAATTAATTGAAGACATACCACCATTGTATTTGGAAGCGAAACTATTAATAGGGTGGACGAAATGAAGGTACGTGCTGGAATCCAGTTTCCTACATAGCAACTTCTATTATCGAAGCGAAAGGTTGGTACACGGGAGAGTCGGTAAATCTCTATTATCCGAACTAACCTAGTATTTGAACCATCTTATTGACCTGTCGTATTTAGACAAATGGAGTTCTACTGTGCACGGATGCTCGTAATTTCTATTAAATTCCAATGGAGTTACATTTGAACGAGTTAGATCTGAACTTCAAATCGTGGCATTCGACTCCTTAAAAATCCCAAAGAATTGTTTGCTAACTATTAAATTATATAGAAGAACATTTAAATAATAATGCTTCATGAAAGAGACGAGCACGAAAGGAGCAATACGATAAGGTGAAGGTGAAAACGACAAGGGTAATGAGAATCTGGGGATGCAAAAAAGAAACAAAGTAATTCCCTAGTTGTATATTTATATATTTGTATATCGTATAATTTTGTATAGCACCTTTGTATTAAAATCTATTCTTCTTAAAAATCAGGTGTCTAATATTTATTTGGTTGACGTCAGCTGTAGATCATTCTCTAGCATCCCTAATGAGGAGTCTAGTCTATTGGGGGGTCCACTGGCCCCGTCTATAATAGCTCGGGTACCTCGAGATTGCTAAGCTCGTACTGTAGCTACAATCAAGCAAAGCTACAGCCCCCAAAGACGACAGATATATGCTAGGTATATACCACCTTTACTGCCACCACCTCGTATCTGCCCTAAGCGAACCTCCATTTACATATCTGTATTATTCAAGCATGACTATTATTCAATTCCTACGAAACTCGCAAATGCATTATTATTTTAGCCGGCGCGCCGCCGGCCAGGCAGAGACGTCAGCCACGCAGGAGAAAAGATGTAGGGAAAAGTAACGCCGTGCAAAAGCAGAAACGCGAAGATGCGAGTACTATCGAAATTGTTTAACCTTGGACTCAGAAAGACTTCTGTTATTTACACGAGCGACGTCGATCCCTCTTTTCTCGCTTCCTTCGCTAAAATCTAGAATTTCGCTTGCGCGATTGCGTGGTACCCGAAAAAAAATATATTTCAACTCTGAAAGGAATTCACGGCCATTCAATCCCGATGAAGAATTCGTTGACGCGCCGGCATCGCTAATTCGTTGGCTTGTGTTAAATGATGCCACGCTTCGGAACGTATCCGCTCGCTTGACGTGCTACACGCACGTCATGTTTCTTCTCCTGATGTAAATACAACCCCTGAAAGCTCGCATATTTACTTACAGAAAGGAGAGGTTTGCTTTGGCATCGTGCGTGAAATATACGTTTTATTGATTTTGAAACCCAAATTCTGCAATGGAAATTAATATTGAGGTTGTCTAAAATTTCCGACTGAACCATAATTATGTTCTATTACATTCTTCGATGTGTAATGTGTTGAAGCTTCATTTTTTAGTCGAACACATTCGTCGCTTTCTTTCTCTGTTCGAATTATACATTAATAAAACACTTTCTATAAATTTGCGAAAGCATTGGGCGCTACAATTTACTAGTCCGAGTATGAAGATGGAATTTACATAAACAACTAGACGCTTTGTCAAATGTGGTCGCTAATAACCTAGACGCTGATGCGACCTTAAACAAATCATATAAGAAAGAAACACTTGTAACACACCAGGTACCTAAGTTATAATGTACCTTCGTTTCCAAGGACTCTTTATCCGAGCAATATAATTAAACTACCCTTTGGTCAGAAACGCTTGTCAACCACGGTACGTCCGGCACAATAACGTAAAGCTGCGTTGCGGTAATGCACAATTCCGTAACAGCCTCGTAAATTACGGAACAAACAATTTCTAATTGTATTTCACTCGTTTTCGATACAGGTTAATAGCTTCTTACATCATTATCGCGTCGGTGTTAATTACCGCAGAGCTTTCGCAAATATTAATCAAAATTATCCACGGTTTAATTGCGTCCAGCGTTCCCAAAGGTGCGGTAAAAAAATCGTTATTTCGGTGTAAAACTCTCACCGTGGTCCCGCCGAATTTTTAACACTGATTTGCATTCATGGCGGGACGCGTAACCATTAACCGAGGCAATTTCATGGAATTTAACCTTCAATCATAACTTCATTAACTAGCTGCGAGGGAAACCGCCGCGTTGCAGCTTACGTGGGGTTGAAGTACTCTTGGTGCACCCCTTGCATACCATTTGTACAGTACATAACAGCTTCAGATAGCGACGAATGCACACTTAAGTATTGATTGGCCTTCTCGCTTTCTTCTGATTCTTAAGTGTCCCAATTTAACATCAACAAGCTTCGTAGCAAGTCGTATGTATTAAATGTGATCACTTTGTACTTGTTTTTTTTTATGTTACGATAAAGTACAAGGTAGCTCAAAGGGTGATCATTTTTCTAAATTTCCAACTGCTTATTTTCAGAATCCTAATTGTTACGTCCAAAATGAAAGGTGGTGCAGTTGAATTACATACTTCGTGCAAAGGGAGCTTCATAACCTAGGTTTTATAGATCAAGCTATTCTAATTCGATGTTAGTAAACAAATTCTTAATTAATGGACATGCGTGCATAACACGAGAAGAGTCTTCTGATGAGTAGAATCAACGAGTCTTTCGTTTGTTTTGTAATAATTTTACAATGTTTCGTATACAATAAATTAATTCCACCCTGCTTGTATACTGCAATATTTACTCTGTTGTGAGTGCAAATAGAATTATTTAAATAGAAACAGGAAGTCAACGCGTGATAATTTACTACAGTATGTAAACATGAATGTTGCGCTCCTGTTACGCTTTCTTTATTTTCAAGAATAAATTTCACTATGCCTATATTACCGTGAATTCCGTTAAGCCTTACTGAAGGGGGAATCTACATAAAGTGTGAAAACACGGAAAAAAGCCGTGGGGAGCGAGAAAAAGGAAACTGACGACGGAGTATTGCTCGAGTGGCCATCGTCACGTTAATGGTTATAGATCGTTACCGAAAGACTTGTCGTGCCATTCACGTGAGAGGAAGTGGCTGGAAAAGAACCATTAATGCTACGATTGTCTCCTCGATACCTGAACATCGGTAAATATCGATTCGAAGAGTGCTTTGAACACGTTATCCTTGCTTCATGAGGTGGCACTCAGCTTTGATACACCGCGATTATTCTAGAAAGAGCTGATAAATCTTGATAACCATCTGCAATTAATTATGCGTTCAAGCGGCAATGAAATTCAAGTGAGAGGAAATTGAAATATAATATAAAAGGAGGAATACTTTTGCTTAAATAGCAGTCATGGTTTAATTTAATTATATACACTGAAGAGATACTTGAAACTGTTAAAATTATTTAATACAGGAAAGATTAAAAATGTTTAAATTATATACACAGATGAAAGATTAATATTCAGATTTTTTAAAAATGATGAAATTATAATTGAAGGAGGTTCGTTCAAAGAATTTGTAGGTTCTTATATATTTATACATTTCGTGTAAATACTAATAAGGAAGATTGTAATAATAACACACATATAACACACATACGTGGCGAATTAAACAAAAACAGATCTGACAAAGTGGGCGTTTACACCGAAAAGGTTGAGAAACACTAGCATAGCGAAACATACAACTCCGAAAGTACCGTGGTTTCCATCGAAAAACAGATGCGCGAAATCGAATGTTCATACACTAGCAGCATTTAACGATAAATGCGCTGCGACGGGTGTGGATGATAGATCACATTGTATCGGAAATGTGACAGATCGCCGATACTGATTTTCAAAGTGAAAAAGAGAATGAACTAACGTCGAGCCGTCGCCATAAATAATGGAATAATAAATAAAGCGAAACAAACTATGGCAATAAATAACACGAGACAGGGGAATAAAAACTACGCGAGAAATTACATCAGATGTTGCGAAACGTTTTTTTCCATTCGACCCGTAAACAATGTATCCATTGTGCCCGCATAAACTAGGAATAGCGAAAGTAAATTATTGAAAATCCAGACCCTCGTATCGCGTACTTTCTAAGCAACTGGAGAAAACCTTTTACGATTTTATATTGCTTGAAAGCACTTTTGAAATCACTTTTCCATCTCGCTAACGTACTCTCTTCAGAATTCCTTAATCTCGAAGAAAATCTTGTACATGTATATATACGTATATATAAACTTACGAAATTTTAAAATTTATTTTAAGTCCTTTAAAGAATACGCCCTCAAATGAAAATACAAATGAACGTTACAATGTTTTCGTTTCAATTTACACTTTTCAAGGCACACTATTCTCTCGTGTTCTTTAGAATCTACATCGGCCAATGCGTAATCAGTCTGAGAGCACTAATTAGATCGTAGTACAGTGAATCTTAACGTGATGTGCAAATCCCTTGGAATATCCTCGATAAATATTACAAGAATTTTGGTCACTCATTTCAGTTCCATATCGGATACTGATTATGCATCATGGGATTAATTTGTGGTATTGGTACTGTAACCATGATTCGTAGTTAGACTGTAGAAGAGACTGACCAAGATATTGGTCAGGTTTCGTCGACGATAACCATAGACAATACCATAGACAATTAACGATCGAGAAACTTGAATGTCTTTTCATACAAAAACCGCTAAGAGTTAAAAATTAATATGATAACAATATTTTACTACAAATATTTTAATATTACATACAGCATTCGACATTTTAAACGATGAAAACCGAAGTCGATAACCCATCGGCATGTGTACACATTTCAGCACGTGTCTTACAAAAAGATCAACTATTTTTATCAATATCCCCAACGTGTCGTCATCAAAAATCGTTACTCTGCACACGTAGAAGCCCTAGCCGGAAGCGCTGACCAAAGAAGATTTCGAAGGAATAAAAGTCCGATAGAAGAAGAAACAGGTAAGCAAGCTTATCTCTATAGCAGAACTGCATTCCCCTTATCCCTTGCATGCCCTGAAAACCTACATCAAACAGTTAAACGTTGAAGGTGTATTTTTCCGTAGCAACGCGAAGAACGAAACGTACGAAACGATCAGAAAATATCTCGTCAGAAGACGCCAAGTTCCAGATCATGAAACCTACCAAGAATGGAAACAGTGTGCGTAGGAAATAGCGAGCACTATGGCAAGGATAGTTCCTAACGTAGCACGATGTAAATTTTACGTTCCTTCATCCTAAAGGCACGGGACGAGACTTTCAATTCGATTTTCATTCATCAAACCTTCGACCTCGAGCGGAGAAAAACTTATGGCCTCTCTATTCTGACACATCCATCAAGTATTCAGTCCAACAAGTCGGATTCGTATGAGAGCAAGAGAAAAATTGAACTGCAGAATGGCGCATATTCCTTTCTTGTAGCCCCATACTTCACGCAAAAGCAGCAGCCGATGAAATATATACCCAGTACGGATAACCGAGCATCCCTACAGCACCAAAAGGACATGTATAAATAAAACCCTCTCGAACGAATCGAAGACATTTGGTGCCATCGATCACTGATTATTAATAACTAGGTCTGGCAAGATTTCAATGGCTACCTGCAGAACGAACGCATTCAAACGGTGAATCTTTAGGAAAATCTGAATAAAACCCGATCGTTTAACCGCGAACGAATCGGACCATTTCTGTTTCATTCAATGATTAAACTCTATTCATTTAATATCTACATTACATATATTCGAAGTACGATTGTGCACCCGGAATTATTGACAAGAATTTCAGACATATTCATAATTCTAATATAAAGTAATAAATTAGAATAGAATACAAATACATGTTTATTTTATCTGTACTCGTATCCGAAACTAGCTAACAATTTAAAAATTTAAGTATAACAAAAACTATTAATTTTTACGAACGTATGTTTAATAAAGCATTTTTAATTCCCTTTTGAGAGTTCAATTAATCACTTCAGTTTGTAGCTATGGCTTTAAGTAACATATTTTAAAACATCCTGTATACGGAAGCGCACGAATAACATGTATTGATATTTTCTATGCGAGAATCAGTCTCCTATAGAATATTTAACGTTCCTATAAATTTATATTATAACCTTGTATCATAATTCAATACTTACTCGTCACCTATTTTTAGTTATTAAATACATTTTCTAATATTGTGATATCCTACTATTACAGCATATCTAAATCAGCGAAATAAAAGTAACCTGCACAATTCATAGCAGAGACACAAGCGTATTTAGTTTCATTTTAGTTTCAGCTAAAAATCCTGAAACTTTAAAACCTATTTCACAATGCGTGGGCACACGTATAGTATAACGTACGAGTATTACCCACCTCGTAGGTAAAATGGCAAAACAACGACTAACTTTTCTCGACGTAAGCGGAACATTTATCCCGGTAAAAAAGGTAAAAAAAAAGAAAGAATGGCGAGTCTATCTTATGAAATATTCTGCGATTTTTGCCGCATGTTTTATCAACGCGGAACAGACGTTCCATTATGCGCGTCGGATGCAAAGCTAAGTCAGGAAATACAACTGGTGGCGTTCATAAATTTCCAAAAACGTGGACGAAAAGAAAAAATAGCAGCTGCATCACGCGAACTCATCGCAGAATTAGCTGATCTCGTTTCAATTCGTTAAAAGCGCGGCGCAGCTTACGATGCGTATGTGGAATCGCAGCTCCGACGTCGCCTGTTGCTGTTTCTCTTACTGCTCCATACGCTCGATTCGTTTTTTCAGCTTTTTATCACAGACGCGTCAAGAACAGCAACCCACGTAATATACGGGATAAGATAAGAGAAAAACGGTGTAACCGTGTCCGCCGAAAGTATTTCTGACATTTCTGACGTTACAGGAAAGTGGTTCGCGCAAAAATAATTTGAAATTAAACAGAACGTCACCGGTTGGAAAAAGTTTCTCTACGGACAAACCCGCAAATAGAGTAATAATTGTAACCGAAATACTGACGGATAAATATTAATATTCCTTAATTTCGAAAAAAATTATTTACTATTTACGAAAGAAACCAATGTTGATCGCGTTCAACATAAAAAGAAGTTAGAAATTAATTTCCGCTAAGACGCGGTATCAGCGACGCACGTGACACGATGGACAAAGCCGAAATCAAATGTCCCGACACGGCATTGAAGCGTTCACAACGCTGTAGCCATTGTTACGCCGTTAATAAACGTAGATAAATACATTCCGTTAGCCAGAACGTCATGAAATCTCAGCGCTGTATAGCGTAGTTATTCATACATAAATTAGAAGCGCGAAATGAATGCCGAGGGTGTGTTTAATTAAATTCGTGTCGTAATGTACGTGCCAGTTATTACAAACCGCTCCCAGGGAAATTGCCGTTGAGTAAAATTACGTGTTTATAAGTTTTTCCCTTCTTAATATTCCGGAAACGCGAACATCTGACAGCGTGTGAATTTGTTCTGACAGGAGTTTAAGCAAAAAAAAAAAGTAGGCGTGGGGCAAGAGAAAAGGGGGGAAAAATAGAGGACGAATATTGAAATCCGTCGACTGTAGAAGCTTTTATCGTCGACTGACGGCGATTACGGTGAAATTTCAAACGCGTGCGGTAAATAAATGAACGACCGTATATATTTCATTGCGGTAAACTGTCGTACCTGAAGCACTTATACCCGTTAACCCAGCGTATCTATTCATCGTAGAGCATCGTGCGCGAGATACTCGTGTGTATTCAAGAGTGGACGCAAGGCATGAAAAACTTGCAGCAACGATGAAAGGACACCAGGATTGAACGTTCACAAGAATGACGATAACGTTGATCCATGCGATGGCGAAAAATAAAAACAACCGATAGGTTTTATTCGACGGAAAATTTCGCTGGACATTATAAAAACGACGGTCAGCCATTAATCCAATGTACTTGGCCGGTTAGTTTGAAATTTTCTGCGAATTAAATTAGACGGCTTATTACTTTTAGGTTTCAATGTAATAAGAGACTTTCCACTTTATAATCGGGCAGCCGCGAAAAGCGGCGTCCGCGAATTTCTCACGGGGCTATGTGTACAGAGAATATAATTTTCTCGATAAATTCAAGTTACACAGGCAATCCCCACGGGAGGATGGGGAGCGGCAAAAAGTACTAACGACCAGTGCTTTGAAAGTACGAAGTTTTAACTTTATCTCAAGGTGCCTACCGGAGATTGCAAATATATGTCGTCTCGTTTCCTAGGATCTCGTTACCACGATATTTTCTAGAATTTAATTTAAACGATCTTCGAGATGGCACGGTATTAGCCAGGGATTAAGTTCTCTCTTGGATGGCCGATTTACCGTGACTGAAAGTGTGCGGTATATTAAAAAATGTACGTTATACAAGTAGATGAAATTGTCCAGCATTTGATGTAAAGTTGCATTACGGTGCAAAATACCTTCGATTTCTTATACAAATTAGTCCATGTTGTTATTTTTGAGCAAATTCTTGAATAAATCAAATGAATCGAGTGAATTTAAAAAGCATGGGAAATAATCTCAAGAGAAACTATTATTAAGATTGATGATCTAGGCTTTGTATCAAAACCAAATGCATAGATATTTCTCGTGAATTCGGTAAAACCAAATTTGAAGATTGAAATTCTTTCTTCACTCTACACTTCGCCCAGAAAAAAAACGAACATTTCTTCAATCGTTTAATTGAGGGCGATGAAAAGTGGATTTTTTTTTCACAAAAGTGTAGTGCGTAAAAGCGTTTACGCCTTGCCCTGAGAGCCTACGCCAACGTCAAAAGGCACTTTAAACTAGAAAAAGCTGCAGCTGTGTACGTAGCAGAATCGCAAGGGATTACTGCATTATGAACTGAAGCAGGTGAAACTGGGTGACAGTCGATATTGCCTCTGATTGGAACCTCTAATAACGACAATTCAATAGAAACGTCTAATATTGGCTAGCAGGAAAAGCATCGTCCTTTTCCATGACAGCGCTTGACCACGTGTCATTCGCGGAATGGTGTGGACATTGAACAAGTTTACTAAAAAAGTATTTCTTAATCCACCTGACCAACCTTCTCACAGCTATTTCTCATTTGCTTTAATTTTCTCGGGATTTTTTTTTTTTTTCATTCCGATTTCAGTGCATCCAAGGATGAAGAAATAGCAAATTCACACTATTGTATTGATAATGAGAAAGTACTTACCTCCCAAGTCTGCTAAGAAAATTTCCCGTAGTACCAGGAACTCCTCCTCGGATGAAATATCGGGCTTTCCAAAGGAATCGTTTTCAGGCCAGACGTCTCTGCCAAAAAAATATTCGATACATTGTTGTATTTCAAACTTTCATAATATATTGAAAATTGATAAGTTTGCAAAAACATGCATTATTATTTGTGAAATATTATTCAAACAATATTAATTTTACAATTGAGAATATTTTCCATTCCCTCGACAAATATGGTAGATAAAATGATTCTTGCTCGTGAACACATAATTAATTAAAATTTAATGAGCATGGTAATGAATGAAATGAAAATATGCACGTGGGACGTGCAAGTATTGTTTTCACTGCAAACACAAACATTGAAAAGCTACAGTAATATGACTGTCAGATCATGTCTACGTTTTCAGCAGAGTTGCGCATTGTGCAAATATGAAAGAAGCACGAGGTCAAGTAGTTCAAGTAATAACAAAGTAGTGATTAAGTCAAGTAGCCTACATAATCAAGTACTTCATTACTCTCTCAAGGCAGAAAAGCAAAATAATGAAACAGAAAAACAGCTCTTGACATAGAAATTATTTTTAGGCCGTAACCCCGGTATAAGTAAATTTTAGAAAATGAAATAAGTGTCCCAAGAAATCTATCGATTTCTCAAATTAAATCACTGTATCATGTTTCTACTCCATCGCGTCTTACAAGTTTGGTAAATAAATATATCCATAAAAATAAGTTGAAGATAACCAAAAGATGGTTTCAAACCATATTTTTCAGACTGGAAAAACACGACGATACAACAGGAATATCTCCTGCTACACCTTACGTACTAGTGCTGTAAAACATTCAGCAAAGTTTAATAGATCTGCTCAAAAAAGTGGGTCGCATAATAGAACAAGATTAGACCGATTAAACAGAGTCATCCACTTAATGACGTGTTTCATTAACGTGGATGGCGTCCGTAACCGAGACACGAAAGCGAGACGACGGAGAACAGCAAATGGGCAAAGGAGAGGTCCGAGTGGCAATCTCAATAGGTCTCGTAGAAAGCTCCCTCGAGCACGAGAGAGCCTCGCCGCGATCTACGCCAACATCAGACTGTTTGCGTCAAGGGTTTACACCTCAACCCTCCATTCTTCCGTCTACCTTCAGTCGACCGCCGACATCACCAGCTGCACACGCGTAACTTTCTCAAAACGGTCGTGTTCCACAACATCCAGAGGTAGAAGATGCTGAAGTTGCCCCCGGGTAAAGGGAATGGATGGAAAGCGCGTAACAAGAAAGATTCGCGAGTAGACGAGGGCACAGCTGCTTCGCGAGCCACTTAAGTTTCATCGAATTTATTTCCGACACCGGTCCCCGGGAGAGCTAGTTCCTCATCGATGCCTCCAGCCAATGCAAATCTTAATTTCTGCAATTTACGAAAATTTATGCTAATATTTTCAGTGGTTGCAGCTAATGCAGCAAGACCTCGGAGGAGAGAATACAAATAGAAAAAACAGTGGAAAGTGCAGTACTACGGGACTGTACAGGATTGGAGCAAAGCTACTCTCTTGTTGTATGGAAGTACACGCAGTTGTCGTAGCCAAAGGATTGTTATCAAAATTTAAATACATACATGTCTGTTTACTATGCCTTGACCATTTTTAAATATATCTTAACGAACAACTTTGTATGTTAAATTCAGTACTTGTACTGTATAATTACGATATGTTTTGGATAAAAATATGTATTTAAATCTGGAAGAAGTGTACCTCTTTAATCATCACGTAACATTATGCCCGGAGGATAATGAACGACTTCACTTATTATGATATTTCGAGGAACCAAACAAGTCTTACGATCGTTGTAAAATTGAAGCGTAACAGAAAGTATACTGAATAAAATTGTATGTGCAATTCGGAATCGCGAAAAAGACCTTCATCTTTAAAATAGAGAATCTACTTGATAAAGGCACTGTGTTGGAAAGAATAAAGTTTTTCATATCGCGATCTGCTACCTACGTACAGTAAACAGAAAACAGAAATATCGATTACTTCGCACGAACGTTTTCCACCGTAAAACCTTTCGCAATTTCATAAGACCCGGAAAGAACCGACCCGTTTCACGAAACTTCTATTCCCTGTGAGAATCCAAAAGCATCACGGCGTGGAGAAAGTCGGAGTACGTGACCGGAGGACAAAGGTAAAATCACGTCTTCACCTTGGCGGAGCACTCATGAAAAAGAGCGTAGTTAATGGTGGACGATTCCTAACACTGTGCTAGATGGCGGGCCGACTTTTCAGGAAGTCACAGCCTGCCTTGAATTTTCATTAAAAAACTGCAGCACGTAGAAATATTCTGAAAGGTAGAAAGCTTCAAAGAGAGCGCCAGGAACGAAGGAACGTGATTGAACACGAAGACGACGTTACGTCCATACAGAGAGTCTCCATTTGCTAGATGAACTTGGATTTATATTCGAGTGCTATTTTCCCGATTATACGCTGCAAAGGACGTAAACCGTCGCGATATAGTCAAACTTTTACGAAAATAGATCAAACTTTTGCGATACTCGGTAAACGCGGTAATACGAAATCTGGAATGTTCAAAGCTTGCGATCCGCGGTGGAAATCGGATATATTTTGTACGGAATATTGAATTGGACTACAGAGGAATGTTGAGAGAAAACGTTCAGAGAAACAATTCCTATTCTATATTGATTGCATTTTATAGGTAACGAGCTCTTTCATCGCCAGGAGTGCTATTACAGAAATGATTCTATATTTAACTGCATACTTTGTATACATAACGTGAGTTAACAGAAAATTTGCAGAAAGAAATTGATACATATTCAAAAATAATACAATTAAACACGCGTGCAATGTATATGATACATATCCAGAAGTAATATAATCAAATACGTGTGCAACGTATATGTATGATAGAAAATTGTCCATCTATAGAATGGTTTCACGCAAAGTATTATCTATAACTACCTATGTACATATTATCACAAACATATACTAAATTTTATTCGTAGACACAATTAATGGTGCTATCGTAGTTCCTCTTAATTTTCTATTAACATCAAAGGAACTCTTTCAAGTCATATTATTTGCTTGGGTCACGTTAAGCCTATATTTCGCGTGAAAGGTAAGAATATAGGTATCTCAAAAACTCAGCGAAAATAATTTTTTGAATGTCTAGCACACCTCGTCCAGAAGAAAAATGAGCCTGCTCTCAATTTTTTAATCGAGGTAGATGATGAAATGTGGATTTCCTTTCATAAATATGTAATACGTAAAAACGTTTACACCTTATCATGGAAATCTATGCCATCAGCATCAAAGGCACTTTAAATTAAAAACAACTCAAGCTGAGTTATTATGAACTAAGACAGATGATACTTAGGCGCCACCGTATTCAATTCCTCTTAATTTTCTATTAAACCTTTGCACTTGAGGCCTTCTTTCTGGTATCCACTAGTAACTCGAGATGCTTCCTTAGCATTCTATTGCCACGAATGCTAAGCTTAGTCAGGTCGCCTAAAGAAATGAAACCTAAACAGGCATTATCGTTGGTCGATTTACCGCGTCAAACCTATAAACCTAATAGTGACCGAGAGTCACATTTCGAGTCCAAAGGGTTAATACCAAAGTAATCCTTTCGAGCTATATAATTTTGCGAACATTACAATGTAGTGCAAAACCCGTATCGCAATAAGACACGATACAACCTCTGTACACAGAGAAAAGAGACCAAATCCGTATTGGGAGTTTGTCAGGTCGCAGGTCAGGAAAGTCTGGCTAGTTCCGAAAGTGCAAAATCCCTGAATTGAAGGAAGAATCCAATAAGCGGGTGGCAGAAGGGTGAAGATATAGAAGAAGGGACCGAGGGGGTTAGGAGGTGGGTACGTGCTGTCCCCGGGGCAGAAGAAGTGGCTCGTACGGGGCCGCTACTGGTGGCTGTCTGAATAGAAATCCAGCACCATACAATCCCCATTATCCCTCGATTTGAAGTCCCGCGACAATGGAATCTCTCAGACGCGCCTCAACCGACCCTCCAATCCCGACGCTCAAACTAGCTCTTTTGCCAGACACGGGACGAATAATTTCGACGCGTCGATTCTCGTCCTTGACACCCGAACGATAGCCGAGACTGAGTTCATCATTTAGTCGGAAGTCAAAGTATATAGTACAATTAATATGGCGTGATCAGCTAAAAGAAGCTGAAAGCTACATAGATCGTTGAAATTGACCACGAGAAGTATTTAACTGTGATTGGAATCGCATAAACGCATGAAAAATACAAATGTCTTCTTTTATTTTCGTAATTTAGATAGCAGAAGACAAAGTACTTTTTTAAGAGTATGTTTAATACGAATAATTTATAATCTTATACTAAATTAATGATTGTTTGGCATTGAGCAAAATACATGCTCCTTTTTAAAAAAACTGGATAAAGCAAGATTCTAGAGCTCCTTTTGGAAAACCCTTTATGAATATAAACAATTTTGAAAAGTTCCTAATGGAACGATGCTAATAATGAAATATACTGTCATGCAAACACAGCTTATATAAAAAAGAAAATCGAAAATTTCGATAGTTAATCAATGTAAAATTTAACCCACAAAATTGCAGCAAGCAAGGACAAAATTAATTAAACTGCCGCTACGCGAATAACTTTACCCCAAGCGCCTTGATTAGGAAAAAAGCTGCAATTTTTTTTTTGCCCGCGAGTAAGACTTTTTTGATCACGTGCCGAACCGTTTATTCAACTCAAGAGAAAGCAAACCCTGAACTTCTGCCCCTTAATTATCCTGTGACTTTGAGTTATTCAAGCCGGCACCCAAGTCAGCACACTTTGCACAACCGTGGCACAAATACAGCCGGTGTAAGTAGAAAATTTGAAGTTTGAGTTGGTATCCAAGCAAAGGGAGTATTTGCTAAACAAACGGAACGCGATCACCAGAAACTCTCCACGATTCTCAAGGGCACACTGTGCATTATACAGGGTAGAACACTTAAAGCAGGCCACTTGGATGTATCGTTTATATTCAAAGATAAAGAACAATTTTTTTGATAAAATTCATTCGTACATATTTATTAATATGTGACCCACTGTTTGATTTTATGAAGAATATAGGATGATGGACTTTTTAATTCCAAGTGGATCTTGTTATCCTTGTAGTATCTTGTTTAAATATTGGCATCTTGTTTCACAGAAATTCATTCGGCCGTTTAGTTACAATCACGCTAACTGTACGTGTATGTGTCCATTAAAACAAACAAAAAAATATTTTTTTATAATAATCGAAATATGACAGGTAAAACAAATTCTAAAAATGTCTCAATTACTTTTCTTTCTTCCAGATGGAAAAAATAAAAAAGTCCGTAAGGCTTAGAATCCAAAGAATGTCAAAACACTGACTCCCGTATGAAATATTATATATGAAATGTGTAAGTAATTTCTGCCCGAAACATTCTTTTCTATCTTCATGAAATAAACGTATTATCCAGATGAGCTGTTTTAAACGCTCTACCCTTTATATGTATAAGGAGAAATTCCCGAAAAGGGAGATTCAAAGCGTTACATTGTTTACCGTAATACTACCGGATTACCATAAATGTGTTATTAATATCTCCTACTTTGAGCCTACCGCTATATGCGCCGCAGTCAACAGTCTGCTGCTTCCTTTTATCCTGTTATGTGCAGAAGGTCGGCACGAAGCAGATGCCTCCATTGTGTACCGGCCACGGCAAAGCTTACCCCATGAAATGGACGGTGGAATATTACGAACAATCTCCTAAAGTACCCCGTAGAAGTACTGTGACGAGGATACGGCCTAAAAAAAAATCTGCACGAGGGGCTATAACTCTCCATCTTTGCGAGAGAGAGAGTGTCCGCGATGGGGCAGTTTTACGTTTCGCCAACTTTATTCTAGCAGCTTTGAGCAAAGGTATTAAAGTGGAATATTTATTTGCGGTAATAGATGCCAGATTTTAGAACAATTTTTAAACCATAATTGTTCGTGCAAGAAAGATAAACTCTTCTTTTCGTCGAAACAGTGTAAATAAAATGAATACAAGTACAAAAATCGCTGGGAATAAAAATACAGTTGTTGATCGAATTATCAGATTTTGATTTTCAAAGTTCGAGTTCAGACTTAGAATCAACGCCCAATACACAAAGATTTAACCAAATCCAGTCACTTTTCGCATTTTGTTCTACCATTTTGACTTTATAAATTTTTGTTTCAGCTAATAACAGAGCAAATGTCTAGTATAATTCCTCGTATTCGAGAAATTTTGAAGGTAATCTGAGTACAAAGGGCGCATTCTCGCATCGACGAGTTCATCTCCAAAGTATACGAACCCCTACGAAACCATCGAAGTGACAAGTCAGGCTATCATCCGAAAGGGCCGATGGGGTGGAACAGAGAAACAACTTGGCGAAGAGAAAAGACTCGCAGGTATATTTAGCCATGAAACGCGTCAAAGCGAGAGTTCAGTGCTACCGATGGCTCATTGAAATGAACATCGACATGTTGCAGGGGCGACGCATCCCTTTCAGCTTTAATGTAATGTAAATATCAATTGAAGTGCAAACGCTTGGCTGCTGATTAATTAATTGACTCAAAGATCGGACGAAAACGAACGCTAAAGAAATTGTCAAACGTTTTGATAAAATACACGTCTCCGAATAATTTGATGGAAACAGTGCACTCGAATGAGTGGTCAGATCTAGCGAGAGCTTTCACTTTCGAACATTCACCTCCTTGCTCCTGAACAGTTGCTATCAATATTTTACTTGAAGTTGATAACCAAATGGTACAATTCCATACGTATGGAGTTAGATATGAAAGACTTTTTAAAGCTTTCCCAGCATTTCATCCTGTATACGAAGGAAATCCATAACATTTAGGCTACTCTTACTAATGAATTTTTACTTATCAGACATATTGATCCACCTGTGCTTAAAAATAAATCAACATTGGAGTATAGTATATTTGCAGAATGGAATGGAAATAAATAGAATGTTGCAGTTTCGGAATTAAAATCGATATTATAATGTCTTTAAATTCCTCATTTCTTACGGTATCTCTATTGTATTCGATCGATTTGTATTTCATATTTCCAAAAATTCCTAATATCGGTATTATTACAACATAAACAGTGTGATGTATAAGATACTCAATTGAAATCAATTATTGAAATCTAATTGCATAACCTTTTGGCTAATTTTTATGATACAAATATATTACATACTGATATTTTTACCTAGTATTACAAACTCTTAAATGAATACGTTTACACGTTATCGGATTGCATACATATTCCCTTCCAACAGTTTATAGAATAACAGTTTGTCATTCGTTACTACAAGGAAATACGCTGTTCCATACCAAAGACAAAGGGACTGTTGCAAATAACTATTGGTATTTCAAACAACCAGTACAAAGGAGAATACTACTCGTTAACCATGCACCTTGTATACTAATGCACCGGTTTACTCTTAGACGTTATTTTCAAAATAAACGCAGCGGTACTTATGTTTGTAAACGTTAGCATCGTTACGGAAGGTACTGAACGTTCCAAGATAAAGACCAACATTTATAAATTGAATTTTCAAAATAAACAGTATCCTTACCTTGCTGAGCGGATAAGGCCAACAGCTTGTTCAAAATCCTTCGCCCGCAGTAGCTTCTGAATTTTCTTCACGGCTTCAACTCTGAACACCAGAAAACATTCATCAAGTTTTCCATGTTACGAGGTTCGATTTGTCAGTTTCGTCAAGATTTACTGTAGCAATTTAAACTCTTACTTTTGATCATCAATCGGTACGTCCAATGTTGCGTCAAATGGCGCAACTTCCGGTATAGTCCCATCTCGCATTACGCTGGACAACTGGGGTCCAATATCATTCCAACGTTCTTCCATACTTTGAGAAGGCGGTTGTTCTTTCTGCACAGTTTCTGTTCATATTTAACGTCAGATAGTTCGTTCTTTCATTTAACTCAAAAGAAAACAGTTATTCTTACTTGTTTTACTTTTGCTCTTGCGCGGCTTGGCCTTTTTTTGGACTATTATGTTACGATTACTTTTCGCACAGAAGTGCCCCAACATTTTCAGAAAGATGTGCACCGTTGTGATTAGATCGATCAAATATTGTCTACAAAAATACAGAAATTTCGTGTATATTTATTTTTGTCGTGAATTTCTATTCTATTTCTATTTCTGTTCAACTTTGTCGCTGATCGAGTACATTATCTGCACAATTCTAAAAGTGATTTCGAACCACACAATACTCGTCACGGAATTAATACAGTTCTGTCGCGTATACAGTTTCAAAGTGGTAAAATCACCGACGAAGTTTAGTGCACCCGTCAAGTCCTGTTTTCGCCACCGTCACCAAGATGTCACAGTAGCGACGATATCGCGGCGCGTCGCACCGGCCTTACATTTCCGTAGTGGAAATCCTTGCAAAACCCGTCAAACTCGCGGAAAGTTGAACGCCCCCCCGCCCGCCCCACCACCCCTCCCCTGCCTTTTCCCATTTCGCCAGCACGAAGGTCGATAAAAGTTGTTTATTCCGCCAAGAAGCGCAAAAGAAGAGAGAGGAAGCAGACAAGAGGGGTGAACGCAAAAGGAGAAGAAGAAGCATTAAAGAAGCAAGGTAGTGGATGAAGGATAACTCCCGCGTAGTTCGAGCCGATTGATTCGAGATTGAATCAATCTGTATGCAGTGGATAAAAGTTTTAGCAAATAATTTTCATTTTCCACTGTTGTACTTTGGATAAATAGATACTCAAAACACGAGACAGGAGATAGAATCTTTCGCAATGGTCGCATTAAGGGGGTTGAAGCAATTGTCGTTAATAAAATAGCAAACGAAAAATTTGACTGTCCATTCAACAGATGTTGACGTCCGCTAATAAAATAATTTATTTAGAGGAGTTAAAAATGACACTTGCCATTCGAACGACTTTTTAACTTTTAGCTGAGAGACGGAGTTCCGATGATCGGTCACTATACTTTCAAAACTCAATTTTGTTACTATCTTCCAGCTTCACGAGCTGCTTGAAACTTATTAATTACTTTCACCGGAGTACGACTGTCGTGTAATTTCAGTTGCTATGAGTTAAATCTCTGATTAATAACAAGTTGTGCTAATATACGAAGCAGAGTAACGTCTGCGAACTTTATGAAGAGCTTACCAGTTTAGTAGGAAAATCGATGTCTATTAACCAGAGGCATCTCATAAAGTGATGTTTGTAAAAAATATTTCGTGCGTTTACTGTTACGTTACAATAAATGTATGTAAAAAAGGATGTGCATAAGTAATGCACTTATTAATATAATTATTTTCGTTCTAGTATTATGAACTACATTTTTTTACTCGGACTCCTGGTTTGAGTCGTTTCTTACAAGTGAAACCACCCTTGAAGTCAAAATATAATTCATTTCTACCAATTATATCAACGTTTATATTTCCTTTATATTACATGCATACAAACCGTGACATTTTAATGTCGTCGAAACCGAGAAGCTGGGAAAGAATCGTTTCCCGATATTCTGGAACGTAAAATACGTTGCTCTTAATGACTTTACTGGATTCTCTAACACCACGATCCGTGCTTTGATCCATCGCCATTAAAGTGTGCAAAAGTTCCTGAAACAAAAAAAGAACAGCTTGTTTCCTTCCGCCGATCTCACGAAAGCGACTATCGGCGGTTGTATTTCTCACCTGATATGCTTTCAATGCCACGTGTAATCTACGAGACCACGCTGGGATCTGTTTTTTATTCATTAACATCATCTCGTAGTAATGTTCCATTTGTCTTTGAACTACGTGAAATACTTCCGTAGATATCGTTTCGCTATCAACGAATATTTTATCATTACATAAAAAAAAAAGTTGCATTACCATACATTATTAAAAAATAATTCATTCAATGGCCAATAGAACGGGCAACTCTGTCATTAGATGATTAAGAAATGCTCCTGGTTTGAAACTAATTCAATACGACACAACTAACTAGATATTTCGTCAATTATTTTAGAACAGAATGACAGATTGTAGAGCGAGGCAAACAATGGATCAAAGTAAATGAATACGTATGTACAGATCAAATTTAAATTGATTTGCAATGCGGTGACAGCTGTTCGTAATGTTGATGAAGCTTTTGGAGAATACCAAGTTATAGAACGAACAACCCGTCGTTGGTTTAAAACTTTTTGATTAAAAAATATGAATATCCAGAACAAACTACAGACCCAAAGATGTGATCCATGAAACATAAATTCCCCTAATAAAAATAAATGGGCTTCCTTTGCAATAAATCTATTCAAATATTGATATTTATTGTTCGAACACAATGAGTGATATTTTCATGAGACCCAAAGACTTTGATGATTTAAATAAGACTTTGACCATCTACAAGAACCTACTACATATATAAATAACAGTAAAGTCATGATGTTGGATTATAATATTTTTATGTGTCCCCGACAATGAATTGTTCCAATCAAAAATTAAAGAAAATTTAAGCCTCGGCAATCTACGTTATTGAATGCAAAACACGTCCAATGCGTACTAAAAGTACTCGTCAGAAAATGGCTTTCTAAGACAAGAATCGAAAGGAAGCGACGATGCGTAAAACGAGTTCGAAAACTATCACTCTACTTTCTTTAGCATCTACTTCGCGACGATGCGCCCTTTTCTATCGGAAAACAGAGAAGTTGCGACGACTCACCTCACATATTTTACTTCAAACTTGTAATGGCGATTGAACTCCATAAAGAAACGCAGAGCCCAAAGATAGCAAGTCGTTTCAGATGGATCGCCTTGATTTCCGCTTTGTATGCAGTATCTAGCGTATCTCATTACAGGATTATAAGCAGCGTTCAAGAATTCTACGCAGAATTCTTTCAAGAAGAGTCTCACGCTTAGAGCGGATGTACGTTCGCCCCTCGGATCTGACATTGGGCGTCTATTTTTCGGTCTCACTACTTTTGTCTAGCATTAGAACGATATTACAAAAATTAATTAATTACAAAAATTAATGGATTACGTTTTTAAACTTTCATCGTTCTAAAATTGTATAATTTATTCTAATAGAAGCTTTAAGATACAAGATTTTATCGGAGGTTCGTAATATTCGTTCGTGTTCTATGAAATATTTCTCCTACTTATAGAATTTGGAAAAAAAACAGCCTCATAAAAACATTCGCTTAGATTGTTTCTAACAGAACTCGAGAGATATCCTGCACGGTATAACGTTTCCGAAAAGATGACCCATTTTATACTTCTTTTTTATGTAACAATTCCGTAGAAAGGTAAAAAAGGAAACAAGGAGGATCGAGAGGGCTGAGGGGGATGAAATTCCATAAAGGACACAACGGGAGTCCGTAATCACTTCAATGCAGATAGCCGACAGGCATGTGACCCGGCAGATTTATGACGGTCCATAATGAAAACTTTCTCTGTCCTCAAATACGGATGTTCCGGGAAGTAGACGGCAATAACAGTATAAGGGAGAAAAGGAACTCTTCGCAGTCGAGCGGAACATGGTAGACAGAAGGAAAAGAGGAGAAATGCCCGCGAAAAGAACGGTGACCTAGTTTTAAATGCTTCAGCGCCATTAAGCAAGGAGCCGGTTCTAATTACGCGAAAATAGCCCTAATTAACAGCCGTATTTTCATTCAAATCCAGCCAGCCTCATTTCCAGTTACTCATTACGAGGACCGCGGTCGGAAACCAAAGATTAATTGAATGGATCGTTTTCTGACCTGACACTTCGCGCCCTTCATTTCACTGGAATAAGCAGACAAACAAAGGAACGAAAGTGGCGGTTTCATAGAAATTACCTTGACTTGGCCGAAGTTTAATGCCTCGATCTTCTGGTACGGTTTGTGGCATATCAGTTGATTATCTCCGATGGCTTTCATATTCTGAACGACGTAAGTACCGCCGAAATGCGAATGCCTAAACATAGTGTATTAATTAAAGCTGTACGGGCTATTGAATACAAGGAATAATTTTTCCTACCTTTGGAAAGGTGTACTTAATTTACGTTTAATTAATGGAGGTAAAAAGTGATTCAAGTTGGAAATGCAAAGAAATTGATAAGGTTACAGAGATGATAATAAACGTGGTTCTTCTAATATGTATGCGAATGAGCTATTTTATTTATTGTGATTCTATGAATAAGGTTTTATTACCCTTTTGAAGATGAAATAAACGATACGGTGGCTGAAAAAATAATATTCATGCGCCACAAGACACTGTAATTTAATCTACGAAAAATAGGAAACAATATAATTTCGTAAAAGGGAATATTCTTCTATTGAGACCTTTTTTTATAAATAAAAATCTTCCGGGCAAACGAAATTATGATCCAAGGATGGAATTTAAAAAGAGAAGCGCTAAGAAAGGATCAAATTTGCCATCCTCGTTTCAATCCGAATCAGTATGCACAGAGAATGTACTTGCTAGTGATTGAAAAAGATCTGATCATTCAAATCCACTTTCATCCATGACTTCTGAAAATCCAATCAATGGAATAGAAGAAGCCTGTCACTAGCAGACAGTTTGCAAAACGATGAGAGCTCAGTTTCTTGCCCAGCATTTTTCTTTCGCGAGAATCTCCTTGTAAACATCTTTAGATTATATTTAAACAACTCATCGTTTGCTTGTACTACGTCAAAACTATAACGAATCCAAGGAGTGGACTAAAAGAAATGGGTAATAAAACCAATTTATAACGAGTTGTATGAACTAGAATCTAAAAATATCATTCTGAATGATTACATTTTCATATTATTATGTCTTCGTTAGAAGTTCAATAAGGAATTAATTCGAACCTTTCACTAATTGAATAAAAAAAATATTTAAAAGTACCTAATAGAAACATATAAATACTGATGGTACAGAAAGTTTTATACGTATATTTCGAGACAGCTACATTCATATTTTCATAAAACCTATAAAACCTCAGACCTAAGACCATGGATTGGTTCTTGCCCTGATGTTTTCCATTGGTGTTGTTTATCGACCGGTTTGTGAGTCGAGTGCAAAAAGCTGAGTCTTTCCGGATACAAAAAGCTTTCTACGGGAAATAACAGCGCGTAACAAAAAGACACAAATAATATACAGTACAAGTACGAAACGTGCGTTCTTTTGGATAAGTGGATGAAAGCTTCCATTCAAATAGTGCGTGGACTTAAAATGTAGGTCGTGTTCATTACGCGTAGAATACCACCAACAGCTGAATATATTACCACTTTCCTAACACATGCAGTGCAATTGTTTACTTCCCCTTTTGCATATATATATCTACGTTTGCATTCGGCACATTTTAATGGAATACATTAGCCGACCCCGCGTAAATGTGTCCCTAGTGTGTGATACATAAAAAGCCATGTGTGCGGTTCGTGTTGAATGCACGATTGAAATCAAGTGGTATATCCACGAGTGCAATCAATTGGAACAGGTATAAATCTAATAGATAATTATTTTCTACAATGTTATTCTGTAATAACAATAAGTCTACAATTAGAAAAGTAGCTTGTTCGTTATTATCTTTCCTTTAGACAAATAATGAGTATTATCTGCCGAGTATAAAAAGAACCAGGTAACATAATTGTGGTCAACATTTAAAGTGGAAAAAAATCAGGAGGTACTTTCGATATGTGTAAATTTGAAAAAAGAGAAATACGTGTAAAGGAAATTTGCAGAAAATGTAAACTTACCGAGCTCCCGCATATTTTCTTATTTTATCCATTTTCTGTTGCTTCTCTTTTAGCCGAGCAGCTAAGAGTACTGCCTCATCTTTTTCTTTCTCGGAGGTACAACGTTGCAAACCGGATTTAGCTAACTCATTTGCACTTTGGTCGCGTAGCATTAACGATACGATCTGGTATGATTTTACATAATTTATAAAAACGAAAAATCCTCGCGTAGTACAATTAAAAATTAAAATATAAAAACAGTAAATTAAAAAATAAACCATCTTTGTTAATACAATAAAAATGATGTATGATTCAACTATGCATTATTATAAGATGTGAATTAAAAAACCAAAATCTCTCTGCTCGTGCAAACTATTGAAAAGTATAATATTCATTAAAAGTTCGAATGCTAAAACTGAAAACTTCATCTTTCACATACCTCTAAAATTTGTAAATGGTACATTTGTTCGTTACTATTACTAGCAGTAAACAGTAACAAATCTACGATCCCTGATGCATTAAGAGCAAACAAAACCTGAATAAAAATACAAAAATAACTTTCATTCCTACAAAAGATGCTACACTCATTGTTATACCTGATCATGAACTGTAACATCTGTATCAGAACGATTCTCATTTTCATCAGGAGGAACTTGTAGTATGTTTCGTATGAAAATAAGAATTCTTTCAATAGTCATATTATTTTCTTCTCCTCTTTCTACATTATCCTACAGAAGTAGAAAAAGAAATAATATATTCCTGTTAAGTACTTCACTTAACTACTTCTGCTTACACAAATTATGTGCATTAAAAATATACCAATTTCAAAATTTCACTTAAGCGATTGCTTAAAGTTGTCCATACACGATCATCAGTGAATGCTACTTTATATGCTTGTGTGTATGAAATAAGTTTCTGATATATTGTATGTTCCATTTTATCAGTAGGTACTCGTTCATTGTAAATTAACAAAACTGGACTTGTTAAATTGATAATCAACCTATTTATTTGGAAAATTATTGAAATGAAATTAAAAGAGTACACACTTCTTCTAAAATAAATCTACAAGTTGTTACTTGCCTCAATAATACATCCCAAAGTTCAAGTTTATCATAATGATCGATAAAAATTTTAATAAGATCAGTTTCAAGTACTTTTGATTGACCAAGAAATTGACGTACAGTATGCCTGTCATCATCTCTTCTTAAATATCTAATTAGGTCTTTTATGACAACTATGATTAAAATGGAAATATTAATACAGAGTCAGTTTAGAATTAAATAATAATTTATGTAGCATGTGTAAGAATTTACATTGATAAAACAGAAAAAGTAGTCTCACCTAAACAATATTTATCTAGGTGGTATTTAGTCCCATCGTAGTAACCAAGCGCAGCACATGTGGCTGTAAGCTCGGTAGAAAGAAAATCTGACATTGTCACTTTTTATATGATATAAATGAGTTTACATCCAATGGTGCTTTATAAAATTTGAATTGTCATTACTACGAATAATTTCCATAAATTACCTGCAAGTAGCAACATAATAATCTTACTAAAACAATGGTACATATACAATTTTGCAAACATAAATATTTAAAGGAAAATAA